>NC_091769.1:88630496-89255496 GCF_029378745.1 Bos indicus | reverse complement strand
CCTCCTAGTGGTTCTGCATTTCTGGCTGAACCCTGACTGATACACCCTGCTTCCTCTTTGGTATCATTCCTTACTGGCCTCCCCTCACTCATTTAGCTCCCGCCTTACTAGCATCCTTGATATTCTTCAAACACAATGACAGTGCTCCTACCTCAGGGCCTTTGCACCTCCTGTTCCCTCACTTGCAACACTCTTTCCTCACCCATCCATGTGACTTATGCTTCACATCGTCCACAGTCCAGTCATGTCTCCACCTTCTCCAACCACTCTGTTTAAAACACTACAACCCTTGCTATCGCTATGCCCTGCTCTAATATTTTTCTTCAGAGCACTTATCACTGCTTCATATACATTTTTCCTTTTGCTGCCTGCTTCCTCCACTAGAATGGAAGTCTCATGAGAGTAGCAGTTTCTTGTCTCACTGTTTTATGCCCAGTACCTATAAGAGTAGAAAGCATGTAATAGATACTCCATGAATATTTGTTAAATGAATAAATCATTGAATCAATCAATGAATCTACCAACTAAAAAAAAACCTTGTAATTGAAGAACAATAACGTAATGTGTTCAGTTCAAGCCCAAGATTTGAATTGTAAATAGCAAAATAAGCAGGAATACATAGCATCTTCTGTTGGCTCCTGTGTTAATCAGCAAATGCAGCAGGAATTGCTCTGCACATCTCCTAAAAAGCCAAGGAAAGCTCTAGCCAGCCTTTTTAGGCTGATCAAATTGCCAGCTACAGCCTCAGACATTGACCCCTTCTTCTGGTTATTTACTTCAACTCGGATCCCTTTTCCCCCAGCAGGCAAACCTCTATAGATCCTTTCCCCACCGTTCAAATACCACCTTTAGGTCGACAGTAGATTTTGATGATCTTCATTCTTTGCTCTTACCTGGCTTTGCCTTGGCTGTGTTACCTTTGTGCTATAAACATAACTCTTCTATGCCTCATTTTGATATATTACTATTGATGATAGTAACAACAACAACAACAATAATAATAGCCAGCATTCACTGAGTGATTAGTACCTGTCAGGCCATATACTGAGCACGTGGAATGCATTACTTCATTTGATAAGGATAACAGTAACATGAGCTATATGCCAGGCATTCTTCTAAGTGCTTTTGATATACAAACTGATACAATGTTCACACTTAATAAGTAGGTCCTATGACTATGCTCCTTCTATAGGTAAGGAAACTGAGGCACGGAAAGGTTTTGTAACTTGCTCAAGGCAACACAGCTAGGAAGTAAACCCTTGTTTTTCACAACTACACACACTGCCTTTCACCTCCACTAGACCAAAGAAAGGATGGTACCATCTTTGTGTACTCCCCACACCTAGAGTATGGGCTTTCCAGGTGGCAGAGTGGTAAAGAATCCACCTTCCAATGCAGGAGACGCGGGTTCCATTCCTGAATTGGGAAGATCCCATAGGGTAGGAAATGGCAACCCACTCCAGTGTTCTTGCCTGAAAAATCCCACAGATGGAAGAGCCTGGTGGGCTACAGTCCATGGGGCTGCAAAGAGTCTGGACACAACTGAGTGACTAAGCAACAGCAGTACCAACAGCACAGCTGGAGCAGCTGATGGCACAGTGTAAGCCGACGCTGAAAAAACGCAAAGTGTAAGGGTGCAGCTTTGGAGCGGCTTTGCCTCCATCCACAGTTCCCCTGTGGATGCCTGGCCCCAGCCTCCTCTCTCCTCCTTCCTCTCCTAGTTACCCTCTCTTGCCCTGCACACACACACACATGCACCCTGCCTAGATGCATGGGCTTTTGTTCTTTTTCTTCCTTCTTATCAATTACTTCCTCTCCCTCGTCAATCATCTGGATGACTCCCTCACAGCACCCTTCAATCTGTCACTTTCCGGTCCCTGAAGGATCCAAAAGTGAACATGTTATTCTAGACAGAGCTCTGTAAAACAAGACCGACTCCTTCTTTCGATTCACTCTTTCTATGGAGGAAGCCTCACACGTGTTGAGTCTGTGAAGCGATGCCCTTTGAAGACTCACTTCTCTCTTGTCAGCCCCAATGTCAAGATGGGAAGCAGCCAAGCAGGTCCAAGTAAAAGCATGAAGTGGGACTGGGTCGGTGCAGAAATGAGGAGTAGGCACAAGGACCCTTTGGCACCTCCATGGCAACACGTCTCCTGATGACTCAACTTTGGTCAGCCCATCTTGCTATGGACAGACTGTGTTCCCTTCCACAAAATCATAGAGTCAGCCTTAACCCCCACGTGAGGACATTTGAAAGCAAAGCCTTTGGGAGGTTCCCTGGTGGCTCAGATGATAAAGCATCTGCCTACAATGCAGAAGACCCGGCTTCGATTCCTGGGTCCAGAAGATCCCCTGGAGAAGGAAATAGCAACCCACTCCAGTACTCTTGCTTGGAAAATCCCATGGACAGAGGAGCCTGGTAGACTACAGTCCATGGGGTCACAAAGAGTCAGACATGACATCGTGACTTCACTTCATTTCACCTTTGGGAGGTTATTAATTCATGTGAGTAGAACCACTATATGCAGAGACAGAACTGATCTGTCTCTACCATGTGAAGACACAGCAAGAAGGCAGCCATCTGCAAGCCAGGAGAAGAGTCCTCACCAGGAACAGAATTGACTTGCACCTTGATCTTGGACTTCCCCGTCTTCAGAATGTGAGACATAAATTTCCATTCTTTAAGCCACCCCGTTGGTGGAATTTTATGATATCAGTGCAAGCTAAGATATGCCCCATGAAAAATGTTGAATGGCTTCCTAAGGATGCTTCCCGTGGCTCAACAGAACTACTCAGTTCCTGCAGATGTGTATTTAGACTGTCATCCAACACTCCTACAGTTGGACAGTTATTCCATGGGTAGGCTGACCAACCATCCCTGTTTGCCCAGGACTAAGGGGACAGAGGAGGTTTGGGGATGTAAGACGCTCAGTGCTAAGAGTGTAGGAGTCAACTTTCCCATGGGTGGCAACTGCTGGCATAGGTCTGCAGAGTAATGTATGTTCAGAAAATATGCTTAAAACCTGACAGTTTGTACAATATAAAACCCTACTAACTTTGTATTTGAACTTTTGAGCTGGAAGGGGCCTCAGAGATGGCCAGGTTCATCCCCAGATGTTTGTAAAGGTGGAAACAGGAACAAAGAGGTAAAGTGACTCATTCAAGGTCACCTGTAGCAGAGTTTTGGAGAAGGAACTGGCAACCCACTCAGTATTCTTGCCTGCAGAATCCCACGGACAGAGGAACCCGGCAGGCTACAGTCCATGGGGTCAAGAGAGTTGGACATGACTTAGCACCTAAACCACCACCACCACCATAGCAGAGTTTGGAAAAAAATCTGGATGCCTGAACTTATGCTCTTTTTACTCTATGAGTGGTTTTCAAATCATATTCTCTGGATGTTTCTTCCCCCACTTTAACCAGAAAGGCCATTATCTGTTCAGCTGGTATATTCCACCACAGGTATAGACTGTGCACTCCAGGCCATGATGATGATGATAAAAATAGTAATGATAAGAATAGGTAATATTTACTAAGCACTTAGCACATACCAGGCATGGTGCTACCTATTCCATTTATTTAGTTCTCATAAAACTCCTGAAGCATCTTACTTTCCTATTTTACAGGTTATTTTCCCGTTTTGCAGGTTAAGCGATAGAGCCAGGATACAGATATGCACAGTGGGACATGAGAACACTAACTCCCAAGCAGGTAATGACACTGTAAAAGCCAGTAGTTCTGCCTCTAAGATCATCACATCAAAGAGGAAGGAAGGGACTCTACCTGGCAGGTCACGGCTGTTAAAATACCCACCATGGCTCAGGTACCTTGCTGATCCCCAACATACCTCCTGTGTGATTCAGCTCCTGTATGATTTAAGCTCGTGTTCAGCTTAAATCATGGAAGGATAAATCCCTGGACAGCTTAAGATCTCCAGCTCATTCCTGTCCTGATGTTACTAGATATATATATGTATTTTAAACATTTGCAGACTGTCCTCAAGGAAATTCCCTCCACTTGTCCTTGCCTGCATCCTCCCCCATTTTTCCAGCCTGCATCGCTGTGGCCTCCTGACCTTGACTGCCATCCCCTTATTCTGTGCTTCTTCCACAAGCCATCGTGGTGACACCTCCCAATTTAGCATCATGTATGAACGTCATTACCAGGAGCTTAGTCGTTCTTCCAGATCATTAAGTGTTGATGGCTAAATTGGGTCTTCTCACCTGACCCCATCATACCCAGAGAGCTATGGTCATTTGTCATCATACCCCTCTTTCCCTCCCATCTCCCATCCAGTTCTCATTCTGAATGGCATGGCTTCCTTCCTAGCCAATTTGATTTAATTTCTCAGGCAAGATTTCAGGCCATTTCTCCTTCGAGTGATTTTACTAAAATCTAGATATATTACATCCACTGCATACTTCTCACCTTCGAGAACTGATCAAAATGTCCTGACATGATTCTTTCTTTTATAAATGCACTGTCTTTGCTTTTCTCTGTTTAACTGTCTTTGTAAATTGCCCACCTTGGTTAAATCTCTTGATTTTGGTATTTATACTTGGGAATGAAGGTGGATTTAAAGGGCAATGGTTACCCATTAACATGGCTTTTTCCTTTCTGAAAACACAATTGTTCTAAGATGGCTACATTTTTTCCTCCCCTCCCTAATTTGTGGCAGGTCCAACTGTTAAGAGATTATTACTAGAAGGACCCTCAGCCTGAGCTGATGCCCTGGCTATCTTATTATCCCAGACCCAAAGCAACGCCAGGCGTATCCTGGATGCTCAGTGATATCCATGCATATCATCTACAGTGCAGTACACACAGTCCTTCCATATCCAGCCACTCGCCATATCCTCACACACATGCAGTGAGCTAGGTAGATATCATTATCCCCAGGATACACATGGCGAGACCACGGTTCCAAGAGGTTGAAGCCAGCAAAGCATAGTGGTTAAGTGTTCAGCACTGGCAGAGGCCTGAGATCCAACCCCAGCTCCTGTTTTTCACTTGGCTGGTTCCCTTGAGCTGCTCTATTAACATCCCTGAACCTGTCCCCTCACTTGTATCCGGGATGAAGTGAGGTCATTTCAATAAAGCACTCAGTCTCTGGCATTTGATTGGCTAATACCACGTTTCTAGAACGTAATAGTGACGGTTGGCAAGTGTGGAGAGGGGACTACAGCCCAGGTCTTCAGCCAGTCCTGTGGCTCACACTGACTTCCAGCACCTCTCTTTCGTAACGGTGGTAAGTGATACCCCATTTGCGCCTATCATAGGCAAGGTCAGGGCCGACACACCTTACCCTTCTTCACCTTCACGGGCCTGGGGGAAACCCTCCCAGTCAGGAGAACGTTTGCACAGATGTGGGGCCTGCAGCAGCTGACCACAGGCTCCTTCCAGTCTGGCCTCTCCCCTCCAGTCACAAAGGCCTCTCCATCGATCCATGCCCCTGCCGCAGTGTGGCTTTGGGAGCATTCAGACAATAAGTGATGACGATGCCGTTTATAGTAACAACCCTCCTTTGCATTCACAGCGCACCTTACAGTCTACAAACTGCTTTCATTTGATCTCCCAGCAGACCAGGAGCAGGCAAGGCAGGGTCCTAATTGCCCTCTACAGACCAGGCTCCAGGTGTGCCTGATCCAGGTTACCCAGAGAGAAACACAGCCAGGACGCTAAGCAGGGATCCTGGGGCTCTGTGATGTGAGCTCACTCCATTCCTTTCTGACTTACCTCCTTCAGCTTTGCTTTTCTCTTTCACCCCCACTCCCAGCTTCTGTATCCCCGAGGGGAAGGACAGGGAAGCCTGTCGAGCTGCAGTTCATGGGGGTGGCAAAGAGTCGGACATGTCTGAGTGACTGAACAACAAAGCCAGCGTACCTCACCCGCTATGAAAAGGAAGTACTAAATCGACTATGTATTGGGTTGGCCAAAAAGTTCATTCCAATTTTTCCATAAGACATTAGGTTGAGGGCTTCCCTGGTGGTAAAGAATCCGCTTGCCAATGCAGGAGACACAGGTTCAATCTTCGGTCCAGGAAGATGTCAACTAAGCCTGTGTGCCAGTTATTGAGCCTGTGTTCTAGAGCCAGGAGCCACATTTTGCAACAAGAGAAGCCACCTCAATGAGAAATCAGCACACAGCAACTAGAGTGGCTTCAACTAACTACAGCTATAGAAAAGCCCAGCAATGAAGCAGCATCGAAGACCCAGTAGAGCTTAAGATAAATAAATAAATAAAATTTTAAAAATTACTTTTAAAAAATGTTAGGTTGCAATTTGGGAAGATACAACAATTGAAAATTCATGTTTAATTTTTTTCCATCTATCCCCCATCTGCTGGCTGTGTGTTCATGCCTGCCACTGTAAGAAACTCTGTGCAACACCAGTTAATCAGATGCCGCCAACCTACCACCCTATAACCATCAAGCCTGTAGTGGCACCATGGTGACCACATCACAAGGAACAGAAAAGAGGGTGCCTAGCTTCTGATAGTTTTAGACAGGTTGGGGAGACATGAAAAGAGAGATATAAACTATAGACAGGGACAATATAGGGTAAGGGATCTGTTTGTGGTTCTGGAAAGCACTGTGGCATTCTGAAGAGCTGAGACAGTCAGAGAAAGGGTGCCAGAGGGACTGAGACTTGAATTAAACTCCCACAGATGGCAAGAGCTGGGGAGAAGTTATGGACGCTAAAGGGGAAGCAAATGAGCAGAGCCCCAGAGAAAACACTGCACCTGGGATATGGAAGGGTCCTGAGTTAGCAGGTCCTGCTGCTGGCAAAGGGTTTCACACATGGGAAGGGAGCTGAGGTTAGGCCAAACTGTGGCGTCCTGAGTGCAAGACTAAGGAGCTTGGACATTATCCTGTAAGGGTATCCTATCACGGTGAGGGGGCGAGTGGGAGACGTAAAAAGTGTTTCATTGGGAGCGTGACATCTGGAGCCCAGAGTTTAGGGAAGATCTGTCTGCACTCTTACAAAAGATTGTATATCAAGGCCAGCATCACAGCAGAGACAACCAGAGAACAAAGAGAAATCTAATAAGGCTACATGATATAACGCAGTATGGCTGCTGGAACGCCCAGGCTCCAGAGTGCTTTACCGCACAGTAACAGGGCAAGGAGGAGGACTCTAGAGCTGCACGTTCCAGCAGAGCTGAAGTCCAGGGGAAATGATCACTGCTCTCTAGGCCCACCTCCCTAGTGCACTCACCTGGCAATGCTTTTTCTCAACATCCACGGCTTGTGCAGTTACGCGTGTGACAGCTGTCTTCCCCTCCAAACTGTAAGCGTTCAGAAGCAAGGGCCAGGCCTATCTTATTCATGTTATCTGGGCTGTGTGCTTAGTCGCTCAGTTGTGTCCAACTCTTTGCGACCCCGTGGACTGTAAGCCCACCAGGCTCCTCTGTCCATGGGGATTCTCCACTCCAGGCAAGAATGCTGGAGTGGGTTATTCATGCTGTCTACTCAGCCCCTAATAACCCATGGAGGCTCGATTAAGAGTTTCAGCTTGTATTAAAGGGGAATTCAGGAGCCAATTAAGTAAGGCTGCTGTATGGATTCAGGGAATGTGGTGAAAAGGAAAGAGAAGTGTGGAAGAAACCAGAGTTTGATCTTAAGTTCAGTGAAGAAAGTGACTAGTCAAAAGCAGAAAATATGGACTGAAAGCCCCTCCCTGATGTGCCTTCAGAGAGCCGTTCCATCTGCGCTTGGGCACCTTTAGGTAGGCAGCTCTTTGTTATCCAACATCATGATCCACAAATCTCTGACACTGAGCAAATGGATTTAGAAGAGGAACAAGCGATGCTTTGAAAGCCATGGAAACCATGAAGGCACAAAGCCCCATCACATGCATACCTGTCTGCACTGGCTCAGACACCTTGCAACTTCAAAACTATGGAGGGAATAAGTATGCTGGGGCCCTCCTCCCTGTCTCTCTACCATCGAACCAGCTTCCCTGCCTTGATGACCGAGGACAGAAATGTACAAGGCATCTAGATCTGCCATGCCTTCCTTTAGGCAGCTGTCTCAGAAATGTTTTATCAACAAGAATAAGCTAAATCTAGCAGACAGCCTTGAGGGAAACTTTTAATAAAAGTCATTGTGCTCACTAAAAAAAAAAAAGCAGGGGATGGGGAAAGAAAGGAAAATAGAATTTGCACGTACAAATATTTATGAACACAGAAGGAAATAGAGACCAGGATGGAGTGGGGGAGGGGGCTGTGAATTATGGGGAAATGGGTTTTGCTCTGTTTTTACTGGTGATTTTACTGAACTCTCTGATTATCCCTTCCTAGCCTGGGGAAAGTTTTTAAATGTTGTCACTGTATCCGACACCTTGGGGCAGCGGAAAGAAGGCAAGATAGGGGTGCGACACCAGCTTGGACTTGAGTCCCAGGAAGGATAATTCAGAGCTGGGTGACCTTAGGTGAGATGCTGAATCTCTTTACATGCCTATCAGTGGACTGGGAACACTAGAAGTGCCGTCCCTGGGTTACTGTGCAGATTCAGCTGGAGCGTGTCACAGGGAAATCCACACCGCATCCCCAGCACTCAGCATGAGCTGCCTCTTGCCTGCTTCTCCCTCTCCCTTCCAGACCTCCTGGAAACTACAGGATTAGAAGAAATCACAGGCACAAGCACTTTTGGTTCCTCTGACCACATGCTAGGCAAATATGAACAGCAAGGTAAAGGGTCTTATTTGGATTATTCTCAAGGCAAATTAATCGAAGCCGAGGTGTCTGGCCAGGAGCAGATAAGGTCAGATCTTACACGGACGACCTCAAGCTGCTCAGAGGCTCCTGTGCGAAGGAGATTAACATCCACTCCACGCTTCCGGGACCCCAGTAATGGAATACATAATTCATTTCCATCCATGTTTCTCCTCCTGCTGCCGAAATTCAGATTTAAGTTTCAAACAGTTTCATTTGTAACTATAATAACCACCAAAATCCCAGCGAGGGCTCCCCCTTCCACCCACATGGTGTGTGTTTTCTCTGACTCTCCTGAGGCTGGATTAGTCCCCAGGGAAGCCCGAAGACCCACACTGTAACCGTTCTCCGAGCAGATTGAATAACTAGCTCCACTTACAGCTGGTTATACAGCAGCCCTAAAGACACCAGGTAAACACCTGAATCCAGGCAACTACCAGCTGAAAATCGGAGCCAAGCTTCGTCATAAATCCATTAGCCAACGCAGGCACAAGCAACCAGTTGTGCAATAAAAGCCTCCTAATTCACTTCTGCTCCTCCAGCAGCGTGTTTCCTCCTCCCTCTAGTCCAAATAAAGCAATGGAATCAACTGGACAGCTAAGCATCCTGCTTTGTTATACTGTCAGATTATATTTCTTACACATTTTCTCCTTTACGTTTTGTTTAGATCTGATTCCTACTGGGGGATTATACAGACAGGAAATAGGGAGAGTGAGATTAAATAAGGCTGAGCACAGGCAACAGAAGACTGCATTTGTGAAACAGACTTGACTGAGATCATACCCGGAGGACAGCCCATGTGCGGGGTTGCAGCCTCAGCCCCCCATTGGCAAGAATACAGACCCACGGCAACCATTCGTGGGTAAGGGGAACTCTTGGGAATTTGGGCAAGGGAGCGGGACTTGAGACTGAGACACATTTGACGTTCTTTCCTGTTGATAATTACAATCACCATAGAACAGGAGTTTGTGAGTTGTGCAAAGTCTGGGAGGTAACTTGATACAGATTCCTTTAGGCACATGAAGTGGAGTATGCTGGAGATTGAATTATATGCTATCCCCCTCCATGTCCCTCAACTTGTGGGACTGATGAAACAGCACTTGAATACCGATCACAAATGCCATGACTGAATGTTCCCTAAGCTCCTGGGAGATAAGCCAATGTCATCATACCCCATCACACCAGGAGACAGAGCCCAGGATTATCACTCCACGTCTATCACCCAAGGAGGATGAGAAGGCTTGAGTTTTATCAGTCACCTGCTCAGGTGCCGGAAGATAACAAATGATTTCTAGGAATTTAAGTCGCAGGTCTCCCTACTACTTCCAAAGGAGTGCTGGTCTCCTCCTTTGCATCCAGGCTTATCAGAGAACCAGATGGTCTCACTTGCAAGATCACTCAAGGTGATGACCTTAAAGACTTGCTCCTCCAAACTATGATCCACACACGGGCAGTGTCATGGGCATCCGTCTCCTGGTAGCTTGTTAGAAGTGCAGCATCTCAGTCTCCATCGACCACAAACCTCCATAACTAGAACCTGCATTTTAATGAGATGTCCAGATGATGTACATGCACATTAATTTGTGAGAAGGACTGGTCTAGAAAGAAGCTTGAGGAAGGTCAAATACACCCTCGTTACTAGGGGCAGCAGCCTATTAACGAGGGGGCTTTGCCCTCATGGTGCTTGGTTTGCAGACCATAATAACCAGGTCCATCCAGCTACAGCCCCTCAAGACTCATTGTTTTGCTTGCCACACTGGCAGCTCGCTTTGGCCAAAGGTCCCTGCTACGGTGGGGTGTCAGGCAGGTGATGAGAACGCTGGCCCCAGGTCAAGGTGGAGCTAATGCCAGCAGTCACACTGAAGAGGCACTGCCTCCAAAACCTAGACAAAATGTGTGGCTAAGAATTAGGTCGGTGTGCTATGGGGGCAGCAGTTGATTAAGCAGCAGTTAAAGAGAAAGACTCCGTGGATGAGACAAGGCATTTGAGAAAGAGATATTTACTGAGAGCCACTCTGCTGAAAACACAGTTGAGATTAGAGGGCTGTCTCACTCAGCTATCCATCAATAGCAATCCACGCCAGGTGACCTAAGCAGAAGCCTGATATCAAAGCAGGAGGAAAAGACTCCACCACATCAGTATCGCCTAAAGCAAGTTGGGCCTAGAATTCACTCAATTCCCATGGACATTTTCCCTGACTCTTTTCACATCAAGATCCCAAAACGCTGACATCTTGATTATGCAATGCCAGGTCACCAGTGGCCTTCCTCTCCCAGCTCTTTGCTTCCAGATGGAGCCTCTGCTGGTGCACACACCCCCATTGACATCCCCTCCTCATGAGACAGGACCACGTGACAGCCAAAGGCTGAGGGTGAATGATACACACCCAGTTTCATGATTTTTTGATTAAGGACTTAATTGGCTTTGGCTTCTGATTTTGAAATTTTATCCAGGAGCAGAAGTAGGCTTCTGCTTCCACTCCCCTATTCCCAAAATTTGGGGTGGCATATCCAGAATCCCCCTGAATCCCATGTGCTATAGGAAAAGCCAACTCTTCCTGTCAGTTCTGGAATTGAGAATGTGAGTCAGGCCTAAGATACCAACAAATCCCATCCCTGTGATCACTCTGATTACAGTGATAGGCTCAGAAATAAACATGTGACCTAGGTGGTCCAACTGGTTTGAAATTCCAGGATTTTTGTTGAATTGCTAGGGAAGAGAGTTACCCTTCTTTATTTACAGGAATCAAGAAGCAAGTCATCCTGGAAATGGCCATCAGCCGTGTCAAGTTCCCAGAGGCAGTAGTCTGCCAAGAACGAAGCCAACACCCAGAAAGCAAAGCCAAAAAAAAAAAAAGGGTGAAGTGAGACACCAGTTCTTGGTCATATTATTTGAGTTACTACACTTTTCAAGAACTGAGCCCATAAATTCCCTTTGTTGTTTAAGGCAGCTGAGCTCAAAGTTCTGTTATTTGCAGCTGAAAGCATCCTAACTGACATATCAGGTGAATAAATCATTTCCGGCTGGGAAGGAAGATAATGTCTCACAAAAACTCTCTTGGTCTGAGCATATATTAGATGCTCCTGGCTCCCTTCCTCCTCTCCAAATAAATTGTCAGATCAAATAAATAAATAAAATCTCTTGGATGAAGAGGTTGGCATGGAACAGAAACACAGCCTCGCCTTCCTCTATCCCCAGCTCTACAAAACAACAACCCCAGACCAGCTTCGGTTTTGCTTTCTTTCATCAGGAATTTCTGCTTTCTTTCATCAGGAATTTCCTGTTCCCTCCATCTAGGGATTTAAATATCAGAAGCAAATTGTCCACCCCTCCCCCCAGCTCTGCCTTTGCCCTCCAAGACTCTACTCCCTCCCTCACTACATTTAAAGCAGGGGCGGGTAGGGGGGGGGTGGCTTATTCTAATCCCAGTGCAATTCTCTCAGCTCTTTCCTAAGCCCTCCACCTGTGAGATAATTGCTGGCAGTTAGGGGAAAAACTCAATAGTAATCATAGACTCACACACAAAGACACAGAAAGAGGCAGATAAAATGGGAGAAAGAAAAAACTCACAAGCCCAGAATTATCCACACTCTGACACTCATTCTAGAAGTACAGTGTGGCCAACCACTCTCTACAAGGAATAAAGGCACAGCTTTACAGAAAAGGGGTGCATTTCACAGTATCATGGTTTGTATGGCTCCCACACATAGAGTGAGATAATACACATCGAAAAGTTAAAATGGGCTGTCATCATTTAACCGTACACAAGTCAGACACAGAAAATAAGCAGGTCTATCGAAAATGGGCTCCTATCTATTGTCTTAATGTAACACAAGAATTCTCTTAATCGAGGGTGTCCCTTGTTAGGTGATAAACAGGGAGAAAAACATGCTGAGATATTCCTATCCAGTGATAAGAATAAAATAAAACCCTGTGAAACATGCATTTGGCCCCACTATCAACTCAGGCTAAGATTTCAAACACACTTCTAGCTTTTGGTTTATGGATGCCAACTCAAGATTAAACCCCTTAAAACAAAAATTACAACAAAAATTCATGTATAATGAATAGGTTTAAAAGCTTAGATAAATGAGAAACTTGTTTTAAACTACATAAAATCCTGCAAAATACTTTTAGTAAAGTCTCATATACTTCCTTTAAGGTTTGCTACATTCCTTGGAATTTGGTATAACACTGTGTATCTCAAACTTGTCTGATCATAAGAATAATGTAGACCTGCAGATTCTGTGGTCCAAATAAAACTAAGAGACTTTAGCTTCACAAGTTGCCTGAGTGGTTCTTATGAATTTGAGAAACATTATTGTAACTTTGTAGGGTTTTATGTAAAATAAAAATGGTGTATGTATTATAGAAAAGGGAATGGACAGGAACCCACTAACTCATAGAAATCATGGAGGCATTTGGTTGGTTTGTGTGTTTGAACAAAGGTAAACTGAGAAGGCTAACAGGCATGACACAGATGATGCAAGAACAGAACACAACTCACCCCCTGGGCAGGGACTCACACGGTATCCACAGAACTGCTTTCCCTTTCCTCCTGGGCACACAGCTAAATTACATTTCTCAAACTCTTTTGCAATTAGATGGGATCAAGTGATTGAGTTCTGGCCAACAGTAAGTGCCACACATTACTTCCAGGCTTGATCTTTAAAAAAAAAAATCCTTCAAGTTCCTCTCTTTCTCTATCTCCATCTCTGTATCATCTCATCATCTCATCTCTCTCCATCTGCCAGTTGAATTCAGTGAAGGACAAGGTTCTAGAAAATGACAAAGCCACGGGGAATGCCTGAATGTCTGTTTGGAGCAGAGATTCCCCCTGCACCACCCACTAATTTGCACTGAATTCTGATGTAAGTGAGAAACTTTTGTCAGCATTAAGCCACTGGGATTCAGAAATTATAGTTACAGCAGTTAGCCTATCCTAATACACACCATTACTTTCCTGTATCTCTCTGTTTTATCCTGTCCCCAACACTTGAAAAAAAAAAAAAAAATCCCCATGTAAATGGATTCCATAGTTCAAACCCATGTTGTTCAAGGGTCAACTGGAGTTCTGTAATTAGTTTTGTAAGCTTGGACTTCTGTTTTCTTGTCAGTGTAAATGGTGATAATGCCATGTATTCATTCAGAGACTTCTTTAAAGTGAAATGAGAAATAAACTAGCAAACAAATCTTTGCTTTAGGTCGAAGAGGAATTGGTAGAGAAATGCAAGAATCATTTCAGACAAGATAAACTATTGCCAAGAAAGAAGAGGCAATGATCTTTACCTCTAAAACAAACTGCCAAGCAAGGACTGACCGAAGAGCCAGTAAATGGAAATACAACCCCTCATCTCCAGGGAGAACAGACCTGCCTCTGTCCACTGAATGGATGAAACAAAAAATAGACAAAAGACTTCCAGCTATCTGGTTGGCCAGAAAGGGCAGAAAGGATGCAAAAGAGAAAGTGAGCCTGTAAATTCTCAAATGCATTTTTTCCTATTATTTTTGGAGGAAAGCTGACCAAAATAGGAAGGGATCTGGAAAGTTGACAAAAATCATATTCTCCACAAATTACTTTAACCTTGCCTAGGAAGTGACCTTCACACTACCACTGGTTTAATGGCCTCTATTTCAACAGTAGCTGATTTCACCATTAAACAAAGATGCAGAGCACAAGATAATACAACTAAATCACTCTTGTAAATATTTAATATCATGGCCTTTCTTTTTGCCTTTTAACAAATCACTATCAAAGCTGAGCACATAGTAGAAAACACATTTATTTATTCTATACTGGAAAAAAAGCTTAGTGCTCATGCATTTTATCTATCCAGTTCTCCAAATGACTTTGACACTTGAGAGCCCTTGTGATCAACACAGTCTGAAGGAAGGCAATTTTGTGACAATTTAAGAGCTGATTTCATGCACTGATCAGCACCCCCCAAAGTTGCCTCATGGAAGGGTACTAAACTTAACCCATCAGATACATGGCTAACACCAAAGGAGAAACCACATTTTTAAAAGAAAACAAAGAAATGATATCGACAAAGGCAAATACATTCTTACTTGAGAAAAAAAATTTTTTTTTACTTTTTAGTTAAAAAAAAATTGTAACTAAAATTACTATTCTTAAAGGAAGAAAGGAAGTGGAAAATTATTAAGTAACAGTTTGAAAATTAGTCCCAACTGGATTTCCTCATAGGCATATACTCTGTTATAAACTGTCAACATGGGAACAGTAAAAAGAAAAAAGAGTATAAAAGCTTTTTTAAAGTCAACTGGTGTCACCATCTGACTTCAGCCAAGACGAAGCAGTCAACAAGGCAAGTCCATAAGTGGTGTAAGGCATTATAAAATCCTGAAAGACAGAGCAATTTACTGACAACTTCAAAGACGGGTTGCATCAGTTCTTAGGGCAGTCAAGTAATTTAAGAGACAACCTCGCTTAGTATGGGTGTACTCTGATCAAGGTCTTCCTTGCGTAGCATCATTGGTTACGATCTCAGCAGCCAGTGCAGGGTCTGTAACAAACGCCACTCATGCACGAAGATGACTAGGACAACTTGGTGGCCTCTTAGACTTAACTTCATGGGAGGGGAAAGAAAACAGCTCTAGGAGTCAGAAAGTCTGGCCAATCCCAACAGCGCATGAACTATTGGTATAGCAACAAACTCAGCACCTATGCCTTCTCGGCATGTTTTGTCATTCATAAAATTATAGTAGGATGGACTATAGGAATTTTAAGTCCCCTTTCAACTCTGAAATTATATACTTCTAAAATTTAGGGAAGTAAATCAGCTTAAAAAAAAGTGTCAGCTAAATGTTTTTGTTTTCTTTATCATTCAAATAGCTTTATCAAGTAACATAAGGAAATCCCAAAGCTCAATATGCACAGAAAACAGCAAGCACGTCCACTGAAGATTTAAAGAACAATCAGGCTTTAACAGGATTACATTTTTTTTTTTCATAATACAGGAAGTTCTGAAGGAAGAGGCCAATGGTTTCCTTCTGCAATGGAGTTGCCAGAGGATCTCCTACTGAAAGTAGAATAGTATCAAGGGTAGGATTGGAGCTGTCCATGGTACTGAATCCTTATGCTTATATAGAAGAAGGGACAGATTCGAGGGATTAGATCTGATAGAATGCCTAAAGAATTATGGAAGGAGGGTCATGACATTGTACGGGAGGCAATGATCAAGACCATCCCCAAGAAAAAGAAATTCAAAAAGGCATAACGGTTGTCTGACAAGGCCTTACAAATAGCTGAGAAAAGAAGAGACGCTAAAGGCAAAGGAGAAGAGGAAAGATATACCCATTTGAATGCAGAGTTCCAAAGAATAGCCAGGAGAAATAAGAAAGCCTTCCTCAACAATCAAGGCAAAGAAATAGAGGGGAAAAATAGACTGGGAAAGACTAGAGATCTCTTCAAGAAAATTACAGATACCAAGGGAACATTTCATGCAAAGACAGGTGCAATAAAAGAAATGGTATGGACCTAACAGAAGCAGAAGATATTAAGAAGAGGTGGCAAGAATACACAGAAGAACTGTACAAAAGAGATCTTCATGAAACAGATAATCACAATGGTGTGATCACTCTCCTAGAGCCAGACATCCTGGAATGCAAAGTCAAGTGGGCCTTAGGAAACATCACTATAAACAAAGATAGTGGAGGTGATGGAATTCCAGTTGAGCTATTTCAAATCCTAAAAGATGATGCTGTGAAAGTGCTGCACTCAATATGCCAGAAAATTTGGATAATTCAGCAGTGGCCACAAGACTGGAAAAGATCGGTTTTCATTCCAATCCCAAAGAAGGGCAATGCCAAAGAACATTCAAACTACCACACAATTGTACTCATTTCACATACGAGCTAAATAATGCTCAAAATTCTCCAAGCCAGGCTTCAACAGTACATGAACTGTGAACTTCCAGATGTTCAAGCTGGTTTTAGAAAAGGCAGAGGAACCAGAGATCAAATTGCCAACATCCATTGGATCATGGAAAAAGCAAGAGTTCCAGAAAAACATCTACTTCTGCTTTATTGACTATGCCAAAGCCTTTGACTGTGTGGATCACAATAAACTGTGGAAAATTCTTCAAGAGATGGAAATACCACACCACTTGACCTACCTCCTGAGAAATCTGAATGCAGGTCAAGAAGCAACAGTTCAAACCAGACATGGAACAACAGACTGGTTCCGAATCAGGAAAGGAGCATGTCAAGGCTGTATACTGTCACCCTACTTATTTAACCTATATACAGAGTACATCATGCGAAATGCTGGGCTGGATGAAGCACAAGCTGGAATCAAGATTGCCAGGAGAAATATCAATAACCTCAGATATGCAGATGACACCACCCTTATGGCAGAAAGTGAAGAAGAACTAAACAGCCTCTTGATGAAAGTGAAAGAATAGAGTTAAAAAGCTGACTTAAAACTCAGCATTCAGAAAACTAAGATCATGGCATCCTGCCCCATCATTTCATGGCAAATAGATGGGGATATAATGGAAACAGTGACAGACTTTATTTTGGGGGGCTCCAAAATCATTGCAGATGGTGACTGCAGCCATCAAATTAAAAGACACTTGCTCCTTGGAAGAAAATTTATGATCAACCTAGACATCATGTTAAAAAGCAAAGACATTACTTTACCAACAAAAGTCGGTCTAGTCAAGGCTGTGGTTTTTCCAGTAGTCAGGTAAGGATATGAGATTTGGACTATCAAGAAAGCTGTGCTGAAGAACTGATGCTTTTGAACTGTGGTGTTGGAGAAGATTCTTGAGAGTCCCTTGGACTGCAAGGAGATCAAACCAGTCAATTCTAAAGGAAATCAGTACTGAATATTCATTGGAAGGACTGATGCTGAAGCTGAAACTCCAATACTTTGACCACCTGATGCTAAGAACTGACTCGCTTGAAAAGACCCTGATGCTGGGAAAGATTGAAGGCAGGAGGAGAAGGGGACGACAGAGGATGAGACTGTTGGATGGCATTACCGATGCAACGGACATGAGTTTGAGTAAGGTCTGGGAGTTGGTGATGGACAGAGAGGCCTGGTGTGCTACAGTCCATGGGATCGCAAGGAGTTGGACACGACTGAACGACTGAACTGAACTGATGGCCTGAACTCTGCTAAGCATTATCAGTTCAGGGATTCCTAGTGCCCATTCAACAAACACTGAGTCATTTCCACTCTGAGGCAGGCACTGTTACAGGCACTGAATATGCTATGATGAACACTGCAGATATTATTTTTGATTTTGTGGAGCTTGTATTTATTCTCATGGACTACTAATTCCGTAATGTAGTCCATTTTAATTTGCACAGCACTTTTGCTTGCATAATATCAATTACTAACCAGAACAAACCTACCAAGTAGGCATTTTACAGGTAAAGATTAGAAGATCAAAAAGATTAATTTTTCAAAGTTCCCAGATCCTTGGTGATACTAACAAGATTATTTATGATGATAACTAACGTTTATGATAAAAAATATTTACTTATGTTAGATCCAAACTCTAGCATAAGCCTTTTCTATACACTGTCTTAATGCCCTCCCAAGTAGGTAATACCACTGTTTTCATTTTACTTATTAGGGTATAAGGCTTGATGAATTTATATAACGTAAGTGTCAAGCACTAACATCGGTGCTTTAATCTACCACGTTTTCTTCCTCAGCACCCTGAACGAGGTCTCCTCACAGTTACCTCAGTGTTCTTTCTGCTCCATAGTGCTGGCATGCATTAGAAGTATTCACACCTGATTATTTGGTGTGGCTTAATTGCCACATGGATCAATTAGTTTAAAACTGGGAATCTCACTTATAACAGTTTTGGCCAATGCATCTGTAGAGGCCCATTATTGGTCACTTGGGGAAATGGAGAGTATGAATGGCTCAGCAAACTACATCCCCATGGCCAGATTAAGAGCCCCAGGCAAACTGTCTACTACAGATGGATCAAAGGCAGCCACTTCATACTGAACAGATAGCACATCAACAGGACAAGGTCCTCAGCCTTGCAGTGAGTGAGCCACAAGATCCTCAGCTGAGCCAGTGATTTCCAAATAAAATACAAGTCATTCTTACCAGAAGGAATTTCCTTCACTTACATGTTCACTGTCTGGGGAAAAAACAAAAAAGCTCTAGATAGCCAAACTCTCAGAGACAGAAGATGAATGACTTCTTCAGCTATACAGTAGAGAAATAACCACAGTGACTGCTAACCTGCTCCAGATTTCAAAGCAAATAAGACGTAAAGTTCCTAGAAATATTCCCATCTTCTGCTGAGACCAGTTCTTCCCAGAGTAAAGCAACCCTTTATCAGAAGCACTGCTTACACACACTATATGGATACCCATTAGAGTACTTAGGTAATACAAACTGAGAGTACTTTAACAAGACTACTGTTCTTAAAACTGCAGTTGTTTTAACATCTGTGTTATGTATTTTACCAGGAAACAATATTTTTTCTATTGAAGCTAACCCATCCAAAAAACTATTCCAAATCCAAACAGAAAGTGTAGTTTAAAAGGATTTGGGGGTGAAGGAAATCCAAAAGCCTCTTTCAAAATTTAGACACATTAAGGTTTCCAAAGTTTTTCAGCTGAAAATTGGCTTTAATTCTAGCTATCCTCATCCAAAATGTAAATTAGAAAAAAAGGATTTCATGTCTAATAAATTTGGATAACTTTGAAAACTATATTTCCTTTCATAGAGATTCAACTTTTGAATTGTCATAACAAAGACTCTGAGAAGTCCTAAAGTCAAAAACCTGCTTAACTTTGTTTTAAACCTGTGTTTTGAGAATTTATTTTTCCCATACCTTTTTTTTTCTTGAAACACCATTGGCATTTCTCAAAATTCTTTTGGGAAATGGCAATCTGGATGAACACACTATATAATACCAAGATTTTGAAAGAACAAACTTTCCCCCAATTCACACACACTTGAGTTTTCCTTGGGGCTATTTTGAAACCAGGTATTTAGTTTTAAAGAAATATAACATTCTAAAACATCTCTAGTTCCTTCAGACTTAAATAAGCAAATGGTTAGTACTGAGTGAGTTGCACAGTTCTCCAATCAACTGTGTAAAATGCTGGTCACTATAGATACATTGCTTCTCAGGTGGTCAGTGGTAGAGTCTGCCTGCTAATGCTGGAGAGGCAGGTTTGATCCCTATTCAAGAAGTTCCCTGGAGAAGGAAATAGTAACCCTCTCCAATATTCTTGCCTGAAAAATCCCATAGACAGAGGAGCCTGGTGGGCTAGTCATCCACAGGGTTGCAGAAGAGTCCGATACAACTTAGCAACAAAAAAACAACATAGATATATTAGACTATGAAACTCACATTATCAGTTTATGTTCAGAGATGTCACCAATAATTCAAGAATGTGTTTTTTCAATGCATATTTTAAGCTACTTACTGATTCTTAACAGAAACAAGCAGCAACTGGTCACAGTAATACACCAAGTTCAGTTTAAATATTTCAAGAAAATGGGTTGAGAGATTTTTCCGACCTTTGATACACCTTTCATTTTGTTTGGGGAGAAGTGTAATACACACACACACACCACACAAGCACAAGTATTTGAGGACTGAGATTTATTTTTGGACAGTATCAAGCCAAAGTACTGACTCGCATTTCAATAATGGATCTGCCAGCATTTGCAAGAAACAGTCATTAGCTTATCTTTAAGTAAATATTTTGATTGTCAGACAGTTCATTGCAAACAAGGTTCTTTTCCAAACACTCGCTCTTGATGCATCCAAGCCCGCTTGCACATCATTCATTCAGGAATCTGCGTCTGTGCTAAAATATAAAATCATCCTAAGGAAGTCCAAGTACAGACAAAAAGCATGTTTTGCAGGCTTTTCATTTAAAAGGGCTCCCGAGCTTGTGGGACCTGGTTCTCTTTCAGTTCTCTGTTCTTTGCTGTGCCACATTACCATAAAGCTGAGGAAATGAGCTATTACACACCATCATCCCTCCTAACGGCTATCACAGAAAATCATACACTCCAAAACACTATTAATTGTCAGAATTAGCAACCATTTAAAAGGCAGCTGTTCTTTCACTCTTAAACAGGCTCCAAATTTCAGATCTCTCTCCCTGTATTGGCTGCTATTACACGCTTACACATGCACACATACACAGGCACTCACAATGGATTCTTAGACAAATGAATTTTTTTAATGCCCTATATTCAAAGGATCCAAGAAAATATTGTTTACTCAGTGACATTTTCCACACCAGTGCTTGCCAATATTGGTCCAACTAGCTGGAAAGCTTCCAACCTGCACAGAAGCACATGTCACAGCTCCAGGTAAAAGGAGCTGTTCTGTGCAGCGTTGGGGGAGAAAAAAAGAGCAGTATCTCTTTAAGAGTCAATAGTAAATTAACTTGCCCAAAAGAGTGAAATAATTAGCAGTTAGTAGCTTATTAAAAGGGTGGCAAAGGCCAAGCTGCCATCTGGGATCTCCAGTTCCTTGTGATTGTTATTATGTCAGGATGGGCAAGTTGCATTAGCTTTCATGTCACCGCGCCTGCCCTTACTTTATATGTAAATTTTAATGAAAGATGTGGCACTTCTAAAAATCAGACGTCCATCAAAAAGTGCTATTAGTCTGGCTTTTTACAAAGCATATGGTCTTTTCTACCTCTGCTGTTCTATTCACCACTAAATGCCTTAGGAAAAAAAAGAGAAAAACCCCAATGATATCAATTAGATTTTCTCTTTGTGCAGAGGGAAACCTGCGTATCATCAAAAACAGGGCAAAGCTCCACCTCACCAGAGGGCAAGGTTTCTGCCTCTATTTACACACAGGGAAAACCACAATACCTCCTTGTCTTGCAAGGTTAACCCTTGTTAATGGAAATTAAAGCAACCTGGAGACTGCCTGCTGATCACTACATGGATACATAGTTTTAAAGGGAGTATGGAGAATAAAATTTATTCATTAAAAATAAGTGATAGAAAGTGGTAGGACAGAAACTTATGGGATGATGAACACATTTTATATCTCAATCTAGACAGTATTTATAGGGGTGCATATATATATATGCACCATATAAATATATATATATATATATATGTCAAAAATACTTAAGCTCTATGCTTAAGAGCATGGATTTCATATGTTTTATTGACACTATGTATTCCATCATCCAATAAAGATAAATAAATCAATGAAAAATGCCAACTTTTTAATATACAAAGCAACTTCTCTTTTCTGATTCTGAGTAAAAAGTGGATGAGTCAACTGAGTTGTTACCTGATGGTTTCCCTTTAAGATAAACAAACAAAATTACTTTAAGACTACATATATAACACGTTGAAAGAATTTATTCAAGGCTTTAGAAGGAGAGGTGGTTGCTACACTTGAAAACCATTTTCTAACTCTGTTGACTAAGCAAGATATCAGAAGGCAGGGCTTATGTATTCAATAGCTAGCACTTGACCTGGCCCACTGTTGGCACTCTGTCCATCTATGTGGAATGCTGAAAAACCACTGCTTTTCAAATGTTAACGTAGACAATCTGCTAAATTCAGATGCATATGACACTGGAATAAATTATTTTTAGAATTCTACAAATAAAAGCTATGTATAATAAACCTATTAGTAAATATTCGGACCAATTGCACTTACACCCAGATGTACATACACTGCCCTGCACACCTGAAAAATAGACCAGACCATGGCATATCCAAGCCTAAGCACATAAGAAAATGCTTGAATTCTTTATAAATGAGATGAGTCATAAAGATAATAAATTAAAAAAAAACATCCTATAGATATGATCAAAGTTAGGCTTATAGGTTTGTATGTGTATACACACAGATTTTCAGTTGAAAATTCTATGCCATCTAAGATGAACCAACTTGCCTTGATAAGCAGAAGTCTATACAAGTATGTAGATCACCATTCATCTTTGGGGAGAAAGTGTTTTATGATATATACACAGATCCAAAATCTATGCGTAAACACTAAATCCAAACTGATAATTGAGAAGAAGAAATAGAAATGTTGATTAGAAATCTGAGAAACATTTTCCTTTACATGTAATGCCAACTGGAGTTGAATTGAAGCATTTCATTAATCCATTGTACAGTTTATTAATAAATCTGTTCACATTTATCCATTTTAAAAAATGCTCCAAATAACAACTGCTCTTAAAAAATTCTTCAATGTCCAATGAAAATTTCTAAACAGGGAAGGAGGGAAAAAGCCCTCTTCATATTTTCAAGTACCATTTTAGACATCACTGTCAAAAACACAGAGTTGCTAAAATCAGGCAATTTTACTTCTTGTGTTTAAAATGAATCTATTTTTCCCCTGAAGACTTTCAAAACATTAGAAGAAGAAGAAGAAGAAAAGCATGAAAAGCAAGTTTCTTTTAAAAACAAAGTGATGTTATTCATTGTCAAGAGGACAAATCAGTGGTGGATGAGAAACAGATGAGGCAAGAGATGGAAATATAATATTGCCCCTATTTTATTATAATTAGATATTTATAGACCACAGATGAGTTTATTTTCATAATTAGTAGCTGGCGTTGCATTTACTAATTTGCATAAACAGTTGGCTATCGACACAGTAACTTACTTGCAGGGCTCCTGAGCCCTAGCAGGAACAAGAAGGGCCTCAGCTCCTGAAATCAGCTTTTTAAATGTTATTACCAACAAAATATAATCTACATGAAATCATGTTCAAGTTCATGTAGCTTGATTATCTCTTTCCAGTCTGGCCAGTTTTGATTAGTTCAGCATTAAAAGGCCAATGATCAAATCTACAGGGAAAAATACACGTAAATAAGTTGGAAGGGGGTCTCTAAGTTCTGATGGATTAAAGTACACCTTAGGGTCAACACCACCGAGTTTAGCAGATAAGAAGCTCTGTAGAGAAACAGGAAAAAGGAATAAAATACCCTACGGTCACTCTTACTATTTACAAATTGTGCTGGTTCTTGGCAATTGCTGAAGGTGTCAGTGACATACTTTTCTTGGTCGTTCTTGGCATTCTCCACACCCTCCCTACCCATGCCCACTCCACTCTACAAAACCAACTTCCCCCAAAATGGATCAGGCTCCCCGGCAGCAGTGTTAAGGGTAGGATTTATTCCTGGTGCCCTGACCACTGCTATGGGCTGAGAGAAAATTAATCAAGCATGCTGGCCAGACACCTCCCACTACTGACGTTCAGGAAAAAACTTTGGAGGAATATTTTACTTCTCTTTTCCCCTCGTGTCAAAGGTCAAAACCAAGTCAAAGGTCAAATCCTTTGGCGCAAGTGAGTATATGTGTATATGCATACACACATCTATACACACACAGAGAGAAAGATGCCATGAGCTGACATTTTTATAAAATCTACTCTGGCTTATCCTGAGGCTCTGGTGACAGTGGGCACACATTCTTGCATAGCAGCAATCAGCTGGAGCGGAATAAAGATGTGACAGGATTTGTGGTTTCCGCTTTGCTGCAATCCCCACCACTCTCTCCTGTTCATCTAACACTAGGACTTTCCTTACCATACGATCTGCTCCTTGATAATACCTGTCAAGCCCCTGTAAGCATTTGAATCTACTACACCTATTCCAAGTTCACTTTCAAGGGAAAGTGTTTGGCAATCGGACCCAGGATAGACAATCCCCAAACTAAAAAGTAAAGGGGGATAGAGGCCAAAACACACACTAAACATTTAAACAAAGGCAGTCAAAATCCAGTCCAAAAAGTTGACCAAGGTTGCTGAAGAACTCCTTCCATCAGCTACTTCTAGTTAAAAGTCACGTTAGCTTTTGGCCCAGTGCAGCCAGCGACCTCCTGAATGTAGCAAACATTGTTCTGGCCTAAACATCCTGCTCAGTTTTGTAGATTTAACTTCATAGTTCTTTCCACTACACGGTCACTGCTTCATCACTCAGTTTTAAAACAATGACAAAATCTGAGGCATTCTTTTCTCTTTTAAACTCCTGAGAAAAAGTCCAAAGACCTCTCCCACATTTATTCTGATGCCCTTTGCACACACAGGGCCAAGAGATGGCCCGGGTGAGGAGGGACCTAGACTCTATGACCCGCGGAGCTCCTTCGCTCTGTTGGTGGGGTAAGAGGGTGATGAAAAGGGCCATGGTTCTGTCCACAGCTCTGGACACAGTACTGAGTTGCCTGCAGTATGGGTATAAGGTTCTTTCGGGATGAGATAACTGACCCACATTAAGTTTGATTTAGGGCAGGTACTTTGTAATGGAAACACAAAGTCTGGAGGACCTAGGAAGCTTGAACCTTAAAGGGAGATGGGGGAGAAGGGTGATCCAAGGCCATTTGGAAAAGAGACCAGAGCTTGAGTGAAAGCCTGAGGCAGGAGACCATAATGTGGATTCAGGCAGAGTGAGCTGTTGACTTTAGGAGACAGGGGGCTGGGCAGGGGTGGGAGCACAGTGGGCTATGTTACTGTGGAAAATAAAGCTGGGAAGGCACGTGGACAATTACACAACAAGAATCCACCAAAAGCTTCTGAGCAGATGAGCTACATGATCCGATTTAATTTTAATTTTGCTTTATTTTCACTTTTAGGAAGATGACGGACAGCAGGATAAGAGGGATTAGAGATTTTGAGTCTGTTCACGGTATAACCTCCCAGGCTGGACCCATCTGGACATTTAAAAATGAATATGTTTGTCTTCAACATACTTGTGATCTAGTAGAGTGTAGTAGTCCAATTTCCAAATAAGTTTAGTGTAAGATATTAGAAAGATACATGGAAGGGGAGCTCATATCTAAACAGAGCTTAGCCTATCTAAGTGTGCAGAGCATTCATAACATCAACTGGAAATAAAATCTAGGTATGATTTCAATGGGCAGAAACAGGAGAGGAGGAGCTCTTATAGAGGAGAGGGAAAAATAAGTAAAACTAAGAGACAAGGAAAGGTCCAGTAAGATTACTTGGTACACTATATTTGGCAATTGTGCATCAAAGATTAGCAGGTTAAAGGTAAACAAGGCCATATCAGTGATGGTTTTGAAAGTGAGATAGTTAATCCTGAACTCCATATGGAGGACAGCAGAACTTGAGCAGTTCTCAGTTACTGGACAGACTGGGGGAGAACAAAGACTAATTAGATTAGGGCAACAATCCAATAAGGGCTAGCTGGGAACCGAGCTAGTGTGTCAAACAGAGATGCAAGAGACATTCTGAAAAAGAATCTCAAAAAAACTCTCTTAACATCAGCTGGGAATAAGAAAGTTCAAGAAGGAAAAAAAAAAAAAGCAATTGCTGAGTTCAAGCCCAGGTGATAAGGAAGATGGGGAAACTATTAACAAAATTAGAGAATCTGGTTTGTGGCCAGATGGTGCCAAGGTTGACTTGAAATATTCAGTTTACAGAACATTTCTGTGGACACCTGTTACGGAGAATGAACACAAAGTGGCCGGTTGGAACATAAGCCAGGTTGGTGCCAGGGAGGTAGCTGAGAGGCATATCCATGGAGGTCATCCTTGGATCAAGAGAAGCCATATAAAGCAGTGGCTAGGTACTCAGATTCTGAGTTTCACTGCCACTTACAGCCACCTGACTTAAGTTATTTAGCTCTCTGAGCCTTGTTCTACTTGCCCATATAGCTAGGATAACCATCGTCTACCTCATAAGACAGTTGCAAGGATTTACTGTGGAAAAGCATCTAATGCTCAAGGCACAATGTCTGGCCACATAGGAAATGATCAGTGTTAGCAGCAGGGGCCAGAGAAGGATCAGTTCAGTTCAGTCGTTCAGTTGTGTCTGACTCTTTGCAACCTCATGGACTGCAGCACGCCAGGCCTCCCTGTCCATCACCAACTCGCGGAGCTTACGCAAACTTAAGTCCATTGAGTCGGTGATGCCATCCAACCATCTCATCCTCTGTCGTCTCCTTCTCCTCCCGCCTTCAATCTAGAGAAGGATACCTATGTGCAAAATATAAAAACACTAAAGACATCTATCTGATGGGATGTTTCAGGGCAGTGGTCCCCAACCTTTTCGGCACCAGGGGCAGGTATCATGGAAGACAATGCTTCCACAGACTGTGTGGGGGTTTGGGATAATCCAAGTGCATCACATTTATTATACACTTTATTTCTATTACTGCTACATCGGTTCCAACTCAGATCATCAAGCATTAGATCCCAGAGGCTGGGGACCCCTGTTTTAGGCAATTAGACAAAGCAAAGGAGAGAGGTCTAGGGGTTGGACACAGGACCATGTGCTTCATAAAGGTTGTATCCTGGGCACAGAGTGCTGACTTTGACTGTGAAGAGATCACTAGAAGCCTTTGGCTGAATACAGTAAGTAGAGAAGCGGAGGGGTGGCTAGATATACCTTTTCAATCATTATTCCTCTTCCTTGTGCCCCTCTCCCACCTCCTTAAGCTCCTAAGAGGGTAAGGTTCCCCATAGCAGATTTCTGAGACTGAATCCACCTGTGATTAGCAGAAAAGAAATAGGCAATCAACCAATCCCAAAGCGAAAGGACTGAACTGCTTCCAAGGTAACCATACGTAACTTTTAAAAAATCCAGAGAGGCATGAAATTCAAATGAGATGGCCAGTTCACAGACTAGTCATCAAATTAACATTTTCAGTATCTTGTCAGTCCCATCTTTCTGCAACATCCTCATGCCGGAACTCCCATTCCCTACTTCTGTTATTTGCCAATCTTTACAGGAAGCAGTGGCGCACGCCTGCAGAGAGATAGGGGCTGGAGAGTCAGGAAGGGAAAAGAGGAGAACTGAATGCAAATATATATTTATAATTTATCAATTAGCCTCTCCCTTCAGTTCTGAACAGCTAATCCAGTTTGAGCTGGTGAGCTAGGTTCTCTGGGCTCGGGTCTCTGACAGCTTTGATTGGGAATGGATGAGTGAACTGTGGTACCCAAAGGTGTGAAGCAGTGAAAGGCATGTCAGAGCATCGGAGAGAGTGCACCGACTCAGCGCCCCTCCCTTTCCCAGCTTATCCCACAAAAGGTGGACCTGCTAAGTTAAAGTCCAGCGTTGTCTCTCCACTTTCTCTTTATGACGTAATGGATTATCATTGGGTCCACTGTCAATGGATCCCTATGTTCTTCCACACCCCTAGTCCCACCATTCTTAGCTTATCATACTGAATCAGAAAACTTTTATTCCCCCCAAAATACAGGAGATACAACACAGAAGATAAAAGAGCCACAGATATTACCCAAATTTCAAATTTTATACAATTTCTAGTCATTCACCAATCCTCTCCCCATTCTCATCTATCACCCTGAATTCAGCTATTGCCAGGTCATGGAAACACTGGCAGGTCATTTCGCATCTTTCCTGTGCCCTTAATACATTTACAGGAGGGGATCTTAGAATACCCTAAGTAAAATATATCTTCCCCACAGTGCACAAGCACATTCAGACAGAAACAGCACACCATAATGGGGAGGCTCATTCCGGATTTAGAGGAAGGCAGGCCAACTCAGAGCAATCCCCAACCATCAATCATGAAATACCTTGAAGGAAAAGGAGAGCCCTCGATTTTTTTTCTTTATGTTGTTGTTTAAAACACCATTATAATCTGGACTGTATTCATCAGAATCAACAATTTCCCAGGGATATATGAATATTTCAGAAGGCAAATTGATAGTTATAATGATAAAAATAAAATGATCTCTACCTTTACTTCTACCTACAGAAATGAAGGTCCAATTAAGTAGAGGAAGCATGGTGTCCACCATGGAGGCGGCAGGAGAGAGAAAGAGAGAGCAGGGAGAGTAAAACATCAGCATGCTGCAGACACACAGAGAAATGTAACACACATAACAAACCCCACAACAGTAGTGGCAACAGCAGTACAACCTTGAGAAGGCAGCACAAGACAAATGCACAATGTGAAGCTTAAACAGTGTGACCAGCACATGCTTAAGCTTTTTCCCGTCAGCCTCTTCTCAAGTCCCATCCTTAGAGACAAGTCTGCATGCAGAAGCAATGCATAGCCTCGTGTGTGTGAAATCGTATGCACTTAACCAGACTAAAACTGTTTGGGCCACGTTTCAGAGAAGCGAAATTCTCCTGTATCTTCTCAATGTTAATATGAGTTATGAGGATCCAGAGTGTAACGTACATGTACAGGTAGTACACACACAAGTTTTTCCACATACATTTATAGGGATCAAAAACAAATCGCGGAGACTTAGTGAGAACCAGACAGATTTCTCTTTCTTTCACGTTGAAGGAATAAGGAAAAGGAAGGGAGGTAATCATCATAAGGGCAAGAATGGACAAGGGGTGGGAAATGAAAAAGAATGAGAGGGGGAGGGATGGGGTCAAAGGACCTTCTTTAAAAACTTGAACTGAAAAATTGCACCTTAAAATCTTAGTGGCACTGACGACCCAGAAGAATTCCGCATCCTTTCTTGAAAGCCTTTCTAAAGGGGAATTCACAATACCCATGTTTGTCACTACGTCATTGCCTAAAGACTCTTTTTCTAGAAGTTTCCTGACTTACCCCTGCCCCCCAGAGCACGCGTCCATGGGTGTGTCTGAATTTTCTACTCTTAAATGCTTCAGTGCTGGGCAAGAAGTTGAATAGTAGGTGGAAAAGTGGGGAAGTTACACACCAGAGGTTCTCCAGATACTTTTCACACCAGGGTTGGAATTTAGCCCTCCAAAATGCCCATGCTGTATCAGTGGGTTGAAATAAGTCAGGATTAAAGAGGTCGCCACCAGCCTGTCTCATCAACCTAGACTCTACCCTATGACATCAGCCGTATGAATACCCTCAGACCTCCAAGCCACTAGAAAATCTAGAACTCTTAAAGGGCAGCTGGGAGGACGAGACAAGGAAATGTAGAAGCATCTTCTCACTGGGACTCTGAGGGCCTGCTTTTCCTGGTGGAACCTGTTATCAAAGTGGGGCCGCTGAATTCTAGCATTCCTAGAGAGTGGGTTATCACACTCTGTAGAGATATGCGTAACTCTCTCAAACTATCCGGATATACTTGGGCGACATAAAGAGCGCTCCTTGCTCATACTCACCTCATGGTAACCTGCTGTGGGGAGACAGCGTCCCTCACTCACCTACAAGAATGGAGAGGCTTCACCCCAACCTCTTGCTGGAGAATTCAACCAACCCCTCTAGCTCTGTTCCTTGACATCTGCTCTATACGAGATCGTGTCTTCACTGAAATGTCCAATATCCACATCACAGGTCGTGGCTCAGGTCTAGAGGATACAGTTTTATTGGGAAAGTGTGCTTCCTTCTGTCCTGCCTTATCAAGTCAGAAATGCCCTCAACTGTCCACCTCCGCAGCTTCCTGGACAAAACTTCCCTCAGACCTGGGTGGTTCCTTGTTCTGATCATATACTCCTTTTTATGGCAACACTGTCTGATGAATCCTGTGTAAGAAAATGGGGGTGTCGGGGACGGGGCAATTGCCCTTCAGTGCCGCCCCACCCTCCTCAAAAGACCAAGAAAATCAGCAGAACATGGAAATACACCTCCTCCCCTTCTCTTTGGTCCTTGAACACAGGCAGTGAGTCCCATGTGTATTTTGAAAAGAAATAGACAAGAGAAATTAAAGTACAGTCTTTCGGAGTCAGGGCCAGGCCAGGTAGACCAATCTTGCAATCACCCCAAAACGCAGAAGAAACACAATAGTAGCAATTGAACAGTGACGAAAAAGACAATTTGAAGTAGGCTCACTTCTTGAATCCTGATTTAGGCTGATAATATGGAAAATTTTTATTTAGGAGAAAAAGGCTTCATTCACAGCCCACCCTGTGCTTAGCTGAGCTGAATTTCCTGCTCAGTTCATTCCCTGCATAATTGAATATTTTAGGTTGCAGATGCGGAATTTACAGATCTTTATATGCCGTTTTCTTCAGGGTGTATAATGAGTTAGAACCCTGCCATCAGGACATTAGCATGTTCTTTCAGTGGTTTTGCTTTTATACAAAACTGAAAACAGTCAAATCCCCAAGGGCTTCCTTTGACCACTGGAGGTCGAGGTGGGGGTGGGGTGGGGATAGTGGCTAGGGCTGAAAGTCATTACAATGGGCAGGGGGATGGAGGGGAAGACAAAAATCAAACCTTTACTCAAGAGTGAAATTCAGAGAAGCCCAACGCCTCTCCCCCAACCTGGGGCCCCAGCATGAGGCTTAGGGAAGAAGTTAAACGCTCTGGTGCTCTGAAATTAGCTTCATTCACCCCCATTATCGACACCGTCATGGCTTGTTTCATGCTTCTCTCTGGGAGGCAGCCCAGCAGGGCCAGCGCCCAGGATGACAAATGGGGGAGTGGAATGGAGAAGCCAAGGGGATGATGGGGGTGCAGGGGGAACCTCGATGCGATGGGAAAGGTGCCCCCCACCCCACCCCACCACAGGGTGGCCCGGCCCCCAGCCTGGCCCCTGGCAGGAGAAACAGGCAGCAAACGGCCTGCAGGGGATGATGCGGGCTCTCAGCAACCAGCCAGAGGCATGAAGGCAAGCAGTTCAGGCAGCTGCAGCACCGTGAGCCCAGAGCACCTACCTTGTTCACTCATCATGAGGTGGGAGAGGCCTTGAAGGAGGGGGAGAAGAGAGGGGAAGGAGAAAAGAAAGAAGACAAAGTTAGAACCCCACATGGAAGGCCATCTCCCCTTAATGCCCGAGCAGGAGTGGCGGGGGGCACCCACATGTACGCAGGAGCATGCAACGAGCCCTGAGACGCAGGGCAGGGTGTCCAGGGCCATCCAGTTCAAGGACAGTCTTTTGTTTGCTGAACCTGCGGGCCACATCGCCACTGATCTATGCAGTAGGTAGGATTTGAGACAAATCTATGAGACATTAGGTCCCTTGGGAAAGAGACTCCAGATGTGGGCAAAGTAGGTTTCTTTCTTTCAAATAGCTTGCAATAGAAATTCATACAGTGATCACTGTAGAAACTTTGGAAAATTCAGAAGAGAAAGAAATCAGTTGTAGTCTCGCATCCAGAGTTTACCATCCAACACTGTCCACCCTAGATACAGTTGTCTTTTCTACAAAAATTGAACCACACTGAACATACCACATGGGTGTCTGCTTTCAAGTTAGACAGCTTGAAACATCTCCGTATGATCCTGGCCTTCGCCCAGCGACGACCACATCCCTTCCCTCCAGCACCAACTTTTCCTAGAAAGTCCCTCATGTTTGATCACAGAGGCCTAGCCGAGCACTGAAAGGATTAAAGAAGGTACACGAAGTCCCAATAAATAGCACAACCTCTTGCTATGTTCTTACTGAAGTCCAACAAGGCTCTTAAGAACTCATTACTTCAAGGAAAGCATAAGCCCTGATAAACCTATTAAAAGAAAAGATTTCCAACCAGTAGCCAACTGTGCTGGCTATCTGCTCTTCCACTGTTTTTATTATTGCTGGAGATATTTGGAGATCCTTTCCCCAGAGTAAAATTCAGGGATATAGGGGATTAATAAAGGAGAAAAATCTCTAAAATATGGAAATCTCTAAATGTTTTTGGAGATTACTAGAGATTTAGAAAAGTAATCAGAGGCAAAATATGGGTCAAGCAACTGACTTTTTAAAGATCAATGATATATTAAATACATAGATATACCATGTGCCATAAATGTCATGGAGGCATTTTTTCAACAAATTTCATTAAACTATAGTCATATTTTAAATGCACATTTCTGACATTCATTTCTCAAGGCCTGGCATATTAGTACTCATGGAGGAATGGAATCATGCCAAAGCAAGTCATTCTCATGTTTTATTTTAAAAATTAACTATTGGTCATTTTTGGGAGGGGATAATAAGAAAGACACATTGCAGGCAGACGCTTTACCGTCTGAGCCACCAGGGAAGCCATAATAAGAAAGAAGAAAGGATTAAGAAACCTCGGCAGAAGTGACTGTTCATAAAATGCCTGGAGTTTCTGGAGCAAGCCATTGCCTTCAGCATCCAAATCAAGCACACTAAGAGGGAGGGCCTGAGGCAGACAGGTGGGGCATGTGGGAGGGGGAAGAGGAGGAGAATAGGTGTGTGAATTCACAGGGCAGTTGTCAAGAGCAAGAAACGAGAATAGGAAGATCTAAAGAGGTCCCTAAGATGCAGGTTAAAAATAAAAGGGCAATAGGACCATAGTCGGAGAAGGCAATACACCCCACTCCCGTGTTCTTGCCTGGAAAATCCCAGGGACGGGGAGCCTGGTGGGCTGCCGTCTGTGGGGTCGCACAGAGTCAGACAAGACTAAAGTGACTTAGCAGCAGCAGCAGCAGCAGCAGTACTATATTATGCACTTGAAGTATAAATGCTAGAGAGTAGATCTTAAATGTCTTCACCATAAAAAAGAAATGGTAATTATGTGATGAAATGAAGGTGTTTGCAACCTGTATCTAATTAACACAGTTTATATGTTAAGTTTACACAAAGTTATATGTCAATTATCTCAATAAAGCCGGGGGAGATATTTCTTTTTTTTTTATTATTCTGTTAAATGGGACTTTTTTTTTTCCATTTAAACCTTTTATTTTATATTGGAGTATAGCAGATTAACAATGTTAATAGACATCAGTGGACAGCAAAGGGATTCAGCCATACATATACATGTATCCACTGAGGAGATATTTTTTAAAAGAAAAGACCAATATTTTACACCTGTAACTGAAGAAGAAATGGGATACTTGATAGCAAGAGGGTATTCAAAGCCAAGGAGAAACCCCTAGAGTCGGGTCCCATTTATGTACCACATGTGGATCTTTAAAGCAGTGTTTCCCAGAGCACGTTTCACTGACACCTGCATTAACCACCTGGGGATACTTACTAACAGCAACGTTCCTGGACCCCACCCACGTCCGAATGAGTTAGAATCTCGGGGAGGAGTTGGGGAAGGACCTGAATTTTGAGTAAGTTGCACTAGTGATTCTCATGCTCACTAGAACTTGCGAGCTACCCCTTTAGAGTGACACATAAATCAAATTTTGGTAAATTAAACTGTATGATAAATGCACTAAGAGGAACCGGATATTTAATGGAACCCTATGGTGGATCTATGTACTTATCGGGTTTTATTAAGCTACATATGTAGTTGCAGTCTTGTGATTAAAATAAATGTACATATTCTTCAACTTATAAAAAATCTGAACTAGAAATATTAGGCCAGGAATGTAAATCTGGGATCCTGATGTGTTGTAGGCAACAAAGCAAAACAGACAGAATCAAGTGTAAGAAGAAATAGCACAAGACAGGGGAGAAAACTGTAACCATAATGTGGTTTGAGTTTTATTTTGCTTTTTGAGAAGGGGATTTTAATCCACTTTCATGAGCTTTTACATTAGTATCTCCTCTTATACAAATCTACCCCCGAGGATTGCAGAATTAAGAACTGGAAACCAGGAATTCCGGAGGGTCTAGGTCTATTATGAAATTCTGTTTCTCCCCTTCCTTCCACTCCCAAACACTCCTACTTGCTGGAAAAAGGCCTCAAGTCCCCGCCAAAAGTGAATGGAAGAAATGACCATCAAACGAGTCCAGTACCTACTGTAGGTAAACACTGCATAAGGCAGTGAGACGCAAACAAGTGTGGTACAAAGTTGCCAACCTCTAAAAGTTTAGAGTCTGATTGGGAAGGTGTGTGCACGCGTGTTTACATTTACACACACATACAAAGTCATACAGAGACATATATGCACATAGGGTACCTGACAGTGAAGGATAGGGGCTAAGATCAAGGGCCTCAGATTTGAATCCCACCTTCGTTATTTTCTAGTTTGTGACACCAGGAAAGTTGCTACACGTCTCTGTTCCTTGACTTCCCATCTGTAAAATAGGGATAATTATCATGCCAGATCCAAAGTTTGTTTTGAGGATTAAATAAATGAATGTATGTAAAGCAGGGCCTGTACATGCTAAGGGCTACATAAGAGTTACTGCTGTTATTTTTAGACTGTAAAAATATACTGATGTGTGAGACAACGTGAAGCCTAGTGCCTGACACACAGGAGGTGCTCAGTGTGTATTCTGTGAGTGAATGAGGAACGATTGATGGGTAATTGTTAAGTGTCAAACAACTGATTCAGACAATAAGATCCGTAAGGATTGTGAGGAGGGCCCTGGGTGTACAGCAAGAGTTTCTGGAGGAAAGTGGGATTTAAAATCCATCTTGGAAGACAGTTTAGGATTGAGAGCAATGAAGGACATTCCTGGTAACACCACTAGCTCTCAAGACCACTAACTGCTTTTGTAAGGATTCTCCTGTTGCCTTTCTGGAATACCTAGGACACTGCCAGGCACATGGTAGGTATGTAACAGATGGTGTAAAAATAACAATTAGATCAGATCAGATCAGTCGCTCAGTCATGTCTGACTCTTTGCGACCCCATGAATCGCAGCACGCCAGGCCTCCCTGTCCATCACCAACTCCCGGAGTTCACTCAGACTCATGTCCATCCAGTCAGTGATGCCATCCAGCCGTCTCATCCTCTGTCATCCCCTTCTCCTCCTGCCCCCAATCCCTCCCAGCATCAGAGTCTTTTCCAATGAGTCAACTCTTCGCATGAGGTGGCCAAAGTACTGGAGTTTCAGCTTCAGCATCATTCCTTCCAAAGAAATCCCAGGGCTGATCTCCTTTAGAATGGACTGGTTGGATCTCCTCGCAGTCCAAGGGATTCTCAAGAGTCTTCTCCAACACCACAGTTCAAAAGCATCAATTCTTTGGTGCTCAGCCTTCTTCACAGTCCAACTCTCACATCCATACATGACCACAGGAAAAACCATAGCCTTGACTAGATGAACCTTTGTTGGCAAAGTAATGTCTCTTCTTTTGAATATGCTATCTAGCTTGGTCATAACTTTCCTTCCAAGGAGTAAGCGTCTTTTAATTTCATGGCTGCAGTCACCATCTGCAGTGATTTTCGAGCCCCCAAAAATAAAGTCTGACACTGTTTCCACTGTTTCCTCATCTATTTCCCATGAAGTGATGGGACCAGATGCCATGATCTTCATTTTCTGACTGTTGAGCTTTAAGCCAACTTTTTCACTCTCCTCTTTCACTTTCATCAAGGGACTTTTGAGTTCCTCTTCACTTTCTGCCATAAGGGTGGTGTCATCTGCATATCTGAGGTTACTGATATTTCTCCCGGCAATCTTGATTCCAGCTTGTGCTTCTTCCAGTCCAGCATTTCTCATGATGTACTCTGCATAGAAGTTAAATAAACAAGGTGACAATATGCAGCCTTGACGTACTCCTTTTCCTATTTGGAACCAGTCTGTTGTTCCACGTCCAGTTCTAACTGTTGCTTCCTGACCTGCATACAGATTTCTCAAGAGGCAGGTCAGGTGGTCTGGTATTCCTATCTCTTTCAGAATTTTTCACAGTTGATTGTGATCCACACAGTCAAAGGCTTTGGCATAGTCAATAAAGTAGAAATAGATGCTTTTCTGGAACTCTCTTGCTTTTTCCATGATCCAGCAGATGTTGGCAATTTGATCTCTGGTTCCTCTGCCATTTCTAAAACCAGCTTGAACATCAGGAAGTTCACGGTTCACATATTGCTTGGAGAATTTTGAGCATTACTTTATTAGCATGTGAGATGAGTGCAATTGTGTGGTAGTTTGAGCATTCTTTGGCATTGCCTTTCTTTGGGATTGGAATGAAAACTGACCTTTTCCAGTCCTGTGGCCACTGCTGAGTTTTCCAAATTTCCTGGCATATTGAGTGCAGCACTTTCACAGCATCATCTTTCAGGATTTGGAATAGCTCAACTGGAATTCCATCACCTCCACTAGCTTTGTTCGTAGTGATGCTTTCTAAGGCCCACTTGACTTCACATTCCAGGATGTCTGGCTCCAGGTCAGTGATCCTTTGGTATCTCTGATTTTCTTGAAGAGATCTCTAGTCTTTCCCATTCTGTTGTTTTCCTCTATTTCTTTGCATTGATTGCTGAAGAAGGCTTTCTTATCTCTTCTTGCTATTCTTTGGAACTCTGCATTCAGATGTTTATATCTTTTCTTTTCTCCTTTGCTTTTTGCTTCTTTTCTTTTCACAGGTATTTGTAAGGCCTCCCCAGACAGCCATTTTGGTTTTTTGTATTTCTTTTCCATGGGGATGGTCTTGATCCCTGTCTCCTGTACAATGTCACGAACCTCATTCCATAGTTCATCAGGCACTCCATCTATCAGATCTAGGCCCTTAAATCTATTTCTCACTTCCACTGTTTGGGTGTTAAAACTAACACCCAAAAAAGATGTCCTTTTCATTATAGGGGACTGGAATGCAAAAGTAGGAAGTCAAGAAACACCTGGAGTAATAGGCAAATTTGGCCTTGGAATACAGAATGAAGCAGGGCAAAGACTAATAGAGTTTTGCCAAGAAAATGCACTGGTCATAACAAACACCCTTTTCCAACAACACAAGAGAAGACTCTATACATGGACATCACCAGATGGTCAACACTGAAATCAGACTGATTATATTCTTTGCAGCCAAAGACGGAGAAGCTCTATACAGTCAGCAAAAACAAGACCGGGAGCTGACTGTGGCTCAGACCATGAACTCCTTATTGTCAAATTCAGACTTAAATTGAAGAAAGTAGGGAAAACCACTAGACCATTCAGGTATGACCTAAATCAAAAATAACAATGAACACACACAAATGGTTCACAGAAGGAAGAAGTGAAAGGTGATCTTAAGGACCATTGTATGAAGGCCTGGAGTTTCCAGGCTAAGAAGAAAGGACTTGATCTTGCAGCTGATGGGAGACACCGACGGCTCACGGGCAGGAGAATGCCCTTGGGAAAATGACGTTGGGGAAGATCGTGTTGGCAATGGTGTGGACAGGATGGATTAGAGGGGAAAGAGAGAGAGGCACAGAGATCTGTCATAGGCAGAGGGCCGAAATTAGTATCGAGGCAGCAGGAAGGAAAAGGCGAAAAGGATTCAACAGGCTTTGGGTGACCGATGAGATGCTTCAGGGGACGAATGGATGGCAGACTGAGTGAGGCGCAGTCAGAGACAGGAAGGTGGGATGGAGTTGGGAGATGGATCTGGAATGAGGGTGATAATGAATTCTGTTTTAGGCATGATAAGCTGGAGAAACAGAAGAATCACTGAAGCAAAAAGTCTAAGGTGCATTTAACATTACAGGAATAATTCTGCAAGAGAGTCAGAACAAATGTAAAAGTGTATCATCTCCCCTTCTTGAAAGAGAAGAGTCTGTGCCCATATAAGTGAATGAAGCCTCAAATAAAAAGGGGCCAGAGCCCTGAGTCTTAATCTGGGAGGGATGGGGATTATTAAAGTACCCCAGAGTTTCTTTTTTTTCATGCATATTCCAACATTAAAGTAAAATTTTACATTCAAAAAGAAAAAGGAACTATATGGCTTTCCAATATAGATACAGAAAAATAATGCTCAAAAAAAAAAAAAAAAGCCTTCACTGAGGATATAATTAACAAGGAAGGAAAAGCAATCTATGCTAGCTGTGTGATATGTGTGTGGCTGATGAGAAAAAGAGGAGGGGGGCTTCTTGTTAATCTCAGAGACAGAAGGTCAGCAGCAGCCCCTCAGACCACACATCAGGCCCTGGCACTAGCACCTAGCTGGACTTGGAGCTCAGCATTTAATCTGAGCCTGATATTCAAGGGATGCTGAAAGACAAGACATGGGTTGGAATGGGGGGCTCAGGGAAGCAAAGGAAAACCCACCATGTTTGTCCAAAACAATCCCACCATGGGTTGTGGATTTCAAAAGACCTTCAGTAAAGCTTCGAAAGCCAATTCCATAAAATCTCATCTAAGGAGGGCAAGGAATAGGGACTGGCCTAGGACGAGCCTTTGATCATCAGAATATGGAGAATTTTCTATACAGAGTTCTTATGGAACTACAATGCCTTTAAAAAAAATTATTATAAAAATTAGAAAGCAACTGAAATGTCTCCTAGCTAGATGTCACACTCTGTCAAAGTGCTACCTAGTTGGGTTCAGGGACCATTCTGGATCCCATGAAGATGTCTGATATTTTTCATTCTTTCTTTCACTCTTTCTCCCTGGAGGAGGACATGGCAATTTCTAGTGCTGTCTACCTCACTTTCTGTGCCTATCTATCTGTGGTTCATGGGCTTCCCAGGTGGCGCTAGTGGTAAAGAACTCGCCTGCCAATGCAGAAGACATGGGTTCGATCCCTGGGTCAGGAAGATCCCCTGGAGGAGGGCACGGCAACCCACTCCAGTATTCTTGCCTGGAGAAGCCCATGGACAGAGGAGTCCCATGGATCATGGTCCACAGGGTCAAGAACAAGAAGAGAAAAAGACTGCCAATAGGTAAGATATACGAAGTAGAAAGTACCTTAGAACAGGCTGCAAATCCTATGTAGATTATATGCAAAATACACATATGGCCCTCTAAACTATGTTACACCTTTTGGGAAAATCCCTGTGGAGGTAGTTGCAGCTGGAGAGAATGGAATGGCTACAAAAGCAGTCATCTGTAAGCGGCTGTGGCCATTATGAAGCCTGTCATGAAAATGACTAATATAGAGAATAGAGACCATTTACTGGAACAGGCGAAGAAGATGCACTGTTCAGGAGGCAGGCCAGAAGTGGAAGGCCTCCATCACTGAAGCTAATACTGTCTCCCCCTTAAACCTGTAATAACCCACTCCCCTCTGATGGTTTTTAATCCTTCTTCCTTCCTTCATTCTGGCTGAGTAATTGGAGAAAGTATTTCAGGGGAGGGAGGAAGTCATTCATGGGGGAGGAGAAAAGATGCGGGAAGGAAAAAAAGCAAGTTATCTTTGCCAAGACTTCTCTCTCATTCACTTGCAGGATAACTTTTCTCCCCCTGTAAAATCCACACATATCATCTCTTTTTCCATACTGAAGTGGAGAAATGAAATGTCACTAATTGCTGTAAGTGCCAAGTGCCAATGTTGAATTTTTATGAAGCGACAAGGACTTTTAAAAAGAGTAATTACATAAAATCAGAAGGTAATGGAAACATCCACCCCAATATTTCCGGAGGAGCTAAGGAGATGGTGAAGGTAGCAAGGGGTGGGGCTTGACAAAAAGAGAAGCCCTCAGTGACCCTGTGTCTGCGGAGTGACCGTGAATTTGGAAAAGAGGGAAGGGGATAGAAAAAAATACGCATTGTAGCATGTTAAGCACTTAAAAGAGAGGAAATTCAGTTAGCTTGGTAAAAGGACAGAACTGTAACAGTGGCTAGTATTTGTTGACTGTTTAACATATACCAGACATGCTAAGTGTCACGTAACATTAAATACATCTCTGTGGGAAAGGCATTGTTGTAATGTAGATTTTACAGGTAAGGAAGCTAAGACCTAGAGCCAAAATCTCACTACTTAGGAAGCAGTGAAATGCAGATGCTAAACCAGCAGATGGATTCTCCAGGCTGCATGATAACTGTGATAACTACTAGCTACCCTGTCTTAATTCAGTGCTGGTGGAGAAGCAAGAAGACACATCTTGAACAATTCAGGACCAGAAAATAGTGCCTGGACATGAATTCAACTTCATTTATGATCCTGGTACAGCATGACTGAAGGAGCCCCCAGGGCAACTGTTTTAAATAACTGGTCACCGTCTCCCTCTCCTCCATCTCCATCCCCAGCTTCTACTAAAATATGAAGCTCTTCCCTTCCTGGGTCCTTTCTGGGGGTTACTAGGCCATTAAGAGATGTTTATTCCTTGGAAGGAAAGTTATGACCAACCTAGATAGCATATTCAAAAGCAGAGACATTACTTTGCCAACAAAGGTCCGTCTAGTCAAGGCTATGGTTTTTCCTGTGGTCATGTATGGATGTGAGAGTTGGACTGTGAAGAAAGCTGAGCGCCGAAGAATTGATGCTTTTGAACTGTGGTGTTGGAGAAGACTCTTGAGAGTCCCTTGGACTGCGAGGAGATCCAACCAGTCCATTCTGAAGGAGATCAGCCCTGGGTGTTCTTTGGAAGGAATGATGCTGAAGCTGAAACTCCAGTACTTTGGCCACCTCATGTAAAGAGTTGACTCATTGGAAAAGACTCTGATGCTGGGAGGGACTGGGGGCAGGAGGAGAAGGGGACGACAGAGGATGAGATGGCTGGATGGCATCACTGACTGGATGGACATGAGTCTGAGTGAACTCCGGGAGTTGGTGATGGACAGGGAGGCCTGGCATGCTGCGATTCATGGGGTCGCAAAGAGTCAGACACGACTGAGCGACTGAACTGAACTGAACTGAAGCCACTTCCCTCATTAAAATTCAACTCTGAACACAAACTGCACTCAGGCCCCTGTCATTGCACTGCCTTGTTCCTGAGGCCATCAGGAAGCCAAGCTTAAGATCTTTCTTCAGAGACAGGAATGGCACAAGGACGTGTGAGAAGGAAGGATGAAGACACGCAGCCACAGGCTGAGGATGTCTACTGCCCCGGGGCAAGAGGGAGAAGCTTAAAAGGAAGGAGGCGGGGCCTGAAGGAAAACTCCACCCACCTCCACAGCTGTGTCTCAGACCATCCCTTCCCCAGGCAATTCCCTGACCGGCATCATGACCTTCATCATGGACTTCAGTTTCCTTGTCCTACCTGGGGTTCTCCGGTGGCTTACAGCAGAGCCTTGACCTGCTTAGCATTTTGACAAATGACTTGGCTGAGAACATCCATGACATGCTGTCTGGATGTTGTAATGAACCAGAGCAGAAAGAAATATCTAACCCGTTAGCCTTGAGAATCAGGGTCCCAAAGATGTGAGTGGACAAAAGCAAAATTTAATTTTAAGAGGGTAAATAGAAATTGTGGCTCTTAAGCACAACCTCCCACACTCCCCACAAACCCTCAAAAAAATCACAAGTAAAAAGAAGGCACCAGTTCCACTTCTTCTCAGCACTGACTACCAAAGTTAGGGTCTGGGTTCAGAGAACATTGCCATATATTAGGAGGGGCATTAAGGAGGTGGGAAGGTCCATGGGAGAAGAATCGGATGGTGGGAGTTCCAAAAGCACGTCACATGCAGAATGGCTGAAGGAACAGCTGTGTACAGCCCAAACATGAGAGCTAGATAAGGACATGAGTGCTGTCTTCAAACATTTTTAAAGTTGCACATGCAAGTTAAAAGAGCAAGTACATTCAGCAAGATGAGGGTGGAATGACAGGGGACGCGTCACTTGCCAGAATGCCATAGAAGAGAGTCACAGTGAGGTTTTAGAAGATAACTAATAACTATTCCCACTCCAAGACATAGAGTTTCTATGAACCAAGCTGACCTCTGAAGAGGCCAAGCAACTCCTTACTGAGATGAACCATATGAACCTGCTGATATGTGACTGGTTTTGACCTACAAAAATGACAATTTTCAATGGTCCAAACTGATATCCAGAGACCACCACCCCTAATCAAAAAGGTAGTCATGAAACAAGGCTTTGCCGAATCACCCAACAGCAGTCGTGAACTGACACTGACACTTGGGAAGTTCAACCGTTTGCATTCACGATGTTGGCTTTTCCACAAGCCCTGCACAATACTAGGGACAGAGTGAATAGTTGGGCTGATGATCGTGATGGCGTCCAGAGGAACACCTGTTGCTAGTTCTCTAGGGCAAGTGCTTCTGGGTTGGTCCCTCCATGATGCCACCACACTCCATCCTCAGCACTAAGCCCTGTGCAGGATGTTACTGTATTAGCTCACTCAGTATTTGCCTCTAGACCAACTCTGTTCTTACAGCATGGTGCCTGGACTGAACAGGAAATATTTCTTCAGAGGCATCCATGAGTCACCCATGGCATCTATATGGCATAGCCACAGGGAAGAAGAAAGAATGTCTGCAGCCACCTTCTCAATCTGGTCTACCTGGGAGGGCAGGGTGGGGGGGGGCAGGGTGATGGAGGTGGGGTGGGGTTTCTTTTTCATGAATACCATGAAAGAATGAGAAAGTCAAGCATGTCACTCCAAGGGTTAAAAGTGAAGTCACTCAGTCGTGTCCAACTCTGTGCCACCCCATGGACTGTATCTTACCAGGCTCGTCCATCCATGGGATTTTCCAGGCAAGAGTACTGGAGTGGGTTGTCATTGCCTTCTCCAGGGGATCTTCCCAACCCAGGGATAATACCTGGGTCTCCTGCATGGCAGGCAGATGCTTTACCATCTAAGCCACCAAGGAAGCCCCTAAGGGGTAAAGCATCAGCAATTATGGCTTCTGGAAAAGACTCTTCCCAAAGAAGAGAAAGTCCTTGCTCTCCAAATGTTATGAACTTCTCTAAAATAGCTCTTTATTCAAGAGTGACATGAAGCTGGAAAGGACTTCGGATATGTTAAATGAAATAATTGTGTCCAACTAGGCTATGGTGTTCTGGATTTTAAAAATCCAGGGATGAATTTGACAAAATTAAAGCATGGCCCCACGTCAAATACACCAATTGCACACATACAAAAGGGAAAGAAGTGGCTTAGCAGCAGTACACGTGAAATAGTAGAAGTTCTCAGTGATGTTAAGTTCAATTTAATACTGTAGTCATTATATAAAAGTAAGGTCATTAATAGATGTAGGAAGTCTAGAAAAAAGCTGCAGTGTAACATGAACTGGTTGCAACGTGTCCATGAACCTGTATGTGGTGTGGGCAAGGATGCAAAGAAAACTGTCATTTTTCAGAGAACAATGACCTGGATGAAAGAACTTAAAACCCTTGTATGAGAATGCCCAAAGAAACTAGAGATGTTTTGGCCTTTAGAAAAGAAAATCCTTAAAGACAAAAGCCCTGTCTTCAAACACTGGGAGTGTAATTAGATCTATTCTGTGCGTCTCCAAGGGCTGGAAGCAATACAGGTGGTGAAAGCTATAGTGACTCAGAATAAAGAAGAGCTTGTGAACATTCAGTGCTGCTAAAACGGAATGGCTAAAGGAGCAACGAGTTCCTCATCACTGCAGGGGTTCAGGTCTGAATAAGCTCATATGGAAGAGATTCAAAACTTAGGTGCCCAGAGAGCTCAGCAACTTTGGGTCCTTTCCATGTCTGAAATGCTGATTCTAATAACAAAGCTTATGAGCGCATACAGGATGCCAGGTAGTGGGGTGCAGGCATACTCTGTTCTCAAGAGTATGGCTCTCCCTGTCCTTCTAGCCCACAGTGGCCAGTGTGGACACGTGGGGGACAATAAACAGCTGGCTATTGAATAGGGTATTATGAGGCAGGCTCCACTAGCTCTGTGATCTAAGGTGCCATGGGAACTCAGGCGAAGTGGGGATCATTCATCCCATCCTCCCTTCCATCATGGGAGGTATACAATAGTGGTTAATACTGCTGCTTTCAAGTCCCTTCACTTTCCTTGAAAACATGGTTTTCAAACTTTGGTCCTATCAGATTACCTAGGAGCAACGTCTTACTTCAGTTAGACTGGATCGCATTCATTAGCTTTCCAGGTGACTTTAACTGTTTTATTATTTATTTGGCTACACAGGGTCTTCGTTGCAGCAGGCAAACTCTTAGCTGCAGGGATCTAGTTCCCTGACAAAAGATGGAACCAGGGCACTCCACACTGGGAGTGCGGAGTCTTAGCCAATGGACCACGAGGGAAGTCCCCAGGTAATTTTCATGTTTACCATTGCTCTAAATAATCCAAAATCTGAATGCAAATCCCAGCCCTGTCTCTTGCTAACTGGGATATTAAGCAAGTTAACTATTCTGTGCCTTTTCCTGTAAAATATCTGCATGTCACATGTAAAGTATCTTAGGATCACTGTGACAGTCACACGCAACCACACACAAAGAGCACTTCTGAGAGCTCATGGCACACAGGAAGGGCTGGGAAGCTTGTAGCCACTGCTGTTATTCAGGAGACTGGCATATCTAGGCCCTGTCTCCTCCACACCCCCACCCTCCCGTCTCTTGCCAACAGCACTTCTCCAGGAAGCCGGCAGCTCTAGGAGACCACCTGCCCAGGCATCCTCAGCTGCCTGCCTCCACGGTCACGGTCGGCTAAGTGACCCCACAAGGGCACCCACTGTCCTCAACACTCAGCTGCTAGTTCCTGAGGCCCAGCCCCACACACTGACTAGCTTAGCCCAAGTCCTTTCTAGACTTCTCGAGGCAGGTCGTCAGAATGAGAGGGTCTCCGAGGCTGCCATAAATAGGCTGGTGACTCAGCTGAGTTACATGGATGTTCTGGGGCCTCCATTTTCTCTCCTACACAAGGAAGAACTGGTCCAGAATAGTTTCTCTTTGGTCTCACCAATGGCATTTTGAGCAGCACAGTCTTCAAGTGAGACTCTCCCATATATTGCAGCACATTTAGCGTTGATTGGTCCTTCCTCCTAAATGCAACCAATGGCTCCTTATCACTGGCACAGCAAATATCCATACCACACCCATGGCAGGGACAGTACTAACCCACTGAGACTATAGGATCGCTTCCAGGCCTTTTCCAGCTCTGACCTTGCCCTCCAGAACAGAGAAACAAAGTGGACCACAGCCAGCATGCTGGTGAGTCAGACTTGCCACGACAGTAAAGGAGGCAACTTTAAAAGGCTCTACAAAGAGGCACCAGGGCCAAGTGATCTGCTTCTTCGAGTTAGCCAAAGCTGGAGGCACGCTGGGACGCGGCTCCTTACTCACACTTACTCATCAAGAACGGCCACGGGAGCCAAGGGGGTCTTCCCGGGCCCCAGCCGGGCAATTGGCTGGGAGCTGAGCGCTGTTAGCCCAGCCAAGGGCCCCTTTCCAATCCAATTACGCACAGCAGTGCTGGATTTCCTACAGCCTGCAGCTCCACTGAGCTGAGCCCAAGAGATGGGCACTGAATGAACACAGAAGGCTGAGTTACCTTCTGTCTCGGGTAAGCCCCAATAAAAAGCAGCCTGTCTTTCAAAGGAACGTGGGGTAAAGTGAAAAGCTGATTCTGGAGCACTTTCACTGAACAAGAATTTACTCCATGCCTATGATGTACTGGCATTGTTCCAGGCCGAGACCATACAGTAGGGGAGTGTACCTTCGTGGAGCGGATGCTCTAGATGGAACTCCGTATGAGACATCCCCAGGGCCAGACACATCAACATTTGCATCCTGCTCCACCACTTTTTACTGGGTGGGGCTGATGAGTTAGCATTCCTGAGAGTTTGTCCTTGAGTGAAGTGGGTCTAATAACAGGATCTTGGACACGTCAAAAGAATTAACTGGTAGACATGAAAACTTAGTACTTTAGTGCCCTGCTCAAAATACAAGCTCAATAAATGTCAGATGTTTTTCCTAATAAGTAAGAGAGAAAAGCAAATGGGACTGTTGCCCAAAGGAACAGGAAAGAAAAGACAAAAAATATACCGGGCAGCACTGGAGTTGGGAACCGCCAGTCTCTGGCAATGGAAGATATGACATTTTCCTGAGTCCTTCTTTCCAAGGGGGCTTAGTTACTGGCCTAATCACAGATCCTCAGAATGGAAGAAGCCTGAGAGGGCATTTGATTTAAATAAACCTGATACCCAGAGAGGCTTATGATTTACCTAAGGCCACACAATTCCTGGGGAAAGTGAGAGGCAAAGAGAGTCAGAAGGACAAAGCAGAGATCCCAGACTGCATTTAAATCCTGATGCCTGCCATACTTGCTTCTGGCCTGGGGCAAAGGATATAATGTTTTAAAGACCAATATTTATCATCTGTGAAGTGGTGGAGGCCTGGCACGTGAGGGGCCCTCTCTACATATCAGTCCACTTTCTACCCTCTTACTGGGATGTCTTGGCCTCACTTGAAAGTGGTGCTTGCCAGGATCCAAGCTGGCGGGACCTCTTTAGGGACCTCTTTACTGAAAGCATAAAGAACAGGATGGATGCGAGAAAGTGTGAGATGAGAAGACAGCAGTTTAGAAGGGTCTACAGCAGAGGAGAAGGGGGTGGCCGAGGATGAGATGGTTAGATAGCATAACTGACTCAGTGGACATGAGTTTGAGCAAACTCTGGAGATAGTGAAGGACAGGAAAGCCTGGCGTGCTGCAGTTATGGGGTCACAAAGAGTCAGACACGACTGAGTGACTGAACACCACCACAGCTGAGGAAGCATGCCTCTGAACAGTGAGGGGCAGCAAGACACAGGCAAAAGAATGTTTTATTTTGCTTTTAAACTTCTCTAAGTATTTTCAGTTGTAAAATGGAAACACATGTGGAAAGAACCAAATGCGGTAACTTACAATAGTAGCTAATTAATACATTGCTTACTCTGTGCCAGGCACTGCTCTAAAGACTTGACTTGCTTGAGCTTATTTAATCTTCACAATAGTCCCATGAGATAGGTATTTGTTGTCCCCATTTTACAGATGAGGAATGTAGGGTCCACAAACGAAAAGTTACCTGAACAGGCCATGCTGTGCTGGGATAGAGACAGGGTGTCAACCTGCCTCTGGCTCCAAGCCTATGCCCTAAGCCAGAGGTGACAAACCTCCCCTGTAAAGGGCCAGATGCTAAATCTTTTCGGTTCTGCAGCTCAGAGAGCTGTGTCTACATCATAGCAGCTCCCCTCTGCTTTTGCAAAGCAGCTACAGACAATACAGAAATGAACAAGTGGGCCTATGTTCCAAAAAACTTTGTAAACACTGACATTCGAATTTTATAAAAGTTTTGCATCACTAATTCTTCTTCTTCTGATTGCTTCCAACTATTTAAAAAGTGAAAAATCGCCCTCAACTCAAAGGCCATATGAAAGCAGGGAGCTATCTTGCCTCACATACATGAGAAGGGCCCAAACAGTGACCTGTGCAGACCACGTGGTGGATCAGCATCCATTCTCTTTTCTTTCCCTAACCTTCTTCTTCTTAGCTCCTGTCAACCCAGAAAGTGGATATTTTGCTCTGTCCCCAGCAGATGAAACCAGGAATAGGGCTTTAGCAAAAAGAGTACTGCACTCTCCTTAATAAATACGGCCCTGTTGGTCCCAAGGAGACTGGGGATTTTAGGTCAGTGTCTCTCCAGCGCTAACAGGCAGACCCCAGGGACCTTGGTCAAACGCAGAGGTCTAGGGAGAGGCCTGAGATCCTGCCTTTCTAATGGGCTCCTGGGTGAGGCTAATGCTACTGGGTCTGTGGGTCGGGTCTCCTCTAGGAGCAGCCAGCTTTGAGAGCAAACCCTCTGTGTTCATAAACACAAGTCAGCTGTGTCAGGCACTGTCTTCTGTGAACAGCGCCCCTCAGGCCAGATGAGGGACTCCCTGGAGACATAGCAGGGTTCAGGACAAGTCAGCAGATTCCCTCTCCAAGGGCAGCAGTGAGATGACTTAAATGGGAGGAGGAAGACAAGGAGGGGCAGAGATCCAGAGCAGGCACAGGGAGGCCTGAGCACAAGCCGTCAGCTGCTTCCGGGCATAGCTGACCACGGTCCCCCGGGCCCCAGGCAGACAGGTGCCCCTCCTCCCGCACCTGCCAGGGTTCTGATGGACCGAGGCAAGAGGCCTATTTCCCTCATCAGGCCTCTGAATAACTAGGGCACTTCCACAAGGTCACCGTCATTCATTTAAATTCCAGCTCTAATCAGCAGGCTGAGCTGGAGAAATTATCCCTTCGGAGCAGAGATGCTGTCAGTGAAGCACTATAAACAGCGGCCCCCCAGCCAGAGCCCCCCGCCTGCCCCAGGGAGGGAGAGGACCTGAGGGGGTCTCCCATCCACAGGCCCCAGCCCTGCTTCCTGCCTCCGAGGTCCTCCATCCACCCCGTCTTCTTCCTCGCCTCCAAAGCACTTCCTCTCCCCTTGGCAGAGAGTTCTGGAACACACAGGAAGTGGGGAGAGGACTAAGAGTTTGGCAGAGCTGGGAGGGCAGCTCAAAGACAAACCCTATCGGCCAGGAGCATGGGATCAGCATCTGATAGGAATCCCTTCAGGGCCCCAGATGGGGTACGTGGCCTCGGAGATGTCCCCTTCCCCTCCCTGGGCCTGCGTCTCCTCCTCTGAAAAGTGAGAGTTGCAGTCCTTAGACAGGATGCCCTTGGAGCTCCAACGTGTCTCGAGACCCTGCAGACCCACAATGCCCCTGGTGCTTGTGGCCATACTTTCTGCTCGAGAAATATTTCCAAGGCCCTCCTATGGTGCCATGCTCCACCGAGCAGAGTTGGGAATGCAAAAACGCCCAAGATGCACACAGCTCTGCCTTGAAAATACCAGAGTTTTTAAAGAAGAAGGCGCAGGCTTTGGAGACAGACAGATCTGAGATCCTGGTTGGTCCCGGCAACTGGCGACTGTGACCAGTTACTGGACCTCTCTGCGTCTCCTTGTCCTCTTCTGGAGTGTGGATCCCGACCCAGAGGGGCTGATGTGAAGAGTCAACCAGAGAATGCATGGCAGGCATCAGAGCTGCGGGTCCCTCCCCTCCTTCCGGTCAGCGCACCACAAGCGCCTCTTGCCACTTCGTTATCTTGAACCTCCCTCCCAAGGACTAGGAGGAGGGGCTGTGCATTTTCCCATATGGAAGTCCATCTGAATACCGCCTGCCTCTTTCTCCTACCAGGACACTATCGCTGAGTCCCCAGCCCATCTCCCGGACCTTAGGAGAAGTGCCAGGCCCCTTCTCCAGCTGTATTTTACAGGAGGGTTACTTCTAACCAATCTCCTCATCATGTAGAATTAATCAATTAATCAATCGTCCCTTTACAGTCTTCCAGCGGCCCCTGGATAAATAGTTACATTAGGTCATAAAATCCCCAATTTGTCTTCCTGAGGGGAAGGGAAAAAAAAAAAAAAGAAACTCAGAGAACCACTAAAGGCCTCTCATTTGAGAGCCGCCGCCCCACTGGCTCCAGATTGCTTGGCCGGGAGCGCCGAGAGGCGGGAGGCGGCCCGCTGACCTCAGCCAGGGCTGGGCAGTGCAGGTTGCCTCCTGCCACCTCAAGGGCCGCAGGGAAGTTCCTGGACCGGCGATTTGCTTCAGGCTCAGAAACCACACATACACACACACAAGGCCAAAGGTCAGTGAGGAGACAAAATGGGCAATCCGCTCTTGATGCCTCAAGGGCAGAATGGAGAAGGGTCAGAATTAGGCTGGAATCCCCCACTTGGCCAAGGGACTCGGCTCAGGACCTCACCTCCTGGCCTCAACTCCCTCAACAGAAAAATGGGGCTCAGGCAGTGTGCCTCGGAGGGTTTTCAAGAGAGCAAGACGAGATAGTGGCTGTGAGGCTGAGATAGTGCGGTGTTGTGCTGGCGATCGCCGCTATTTCTAAGGTAGGCTCATGGGTGACCTCTGCCCCTTTGGAGAGATGGAGGGGGCACCTATGGGTCCACGGCATTTCACCCCACCAGGGCCAGTGTGGCACCTCCTGTGAGAATTAGGGAAAGGTGCCCCTGGATCAGAGGCTGCCCTCTGGGTGCAGGCGTGGCAAAACGCAGGTTGGGGTTTGGCCTCCACGCATTACCTGAGCAGGGAGCCGCTACACAGGACATAAGACACACAGGTCTAGGTGAAGACCCTGGGTCATCTCTGCCATGAACCAGGAAGAGAAGGGGTTCAGCCAAATGGCACTCAAAAAATTTTGGTGTTGGGCTTACTCCCTCATTTGAAGTATCCTAGAAAACATCAGCTTAGCAGAGAGACAGACCTCCCTGGACCCCCCTCTTTAAATTAGCAACTTCATTTTTACCTGCTTCATTTTTTTTCCACAGCGCTCATTACCCACCACGTGATACAATAGATATGCTGATATATATATACATGTACATATATACTATACACACACATATTTTTAGTTGCCTGTGCTGTGCTGTGCTTAGTCGCTTCAGTCGTGTCCAACTCTTTGCAACCCCATGGACTCCAGCCTGCCAGGCTCCTCTGTCCATGGGGATTCTCCAGGCAAGAATACTGGAGTGGGTTGCCATGCCCTCCTCCAGGGGATCTTTCCAACCCAGGGATGGAACCCAGGTTTCCCTCAATGCAGGTGGATTCTTTACCATCTGACCCACCAGGGAAGCCCATGAGTACTGGAGTGGGTAGCCTATCCCTTCTCCAGGGGATCCTCTGGACCCAGGAATTGAACCGGAGTCTCTTGCATTGCAGGCAGATTCTTTACCAGCTGAGCTACCAGGGAAGCCTTTCAGTTCTTTGTCTTCCTCTGTCTATAGATACTTTTACTATAGTATCTATAGTAAAAGATATATGAGGACAGGGATGAGCTTCTGTTTTGCTCACTTTTTCATCTCTAGTGCCTAGAACAGTGCCTGGTACATTGTAGGTTCTTGATAAATGTTAGCTCAGTGAATGGTTGAATTAAAATATTATTATATAGAATAAATTAAATGATATCTTCCTAGAAAATTCTGTCCTGCGCTCTGGTTCAAACTCTGCTTATTTTCAAAGGTGAGTGACAGGCAGACGACAACAGAGGCAGGGAAGCCCTGTGTATTTGCTAGGGATGACAGTATTACCCTTTTATGTTGTGTAAGATGGCATGGAGACCAATGGTCAGAAACTCCACTTAAGTCTGGGTGGTTCTTTTACATATTCAAAATCAATAAAGGATAAAGTCCTTTGGAAAGGCTGCTACAGATAAAGTCACATTACCTCTGAGCAAAAATAAATGATAGTCCTATTAGGAAATACTTACGAGATCTTCAAGTGAAGAAATTCAGGGATGAGACCCCACATGTTCCAATGGAGTATGCATGGCTTTGCAGTCTGAAAGCCCCAAGTTCAAACTCCAGTCCTCTGACAAGCCCTATGATCTTGGACAAGCTGCTTAACCTATCAGGCCCTATATTTCCTTCACACTAAAATGTATTTAACAATACTCCTCCTCTATTGATGCTATGAGAATTAAATGTTAAAAAGATTAAATAAGAAAATATATGTGAAAATACCTAAGAAAGATGATACCCGCTTCTTATTTGGTAGGGTTATTCTTCTTAACCCAAAGTTCTATACCATTTAGTGTGGTGGGAAACCATCAGAAGTCACCTGATCATCTATCATCTACAGATAGATATTTATAGATATCACCTGATATCTATCATCTATCTATAAATGGTTGTTCCTCTCCTATGAGTCTATGTTTGTGTGTACACATACATCTGTCTATAAACACACATTGCCTACAATTAGGACTCTGGATGAATATTCATTTGTCCATTGACGAAAATGACAAGAATCATTATTCTTTCTTCTATTTTTCATTCATTTATTCTTTTTTTTTTAAACAGGGAACATGTACTAGTTATATAACCATTAGAAAAAAATATTGCTTTTTCCATTGTGGAAAAGTAAAGTCAATTCTTAGAATATAAAGAAAGAAACCTTCTTTTACCCACATTGTATTTTCCATGCTACGTATGTCATATTTTCAACCTTTAACCACTTAAAGCTATAAGATAGTAGCTTAAAGATAAGTAGATTTTTGAAGACAAGGCAAAAATGCTTACTAAATTGGAGAATACATATCCTAATAATATATTTTTAAAATATTTTCAAAAAATGCTCAATTTCCACTTCTTTTCTTCACCCAGAAATATTAATCAGAAGATAGTAATTGTATAAGTATGGGAACCACATTCCTTTGGTTTGAAAATGGTTCTTCAAAGCCAATACAAATTCATCAATTTGTAGCCAATACAAATTCATCAAGACGTGAAGGCACGTCTCATAAACCTAAATCAATGAAAATGCAACGTGTTCAGATTTTTGCTCTGTGTAGAGTCCCTAGAAAAAGGTCTCACTCAGAGTCAAACCATGCACAATCTGGCAGAGGGGAAATTTCCACAGCAGCTGTGCAAACACAAAGACTCACCTGGACCTTGACTGACATCTGTGGCAGCATTTTCAAAGGGAGGGAAACAGAGAGGCGAGAAAGAGGGAGAAAAAGAAGAGGGTTAGCAACACGCACACACAATACAACGTGCCCTTGCATGACCATCATGTTCATGCAAGACCCCAAAGATGCTCAGACTCTGAGCATTTAGCTCTACCTTCACCCAAAAGCCACCCATGCAAGCCGAGGGGCCAAGCTCCCTTTCCACTATGCATGTAGCAAGAGAGCTGAACTTCGCATCTGTCCGGAAAGACATCCTCCAGGAATCAGATAGGGCCACAAAGAGCCAAGCAGACCGGGATCCTGCAAGAATATTGGTTAAAATATTCTGGTTGATTTCTGCATACCCACACCCAAACAGTTTTCCTCCCCTCCGGATGCAGAACACTGGACAAGAAGTCAAGCAAGGTTTCTGCACAGAGAGAAAAACAGTGATAAACCACTCCCTTAAGGAACAAAGGAAAAGAGGTATAACAACTAACAGCAAGTTGCAGCATTGTTCAGCTCATAGTACTGAAGGACACAAGGTCACAAAACATTTATAATTCCCTCCCGACCCAGGATTCCCAGTGACCATTCTTCATCACAGACAGCGGTGTGTGTGTATGAGATTGCGTGTGAGTAGGTCATTTGCCACACAAATTGAAATTCTGCCTCGCCCTTTCATTTTTCTCCTTGCTTTTCACCCCATCATTAATGACAGAAATTGCCATTGGAAATCACTTCTGACAACTACAAATAAACATCCAGCTCTGGAAAGGTTGACATTTGAATTAAACCAATGAGCTTTCAAAAAATGAAGAACGGGTTCATGCCCACCATCTCCATGTACACAATCTCCTCCTCCTCCCCTCAAATGTAAAATAGAATTATGCTGGGGAAGCCCAACCCAGAGCAGCCAAAGCCTTGTTGTTAATAGAATCCCTAGACCTGACCTGGTAAGATAGCCTACGGCTCGGGAGAAGAAACGGGGCTACTTCAGGAAACCACTGGCCATCCAGGCCAACCTGGGTGACCCCCTTAAAATCACTGACAACGGTGGGTCTGGGACATCCATGGATGTTGTCTAGTTTAATTCTTTTTCATTAAGATGGAGGATGAAATACGCTGAGAGTCTTGTCCAAGGTCACACAGCTAGTTCAGGAAACAGATCCTAGGAGAGGCCCTGGATCCCGTGAATCCCACCCAATCCATACTTCATTCGACTGAAATCCAGGTCCCTCTAGGCTGCATGTGACATCAATTCAGTTTGAAAGCTCAAGTGAGCCCCTGAACCCACAGCGAAGGCAGTGAGAGATTGACTCCCAGATAATCCTACAAGGGGGTCATGGATTATCCTGTGTACCTCTAACCTGTGGCTAACAGATTTGCTAAATTCCAGCAGGTTCTTTGGGCAACAGGTTCTTCAGGGCTTTTGCCCCCAGGAAAATCCAGGCACTGACCTAACCCACAGCAACAGCTGGGCATTTCTCCAGCCCACACTCTGCATTTCCTGAAGACTGTATATTCCCAATGAGACTATAGAGAGCTCTGAATCATTCCTCAGCCACACCCCCTTCCAGGTTTTCTGGTGAGTTGTTAGATTCAGGGGTGGAGTAGCAGCAAAGAGGAAGAGCCAAAATAGAAGAGGTGGGAAGGGAAACATGCTGCATAAATAACTAAGCAAGGTCATTAACTATGACTGATGGACTGCCTAGAACAGTGGTCATTAGAATACCCCGTCATTAAACAGGATATCGAACTATTTCAATGTGGTAGAGTTCAGTGGGGAAAGGGTCAGCACTGTTATTCATAGAAACACACTCTCTGGGGACACCAAGACCCAAGGGAGATAGGATACCTTGGAGCCCCAAAGTTCATTCAACACTAAATTGCCTATTTGGGCACTATAGTTACAACCCTAAATTACGGAGACAGATAGTCCAAGTTCAGATCCTGACCCACTCGATGACCTTGGGTCAATCATTGAACTTCTGAGTTGTTTTCTTCAGTTATAAAATGGGAAGATAACACAGCCTCCCCATGTAAGTGTTACTAGAATTAAAGGAGATTAAATACTTGTAAACCACTTAACTCAGGACAAGGCAAACATTGCATAAATGTTAGCTGCGCTGATTGTTATCAGTTTGAATTACCAGGGACAGAATTACCCAAAAATGTTGACCAGATGGCTCCCTGGAAACATCAAGAGACCACAGGAATTAAGGTGTATTTTGTTTAGTGATTTGGGTTCAACTTATGCTTGTGAATGAAGACCTTGCCGCAGCCCTCCCCTCCTGGATCTCTTTCCTCCCTCCCAACCCCCAGCAAGAAGTGGGTCAAAGGGGAGTTCAAAAATTCTAGGTGAGAATAAGCAGGGATCAAAACAAATGCCTTTGTTACTTCGTTTTCCCTTGTGAAGCCTTAATACGGCGCACTTCTAGTCCTGCATAAAAAATACAGCATCCCTTCTTGCAAAAGAGGAGCAAGAAGGCCACCAAGAAAAACCCCTTTAGCTGTGGGGGTGGCGGGGGGAGGTGGGCGGTCAGGGTCCAAGCTCAGTTCTTGGCCGTGACACCACACTGCAGGCAGCTCTAAGAATTTATGTCCAACTTGAAGAAAAGAGAGATATCGTGTCACCTGGCACCTGTTTCAAGAAGCAATGAGTGACCTGAATTTCTGCATTCGATTCTGACCAACAGAATGAAACAGCAAAGGTTTGGGCAGGCAGGGGTGGTGGTGGGAGACGGGAATAGGGGGTGATTTTAAAGCTCAACATTCAGAAAACGAAGATCATGGCATCCGGTCCCATCACTTCATGGGAAATAGATGGGGAAACAGTGGAAACAGTGTCAGACTTTATTTTTCTGGGCTCCAAAATCACTACAGATGGTGACTGCAGCCATGAAATTAAAAGACGCTTACTCCTTGGAAGGAAAGTTATGTCCAACCTAGATAGCATATTCAAAAGCAGAGACATTACTTTGCCAACAAAGGTCCGTCTAGTCAAGGCAATGGTTTTTCCTGTGGTCATGTATGGATGTGAGAGTTGGACTGTGAAGAAGGCTGAGCACCGAAGAATTGATGCTTTTGAACTGTGGTGTTGGAGAAGACTCTTGAGAGTCCCTTGGACTGCAAGGAGATCCAACCAGGCCATTCTAAAGGAGATCAGCCCTGGGATTTCTTTGGAAGGAATGATGCTAAAGCTGTAACTCCAGTACTTTGGCCACCTCATGTGAAGAGTTGACTCATTGGAAAAGACTCTGATGCTGGGAGGGATTGGGGGCAGGAGGAGAAGGGGATGACAGAGGATGAGATGGCTGGATGGCATCACTGACTTGATGGACATGAGTTTGAGTGAACTCCGGGAGTTGGTGATGGACAGGGAGGCCTGGCGTGCTGCGATTCATGGGGTCGCAAAGAGTCGGGCATGACTGAGCGACTGAACTGAACTGAACTGAGAACCTCAACAGTATCCATCTGTTACATGGTCCATCCAGCATCCTTTCCTCCTCCTTTTTGTAACAAGTCCCAACTGTCTTCTGGGAAACCTGGTTTCCCACCCTTAATCCCTGTGGTTTGGTAAAAGATGACCCCCACCCCCACCCAAGGGTAGGCATGCCATTCAGGCCAGGTCATAGGAATTAGCAGAGGGAGAAGGGGTCCACAGCTGAGTTACTGGGATTCAGGCTCAGGCTCTTCAGGTGGCGTGGACTTTGTGCCAGTTAGAGCTTTCTGCGCTTGTTCCTTATCTGTAAAGTGGGTGTGACGATAGTTCCTACTTCCCAGGATTGTGATGAGCAGCTCAGATCAGCGCTTAGCCTGCAGAAAGCCCTCAGTCAGTGTCAGCTGGTAATACTACTACCTTCAAGGGTATTTTATTTTAAAGCAACAAACTTTTCTGTGGACACACAGCAAGGAAGGTTGACCTTGGAACAGCTGGGGCATCAAATTCCATGCCTTGCTCCTGCCCCACTTCCAAGGTGATCATCACCAAAGCCCCGTTGTCCGTCATTGCTATGGGTCACAGCCTGGAGTCTGCGTGTGAAGGAGCAACGTGGGGCCCCGGGACGAATCAGAGGAAATATACATATATGTAAATATGTGTATCTCAGTTTTTTTGGTAGATAAAAAGTGGGGGCAAATGGCTGCAGAGAAGACAGCTGACAACCAGATGAGATCGCTCTAGGAAAGGTGGCATCCTCTCCCGTCCCAGTACCTCCTCGGTTGCCTCCTGCTGTTTTATTTCCTCACACTGCTGGGCCTGTAGTTTTCCAGAGCACTACTGCATTTAAATCTATATTCTATTTTCTCTTCTAGAAAATAGGTCAGACCCAAGGCAGAGTTCACCAGGTGGGGTCCCAGGAGGTTTGGCTGGGCCACGCCTCCAGGAACCTGGCTGGGCAGTCTGCCCCATGCTCCCCAAAGCTCCTCCAGGGGCCTGGGGTGGGAGGTTGGGAGGTATAAAAGCAGCAAGTGGGGGAATCTTGGACTTTCACTCTTGAAATGACCTAGCCCAAATGAGAGGTGAGGTGGGAGGGCTCCCCCCACCCCCATCGAGCTATTTTCTGCAACAGCAGCAGATGGAGGGTCCTTTCATTCCCCTACCTGGTTACAAGAACCTGAGCTCCCCAAACTGCAGGAAATTGTTTCCTTTGAACTTTAAAATAACCATGCTGAGCATATGCACTTGTAGCTGAGATTATTGTTGAATACGTAATAAGCGTCCGTGGGGGCACTGAGTAGAGGTGGGCCTGGCCTCATTTATTTCTTCCCTGGTTGTGATGCCAAAGAGAGTGGGTGAAGGGCAGCAATGGCTTTCAAATCCTTCCTCTGCTGTGCCTCGCCCATCCCTGGTTTGAGCATGGCACCCCGAACAGAGGTGGCCCCAGGCTGGAACAGGATCCTTTTTATCAAGATCCCCTGCCCCCAATTATTTCTCAAGCACCTGCTACCCACCAAGGTCAGTGTGAGTGCTAGAGCTTGGAAGACAGGAGACAGGCCAACCTTCAGTGCTCTTGTCAAACAGCAGAAGTAACTAACATGAATTGAGGCGGTCCTGCCTACAGCCTATGAATTTGTTATTCTTCTGCCTGCCTGAACAGTCTTTGTCAGACATGGGTAAGACTATTCCTCACTTTCTTCAGATATCAGTTCAAATGTTACTTCTTAGAAGGATTTTCTTTAACCACCTTCTCTAAAATAGGAAGCCTCCTCTTCCATTTATGTTTTTCTTTTTTTTATGGCACTAATCACCAGCCGAGTGCCAAAGAATTGATGCTTTTGAACTGTAGTGCTGGAGAAGACTCTTGAGAGTCCCCTGGACTGCAAGGAGACCAAACCACTCAATCCCAAAGGAAATAAGCCCTGAATATTCATTGAAAGGACTGATGCTGAAGCTCCAATACTTTGGCCACCTGATGCGAAGAGCTGACTAATTGGAACAGACCCTGATGCTGGGAAAGATTGAGGGCAGGAGAAGGGGATGACAGGATAAGATAGTTGGATGACATCATTGACTCACTGGACACGAGTTTGAGCAAACTCAGGGAGATAGTTAAAGATAGGGAAGCCTGGCGTGCTGCAGTCCATGGTGTCGCAAAGAGTTGGACACAACTTAGCAACTGAACAACAACAACTATTTGACATTATAGGATGGGTCTGTTTTTATTGTTTATATCTCCCTTAAGATATAAGCTTCATGAGAGCTATATTATCTATTTCATTCACTACTTATGTCCCAAGTGTTTAAGGAGGATCTGATCTACAATACGTGCTTGCAATATGCCTTGAATGGTGACTGCTGCTACTGCTGCTAAGTCACTCCAGTCATGTCTGACTCTGTGCGACCCCATAGACAGCAGCCCACCAGGCTCCCCCGTCCCTGGGATTCTCCAGGCAAGAACACTGGAGTGGGTTGCCATTTCCTTCTCCAATGCATGAAAGTGAAAAGTGAAAGTAGAGTCGCTCAGTCGTGTCTGACTCTAGCGACCCCATGGACTGCAGCCTACCAGGCTCCTCCGTCCATGGGATTTTCTAGGCAAAAGTACTGGAGTGGGGTGCCATTGCCTTCTCCATGAATGGTGACTAGATCATCTCAATTGATACAACTCACTGAGATAGATACTATTGGTATCTTCATTTACACTTGAGAAAATTGAGGCTCAGAGAAGTTAAGGTATGTGGCTATGGATAAAAAGACAGAGCAGGGACTGGACTCTGGTTCTGTTTTAATGCTCTTACACTGTTAAGAGCACTGTTTTCTTCCATGTTGGCCTCATTATCAGGTGAATTGTCTCCATATAGTAACAAAGATGGAACTTGGCAATTCTAGAGAAAAGAGAGCAGCCTATTTCCTGGTGCATGTGTGCTCAGTCACTTCAGTCATGTCTGACTCTTTGTGACCCCACGGACTGTAGCCCGCCAGGCTCCTCTGCCCATGGGGACTCTCCAGGCGAGAATACTGGAGTGGGTTGTCATGCTTTCCTCCAGGGGATCTTCTCAACCCAGGGATCAAAATGGCATCTCTTCTGTCTCCTGCATTGGCAAGCAGGTTCTTTACCACTAGCGCCACCTGGGAATCTATTTCCTGGTAATTCTAGTAAAATTCCCTGGGAAGACTGTCATTGATTTGGTTTAGGTCACATGTCCATTCCTGAGCCAATTGCTGTGTCCAGCGTCACACGTCAGAGGATGAATTTCAGGATAAAATGGGATAATGCCTGTCTGTCCCTGGCACAAAGCAATACTAATCATAATAAAGTTCACATTCATTGAGGATTCTCTGTATACTGGGTTGTGTCCTAAGTACTTGATACACATCTTATGTTCCAACCCTAACAGGTAGGAACATTATTCATCCCATTTTACAGATAAGGAAACTAAGACCCAGTGAAGAGGCTCCATCATTTATTCATATCTCTCATACTCAGAGTGCCACATCAGAAGAGAGTCAACCTCTATTTCTGAATACAAGAACACACCAGGATAGGTACCATCTAACCTATCAAGGTATAAATTAGGGATAAGAGTATTGGGCATCTCACAAGAGTGAGCAAAAGGCATAGCCCAGGTAGAAGGAAGGGTCAAGTGCAGTATGACCACAAGCCTGGACAGCTGGAGTTCCTGCCGGGGCTGCACACTTTATAGGAGCCTGCTCTGGCCCTTCTGCAGCCACAGCCCACCCCAGAACTGAGACATCTACAGGGCCAGCTGGACTCCCTGCCTCTGGAACCAGCAACACCTGCCGTGAGCCTCCTTGTAGAGAACACTCAGGTACTCTGAACCCTTTGCCCAAATTGCCCCAAATCCACGTGGGCCTCTTTTCTGGGTCCATTCTCCCAAAAGCAGAGCTATTCACAGATGCATATACTCTCATGTCAAGAAACAGCCAATGGGAAGCCATCTGCAGAAGCTGCGGACTTCTATTGGCTGGGGCACCCACAAAGTACACAAGGGTCTTTGCAGTGCTGGCAGTGGAGAGAAGGGAAGCTGACCACTGGGTGTCCATGTGTATTCTTATCCCAGGCCCACCAACATTGGGCAGGGTTTCAACTCAGGATTACAACCAACTTAACATTAGGATAAAAAAAAAATTGTTAAGGTAAAGACAGCATCTCCCCAATAGCCTATCTTTTCTCGCCCCTGGAGAGAATGAGCATAAGCGTCTTCCCTCCATTTCAGGAATAAATATACAGAAGGTTTTTTTGTTTTTTGTGTTTTTTTAGGTTGAGAGCTAAAGCAAACTTCCAGCAGCGAAGAGGCTGGGTTTCCTGCGTCCTGGGGCTCTTTCCGGCTCTCAGTGTCTGAGCTCTTCAAACACAGGAAGAGTTGTCTTTCCACAAAAGGCCAGGTGGTGTTAGCTTCATCCCCGACACAGTGCCCACTTATCCGCCTTTGTAGAAGACGGAGCCCTGGTGCTGTTTGCTTTTGTTCTTTGCTGCTAATAACTCCAGATTGCAAGATGGAGCGCAGGGGTAGCTGCTGTGTCCGGTGCTAGCCTGCCTGGGAAGGCAGAGGCAGGGAGAGGAGGAGGATGCGAGGCAGGAAGGAAGAAGGAGGGCCCTCCCCTGGGCCAGGTCACGGCTGTGCCTGAACACCGTAGGGGCCGCCACACCTTGTAGAGGCTGCGGCTTGAGGAGCCCAAGCTTGAATGACAGGTGGGAAGAGAGGGAATTTCCTCGTTATAGAGACAACGGGAGATCAAACGGAGGTTTGTTCTTTATGCGTGTGTATGTGTGTGTTTTAATGCTTTAAAGGTTCTGAGTGCAGACATGGGGGTAAAGCCATCTGGGGTTTAAATCCTGTCTTTGCTATCTGTTATTCCAAATATTTTTGTTCAGGATCTTACTGTACCTTCCTCTTCAGCCATGTGGGAATAATGGCAGTCAACTCAGTTCTGCTAGAAGCACCCATGCATGCCTACAAGTCATGTGCTATGCAATATCATGCAGTTAGGAACCACAGGGCTTATAGGGAAAATAGGATTAGGGCCCAGTGCCCCTAAACTTCATCAGCGACACTTAAGGAAGGATAGGAACCCGCTTTACATGTGTTAAATGGTTAAGGAATGCGTAAATAATACAGTGAGTATAGCACTTGGAAAACACCTGGGGTTGCTTCTGGAAATGGGAAGCTTGAAAGTCGCTTTGAAGTAATGCCAGAAGGGTCACCGCAGATTGGACAGGAAGTTGTAACCCCAGATGTGGAGGGGCGTGGCTCATAACACCCCTGGTAACTGAAGCAGCTGGCACAGGTTGAGGTGTTTGCATTCATACACAACTCAGATCAGCAGGCTGCAGTTTTCTGCCTTCACCTCGAGTTTCTCATGGGCAAAATCATGCATAAGCAAAAGCAAAATTATTATGCTCAAATCGTTCCCTAATATATCAATCGCGTTGGAACAAATTTGCATTTTCAAAACAAGCATTATAGCAGAACTGACTGTACTTAATTTAAATGACTGTTATGAAGACCAAATGAGATGATCCATACAAAATGCTCAGCACAACAGCACAATGCCAGGCACAGGGTAAACATCAATAAACACTTACTGACACTACGGTTACTCGTGTCCCTGCTGGCTTGTTGATACCTCCCCTGGTAAACTGATAGTATCAGACTGAGCGTCTATCCAGTCAGCCTTGCAACAAAGGGCATCTCTAGCTAACTCCTACTCCCCACCTGAGATCACAAGGTTGTAGGCTCCCACCTAACAAGACATGCATTTTAGAAAAATCCTCATATCAGATGGACACTGCTAGAGACAGGATTCAAATGCCAGCTACTTAGGTAAAGAAACGGTTGCTGTCCTCCCCAAATGAGCAAGACCCACAGGGAGAAGAATACCCACTTGGGTCTCTGAGAACACCAGGAAATCAAAGGAGTAACTGACCCACATGAGAGGACAGCCCATCATCTGGCAGGACAGAGAAGAGTGGATCCAGGAGGGGAAGAAATAAGTCAATTCTCATGTGAGAAAAACAACCTAGGTGCAGACATTTTCAATCTCCCTGCCTCCTGCAGAGAGGAGAGGGGTTCAAAGGCAGGTTCTAGAGCAAGGGGTGGAGAAGGCAATGGCACCCCACTCCAGTACTCTTGCCTGGAAAATCCCATGGACGGAGGAGCCTGGTAGGCTGCAGTCCATGGGGTTGGACAGAGTCAGACACGACTGAGCAACTTCACTTTCACTTTTCACTTTCATGCACTGGAGAAGGCAATGGCAACCCACTCCAGTTTCTTGCCTGGAGAATCTCAGGGACGGGGGAGCCTGGTGGGCTGCCATCTATGGGGTCGCACAGAGTCGGACACGACTGAAGCAACTTAGCAGCAGCAGCAGCAGCAGAACCAGGGGGCTTTCCAGGTGGCTCAGACAGTAAAGAATCTGCCTGCAGTGCAAGAGAGCCAGGTTTGATCCCTGGGCCGGGAAGTTCCCCTGGAGAAGGGAATGGTAGCCCATTCCAGCATTCTTGCCTGGAGAACTCCGTGGACAGAGGAGCCTGGTGGGCTACAGTCCACGGGGTCGCAAAGAGTCAGACACAACTGAGTGACTAACACTTTCACTTTTCTAGTGCCAGAAAGACTTGATTGAAAATCTTGGCTCCTCCACACACCACGTATATGAGGTCAAGCATGTTAACTAAACCTGAGCCTCAATTTCCCTACCTATCAAATGGGAAGAACCTATTTATCTTGTAGGACTGATGTTAGGGTTGACGGGGTGTCTGGCACTGAGGAAATACTAATCAGCGCTGGTTAATCACAATTACTACATTTCTTCACAATGGCAATTTCCATGAGACAGGATTTGCCCTCTTTCTCAGAATTCCTTGCTCTCTGGAAAGACTAACTCCTTGGGGCATATGCCAAACTGAAGAAACTGTCTAGAAGAAGCAAGGGTTTCGGTGGAGGTGAGTTCTGCAAACCCTGCAATTCAAAGACCCTTGCAAGGGGGCTCTGTAAGCTCTTGTAGGGGTAGCTGTGTAGAATGTGGGAAAGAGCCCTGTGTTTAGAATCAGCAGTCTTGGATTTTTTTTTTTGTTTTCCTAATTTTTTATTGTGATAAAATACACATAAGTTACCAACTTAACCATTTTTAAGTGCAAAGTTCAGGGGCATAAGGTGCATTCATACTGTGCAACCGTCTCCCATTTCCAGACCTTGTCATCTTGCAGAACTGAAAGCTTTTACCCATTAAACAATTGTCAATTCCTCCTACCCCATCCCCTGGCAACGCCATTCTACTTTCTGTCTTTAGGAATCTGACTATCCTAGTAACTTCATATGAGCGGAACCATGCAGTATTTGTTCTCTTTTCACTGGGTTATTTCACTTGGTACTCTGTCCTCAAGCTTCATCCATGTGTGGCATGTGTCAGAATCTCCTTCCTTTCAAGATTGAAGAATACCCCACTGTTTACGCAGTTCCCCCCTTATCAATGTGGGCAACTATCAAGAACCCCGACAGGATGCTCAAAACTGCAAATAGTACTAAACCCTATATATACTATGTTTTTTTCCTATACGTAAATACATACCTATGATAAAGTTTAATGTATAAATTAGGCACAGTAAGAGATTAACAATAAGTAATAATAAAATAGGAGAATTATATTGTGATAAAAGTCATGTGACTGCGATGTTTCTCTTTCTCCCAAAATCTTACTGGTTATGGTGTAAGATGATAAAATACCCACATGATGAGCTGAAGTGAGGTGGATGATGTAGGCACTGTGATGCACCATTGGGCTACCTCTGACCCTCTGGTGATGTGTCAGAAGAAGGATCATCTGCTTAGGATGATCCTAGATCATTGATGACGCCGATGGCTGGATGTCAGGATCAGATGATATCAATGGTTGGGGATTACAGGTGGGACAGAGCAGGATGGCAGATACTACTCAGAACAACATACAATTTAACCCTTATGGAATTGTCTGTTTTATGAATTTTCCATTTCATATTTTTTGACCATGGTTGATTACGAGCAACTAAAACCATGGAAAGCAAAACTATGGGTAAGGGGGGACAACTTACTGTACACTATATTTTGTTTAGAAGCCCTGGTTTTGAGCCCCGAGTTTCCAGCCTACTACTAGCTGTTATGATCTTGGGCAGCTCACAGCCTCTCCAAGCCTCAGCTTTCCCATCTATAACATGCAGGAATAATGACACCAATTATGTGACGAGGTTGCAGTGAGGTTGACCTAATGTGACCTAAATGGGGAAGCATTTTGTACACAATAAAGTGCTATGCCATTCATCTAGTCTCTCCAGAAACATTAATTAAACGGCAATTCCTTACTAGCCCCTAATCTAGATTCTGGTATCGAAAAGATTAAGTAGAGTCCCTGTCCACAGTGATATTACACCAGACATTTTAAAAGAAGACAAACGCAGGGATCGTCATTCATTATGATGACGAAATGAAATGATGAAAGTCGCTCAGCTGTGTCCGACCCTCTGCGACCCCATGGGCTGTAGCCCACCAGGCTCCTCTGTCCATGGAATTCTCCAGACAAGAATACTGGAGTGGGTAGCCATTCCCTCCTCCAGGGGATCTTCTGGACCCAGGGATCGAAGCTGGGTCTCTCATTATAATCCTTGCTATTTACTGAAGGCCTCCTACGTATCAGGTACCTGCAGCAGAGTTGTAGGTATATGACTTCATTTAGTCCTACTGTGGATCCTGTTGTTATTCCCACTTACAGACAAGGAAACCAAAGCTCAGAGAAGTTAATATCCCCAAGTCCACTTAAGCCATCAGTTGTAGCCATGATGTGAACTCAGATTTCTCTGAATTTAAAGCCCTTTTTCTCCCCACAGTACCACTCATCCATCCCCCATTATTTCTTCCCTCACTGATCTGACCACTCAAATCTATCACCCTATAAGACACGGGGGCAAATTTCAAGAAATTAGTGTGGAAAAATGATGGAAACTGCTGACTATACCCAATATCTGTTGCTGGGCAGGATCTCAGGACCCATATTTCAGAGAAAGAAATATGAATTGGGGCAATATATCCAAAACTGAATTCCATAAAAATACAACAACCAGTGAGATGTGAATAGGAGTTCCTTGCCAAAAAAAAAAAATCTGTGGTTAAATAAATTTAGAAAACAGTGAGATAAAGAAAGGTAATCAAATATCTGAACACCAAGACTTCAGAAAGCCTCACCTATACCACTGTGAAGTCTGAGAGGGGATATTGTACAGTTTTCCCAATGTTTTGGGTAGACTGGACATGTTTCCTTCTATAAAAGACCTGGGAACATGTCACAGAACATAGTTTGAGAAAGGCTGGCTTTGCAGCTTTCAGAACAGCTGGGAAGCCTTTCAATTCATCACAAGTCTTTATCCTCACCCTTTTCGTCCCCATCGTGAGCCTTAGAATCTGGTTCTGTTTGAAATAGCTAACATTTATCGACCACTTACTACATGCCAGACACTGACTTAGGCACTAGAGACTCAAAATAACTGCCGGGGTTGCAGTTATAGTAAATCTAATAAACCAAGAGAGTGTATAAGCACGATAGTGTGGCCATACATGGCCATCTATTATCGAACTTCACATTAATGGGGGATTAGGGGTTGACAGAGAATGCTTCAAAGGTTTTTGCTGGAGAAACCTTGAAGTGGCCCTCAGAGGATAAACGGTAACAATTAAGTGGAGAGAAATCTTGTAACAACATTTTACCAAAACTGGCCATTGGTCAGGTTGATATCCCCGAGGGATGGGCTCCGTGCAAGGCATATAGTCCTCTGAAAAGACCGGAAGTGTTGAGCTAAAATTCCAACTTTGCTATTTATTATGTGACCTTGGATAGGTTACTTAAACTTCATCTGTAAGATGGGGATCAGTACATCAATTTCAGAGTTGTCAAGAAGATCAAAAGAGGTAATTGTATGTAATAATACAACGCCTAATGACCTGCCTGGCACAGTGCTTAGCTCAGTTTCGTCCAATTGGTGACATCCTGGAGTAATGTGTTAAGAGTCTGAGGCTGCTGCATATAGGCTTAGAGAGAAAAGAGGGTCATGACTGATTAGCAGTTTCTGCCATTGACTTGAGAAGGAGGGGGTCACAAATTGGCTCAAGTTAGCTGGAGACTTTCAACCGAGTGCTTTCCCAAGGGTCCTTGCCCTCAAAAAGGAGTTTCTAACGACCTGGGGGACCTCAGAAGAAAGCAAGCAGCCCTCACAGAAGGCTTTCTCACTATTAGCCCCTGTCAGCTCTTCTGCTTTCCCATATATCCTTCATACTCTTTCATTTTCAGAGAATGACCAAGGTTGAGCTTTTGCCTATGTCAAGCAAGGGTGTGCTGTGATGTGAAACTAGTACAGTATCTGCTCTGAACTTAAAAATTTTTTTGAGTCTGAAAAACATGCACATAGTCTACTAATGAGTACCAGTCCCCTTCTAAAGAGCTCGGCAGGATTGTGCAGGCCATTCAAGAGAGAACTCAGAAACCTGGGTAAAGGGCATTCCACTGCCAGGAAGTACAGAGATGGAGCAAGAACAGAGCGAGCCCCTAGAGGGAAATCCACATGTTACATATTGATAATACACTTGCTGTGTTATAATTATTATTAATCACCATTTTTATCTTGTAGCTTCTGTGGTACTACAGTTTAAAAAATAAAAAACAGTAAAAACATTAAAATCTGATGGTTTCAGAGAGAACAGCGTAAAGGAGCCACACTAAATTTTAGAAGTGGAAGAGTTCCAGGATGTCAAGTAGATCCATCCCTGTTATTTTACAAGTTCATTCCACTGACCACTGACATGTGTTCACTGCACAGATCCATAGCCAAGCAACTGTGCTAGGCACTGGGGTGACGGCTGGTGAACAAAACAGATGTGGGTCTTGCACTCTTAAAGTCTAGGAGGGGAGATGGGCCACAAATAACCAAACAGACATTTAGCTATTTATCATTATGATCAGTGCCCTAATTACGATCCTTATGGGTCCTTTGATGCTCAGATGAGAGGAGACCCAAGACAGGGGATCTGCCGTGTCCACTCAGCTAGACAGTGTTGAAGCTGAAACCTGAATTCAGGTCATCTGCCTCCCCTGTCACTGTGGTCCCCACTGGGCCACAGCGGGGGGACCAGTGCCCTGATAGGAGTCTGGGAGAAGGATCCGGGACTAAGAGATGGTGGTGGGAAGCTGGGGCAGAGAAGCAAGTGGCCTCTTCTCTGCAGCTTTCACAGAAGAACAAGAGCGGGGAGCCTGCAGACTTCACTGTCTTCCCAGACACTCCCTCACGCAAGGCAGCCGTGGAAGATGCTTCAGCTACCCTCAGGTGAGGGCCAGGACACTGAGCATTCAACAGTCAGGACGATGAAGAGGACAGAGGAATGCCTCCTCCAAAACCCATTAGAAAGGGCAGAGAATGGGAAGTGTAGACCCACCGCGGAGGCTGATCGCCAAGCTTTCTGCTGCACTTTGCTTGAGAATTAATCACACAAATCCCTTGATAAATCCGAGGCCGTTATTAGACAACACTAATAGCCCCCTTCAAGTAATCCAGGCAAAGACATCGAGAGAGCAGGGGCAGCGGGGGAGCCCCGAGGGGCTTGAGAGCAGGCGGCTTTCACGAGCACGTGCGTCCACGTGAGAGCACGTGCGCGCTCACGGCCTGCCCGCCCCCACGCCCAGATGTCTGCTCCCAACACCACCTATGGCTTCTGCCCCAGTCGCTTCAGGCAAGTGGAGCGAACTGAAGGATGGGAGAACTGATGGTCTGTGTTCCCTCCCCTCCCCAGCCCTGCCACTGACCTAATTCTCCACGAGAGGATTTTTTCCTTTTCGGTCCTGCTTGTTTGTAAATCATGCCACCCGAGTGCGCACACAGCTTAAGGCGGGACCTGGCTAGGAAGCCCGGAGACGCCAAGCTTCGAACCGTGGTCCCAGCTGCTGTTCCTCAGGGCGGAGGGTCACAGAAGTCTGAGAACCTCAGAAGGGTGGGGAGTGGAAGGTGGAAGGAGAGAGGCACACCATCAAGGTCAGCCCAATTTTACATTCTTACTCTGCCCTTTTCTGAACTAGAGGTGCTATATATTCTAAAACGGGCCAGTAGAACTCTGCCTTATATATGATTTGGGGTAAGTTTCTTAATTCATCTAGGTCAGTGGCCTCAATGAATGACAAAGGATATTTTGACCCGGGTGTTAGGACCCCTCGAGTATGTTGTGCAACTGCTTTAAAAAAAAAAAAAAAAACACCTGTCAGGAAGGAGACTGACTTTAGTTTTAGGAAGAAGATATAGTACTTTGAACTGGAAAAACTGACCTGGAAAAAAATTAGACCTGTCAGAAAAAAATCAACACAAAATGGAACTGACAGCGGCTAAAAATTCACGTGGCAAAATTGGTTATTGACTGAAAAATTGAAGGAGGAATCAAACATTCTTGACAAAATTTAAACCAGCAGATCTGATGTGAGAAAACTGGGTATGGTAGAAATGATGACCATAAAAGAATGTTCACAGTGGTAGGAGCTACATGGGCAAAATTTGATAGGCACACAAAAAAGTAACTGATCGATGAATCAAATCTATGCTACAGAAGACACGTGGAGCAGAACTGATCTTGTAAGAAATAGTTAAGTGAAATAAAAATGAATTAGAAAATTAAGAAATGGTTTAACTATGCTGAAGAAAAAAAAATGAAGAATTGCACAAACTCATTTACTTCTAAAAAACACTCCCTTAATAAAACTGTTTTAGTGTTTGTATAATCCTGATTATACTGACATAGAGTTAAAAGGTTTCAGGGTCAAATTGCACAATCAAAACATCTTGATAAATGCTGAAGAAAAATATTTATCTCAGTGGTCCTATCCAGCTGCAATTTTTTCCCCAATAAAAGATCAGAATAGAATGTGAACAAAATTATACAAATAATTTACTGGAAGATGATAGCATGAGAACCAGCTTTCCTGCAAGAATGATTCTCACACTAATAGATTTTATTTATTTATACTTTAAGCAATTTAAAGCAATTTTAGAAACTAACAATGGATAACTGTATTTTCATTTTTCCAAGAAAGAACAAAAACCTGACACTTTGTATAACCATAGTTTCTTAAAGAGAAAATGGCATTTTAACACCCTAAAAATAAAAGGGCATTAATTTCAGAATTAAAAAAAAAATCTGAATGCATCTTTACAAATAAACTTCTACATGATGTTTAATTTTCTCATTTTCCTGAAGAAAGATGAAATTCCATTCTAACTCTTTTGGGTGTCTTTTATCCTACTGAGTGGAGGGCAGATGGGTAGTCTCTCTGTAGCTCAGCCTCCTCATCCATAAAATGGGAATAAAAGACAGAACTACTCAACACAGTGCCTGCAACATACTAAGTGTTCAATAAACATTAGTCTAAAACCCAGGAAGCATAAGGATCTAGCTGATTCCCAGCCTTAGACTGTACCCCTACTACTTCAAGCTGAAAATTCTTTAGATGTTCTGAAATATAAATATATATGGTAAGAACAGCCATGAAGTGTGGTTTGACTGGGACAACCCCGTCTTCCTCTTCACCTACCAAGAAAACACATGTGGCCGGAAGGAGGACCTGGGAGGGCAAGTGAGACTGGGAAGAAAGAGCCGCTATTGGAAATGCACAGCTGATCTCTGGACTGTGGGCGGGACTCACGCTGTGCGGCTATTTGGGGAACAAGTCTCTTAAGGTTGGCAGCGAATGATACTTGCTGTGGCTTTCTTGTTCCAGCAGCCTCACCTTCACCTTCTCCGCACAGAGCTTCCTTTAGCTAGAGATTCTATTCCCCAGTTCTCCGCTGTAGGATTCTGAACTCTGGGTGGAAATGTTCATGTTTATGCCGCTTATGAGACAAGATCAGCACCCTGATGCTGTCACACTGAAGGCCTCTCTCTCAGGCCCCAGACAGTTCTTCATCCATCCATCCACCAGTATTACCCATCAACCATATCCCAAAGAAATACGTAAAAGACACAGTTCCTGCCAAGAATTTTAGACTGATTCACCTTGTCTTTGGACCCAACAAGTGACCACACACATAGGCAGCCCCTCTCCACTGCTTTCTCCTTATTCGTCCTCATCTTTAGATATCAGTCCTCAGAGGGGCCTCCCTGATCCCTCCTTTTCTCATTAGATCCCCCTCACCTTATTCTTTCCACCTACAGCACTCATCACAATCGTAATCGTACATTTATGGGTTTATGTTGTCCACAGCTCTTATGTGTAAGCTCCATGAAGACAGGCGCCACAGCTGTTTTGATCTCCATGGTTTATGCTTGGCAATCAATGTCCTTTTGAATCAATCAATTCTCTTTTCTCAGCATGATGTAGGGGAATGTATGCTAGCCTGAGAGTGACGATCCCTGGGCTCTAGTCCCAGTCCCCTGGCCACTTGCTGGCCTATTCTAAGTTAGCTTGCCTCTCCAGGTCACAGTTTCATATAAGAAGAAGGTTCGATTGTCATGTTCAAGGTGGGGAAGGGGTGATAAGATGTATGTGTCAGGGGTACATATGCAAATCGTAACAATAGTCATCTTACAACTTGAGCCAAGCAAAAGATTTCCACAGAAACTTGACCAAAGACCTCTTGGATAGTAAGACTATGTGAACGACAATGAAATGACTTGGAGATCATGGGTTATAAAAGACAGAAAATACAGGATTCCAGCTCAAGTAGTTCCTGGTTCACTTACAGCCCACAGGATGGAATAAGACACCATGGATAAAGGGTGGATGGTGGGGAGGAGTTCCAGGACAGCTTGTTTGTGCCTGAATTGGGATCAAAGTCAGTCAAGTGCAGAAGGCAGAGAAGTCGTAAGACAGGTGAGTGAGGAGAAGAAAGGCGGTCCCCCTCCATGCTAGAGGCACCCCAGTTAGGCCACCAGAACATAGGACTGGGTCTTCAATGGTCAAAGAAGCCATCATTCAGTTTCAGATTGAAAGGGGGACAGAGTGAGGCGATGGGAACGCAAACTCCAGATCAGCCAACTGCCAGACTCATGTCTCAGGCAGATAGATTGCTGTCTCTTTTCAATATGAATCCCTCATTTATAAAACCAGAGAAACAACAGAACCTTCCTGGTGAGGGTGGTTGGGAGAATCAAAGGAAGTCACATTTGAAAGCACTTAGCCCAGTGTCTGAGGGCTTCCTAGGTGGCACAGTGCTAAAGAATCTGCCTGCCAATGGAGACACAAGAAACACAGGTTTGATCCCTGGGTCAGGAAGATCCCCTGGAGTAGGAAATGGCAACCCATTCCAGTATTCTTGCCTGGAAAGTTCCATGGACAGAGGAGCCTAGTGGGCTACCATCCATGGGGTCTCAAAGAATTGGACATGACTGAGTGACTGAGAACCAGGCATAGACCAGTATCTGGTACATAGAAAGCATTTCATGAGAATTAGTTCATCATCACCATTGTTATTAAATCTGTGAGTGTGTGCTCAGTCGTGTCCAACTCTTTGCGATGCTATGGACTGTAACCCATCAGGCTACTCTGTCCATGGGATTTTTCAGGCAAGAATACTGGAGTGGGTAGCCATTTCTTCCTCCAGGGGATCTTCCCAACCCAGTGATCAAACCCCCACCTTCTGGCAGGCAGAGTCTTTTACCACTGAGCCATCAGGGAAACCCTTGTTATTAAATTTAGTCTATCAAAATAGACAACTGATAAATCATAAGATTTCCATGATATTAGTAAAAATGATACTTAGCAAAAATGATTAGAACTGGGCACAAAGCTAAACTCAGCCCTAAATCCACTTGCTTGAACTGCGATTCCTGGCCAGAGACTCAGGCTACAGCAGCCTGCCTGACCACTGGGTCCAAAAAAGCCCTGGGGCTCCTGTAATTCCTTGGAGTGTCTTAATCACACCCTGAACTTGAGTCTGTGCTCTGCCAGGGTTGAAGAGGGATCAGTGGAAGCACAGAGACCACTGCTACGCTATGCTTCTCCTGTCAAAGCATCCATCACTTGATAATTGCCTGGTTAATTAAACAGCTTGAAGGCATGACTGTCTTGTTCATCACTCTACGCCCAGTACTTCCCCTAACACACAGTGGGCCCTCAGTAAGCGTGTGTTGTTACACGGGGTGGGAAGAAGTTCCTTTCAAATAACATCCCTGGATTTCAGTATAAGAGATTTCATGTGAGCATGCATGCTCACGTAGGCTCCATTTCTTGGTTCTCATCACACGCCAGCTGGGCCCCTAACACCTCAATTTCTTGTGCTTTGAAAAATGTTCGAAGGCGTTCCCCTTCCTCCCTAGGCACCCCATTCTGACTTACGCTAGATAAGCAACTTCAGATTGCTGAACAGCAATATACAACACAGCTGTTAGAAAATTCCTGTGTCCTGAAATTCCTGGAAAACCATAATGCACAACAAGCATTTAGAGTATGGACCCAGGATCCTTACCCCCAGGCCTAGAGTCAGAGATGGGAGGAAGGCAGCAGCAAGCAACTGGAACTGAGCCTTGACTTCCTGAAAGTATTGTGCTTCCTTTCCAAGGGCCCCACCCGGGGCAGAGAGAGAGAAACCACAGTGAATTCATTGCCAGCACTTCCATCACTGGCTGGTGAGCCAGGGGCTTCTAGCGTCTCCAGTTTGGGGGATCTTTGCCTGAGCTCACAAGAGCCAGAATGAGAGAAGTCTCTTCCCCAAGCCCAGGAGAAGGTCAATGGTTTTGAGCTGAGTATGACTGCTAGTACCCTATGAGCTCAATGCCCAACTCCAAGAAAAAAAATGGCCAAGTGAACAGTATGAAAAGGCAAAAAGATATGACACTGAAAGATGAACTCCCCAGGTTAGTAGGTTACCAATATATTACTGGAGAAGAATTGAGGAATAACTCCAGAAAGAATGAAGAGATGGATCCAAAGCAAAAATAACGCCCAGTTGTGGATGTGACTGGTGATGGAAGTAAACTCTGAAGCTATAAAGAGCAATACTGCATAGGAACCTGGAAATTTAGGTCTATGAATCAAGACAAATTGGAAGTGGTCAAACAGGAGATGGCAAGAGTGAACAATGACATTTTAGGAATCAGTGAATGAAAATGGACTGGAATAGGTGAATTTAACTCCAACGACCATTATATCTACAACTGTGGGCAAGAATCCCTTAGAAGAAATGGAGTAGCCCTCATAGTCAACAAGAGTCTGAAATGCAGTACTTGGGTGCAATCTCAAAAATGACAGAATGATCTCTGTTTGTTTCCAAGGCAAGCCATTCAATATCACAGTAATCCAAGCTTATGCTCTGATCAGTAATGCTGAAGAAGCTGAAGTTGAACAGCTCTATGAAGACCTACAAGACCTTCCAAAACTAACACCCAAAAAAGATGTCCTTTACGTCATAGGGGACTGGAATGTGAAAAGTATGAAGTCAAGAGATACCTGGAGTAACAGGCAAATTTGGCCTTTAAGTACAGAATGAAGCAGGGCAAAGGCAACAGAGTTTTGCCAAGGGAACGCACTGGTCACAGCAAACACCCTCTTCTAACAACACAAGAGAAGACTCTACACATGGACATCACCAGATGGTCAATACCAAAATCAGACTGATTATATTCTTTGCACCCAAAGATGGAGAAGCTCTATACAGTCAGCAAAAACAAGACTGGGAGCTGACTGTGGCTCAGATTACGAACTCCTTATTGCCAAGTTCAGACTTAAAGAAAGTAGAGAAAACCACTAGACCACTCAGGTATGACCTAAATCAAATCCCTTACGATTATACAGTGGAAATGACAAATAGATTGAAGGAATTAGATCTGATAGACAGAGTGCCAGAAGAACTATGGACAGAGGTTCATGACATTGTACAAGAGGCAGTGATCAAGACCATACCTAGGAAAAGAAATGCAAAAAGGCACAATGGCTGTCTGAGGAGGCCTTATAAATAGCTGAGAAAATAAGAAAAGCAAAAGGCAAAGGAGAAAAGGAAAGGTGTATCCATCTGAATGCAGAGTTCCAAAGAATAGCAAGAAGAGATAAGAAAGCCTTCCTCAGTGATCAATGCAAAGAAAAGAGGAAAACAATAGAATGGGAAAGACTAGAGATCTCTTCAAGATAATTAGAGATACCAAGGGAACATTTCATGCAAAGATGGGTACAATAAAGGACAGAAATGGTATGGACCTAACAGAAGCAGAAGATATTAAGAAGAGGTGGCAAAAATACACAGAAGAACTATACAAGAAAGATTTTCATGACCCAGATAACCACAATGGTGTGATCACTCATCCAGAGCTAGACATCCTGGAATGCAAAGTCAAGTGGGTCTTAGGAAGCATTAATACTACCAACAAAGCTAGTGGAGGTGATGGGATTCCAGTCAAGGTATTTCAAGTCCTAAAAGATGATGCTGTGAAAGCGCTGCACTCAATATACCAGCAAATTTGGAAGACTCAGCAGTGGTCACAGAACTGGAAAAGGTCAGTTTTCATTCCAATCCCAAAGAAAAGCAATGCCAAAGAATGTTCAAACTACCGCACAATTGCACTCATCTCACACGCTAGCAAAGTAATGCTCAAAATTCTCCAAGCAAGGCTTCAACAGTATGTAAACCATGAACTTCCAGATATTCAAGCTGGATTTAGAAAAGGCTGAGGAACCAGAGATCAAATTGCCAACATCCATTGGATCATAGAAAAAGCAAGAGAATACCAGAAAAACATCTACTTCTGCTTTATTGACTATGCCAAAGCCTTTGACTATGTAGATCACAACAAACTGTGGAAAATTCTTCAAGAGATGTGAATATTAGACCACCTGACCTGCCTGAGAAATCTGTATTCAGGTCAAGAAGCAACAGTTAGAACCAGACATGGAACAACAGACTGGTTCCAAATCGGGAAAGGAGTACGTCAAGGCTGTATATTGTCACCCTGCTTATTTAACTTATATACAGAGTACATCATGTGAAATGTCGGGCAGGATGAAGCACAAGCTGGAATCAAGATTTCCAGGAGAAATATCAGTAACCTCAGATACGCAGATGACACCATCCTTATGGGAGAAAGCAAAGAACTAAAGAGCCTCTTGATGAAAGTAAAAGAGGAGAGTGAAAATGGTGGCTTAAAACTCAACATTCAAAAAACTAAGATCATGGCATCCACTCACATCACTTCATGGAAAATAGGGAAACAACGGAAACAGTGACAGACTTTATTTTCGGGGGCTCCAAAATCACTACAGATGATGACTGCAGCCATGAAATTAAAAGAAGTTTGCTCCTTGAAAGAAAAGCTATGGCCAACCTAGACAGCATATTAAGAAACAGAGACATTACTTTGCCAACAAAGGTTTGTCTAGTCACAGCTATGGTTTTTCTAGCAGTCATGTATGGCTGTTAGAGTTGGACTATAAAGAAAGCTGAGTGCCAAAGAACTGATGCTTTTTAACTGTGGTGTTGGAAAAGACTCTTGAGAGTCTCTTGGACTGCAAGGAGATCAAACCAGTCTATCCTAAAGGAAATCAGTCCTGAATATTCATTGGAAGGAATGATGCTGAAGCTGAAACTCCAATACTTTGGCCACCTAATGCAAAGAACTGACTCCTTGGAAAAGACCCTGATGCTGGGAAAGACTGAAGGCAGGAGGAGAAGGGGACAACAGAGGATAAGATGGTTGGATGGCATCACCGACTGGATGGACATGAGTTTGAGCTGGCTCCAGGAGTTGGTGATGGATAGGGAAGCCTGTTGTGCTGCAGTCCATGCGGTCGCAAAGAGTCAAACACAACTGAGTGACTGAACTGAACTGAACTGAAAGCATTTTATGTTTAGCTCACAAGTTCTCAGGAGAAGGCAATGGCACCCCACTCCAGTTCTCTTGCCTGGAAAATCCCATGGATGGAGGAGCCTGGTAGGCTGCAGTCCACGGGGTCGCAAATGTCAGACACGACTGAGTGAGTTCATTTTCACTTTTCACTTTCATGCATTGGAGAAGAAAATGGCAACCCCCTCCAGTGTTCTTGCCTGGAGAATCCCAGGGACGGGGGGAGCCTGGTGGGCTGCCGTCTATGGGGTCTCACAGTCAAACACAACTGAAGCGACTTAGCAGCAGCAGCAACACAAGTTCTTAAAGAAACACAAAGTACAAATCAGAATGCCCACTCACTAATCTTGGGCAAGTCCCTTCACTCCTCTGGGTTTGTTTCTTTTGAATCACTGAGCCCTTGATTCCCATGAGATTCTAATGTTCTAGGAGTCAGAAATTGTATTACGTTTATGAGCAGAACATCCAAAACCCTCAGAATCATCATCTCTAAATGAGGCGTAAGTTTCTACATGTAGACATTTTTTCAAATGAACAGACCTCTCCAAAGGCAGACAAAGAGTTCATGTGAATGGTTTTTTGAAGCTAAATTATACAGTCTTTCGATGCTGTTTTATTATATTCCGATGCATGCCCCAACTTCAACCAGGTAGAGAAGGCGTACTCTTTCATTGAGTGCCCAGTGAACAATTTTAAGCAGCTCTCCTTTGTCCCTAGTTTCCCTTCTACATCTCCAATCATTCGCTTTACTCTGTCTCAGGGATTTCCTTTCTTCTGCTACCCTTTGTATTAAGGTTCTGAGTTTATCCTCCTTTACCTCTCAATTAGACTCCTTGCCTGGACAACCTCACTCCTGCACCTTACCCCTACAACAACAACCACCACCCTGACCTCTGCCCAGCCCTATCCTCCTCCGCAGCATGAGCCTTGCCCCCACCTGCCTCTGCACATCTCCCCACAGGTGTCCTGTGGGTGCTGAAGAGAAAGTGGGCAAGATACAGACAAATCATTTATCATCATCCTTCTCTCACCTTTACCCCAAATCTGCTCCTCCCACTGACTTTCCTAGTTACCCCTACGACCAAAAGAGCATGTGATCAAAGCTCTTCTTCCCTCTTTGCAATTATCATCATCATTAATAATTAGTAATAATGGCTAACATTCATTGAATGCTGACTGCATGCCAAGCATTGTTCTAAGTATTCTATGTGTGCGATCTCAAACTTCAAAGCAATCTGAAATGGTGGGCACCATCATTACACTCCGGAGAAGGCGATGGCACCCCACTCCAGTACTCTTGCCTGGAAAATCCCATGGACGGAGGAGCCTGGTAGGCTTCAGTCCATGGGGTCACAAGGAGTCGGACACGACTGAGTGACTTCACTTTCACTTTTCACTTTCCTGCATTGGAGAAGGAAATGGCAACCCACTCCAGTGTTCTTGCCTGGAGAATCCCAGGGATGGGGGAGCCTGGTGGGCTGCCGTCTATGGGGTTGCACAGAGTCGGACATGACTGAGGCAACACAGCAGCGGTAGCAGCATCATTACACTGGTTTCACAAATAGTGGAATTGCTACACAGAAAAGTCTTTTGCCCAAGTTTACACAACTAGTGTGTGTCAGAGTCAAGGTCTAAGTGCAAACCCACTAAAGCTCATTGCCTTTCAGAGTATGAAGTGCCTCTTTTTAACATCTCTGCAGTTGGCCCTTCTTCCATCACTACCCTCCCAGGAGTGACTCTTCTATCACCAAAGTCACCCAATAGCCTCTACCTGGATCCCCAGCTTTCCCTCTCCCAATCACCAACTGTTCCATCACACAAACTGCTCCTAGAGCCACCTTTCTTTTTTAAAAAAATAAAATTTCATTGCAATATAGTTGATTGACAATGCTGTGTCTTTCTAAAATTCATATCTGATATTCACTGCTCAGTTGAAAAGTTTCCAAGGGCAGGAAAATATAATGTCCTGAATACATGCAAACATTTAAGACCCACACTACCTAAGTCCTCCCCATATTCCTCCTCCATGGTCCCCAACCCTTTAATTCAGCCACATTAACAACAGCAAACTCCTAGCAAGAGCATCTTGCTGTTTCACAGGGTCCCCTGAATGTCTTTTTCCCCCAGTCTACTAATTAAAGCTTCAAGTCCAACCTGAGGGTTTCCACCGTGAAATGCCCTTCAGCCCGACTTCCGCCATGAGCACACACACACCGCAAGCAGGTGGAGCGCTGCCTTTTGAGCTGCTCCACAAACATACCATGTGGTATCTTGCAGCTCTAATGTACACAACACCTCTTTGCCCGACAGACTTTCCAACTGGACCATGAGCTCCTCAAGGGCAGGGCCCAAGCTTGTACACGATAGGCACTCGCTCAGTCAATGTCAGAAAATGAACTTATTCCAGTAAAGAGATGGGCTACTTCAACATACAGATGATTATACATCAAGGATTGCTTTGCAACTGTTTGAACATACTTCAAAGACTCTGTTCTCTTACACAATCTAAAGTTGCCCCGGCGAACACTATGATTTTTTAATGCAAAAAAAAACTCTGCAATAGCAGATAATATTAGTCATTCTCAAACACTGAGGCTTCTGAAAGTGGAAGATGTGACTGGAACAACTTCCTATGGGGCCCTCCAAAGCCACCTGGCCAGGTCAACCAAGACCACCACACACAGAGCTGAAGACAGAGTTGAGGAACCCAACGCACATCCCACTGGCATCGGGGATACGTTGGGTATCAGTCCCCACCTGAAATCTGCAAGCCAGCGGTGGGGGTGGGGGATAAGTGAGTAACTATTGCCAACTAGAGATTCAACTAGAGATGTAGAGATAAACATAGATCTGAGTCTTGACCAGTGACCTCCAAAGCTTTCTGCACCAACTCCCCACTACGAAAAGTCATTTTACTATATTCTCCTGAGAGATGTATATTACATGTACTTATAAATCATTTGTATACAGGTTAACTTTACACATTCACTATTTCCTACCTGTATCCCCTTAAATGGTCTTTGCACTTACCCTGCTTTTTTGGCCATGTCACACAGCTAGTGGGATTTTAGTTCTCCCACCAGGGATTGGACTTGCCCTGGACAGTGAGAGCTCAGAGTCCTAACCACTGGAGGGCCAGGGAATTCCCAATGTGTCCCTTTCTGAAGCCCACTGACCTAAGGAATATCTTCCCATCTCCCGGAACTGCAGAGGATGGACGTGATGACACCCCAGGACCATGGGGTCCTTGGTTCACAGGCACGTGCACACCAGCACAGGTATCGCTCCAGCACTCCGCACCCCTCCAGGCAGTAAGACAAGGCCACACTGTGCCTTCCACGGTCCCGCAGCTCCAAGCATCAGAATTCCTCCTCTTAGCTCTGATCGTTTCCACCCTCCAGCCCAATATCCTCCCCCTCCTCCACCCACATGGCAGCTCTTCCCACATCCAAGGACACTTATCTAGTCCCCAGTGAGCCTCCCCTTCTCCAGGGAATCCACAAAAGCTGATGGAGCCTCTCCATCTCCAGTGACAACACCGCGCCTGCCTCCAACAGCCATTCCACACGCATTTACGTGGTCCCAGGCTGGCTGCTGCCTATAATTGTTACAGGAAACCACTGGTTGTAAACAAACAAAGTCTTTCTAGTTCATCCTCAGCTAGATCAAGCCAAGTGGAGTGTACGTGTGTGTGACTCAGATTCTACGAAAACCGCAGCAACCATACCACTTTCCTTATTAAAAGGAGGCATGTCTAAAGGTGGCCCACTCTACGTGGTCCAAGCCATAGCTGTAATCAATGTATTAAACAGACATTAAGCTCACGTTCTTGGGAACCTGCATCCACCCATCACGTAAAACATGAATGCAGGCACACATACACACAGAGTAGGCTTCATTAAGGCCACAGACATTTGGTGACCACCTGCTTTTTGTCAGATACCAGAGACATGCCATTTAGCCTTCCAGCCTGTAGCGTTAATTCACAAAAGGAAACAGGGTCTTCCCTTGGCTTCATGTCTTAGAATTCTCAACGAGAACTCCTCCCTCATGTATACTCCTGTGACGGGAATCAGGAAACCCAACGGAGCTACTACAACTTGCATTAAGGATGTGAAAACCAAAGGGAGCTGAGAGACACATTAAAACATAGCCAGTGGTTATATATTCTACACAGCAAAAAGAAAAAAAAAAAATTTAGCCCCAATCTGCATTAACACAAGACTGAAAACTCAGTATCAGGATGGTGGTGGTTTAGTCACTCAGTCGTATCCGACTCTTTGCAGCCCCACAGACTGTAGCCCCCTAGGCTCCTCTGTCCATCGGATTTTCCAGGCAAGAACACTGGAGTGGGTTGCCATTGCCTTCTCCAGGGCAATATCAGGAGGAGCAAACAACAAAGTTCCCACAGCAACTAAAACCCAATCATCTTCTTCCCAAGTGGCAATTACCACTTGACTATGTGAGATGCCCATTTCCTTCTCTGGGCGTGTGGTTGGTGGAAACGGGCCAGACAATGGGGACTGCCACAGTAGAAGTCGGTGACTCTGAGTACATTTTCATGCTCTGAGTCAAAAGGATGTCTGTGGGCTTTGCTCTTAAAAGCAAACTATTTTAAACCATGAATTATGAGACAAATTCTCCTATCTTTGCTGCAGTGTCAGTAAAGTGACTGTCAATGGGGAGGTGGCTGAGAGCCAAGACTAGCCTCATCCCCTTTAGGGTGCAGGAGGGGATTTGCTTGGCAGGTTTCCAGTCCGTGCCAATGCAGGAGCAACATCTTCTAGCCCTGCCTAATCCTCTCCCTGGGAGACTTCTTCCCAACAGTGCCAAAAACATGGGACACCCAAGGCAGCCTGGCAGAGTCGGAAACATTTCTGAATAGGGCATATGCTTCCAAGGCCAGTTTCCAGGAATAGCTACTCAATGCTACATCGAATCATACCCTTGTCTTTTTTTCTTTTTTTTTAAAGCATCCTACTAGGCTTTTAAGCAAAATCTTGATGTGTGTTGGGGCGTCTGATCCTGGCTGCCACGATAGACTTGTCAAGCAAGTCCAATCCAATTCGATTTTCCTCTATTCCATAGCATTCTGGAACTTCTCACCTTATTTCTGAGCCATTACATATTTCCAGGGGGCTCCTTGGAAATTCAGAGATGCTGAAAAGCTTGCTGAATATGGAGGAAGATGGGACATTTTAGGGGGGATCAAATTAGGCACAGATAATAGAGCCAGAGATGGGGCTAAGCATGAATCCTTCAGAGTGCAAGCTCCCCAGGAACGAAATGACTGGAGCATGAATCACCTGCTTACATCAGGATTTCTTCCCACATCAATCCCTCCCATGTCATTTAAGATTAATCACAAGCAGTTAATTCTAAATAACTCAGTGGTGTGTATACTGTTAGTGCTATATTAGAGAATCCCTTATGAATTCTACTTTGTGCAAGGGTTAATTCCTCCAAAGCATCATCCAGAAATGTTATGACCTACCCATTAGCCCCACCCACATGGCCCATCACAACGGTCAGATTGCTTTAATTAAAATGCGGACCAGTGAGGAAATGTCTGAGAAGCAGACTTTGGCCTGATGAAGGAAGAGCTCCACAATACTCTGTAATCAGAGATATATCAGGATGCTTTGGAAAGTACCAAGCCCCTGCCGTTGCCACTGCCCGGGGTTTTTTAGTCAGGGAGAGATGTCTTACACAGTTGAGAAGAGGATGTGAAATGAATAATTAGACCCAATGACCTTTATAGTCCCCTCCAGTAACGTACAGCCCTTGGTAACTATACTATTAATAATACAGTATTACATGTTTAAAAGTTGCTAAGAGAGCTGATCTTAAAAGTTCTCATAATAAGAAAAAGCATGTTGTAACTATGTAGCATATTAAAAAGTAGAGACATTACTTTGCCAACAAAGTCCTGTCTAGTCAAAGCTATGGTTTTTCAAGTTGTTATGTATAGATATAAGAGTTGGACTATAAAGAAAGCTGAGAGCTGAAGAATTGATGCTTTTGAACTGTGGTGTTGGAGAAGACTCCTGAGAGTCTGTTGGACTACCAGGAGATCAAATCTGTCAATCCTAAAGGAAATCAGTCCTGAATATTCATTGAAAGGACTGATGCTGAAGCTGAAACTTCAATACTTTGGCCACCTGATGTGAAGAATTGACTCACTGGAAAAGACTCTGATACTTGGAAAGACTGGGGAGAGGGGGACGACAGAGGATGAGATAGTTGGATGGCATCACCAATGCGATGGACATGAGCTTGAGTAGGGTCCGGGAGTTGGTGATGGACAGGGAAACCTGGCGTGCTGCAGTCCATGGGGTCACAAAGAGTCAGACTGAGCAACTGAACTGAACTATGTAGGGTGATGGATGTTAAGTAGGCTTATTGTGGTGAGCATTTTGCAATACAGACAAATATTGAATTTGAAATTATGTTACACACCTGAAACTAATTTAGTATGTCAATTATGCCTTAATTAAAAGAAAGTTCCCTCCAAATGTATCATCCCATGATTGTTAACAAGCATCTTGGTTTTTGGTTTTGGGGGAGGGGCAGATTTTTGTGTTTGTTTTTGAACACCTTGGTTTTCAGTGCATCACACAGGCAGAGCCATGACTAGAAGGCGGTATAAATGTCTTCCTGACCTCTACACAGGTCACAGGACCTGTGGGGCATCCCTTACAGACGATTTCTCCCATGGCACCAGAGCACCCCTCTGATGCTTCAGTGTGACTCCTTATAAGAAGAGACTCACAGCACACTGCCTCAGCCTGAGCTCCAGACTTGCCTTTCCTGACCGAGATCAAGCAAATATGCTGTGGGACGATCATTAGTCTTTCAGAATCTCACGGATGAGAGGCTTAACACCCCCCAGCCTGCTCTTCCTCATTCCCTTAGCCATCCAAGGCTAACCATGCGAGAGACAGGACCCCTTCTGGAGAGAAGCCTGAGAGAATGAGGAAGGTGGAGACCATGAGTGTTGGGTGGGCCCTTTCCCACCATGTGGATCACAGAGAAGCAATGTCAACCTTGCTCATCCCTCCTGGCAATGGGTGCTCATTTTTATTTGACAGCAACCTATTGGGTAAACAAGCTGTACACTCTCTCACTGCACTTTTTCTATTCCAATCATGCATGGAGGAAAGGTTATGGGGTTGCCTGGAATGCCCCGCCTGCCAGCGGAGGCACCAACCCTAACACTGCCGACAACCATGGGATTATCAAGACACTGGCCTCTAAGGACTTTACATCAGCAAACAGGACCACTTCAGGAGAACCAAATCCACAGGCAAGAGGAAAAAATGTCAGAGAAGGCTTGGATGCATACAGGTCCCTGGAGAAACATAAAGGAAAATCTCCCCAGAGCCACCTTCTTAGCTGCAAAGATACTGTACTTAAATAAGAGCCTGGGTAAAACCAAAAGGATATAAATGCATTTCACAGCTTAAACCAAGAGCTTCCCATTGCCCACAGCCTGCATCCCTGCCTTCCTTTCATCCTCAGCCTTTTTAGGACCTTGCACAAACTTCCAGAAAACTGCATCCCCCTCCCTCCCTTGAAGAGCTGACAGCATTCATGATTTTTAGGTCCACACACCAAGTAAGTGGAGCTGGAGAGTTGGGCTGGATGACGATGAGATGAATTTGTTTTTAAAAGCTGCTGGTACCAGTTCTTAGATGTTAAAAAAAAAAAAGTTTTTTGGAAAATACATTATGTTGGAATATCGTGGCTAGCTGTGAAGGTTTGAGCCCAGACACAGATGACGACACATTTAAAGGGGCCCCATATTGCTTTTAAATAGGTCACCCAAAGACATCAATTTCTGGAGAACAACAGCAGTAATGACAACCCACTGGCACTGTCAGTTCCCAAACAGATCACAGAGGCAGGCCTGCCGAGCCACGCTTTGTCCCTCCCCTCTGTCAGCCGCAGCCTGCCACCTGTAACACGGCCCGGCGCTGAGCCGCGCAAACCAAGCATCCCAACCTCAGCTGTGAAACCTCAGGAGGGCCCCAGATGTGTCCCCTGCTTAAACACAAGCTTGTTCCTCGAAATTTACAGCAAACATTTCTGAACACATCCTCGTTACCCACTGCATATCCTACATGTCCCCTGCTCCCCACCACGCCTCCCCAAATCATGTTCCTCTCTGCCTTCATCCTCCCGTGCTCCGTCCCCATGGCTCCTCCTGCCCTGTTGGTCATGAACAGAAAGGAAACGCGTCTGTGATGAAGGGTCAGGGGTCACTGGGGAATCACTCATACACCCAGAGCAACATTGCTGTCGCTGGACAGCAACAAGCCTTCTTAACAGAGGTGGATCCACAGAGGGGGAACCAGAAGCTCGTGAGGTCAGGCATGCCTTAAGAAAAAAAACAAAAATCACAAATACAATAATATGCATGTGGCCTTGAAAAGGGACCATGCAAGTGAAGATAGGCCAAAAGTTTAATTTTGTGGCAAATCCGCCTCTGCCTCTGTAATAATCTCCCCTCCCACACACACAAAGGAAAAGGGAGGAATAAACACAGAGGAAGGGAGTTTGGTTTTGCTATCTGGGAAGAGAGTCAGAAGACAGCAGGAAAGCAAGAAGTGCGAAGGATGAATCCTGGAGCTCCGTCTTTGACCGCCAACCCTGGGTGGGCTGCCGGCCACTTCCTGGTACCTGGGAAATCAAAGGCGAGTCTGAAGAGGTCATGCGGTCCATCCAGTGATGCTCCAGCGTGGGGAAGCCGTGCAACTTCCTCGGGACCCATGGGTCCATTCCCAGGCGCTTCATTTCAAACCAGGGTGGGAAGTGAATACTCAGACTCATTCATTCTCTCTCATTCTCTCATCGCCTCTCTTTCTTTCCGACTGGGAGGAGCAGATCTTCTGGGACTGGCCAAGCTGATAACCTCCTGCACCGGGAGTTTGACATTTTGCTTATCATCAGCAACCAGGGAGGCAATGCTCCATTTCACAATGGAGACACAGGCCATTTGTGTTAATGAAGGCAGCCTAGGAGCGATATAAAATGCTAGGTTGAAGATCGCAGGGCCACCTGCCGAACAGGCAGCATCTAAGCTTGCCCTCACGCTGTCTACCTGCAAGATGAATGGCGCTCTCACCTATTCTGTGGGACAGTGAGGCCTGTGCTACCCCCTCTATGGGATGCCTTGTGGACCGGAATGCCACATTTACGGGGCAAAGAGCTCTGAATCCAGTCCAGCATGCACCACCGCTGTCAGTGACCCCAAGCTCTTAGGCAGGGGTAAAATGGTAATGAAATTAGATTCTAGATGCTCCCGAAATTCCCCTCCTTTTCTTGCTGCTGCCTCTCTAACAAGGATGAAGGAAAATGACAGAGGTGGGGGTAGCTCAAAGGGAAGCTTCAAACCTTCTATGAAACCAAATTGACACAAAATCCATTCTTACACCCACCAGGCAGCCAACAACCCAGAGTTAGGACTCCTTCTTTCCCAGAGACTGTGCTGATCATTTTATATGTTTCGTCTCCTGTGCTCTCAACTACCTAACGTATGATTTCTTGTTATCCCTGCTTTGCTGCAAGGCAGGACAGCACAGTGGTTAAGAGTGTGGGCTCTGAAGCCAGACCCTTGAGATATATACTCCATTCCAGTCTCTCCCTGGGGGGAGTTACTTAGCCTTTGTCCCTCAACTTCCTTATCTACAAAAGTAGAATAACAATAGTGTGTCAAGAGTGGTTCTGAGGGTCACAAAAGCTAATACAGAGCAGACCTGGCCGGGTGACTGTCAGCTGCTCTTATCATTGTTGTTATTATTATTGTTGAGGATGCTGAAGCTTCCAAAACCATCTCCAAACACCGCGTGTAAGTGGACAAGCCTTCATGTAAGTCCAGAAGCTGTGCTCTTAAGCATAGCACCAAACCTTCATCAAGTTTTTGATTTCTCTGCTCCTCAGTTTCCTCATCTGTGAAATGGGGCTAGTTAATGGTATCAACTGCATAGGAGTGTTGTGAGAATTAGATGAGACCATGCGTAGGAAGCACGTAGGATTCAGGCTGGGGCGGTGCTCAAAAATAGTAAATAACATCACTATTACTTTTTCTAAGGAAAGCTGCTTGATCTCTGGAGCCTTGTCCCAAAGTCTCTCTCACTCCATTTCCACCCCTGACCCCTGCCCCTGGGGCCTCACTTCTCTAGAGCCAGTGACCCCAGGGCAGTAGGAGGCATTGGGGAGGGCATGTTAGCTCCATCCCCCCAATACACAGCCCACACCCCACCTCTTCTGTCCTGTGAACAGGGGACTGAGCTGACGGCAGCTGCTCTGGGACAGCCTGTGAAGGGAGATAGGGGACTTAAAGATAATTAAGATGATTAGCCCCCCAGAGCTGGGCCTGTGGTGTCTCATCACCAGATGCAAATGCAAGTTCAGGGCTCCTGGAAGGCTTCTGGCAGAACGCCCGCCCGCCCCTCAACCCTGATGAACCCGAACCAAGCCTTATCCAAGGCCCACCCTCTCTGCAGCCCACAGCTGGAGTGCGGGCTGGGGTGGAAGGAGAAGGCTGCTCTCCTTGTACCACAGAAGAGGGTACAAGGAAGAAGGGTCTCCTGTCTTTACAAGGAGGCGGAGACGCTATTGTGAGGAGGGGAGTGGGGGGAGCAGTTCAAAAAAAAATTGCTCTTCCCTCTCAGTTAAAAGAAGGATAATTGGAGCAAGTGGAAGGCGGCGGCTCTGTCATTTAGCATGCAGCATACCCAGGAAATCTCGCTGGGTAATCAGGAGGAGAGGACGAGAAAGAGCAATCAGACCCCTATTCAGGCTCATTTAGTGACAGCCCCCGCTGGCTGGCTGGCTGGCTGGGCCGGGGGAGAGCAGGGCTGGTCCTAATGCCTGAATGCTGGGTGGGAAATCGAGTCCTCCCTGCTTCTGGGCTTGTCTCCACCCCAAGGGGAAGGATTCTGAAAAGGACCTAGACTGGCCTCTTGATGACTCACCACTGCCCACTCCGATCCTCGGCCATAGGGGTTGACTGAGATTAGGAACAAAGCCACATTACTATTCAGGCAGCAGGGGCAAGGGCGAGGGGAAGAGACGGTGATATTTTTATACTAGTGCCCCAAACTCCTCCTAAACATGGGAGGAGCCATGGCAATCACTGGGACCTTCGCTATAGCATCGGATGTCTCTGGCTCTTGGTAAAACTTCGGAGGTAAGCACCTCTTCTTGGAATACCTTTCCATCTTAGTTCTGGCTTTGAGAAATGGGAGAAGAAACGGAACGTTCACCATAAAAAAGAAAACTAATTAAAATTCACTTTCGGGAAGGCACACCGAGGCCACACGGTGGTACTGAGCCATCCATCAACCAACCTGAGTAGGATGTCAGCTTCAGACGGCGGGAGGGATGCGGGATGGATGGGAGGCTCGTGGAGCCCACACCACCATGTGCTTGTCCTCAGACTCTGGCCCCTATTACCTGCACCCACAGCTGTACCTCACTGGGGGATCCCCACCCCTGAAAACTTAACAACTGAGACTCAAAACAAGCCGCTTTTGCCCTGGGCACCTGCCTAAGTTAGCAGGAAAAGATAGCAGACAAAGAACCGATTTTTCTTTTTGCCGACTCAACAGGACCTCATGTCACCTCACTGAAATTAACCTAAAAACACGGGTGTACAAATGATCTTTGACACAGGTAGACCCATGGATTAAGATCTGATCATTAAGATCTGATCATAGCGATCAACCTGTGGAAACTTCCCCACCTTTCCTTGGCCCCACCCCACCTGCAGCAGGCTGGTTTCAGGCTAAATGAACCCTTCAGGGAAGCTGGTACTGAAATGGAGACACTTTGGCAGTGAACCAGTTCGTCATGGCTATAAGATTGTTGAGAAATTCAATACCTGCACGTTCACAATTGAGAATGTTTTAAAAACAATCAAGCTAAACTCATGTCAAGGTAATGACAAGCCCCCAATAACCAACGAGAGGGCTGCTGTCTGGAGGCTGCTGGGGGCACCTGTTTATTGTCCAGTGAGCTTCAGAGATGCCCCAAAACAGGACTGGGCTAAACAGAAAAAGCCAGATGAATATGTCCCATGCAGCAGGATTATATTCCAAACCAGATATGCATAATTTTAAAGTTATTTTGAGGCAAGATTAAAAGTCATCTTGAACAAATCTGAAGTTGAAAACCCAAACATTTGATTTATAAACATAACAACCTAGAAGAAGAAGAAAAAAAGTCCAGGACCACCCCCCTCTCTCTCCATCATGTGCCAGAATGTTCAATGTGACCATTAGCTGGTTTGGGAGTCTTGGGATGAAGTTTCCCCAAGTAGGTTGTGTGGGGTTCAGTCTGCAGCCAAAGTCTTTTGCCACAAGAAACAGAAGATAACTGTGTCCATAACTTGTCCCCCACAAACCCAACTCTCCCACAGCAACTATCTCCAGGGTCTTGTGGGTCTTACCTAGAAAAGATACCCAATGGGAGGTCAAAATCGCCCAAAGCAAATAGAAGAGATGGGCCCAGCAGTGAGTTCTTCCTGGGGTGCAGGATGGAGACATTTCCAAGCCACTGAGGCATGGAAAGCCAGACAGGCCAAGCAAACATCAATACCGCCAGCATGCTAGAAGCTAATGGACCGCAGAGAGCGCCTCCAACAGGCCCCGACCACATCCATCTGAAGCTGCAGGAGCCCTCCCAGCTCTTCCTGCCCTTGAACTGCTAAAGCATGAAGCCCTCACACAATCAAACAGCACGGCCCATCCTGCAAAGTGGGATGATCAGAGGCTTGGTACACAGCACCCACTGCTGGGACCAAGTCCCCGGGGGTTTCAGTTCTGTGACATTTGCGATTTAAAGTGGGTGAGAGATGAGGCCAGAGAGGCACCCTCACTGCCCGCTTTACACTGTCTTTAGGAAAACGGGCAGGTATTTGTTTAGGCTGTTTGTCTTGTTTTATGCAGATCGGCTTGACACTCAGCAGCTGCTGTGGGTGTTTTTTTTTTTCCCCTTCATATTTTACAGGTGAGTCTTCCCCCTGCTTACTCTAAAAATTAACTGTGTGGAGAGAACGGATATTTTCTAAAAGCCTGAGATGCATCTTTGTGATTGATTAGACATAATGACAATTACCAGGAGCAACAGGCTTCAAGTCACCAACAGTAAATGCTGGTACCTCCCCCAACATCCACCCTCACCTCAGCCATTGCACTGCTCCAGACCAACCAAGTGTTAGTAGTTAGTGGAGTGCAGTTAATACTAAGTCTGTTTACTGTATTATGTACCGTGAGAATAATGAAATATGCCGCGTTTGCCTTCTACAGATAGAGGCATCAGTCCATAGCCACGAGATGGTCTGAACCCTATAGAAAAAAAACCATCATTAAAATATATATATTGTATTTAGCTATTAAAAAGTTGACTGCTTATCATCTACTCTGAAGAAACTCCTCTGGAGACCTCAAACAAACATACACACACACCCAAACCAAAAAAATAAATAAATAAATAAGAGAGAGAAAAAATTGTATACATATACAGTATAGAGATTTCTTCCTGCAGAAAAGTGCTGATCCAAACCTGCCCAGAGGAAATGAGTTCTTTTTAAACACAAAAAATGCAATCAGGGATAATCAGCAAGTTAACAACACACTTGCAAACACTCTGGTCCCTAGAAAGGAAGAATGCCAGCTCCCAATGCCAGTTCTGAGAACAGAACAGATCCTTTGGGCGAAGGAGAAAACAAGTGTTCATGTCAGCCTTCAGGAAGAACTTTCTCCAAAGCCCAGAAGCTCTGGAACAGCGGTCAGCTCCAGGGGGACCTGCTTGTGGTAAGTGCTTCAGTAACCACTGTCCCCAGATGACTCTGTGGGTTGGGGCTGCCTCTACCCCTCTGCCCCATCCCTCCTCCAGTGGACTCAGTGAGGAATAACAGAGGTCAGAAAAGGACTTCTTGCATGTCTTGCATCTCCCTCTCTGGCAACCCACCCACAAGAAGGGAGGTGTGATGGCAGGCCCAGAAGAGGAAAGAAGCACTCTTGCAATAGCCCATACTTGACCTACAAGGAGGCTCCCAAGAAGATCCCCAGAGTGTCCTGGTCTCCAGCATGTATCACCTGTGAAATAAACTTTGTTTTGATTTAAAGAAATGTTTTAATACCTGCTAGTAGATAACATTCATATCAACCACAGCTTTAGGAGTTGGGTGGTTTCAGGGAAAGTGTAAGGAACGTCTACAGACACTATTTTTAATTACAAATCCCAAGGCAGTAGGGTAGCACGTGAATGAAGGGATTGTGGGAGTCTGCACTAAGACACTCACCTGGCCCCACCTACCTGACCTCCCTTGACCTGTTGGTTCCCAACTTTTGCTGCACAATGAAATCACCTAGGGGTCTTAGTACGAGGAGGCGAGAAGTCCCCCCCAAAAATGCCCTGTCTACCCATCAGACACCTTCCAGAAGACTGTGGGAGGAGGGGCACAGCTGAAGGGCTGGGTTGACAGCAAGGCCGGGTGTGGACCCACAGTCTATCAACCCTCATTCTTCTTTGCACCGGCATTCCTTATGTTAGGGACGATAAGGAGAAAGTGATGCGGAATGTCCCATGTATTCACAAGGGCCCAATTCTCAAGGGATCAAGAGGGCCATAGACAGCCACTTTGCCCCTTTCCATCTGACATCTGGCCTTGTACTGACCCTTCGAAGCTTCACCGCGGTGGAAAGAGCTGAGCTGGGGCTCAGATCCTATACTCTATCCAGCCTTTTGAGCAAAGCCAAACATCTGTCTAAGGAAGGAGCCCATGGTTGAGTAGTCAGGATTCTCTCTTGCTGAGATCTGATGGATTTTTTCCATTGAGAGAAAGCCAAGGATTTCTACCACACCCTCGGGGAAAGAGACCCAATTATCTAACAGGCAGCTAAAGAGGCGGGTCAATGATAGAACTGGTTTCCCTCCAGGCGATCTTGATCCTTACCCAAGCCGTCAGGGGTGGGCTCGAGCTCAGAGGGGTAGAGAAGAGGACCCTTACCTTCCGAGCACAGCTTGCCGCCATAGCCGGTGGTAGAACAGTCGCAGGTGGGGTGTCCATCCAGGAGAAAGCAGATGCCGCCATTTTCACAGGGACGCTCGCCGCAGGGCCCCTCGGCATCCAACTGGACACCCTGGCTTCCCAGAAGCCGGGGCTCTGAGTTGCCGTACTTGAGATCCGAGATTAATCCCTTGAAGCTGGGCATGGCCTGCACCCCATCAAGGGTCAGAGCAGACGGCCGGATGTCGGCGGGAACGCCGCCCAGGAACAGGTCACTGACCACGTCCATGTAGGGCCGCTGGGGCTGCAGCTCCGCGGACCGGCCCTCCCCGTCGAGCACCAGCACTGTGCGCAGGCGGTCGCGGCTCACCATGACGAAGTGCCAGCTGCTGTCGTTCACCCGCTTGCCGGACAGCACGGCGGTCTCCGCACAGTCCATGCTGAGGCGCAGCTGCACACGGCCGTCCACCAGGGAGAGGCAGAGGAAGTCGCAGACGCCGCCGTCGTCTAGGTAGAGGAGCAGCCCCGCGGACACGTTGGTCTTGAACTGAAAGCTGAGGTCGCTGCGCGTGCTGGCATCCCAGCGGAGGTAGCGCGCCCACTGGTTAGGGAGGCCCATGAACTCCAGGCCCAGGCAGAGCCCCAGCAGGGATCCCAGCAGGAGGCTCACCTTCAAGGTGAAGAACACCGAGTGCATGGTGAAGCTCATTCTGGCCAAGCCCCAGGGGCCCGGAGACGGGGAACGGCCCTCGGGGGACAATCCCCCTGCCCCACCTCCTTTGAAGTGGAAGGCAGAGAGGAAGAGGAGATGGCTGGGGGACAGAGAACACACAAGAGGGAGGAGGCACACACACACACACAGAGAAGAGGATGAGGAAGGAGGAAAGAAAACCAGAAAGCCCCTGGTGGGCACCCACAAGCAAGAAATTCAGTAAGAGACAGAGTGGGGGAAGGACGGGGCAGCAATAGAGGAGGTCAGTCAGGCGGGCGGGGGACAGTGAGGGTGCAGAGTGGGGAGCAGAGTGTCCTTCTCCAAGAAAAGATCTCAGCTATCCAATGTGGATCCGGAGGCCTTGATTTGGGCAGGAGAAAAGTACACGGGGGGCTGGCTGGCGGGTGGAAGCCTTCAGCAATGTCCACCTCCCGGCAGCAGACCCCCAAACGGCCCAGCCAGGGAGGCCGGGGAGAGGGCTGGGGTCAGGGGGGCCGTGATGGAAGAGGAGCGAGCAGTCAGGTGAGCCAGGCGCAAGGTAGAAACAGGCTGAGGACCAGCCCTGAAGGCCGACCTCCTAGCAGCCGAGGGCCGCGGGGAGGGGAGTAGCCGGAAGTTGAAAGCTCAGGCAGAGCAGGGCCCGGGGCCAAACGGAAGTGGACTCAGGCTTCATGGTCCACTCGGGGCGGTCCAGCCCGTAACCTGCCTCCCAGGACTCCAGAGAAAAGACCTGCAGGAAGGAGGGGGGGAGAAGGAAAGGAAGATTAGGGCCCCGTGTCAGGAAAATATTGCACCCTATTTCACAAATATTGATGGAGTGCTGACTGCGAGCCCGGCTACTCTGGTGAGTCCCAGAGCACTTGGTGCTTTAAGCGGCAGGGAGGGCCTGGGGTCTTTCAGAGCCATGTCAGGACCCCAAGCTCAGCTCCTAACAATGCACTCAGGTTTTCCACGTGCAAAAAAGTATCAAACCCGCCAAGCCATATCAGCACATTTTTACAATGTTCATATCACAGGGTCACGTGGCCAAAATTTAATTTTCAGGTACATGCTAACATTTTAGAGAAGGCAATGGCACCCCACTCCAGTACTCTTGCCTGGAAAACCCCATGGACGGAGGAGCCTGGTAGGCTGCAGTCCATGGGGTCGGGAAGAGTTGGACACGACTGAGCGACTTCACTTTCACTTTTCACTTTCATGCATTGGAGAAGGAAATGGCAACCCACTCCAGTGTTCTTGCCTGGAGAATCCCAGGGACGGGGGAGCCTGGTGGGCTGCTGTCTGTGGGGTCGCACAGAGTTGGACGCTACTGAAGCGACTTAGCAGCAGCAGCTAACATTTAGATACTCAAATACACACATGCAGTTTTAACTTGTTTACCTATTAAAAGACATGAACATGATAGTGATTTTTGTTTGTTTGTTTTAGATTTTCTTTCTCACTTTGCCAAGCCAATGTCTGGTGTAGGCAGCCGAAGACAGATCCTCACCTTTACATTTTTGACGGAATTATTTACAGGAGTCAGTGAAAATAAACTAGGAGGTGAGTAATGAGCAAAAAACACTCATCTCTTAACTAAATGTTGGAGAAAAGGTCTTGGGGCAGGGGGCGGGGCGGGGAGAATGTGCTTTGAACCTTTAAAAAAAAAAAAAAAGGCTGAGTATATCCTAGTTCTTCTATATGGAGCTTTGAGAAAATTTCTTAACTTATTTGAGCTTCTATTTTCTCACTCATAAAGTAGAGAAAATAATAGCCTTTTTACAAATTTGGAGACAGGATTCAATGCAATCATGTATTAGAAGATTCTAGCATGAGGCTATAGCCACAGTAGGTGAACAATGAATGCTACCTCTTTCCTTATTTGTAAGGAAGGATGAGAAGAGGGGATCGCTGGTGTATGTCTGTACGTGTGAGTATGTGTATGTCTGCAAAGGGGACAGTATATTAAAACATACATTTTTAAATTAAAAAAAAAAAACAGAATGAACAACAAATGAATAGTTAAGGAATGTCACAGAGCTAGAGCATATCATACATGTTTTATACTGATTGTAAATGCACCAGCACCCAGTTAAGGGGTGGCCAACTGAAGGCAGACTCTGGTCACAGAGCTGAGAGGAAACTTCTCTGTTCACATGAGAGCAATGAGTGTAATTTTTAAGAGTTATGCAAGTTGCTGCTTATTAATTGGCATGCTCGATAATTTACCATGGTCGCTGTCAGACCACTGTCTAGTATTTTTATGATGGCTGCATTAGCAAAGCTAGTTATTACTCATGCTTTGAAGAGGAAAACGCTGTTCCTTAAGCAGCAACAAACACCTATTTCCAGTGAACACACAAGCCCACCCAAAAAGAGGCTGATTAAATCCATTATAAGGAAAGCCTCTGTGGTATAAAACGTCCTGTACACACAGTGGTTCCCAGAGTGTGGCATGGGCACCTCCAGGGGCGTGAGGAAGTCTTAACTGGAACATGAGCATAGCATGTGCCAAAACATGCAAGCTTTGCACACGCACAAGCCAAACCAAGTCTTAAAATGCCAGCAATGTTTGGACCTCCCTGGGGCTTCCCTGGTGACTCAACAGGTAAAAGAATCCACCTGCAATGCAGATGCTACAGGAGACATGAGTTCAATCCCTGGGTCGGAACGATCCCCTGGAGGAGGGCGTGGCAGCCCACTCCAGCATTCTTGCCTAGAGAATCCCATGGACAGAGAAGCCTGGCAGGCTACAGTCCAGAGGCTCACAAAGAGGTGTCCATGACTGTAAGTGACTTAGCACGCACGCACGGTGGTACAGTGGATAAGAATCTGCCTGTGGATACAGGAGAGGCAGGTTGGATCCCTGGTCTGGAAAGATTCCACAAGCCCCAGACAACTAAAGCCCGTGCGCCACAAAAGCTGAGCCCACACTCTGGAGCGTGTGAGCTGCGACTACTGAGCCCGTGTGCCCTAGAGCTGCCCCCCCGCCCAAAAAAAAAAAAAAAATCAGCAGTTTTTGAGCTGGTTGATGACACTTTGGTAGCAAAAGAAATCAGCTACGCTAGACTATTTACACCACAGAAATAGGCAAACATCACGAATCAGAATCTGAGAAGATGAGATTTAAGGAAAGCCTTGAAGGAGGATGAGAGAACTAGCTATGTAAATGTCTGTGAAGAAGGTTCCAGAAGGACTAGTGCAAACACTAGTGCAACATCCCAGGGGAGAAGAGAGACACTTGTGCCCAAAGAGGGCTTCTTCTGGTCCTAATATCTGCCATGTGTACATAATTTTTTAATCAAATTTTTTAAAATTAATTTTTTTTAATTGGAGGCTAATTATTTTACAATATTGTAGCGGTTTTTGCCATACATTGACATGAATCAGCCATGGGTGTATATGTGTTCCCCATCCTGAATTTTTTAATCAAATTTTTGAAAAGGGACCACTTTTAGGGAATGTGCTCAAAGGACAGCTGCTCTCCTATCGCTCCCTCCATCATGCATCTGATCTAGAAGAGTGGGGAGCAAGGCAGACGTGACGAGCACAAAGCCCAGGTCTCTCCAACGAAGTATCCCACGCCGGGAAATATCAATGAGCCGAGAACGTAAAGATCACGTGGCACGGTGGGAGCCCACGGTGTCTGAGTTCCAGAGGCTTGGGAAAGTGTGTTCTCAGTGACACTACCCCTGGCTGCCACACCTCCTTCTCTACTTCCCCGCCTGCCAGTTTAGACCTAGGAGTCTAGCTCAGGCAAGGCCCAGGCTCAGGTGGCTTCAGTCAGTGGGACCCCCTTAGTGGAAGGCAAGGACATGGAGACGGAGGGCCCGATGACATGGATGAGCAGGCACATGGGAGTCCCTCTAAAAGGATGGCCCCAGAAGCTTTCAGACTGATCTAGATGTCAACCCTCTGGGCCTCAGAAAGTCACTTGTGTGTCTGCAGAAATTAAATGACTTGCTCAGTTCAATCTAACTACTTATTGAGCTCCGATTTATCCAGTCGCTCCTGGATCTAAGCAGAAGAAGACAGGGTTCTTGCCTTAGGGGCGTCACAAAGTAGTGGGGCAAAGTGTACTTTAGAGAAGAAAGCAGAACAATAAAAGAGTCCACGCTACGAAATCTCCCTGGGGGCACAGACTGCTTCACCCTGGTGCTGCCGCAGGACCTTGGCTCCCATGGAGTGGGAGCTTGAGACACATGTGTAGAAAAAATGAACAATAAAAGAAGCTGAAGAGCATCCTTGAGGATCATTTGTGTTTCATGAGGTGACCTCTACACCTCTCTGTTTCATACAATAACAGCAATCCTGCACCTCCAGGCTTCCCTGAATGCCAGGCTCAGATGACCCCTCAGGACAAAGCAGCACATGCCAAGTGATCTGGGTTAACATATGAGTTAGGAAGTAGGCTGCCCAAGACCACTCCCTATGCGGAGGATCATGGGAATTTACCCCGTCTGCTTTGGGGTGGTCACTCAACCCTGTCTGCTGAGCCTCGTCCATCAGACTGACCATTCTCCCCTCCTGCCCAGACCAGCACTGAAGATACCGACAGTCCCCTGCCTGCATCATGGGTAATCAAAAAGGCTAACAGGAAAACCAAGCTTTCTTTCCCCTCCACAGACGCTGGGCAGAATCTGATTTCAGGACGGGTAGCATCAGAATCAGGTTAACCTAAACTCAATGCCCTATGGACACCAAAATTCTCTCCTAAAGCTCTTGCATTGCTTTCTTGGACCATGGACATTCCTGTGACCTCTGGGAAATTGTTGCAGTGGCCCATGCTAGAAATGACCTTCCATTTAATATCAAAGCCCTCAAGCCAACTGCCCCAAGCTTTCACCCTTAAGCCTTCTTTAACCCTCTTCTGGGGCTATGCTGCTGCTGCTGCTGCTGCTGCTGCTGCTGCTAAGTCGCTTCAGTCATGTCCGACTCCGTGCGACCCCATAGACGGTAGCCCACCAGGCTCCGCCATCCCTGGGATTCTCCAGGCAAGAACACTGGAGTGGGCCACCATCTCCTTCTCCAATGCATGAAAGTGAAAAGTGAAAGTGAAGTCGCTCAGTTGTGTCCAACTCTTCGTGACCCCATGGACTGCAGCCTACCAGGCTCCTCTGTCCATGGGATTTTCCAGGCAAGAGTACTGGAGTGGGCTGTGCCCCCTCCACCGGTCAGCCAACTGCTCCCCTATCCTGAGCCATAGGAGGGCCCAGACAGCCACAGGGGCAGGGAATTTGCTCCAATGCCTATGTGGAAGGCCCAGGCTGGTGCAGAAGCTCAAAATGCTTGTCTGCTGTCTGAGAACCAAGCAGGAGAGGGAAAGTGAATGACATTATCTAATTGCCAGCTAATCTACATAATTATCGAACGGCATACTTCTTACGTGGGGTTAGCATCTTTGCAAATGTCTCATGATCCGGCTGCTTGGGAGACAGAAGGGCCCCCACACGACTCCAACACATGGGCTATTTACCACTGGCACAACTCGAAAGATCCGGCTGCCACGTACCCTTCCACTGCCTCCCTATAGTTCCTCTGCTTCCCTGAGACAGATTCAAAGGAAAGTGGGGCCTGTGTTGAGAACCACGGACGGTGGGAAGGTGTGATGAAGGCTGTCCTCAAAGCCTCAGACTGGGCTCATCAGTTCCTCCTCTGGAACCTCCCATCAGCATCCCTCTGAAGTCCCGATGATGGCTCTCTGTTGGTTCTACCCGCCTCCCTTTCACCATAGCCTTTGACCCACTTTGAAGGTAAAATGATTTTCACCGCCAATCTCGGTCCATGTCATTTAGGTGGGGTTCATCCCAACCCCAGATCTTGGGACCCAGTTTAGCCACTTAGGACACTGCAAACTCCTGCCACAGTGATTAGCTTAGGGATGGGTTTGTCACCCAAACTAAGTCAAATTAGAGTTTACACTGGAACTTTTACTGGAATATTGGGAGAAGGACCCTCTTTTTTTTTAACCTCATGGTCAAACGATTAGAGTGACATCCAGAATTGATGAGAGATAGCACTCTTACTGGAGAAGGCAATGGCACCCCACTCTTGCCTGGAAAATCCCATGGGCGGAGGAGCCCGGTGGGCTGCAGTCCATGAGGTCGCTAAGAGTCGGACACGACTGAGCGACTTCACTTTCACTTTTCACTTTCATGCATTGGAGAAGGAAATGGCAACCCACTCCAGTGTTCTTGCCTGGAGAATTCCAGGGACAGGGGAGCCTGGTGGGCTGCCATCTATGGGGTCGCACAGAGTCAGACACGACTGAAGTGACTTAGCAACAGCAGCAGCACTGTTACTATTCAAGATAATCTTGTCTAAAAATGAAGACAACAAAGAAGGAGAGTCAAGAGATGGATAGAGATGTATTTCCAGTGATGTTTCTGCACCTAGATGTAGCCAGACCTGAAGCCCAAAGGATCCTGGTTTCATCTCATGAACCAAAACTTTCTTTTTTCTTTTTTGCTTAAGCAATTTTGGGTTGGGTTGTGACTGGGAGTTCTGAATAACACATTCCTAACGCTAGACGTTAAAAATCTATCAGGGCATATCAAGAGACGTTTCCATTTCACATGGCCACCCATGCCTGTGAGGAATCCCTGTAACTTGGGAGACGTGTCAGATTTCTCACCCCTACCACCAATGTTCTACACCCACTGTGCCCATGTCCTTGGCAAAGGCAGAGGATGTGGGCATGCTCTATCCCCAGGTGCTCTGAAGGGGGTTGCAGGCTCATTTTTGCACAACGACGTCAGAGATTCACTGTCAACCAAACTACGTCCCTCTTGACACGACACCACTAGGCCAGCCCCTCACACTTGGTACCCTGGATCTTAATTCTACAGCAGAGGCTCTACTGCAGGAAGTGGGGGAGGTGAAGGCATGAATTCTCTCCAAGACATCAAAGTAATTCAGGGTAGTGATGAAGAACATGGGCTTTGGCACCAGACAGAGTTGGATTTAAACTCAGACTGTCATTACCATAGCTATTTAGCCTTGGGCCACTCTCTGAGTGTTTATTCATCAGAGAGAGAGAGAGAAGGAGAGAGAATGATAATACCTATCTTGTAGGGTAGTTTTGGACTTTATTAAACTTTAAAATGTATAGCAGTATAACTACTTCCTGAAAATTGCATGGCAGCAGCTACTAAAGCTAAATATTTCTGTCCCATGACTCCACAATTCCCCTCCTGGGACTCCACAATTCCAGTACCAACAGAAATGCTTATGTATGTCCAACCCAAGTCATGCACAAAAATTTTCATAACAACACTAGTCATAATACCTGAAACCTAGAAAAAAAAACCCATGTTCATCCACAGTAGACTGAATTAGTAAATTGTTGTTTATTCATGCAAAATGCCATACAGCCCTGAGAATGCCTGGTCCTATGTCCAGATAGTCACATGGATGCGCCTCACAGAAGAGCGTATATCCTACGTGTTCCATTTATACAAGGAACGAATCGAGGCAAAGAAATCATCCTCTACTGATATATGTCAGAATAGTGGTTACTCTCAGGGAATCAATGAGTGGAAGATGGCAAAGCAGGTGAAGTAGTTCTGTTTCTGGATAAGAGTGATATTGTCCACGGTGCTTAGTTTGGGAAAAAGCATCAACAGGGCTGCACATTGATGACTTGAGCTCTCATCTCTATCTACGTTATACTTCACTGAAAACAATATGCTTCCTGATACATAGCATGTGCTCATTTATTATTTTATTTGTCATCTGAAGGAGAGTTTTAAAGAAACATATTACTGGTTTCCATTTGGAGGCTGAAACTCCTTCCTTACAAATCCCTAAGTTAACACCAATCTCTTATCTAGGAAAATACGGGCAGACAGGGAGAGCACCATCCTTCTCTCTCCCCAGGCCACTTCATACCCCAGTTCTCTCTTTCACGATTTTTCACATCTAAGAGTCTCATCCCTCCTCATGTCTTCTCCTTTCCTGTGACATCTGCTGAGCTGCTTTGGTCTCGAGGTGCCTCCGCCACCAAGCTCACCCTATCCTGGTTTGCTGTCCCTGCCCTTCAGGAAAAGGTCTGAAGATCTCAAATTCCAGTCCATCAAGGGCATGAAAGTTTATGTTGTGCTGAAAAGGGAACAGAGGTGGAAGAGAAGAGACTTTTTTTTTTTTAAAGTCTTGAACTATAGCACTTCTTGAGATACTAAGTTTTCTTAAGAACTAAGACGTAGTCACATCAGACTAAAATAAATTCCTTTTCTGGGAATACTCATCAATGACAGTAGAGTCACAATGGAGTTGTATATGGACTCCTGCCGATCTTTTGGGAAAGTTTCTCATGTTATGAGGGATGTAAGGTGGACAGAACCACAAAGACTTGTCACTGGCTAAACAGCAGCATTCAAAGCCGGTGTGGTGGTTAAAGGCTTGGGGAGGCAGGCTGTCATCTGAGGTCAAGCCCTGGATGAAGGGCTTGATTCATATTCATCAAGAGCCTGGACGAAGAGGGAAGGGCCATGGGAATAGAAGCCCACTCACCAACTGGTCATGGTTGTGAATGAACTGACACTGAAAGTTAGAATGTGGCATCTCTCTTCCAATTTAAGACTGCCTCAAACCCCTAAGGCTACTGCTCTTGGTATTGTTGAGTTGGCTCTGTACATCCAAACACTTTGGTACTTCAAAGGTTCAAGAGGTCGCAGTAGGCTTGAACCACAGCCTGTGTCTAACAAGAGGAAGTCTAACGGAGATAAATGGCAAGTTAGGCAACTTGATCCTCCAAAATAAACAACGCATGAGGATAGAAGGTACAATTTCTAACTATATAGGAGACAAGAATTGAGGAATGACATAGACAAGAGGTTTTGTGGTTGCCAGATAACCAAATGCAATTTTAGACTCCCTTAATTATGATATAACTTGTAGGAAAAAGGACATGAAGATCTGTGTCAATTTGGTGCTGGTCATTAGATTTTTATTCTGAGCCCCACTTTTTGAGAGAAGTGTAGGTGAGTTAGAGGGTAGTGAATTAGAAGGAAGTCTTTTGTTTGAAATTTTTAAGATCATGGAGCACCAATGATATAGATATAACACATTTTGTAAATAACTCAAACCCTGCAAGGTACTTATATACCCAGTAGAAAGGAAAATGTATGTATGTGTATTAGTCACTCAGTCATGTCTGGCTCTTTGTGACCCCCACGGACTGTAACTGGACAGGCTCCTCTGTCCATGGGATTCTCCAGGCAAGAATACTGGAGTGGGTTGCCATTCCCTTCTCCAGGAAATCTACCCAACCCAGGGATCAAGCCCAGGTCTCCTGCATTGCAGACAGATTCCTTACTGTCTGAGCCACCAGAGAAGCCCAGAAAGGAGAGATGTGAGACCAAATGATGTAAAGAGCTAGACCAAAGGTGAGAAGTTGGATCTGCTCGTATGGGCTCGATAAGGCAGAGGTCAATCTGTAAGGTCCAAATAGAATACAGGTATTCGACTGAGTACCCCTTTCACAGAGTTAACGGCACGGCCTCTGGGGCCAGACCTCCTGAGTTCAAATCTACTTGCTTCCTGTGTGACCTGGAGCTAGTCACTTACCCTCTCTGAACCGCAGTTGTCTCATCTATAAAACAGTTAATAGTGAGTTACCATGGTGGGGCACTGAGAAGGGTAAACCCCCAAAGCAGTGTTGGGCACGGGTAAGTACTAAGTGCGTGCTAGTTACCGCTGCTGCTGCTGCTGTGACTGACAGCCTCGGGGTTTGTGTTTCCTCCCAGCAGCAGGCTGATTTGGGTGCCTCGGGAGGAGTAGCATGGACAGATGGACGTCCTTTTAAACCTCATCCCATGACACAGATAATGGTAAGAGTCACACCTGAGTCTCTTTGCGTGAGGAACCTTTGAAGTACCAAAGTGTTTGGATGTACAGAGGCAACTCAACAATACCAAGAGCAGTAGCCTCAAGGGTTTGACGCAGTCTTAAATTGGAAGAGAGATCCCACTGCCCTCAAGAATAGAACTCTGTCCAGTGAATGGAAGTTCTAGAGAAAGTGGTTATGTCTTTGTCTTACACACAGACCACCTCCAGATGAAGTGGACTACCCCATCACTGGAGATGTCCCAAAAGAGATGGGACGCTCTTTGGAGTCGCGTGTCCAGTACTATCTAGATCTTTGTATGAGGTGCAGCAGAGTCTAGAAGAACAAAAGATGACTCTGGCATAGTGTGGCCAGGGCAGGATTCTCAAGGGAGGGGGACTCACATGGAAACTTGAAGGACACGGGGCTTAGGCCACTGAAGAGAAGTCTGCTGTGGGGGAAGAACACCAGCCCAGGAGTCAGATCCAGGCTCTGTCTTTCCACTCACTACTGGGCAAGTGACCTTATGGGAAACTCTGTGAGCTCTCCAGTTTTTGTTTCTTCTCTTAAATTAGAGGGAACGATGAATACACCCTCCAGGATGGTGTGAACACCCAAGGAAGTAAAAGCTACACAACCTAAGGTAATAATCGTGCCTTCCTACCATGTGGACACTCCTCTAAAGTTCCCACCCAAAGTAACTCATGACATTAGTCTCTTCCCACCTACCACTTCTACGCCATCGCCAGGGCAGTCCTGAGTTTTCTAGTGGGCCAAACCCAAGCACAGCAAACTCTTCCCCCTGACCACAGAACTCAGGGCTTGCAAGGAGCTGAGGGGTTCCCCAACATCCCAGGTGCAGCCAGGACCTCAGGAGGCTGTGGTCACTCCCCCTACTCCTCCTCCCTCCCCCCATCCCCTCCTCTCCCAACCAGCGGGCTTTCCAAGCCATGGCTCGGAAGCCATCTGGCTGCTGGGAGAGTTAATAATTTATAATGAAGATAATCACCCTTCAAGATCCTTGCCTCTTGGGACCATTAAAAAGGACTCAGTTGGGAGTCAGTGAGTTCTTTACATGAGGGGACAGGGGGAAGGGGAGAGGGGAGAGAGGGATGGGGGGAGGAAACAGTGAAAAGAAAGGGAGGGGGAAATCAGCTAGGTGCTCAGCTGACCTTGGCCCCCTAACAGGGGCAGGGGGGGAAGGAAAATTATTCAGTCCAAGAAGACAATCTTATCCAGCTTTCGCAGCACCAGCCCAGCAAGAGTGCCATTTATGGGGCTTTTCTCCTAGCCAACTCTCTCTACACAAAGAGAAAAAAATCAAACACATGCAAGAGATGGGGAGAGAGGGGCAGACCAGGGAGAATGAGCCTGCCCAGCAATCACATCTGGGCTGCTGGGACAGCGCTTCTCTGTTCTCTTTCCAGGGCACAGTGAGGCCCCCACAGTGCTAATTATTCCCATTACTTGACAAATTCTCCATTAACAAAGCAACTGGGGCCAGAGCCGGCGGAGGGAAAGCAGAAAGGACTCACAGAGGCTCCGGGCAGACTCGAGAGGTGCAGACCCAGAGCAGAGGGTCCCCAGCTTCATCAGGGGGCAAATGCAGAAACTGGCACAGCCCCATCTGTGGGGTACATCTTGGAGGTGTGGGGTGCAGACCGGCTTCCTGCCGTGTAAGGCAATGGAGGGGGGTGGAGGAGCACGTGAGGGCGGGATGATAATGGGGTGGGCGCTGAGCCAGGAGGTCTGGGGCGGGCTGAAGACAGCCTCTCTCAGAAGAAGGCAGAGCTGATCAGTGCGTTCAGGACCAAGGCAATGGCAGTTTGGTCCTCCCATGAGTTTGGAAAGGCTCATCATTCTCCCAGTGCACATGTCTTATAATAATAGCAGCAGCTACATGTATCAGTAGGCTTCCCTGGTGGCTCAGATGGTAAAGCGTCCTCCTGCAATGCAGGAGACCCGGGTTCGATCCCTGGGTCAGGAAGATCCCCTGCAGAAGGAAATGGCAACCCACTCTAGTATTCTTGCATGGACAATTCCATGGACAGAGGAGCCTGGTGGGCTACAGTCCATGGGGTTGTAAAAGAGTCGGACATGACTGACCGACCTCACTTCACTTTATACGTATCAGTAGCAACCACAGCAAGCACATGGATCACACTCACTCTGTGCAAGGCACTACCCCAAGAACCTTACACTTGGAGCTCTTTCACCTTTACAAAAACTCTAACAAGTAGTAACTATTATTATTCCTATTTTATAGATGAGTAAACTGAGACCCCCAAGAGAGTAAATAATTTTCCCAAAGTGTAAAGGCTCAGATGGTAAAGAGTCCGCTTGCAATGCAGGAGACCCAGGTTTGATCCCTGGGTTGGGAAGATCCCCTGGAGGAGGGCATGGCAACCCACTCCAGTATTCTTGCCTGGAGAATCCTGTGGACAGAGGAGCCTGGTGGTCCATGGGGCTGCAAAGAGTTGGACACAACTGAGCACACGCACACACATAAATTGTTACCAACCCTCATACTCTGTCCTGTAGAGAGACATGAACACCTGGAGGGTGAAAGCAATGAAGGGAAGGCAGTGGCAAGGAAAAGACACAGCTAAAGGACACTCCTGGGACCCTCCCAGATCAGGGCAACTTATTAGCAGCTTAGGAGCTTTGAAGGAAGGTGGGTACAGTGCCTGGCACAGAGTCAGTCAGAGCTAAATGTTTGCTGACTCAACTAAGGTGAGGAAGCAGACAGAAATTAGAAGAATTCAAGGGAGAGACCTCTGGATCAGACCACTGGCAGATCAGATCTGGTATTTCATTCCTGACGGTATAACAGGCACAGCTGCCGCCCACTGAAGATCAAGAATGTCAGAGCTCAAGAAGACAGTGACAATCACTTGATTCAAACCTCTCACTCTGTAGACAAGAAAGGGAGGGAGGAAGGAGCCTGGGTGTGTCCAAGCTAGTGACCAAGATCTCACCACTGGGCAGTGCAGAAGTGGCATTAGCCCCTAGGCTCTGGACCCTTTGTCTAGGGATCTTTCCATGAGAACAACAGCTTTCCCTTCTTAGATCATCAAGATCCTTATTTCTTCCAAAAGAAGAAAACATAATGCATCAAAACCCAAAATATGACATTGAAATGCAGAGTTGCTCTGTAGAAGTGGAAGGTGAAATCTCCTTTTCCTCCACCTTGACTCATGGAGTGGTTCTCAAGATTTATCATCAAAACCTGTAGAGTCCCAAAGAACAGTTTCAAAACCACTGCACCATATCAACTTCAACATATAATGGGCTATCTCTAAGAGCTCCCACTGTCCCCTCAGAAAGTCACAAAGAAGCTGTCATTTATACAGACTTTTCTGGAGCAGATTTGCCTTTTCATTCATACTAGCTTGGGACTGAGTACGGTAACCACTGAAGCCCTCACAGGGGCTAGCGTCAGTATGCCCATGACAGGACACATTCCTCAAAGCTACCAACCTCTGCATGAAAGGGCTGCCTATTATTTGTCTTGAGTTTATCTCCAGTAAATTTCAAGTGATGTCCCAGCCACACACACCACCCCCACCCCAACCCCAGCTCTGGAATTCTTTCTAAGAGCTAGACTATAGAGTCACACAGAAACAGATTCTTATCCCAGCTCCACCACTTCGGAACTCTGTAAACTTTGGCAACTACTTAATCCCTGTGAACCTCAGTCCTCTCATCTGTAAAACAAACTTTCCTCTGGAGCAGGAACTGGCAACCCACTCCAGTACTCTTGCCTGGAGAATTTCATGGAAGAGGAGCCTGGTGGGCTACAATCCATGGGGTCGGACAGAGTTGGACACGACTGAACAACTAACGCATGCACATCAAGTCTTGTGAGCGTTCAACGAAAGGGGGCAGAGTGTGTGCATATAAAGCTTCCAGCAGAAAGCATTCAGTACCTGTTAGGTGTTCCATCGCCATCACTGCTACTTCTCTGTTTGTCTTATCACATGATTCTAGTGTTAATGGCCAAAATTCTTCACCTCTCTATCTCTAGACCCTTTACCGTCTAACATTACTACACTTGACATCAAGCTCAGACACGTGGCTTGCTTCGGCCGGATGGGATGTTAGCAAAAATGACATGAACAGAGGCTTGGAAAGTAGTTTTACATTTTCTTCTTGCTCACTCTTGTTCCTCTGCCATGAGAACATGCCCGAGCTCACCTCCTAGAGGATGAGACATGTAAAATAGAAGTGATTCATTCCAAAGAGCCCCAGTTCTGAGGCAGCTAAAGAAAGTCCGTCCAAGTTCTTAGTTCCAAATTTACTGTGAATCCTTAACCGGGACCCTCCAAGCCTATGAACCCCATGATACGGTCCAACCTCATCAGCTTCAGCGTCACTGCCTCATCTGAAGGACATCACCACAGAGAAGCCAAAAGGCGGGAGCCTGGTGAGCGCCCAAGCTAAGTGGTGTGTCACGTTAGTGGATCAGCACAGCTTCTGCACGCTGGGAGCAGAGAATGTAAAACATGGACACTGTCACGCATAACGTGCTCGAATCAAACAAATAGACACCAAGTACCTATGGAAGGGAAAGTCACTCAGCTGTGTCCAACTGTTTGCAACCCCATGGACTGTAGCCTGCCAGGCTCCTCTGTCCATGGGATTCTCCAGACCAGAATACTGGAGTGGGTAGACATTCCCTTCTCCAGGGGATCTTCCCAACCCAGGGATCAAACCCAGGTCTCCCACATTACAGGTGGATTCTTTACCATCTGAGCCACCAGGGAAGGCTGATAGCAATCTCAGAAGGCTTGTTTAAAAATAGTACACACTAATGTGTGTAAAGTACCTAAGAGTTTATAAAACACTCTCATTTAACCTTTAGAGCAACAAGTAAGGTATCCATTTTTTCAACTCTCTTTTATATATGGAAGAAGTTGAAGCTCAGAGAGAGAATGTGGCCTTGTTAAGGTTCATAGAACCAGTAAATTCAGGCCCTCGAACAGTAAGTCCTATGTTTCTATCATTATGTAACACTGATTAACATTAGATCACTATTTCTGGGATCTGTTAGATACAGAAGGTGACTACATGAATTCTCCCTTCACAGGTCCACAGTACACTTCAATAATCAATCACAGAACCTTTCTATTAAGGAGGATGGAGCCTCAGACTCCCCTCTCAACCCAACAATCCACCCATACATCAACTACAACATCCTTATTAAATGAAACCTATGGGCTCATCCTGCAGTAATTAAACACACTGGATGGCATAAAATGGACTCATCTATGCCACACTTTGTCTTACAACAGATAATGAGTTACTACATAATGACGAACTTTTCATCTACGGTACTAATCCAAGATTTGCAATCATTCAATGAAGTTTTCATCATCCTCAAAAAGTAGAAAGTTTCAGTGGCATTTTCCTCTATAAAGTTCTAGGTTTAACTTTAAAATATTTGGAAATTTCTAAAATAAAAAATCAGTATCACTTTCAAACCCAGGGCTCTAAATAGTCTGTCAATGTGGCTTCAACTTCAGGGCTCAGTGAATAATTCTGTAATATTTATGGTCTTTTGCTTATGATACACTATTACACAATTGGGACTACCTCTAATTTTGCATTAATTTTTCCACTTTACTTATTAGAACCTATTTACAGCTTAGCTTTAAAAAATCTGCTATGTTTGCAAGATAACAAAATTACATCTCTTCTTTAAAATACTCCACCTCTTGAAGCCAGACTGGGCTTTTGTTTTTCTAAGTTAAGGAAGTCTTTTCATAACCAGAAAGGTGAATACCTAAGAGAAGGTGACCAGAGGGAGTTAAGAGACCATAATCTTCTTTTCATTCAACACAACTCATGCTTATTCATGCATTCAACAAACCTCCAATAAACACCTGCTACTTACCAGGAACCACATAAGGGCCTGAACTCTCAAAAAAAAACCCAGCCAGAGCCTAGGGAGTGAGAGGAGATAAGCATGCAAGCAATAATCACAATGACGTGATGGACTTTAACAAAGATGTACGACTGTTACATGAGCAAAAAAGATGGAGCCAGTGACTAGCCGAGACGTAGAAGAAGACTTCTGAACTGCACTCCAGAGATTAAGGGGTTTTGTTAGATCATGAGGATGGTGTGCCAGCAGAGGGAAAAGCATGAATGAAGGCAAATAGAAGTCAAAGATCATGGGATACTCAGGAAGTAATACGAAGTTCTACTTGACTGGAATGTAGGGTGGGTAGGAGGTAAGAGGAGGAAAAAATGTAAAGCTCAAAAGCCATGTTGGAGGCAGAGTTCAAAGGTCTTAGGTGCCAATTTGAGAGATTTTTAAACAGAATGATGAGATAAAGTCTGCATATTACAGGTACTAGTTTTAAAAGAAAGACATGAGGATACAGAGAGACCAATTAGGATGTGATTGCTCTCATCCAGAAGATATGGAAAGAGCCTGAACTTGATCCCTATTCCTAGTTCTTAACCATCCATGGCCATTCCCCACACACCTGAACAGCCCGCCAACACCAGAGACCACATCCTATCCATGTAGCTAATCCAACAGAGGGAGAAGGTAGCTAATAGCCCCATTCCAGATTCAGTGCTTTCCCCTGGAACTGCCTGATTTTCAGAAGTCCTGACTCTATATTGTATTGAAATGTTCAGCCCTCTCAACCTCTGGCCACATGCCTACACAACCCACTGCCTCGGTCCCCAGGCCTCCAGAGATACAGCTACCCTAGATGCCTTAAATCCTCCCTGGGGTGCAGGGTGCTCAGGGGTGAGCCACGTCTGCTCTAGGAATAGTGGACCCAAATATGAGCTTAGCAGGTACGACCCGGTTCTGAAACCTGAAAACCCACTTCCAACATTACCAGGACAAAGGATAACCACATGCCTGAACCCTTTGGGTGGTTCAGGCAGCCAACCCCATCCTGAGCACAGAAAAAGAAAAAAAAAGAACACCATGAAGTTTGGTGCAAGTGCTCCTATGCAGGTGAGATGGGGATGACCTTCAGAAGAAATTCTACAAGGATTATTCCACCAGAATTAACCTCAGCCCACATCCCTTAAGGGTTTGCCTGGTGGCTCAGCTGTAAAGAATCTGCCTGCAATGCAGGAGACCCAGGTTCAATCCCTGGGTTGGGAAGATCCGTTGGAGGAGGGCATGGCAACCCACTGCAGTACTCTTGCCTAGAGAATCCCATGGACAGAGGAACCTGGCGGGCTGTAGTCCACAGGGTCGCAGAGATTCAGACATGACTGAAGTGACTTGGCAGCCATAAGCAGCAGTAGCACATTTCCTAAAGCGTGCTCTTTAGAAAACCAATCCCATGAAATACTCTAAAAACAAAAAGGGAAAGAAAAGTCTTTGTGATCAAATACATTTCAGAAACATTGCTAGAAACAAAACGTCTGTCAGTCTTCATTGACATTTGTGTGTAGAAGCCTGATCCCCAGTGTGATGGTTTTAGGAGGTAGGGCCTTTGGGAGGTGATTGGTCATGAAGTGGGAGGCCTCATGAATGGGAGTAGGGCCCAGTAAGGAGAGACAGGAGACAGCTTGCTCCCCACTGTCTCTGCTCCCTGTCATGTGAGGATACGAGAAGACAGCCATCTGCAAACCAGGAAGTGGTTCCTCCCCAGACACCAGATCTGCCTGTACCTTGATCTGAGACTTCCCAGACTCCAGAACTGTGAAAAATAAATGTTTGCTATTTAAGCCACCCACTCCATGGTATATTTATTATAGCAGCCTGAGCTGACTTAGACAGATATCAAACTGTTTTCCCTGTTTTAGAGATTTTTTTCCCCCATTTTAGAGACTTCCAATGAACAATAGAATATTAAAGCTTCCAAGGAGCCTTGTAGGAAAGAAACGTGAATGACTCGTGTTGAGCCTCCCTCTTTCGAAGATGGGCAAACTGAGATTTGAAGCATCTCCTAATAGCTCTGCACTGTTGGTTACTGTTCCCCAAGCTGCAAGTGAAGATAAGCGACCATGTGCAAGGACCGTGCCTTATTCTCTATGAATGCCCAGGGCCTGGTCACCAGCTTGATACTCAAGAGGTCCCTAAACATTTGCTGACTGGTGTGGGCAAGAGCAAGTTTGGAATTCTTTTAAGTGGAGAACAATACACAAGCTTTAAATATGTTATCATTCACGCCTTCATCCACCTGAAAATATTTATTGAGCAACTATTATGTGTGTGCTGCTAGCATGTGGGAAAGAGCCGTGAATAAGGGAGGCCCAAGCTTTACCCTCAATGAGCTTACATCAGAGAGGGAAGGTCAGAAACCCCTGAAAGGTAGTGACAAGCTCCGCAAAGATCAAGTGTAGGTTTGGGGTGCTCCAGCCTCCTCCATCTTTCTCCTAGAGTCTCTCTTTCTAAGGATGGATGCTATTTTTATTACTGGATCTCCATTAAAATAGTTTCCTTCCTACACCCACCCTCTCACTTCCTTATTTATACTGAAAAAAGAAAAAGGAAGGAAGAAAGGAAAAAAGAAAAAAAAAAAGAAAATTTCCCAATACCCCATCAGAGTAAAAGCAATTGTGAAATCCCAAGTATAGTATGGAGCTGTGACTACCTCTCCATGGAAACATCTCCTCCCAGGAAGCATCTGCCCTTCTCAGTTAGTCAGAAAGAGCCAGCGCACAGAGCCCCATTCAAGGCAATGTGGGGGCTGGTCTTTACAACACCTTCCCAAAATAATAAGACTCCCAGAAGGTTTACCTTGGGTCACTCAAGCTCTTCTAGCTTCTGTGTGCGTGTTAAAATTTATTCCCGAGGCTAGGACTGCCCCCACTCAGGCAATAATTTATTCCCGAGGCTAGGCCTGCCCCCACTCAGGCAATTGCTCTCCAGCCTCTTATGAACTCTTCCTTCTGTGGCTTCTGCAATTCCTGCTGTCCATATTTGACTTCTCACAGCACAAAACCCTGTATCTTCTCTAATCGAATGGTTTCTTTCCCAAACACTCTTAGTTGGGGCTCTCAGGGTGGGAGCTGAGCGGACAGCACCCTTTCTTCCCACCTTTGTTCTTCTGTTGTCATCCACGCTCCTGTGCCATCTGCAGTCCCGTCCTCTCTCTATCCTCATAGTGCTTGTGGTCGATTAGGTTATTGTTTGAAAACATTCGCTTACCAACCCAACTACCTCCAAGTGGAGCGTGTCCTTCCCCACCCCATGACTTTGGCCAAAGAAATGTTAGCAGGCATGACGTGATCAAAGGCTTGAAAATTGCTTGTTCTTTTGCACCTCTGGTTCATTATTTGAAGAGGAGCCTGAGCTAGCCTGCCAGTCCCAGGATGTGAGTGATCAGAGCCATTCCAGCCAGCCCCCTGCAACCAGGACCAACCTTGATCAACTAGGTCCCATCCAACCTGCGGATGTGAAATCAACAGATTTAGCCAGATGAGTCTGGCCCAAATATGCTATCTCCTGATGTGGAACAAAATCAATAAATGCTATATGTTAAATGCCATCAAGATTTTTATAGTTATTTGTTAGGTAGTAAAAACTGACCAACACATCATTTCAAGATTACTCTGCCACACTTACTGAGACATTTAACTGCACCCTGACTCCTACCATCAGGTACAATCCCTTGTGCACGTTCCCCTGGTTTCCTAGCCCTTGTTCTCTTCTGCTCCATAACCATGACCTTTACCTGCATTCTCTTCATACCCACCTGGACTTTGACCTCACCCAGAACTAGTTCTCCACCAAACACCTGGCTCAGAAAAGTCTTGTTTCTATCTCCCATCTCATTCTAATCCTCTTCTTTAACATGATAGAGCCACAACATCCCGCTGTCTTCACTCTTGCAGTATGCTGTCCCTTCCCCACTGTCTTTGCTCAACTTCTTACCTAGAAGTTCATGGCCAATCATTCCCTCACCCCCTGGACTCCAAACACATCCAGCTGATAGTCCTCCACCTTGAAGGAAATCTAAGCACGAACGTGCCTTGCCCCTGAGCTACTGATCAGCACCAGAAACCAAAAGCTCATCTGTGCCACTGAGTACAACTATAATTCCATCCCTCTCACACTCAGTGACTCAGCAAGCCTTAAACTTTTCCCCAATCTGCTGTCTTCTTCAGCTCCTCTTAAGCCATTTCCACCTTCTCCACTCACCAAATGCTACAGGGGCTTCTATTTTACTGAGAAAAAATTGAGGCCTTGAGTCATGAAGACCTGTAATTCCCGCCCCTTCAGCTCCCTGCTTTTTTCTCTTTACCTTCTCAAGGAAAACCGGCCAAGACTGACCCCTCCTCAGTGCCCTCTCCAAGCCGTCCCATCCCAGGACCTTGTTCCATCAATACTTCCCCTCTTCCACACCCTCTCCACTCCTTCCCCAACCACCCACTGCTAGCAGCATGCTGCTGCTGCATCGCTTCAGTCATGTCCGACTCTGTGCGACCCCACAGACGGCAGCCCACCAGGCTCCCCAGTCCCTGGGATTCTCCAGGCAAGAACACTGGGGCGGGTTGCTATTTCCTTCTCCAATGCATGAAAGTGAAAAGTGAAAGTGAAGTCACTCAGTCGTGTCCGACCCTCAGTGACCCCATGGACTGCAGCCTTCCAGGCTCCTCCATCCATGGGATTTTCCAGGCAAATGTACTAGAGTGGGGTGCCATTGCCTTCTCCGAGCAGCATGCTAGTAATCTGAAAATGAAACACAAATCTTCCCTTTTCTCCAACCTTTGAGACAATCACGGTAATTCTTTTCTCCATTAAAACTCATAATCTCCATTCCTCCATTCCTAGCCTTATCCTCTGAAATCTGGCTTCTATCCCCCATGTGTCCCCAGCTCACAAAGCTCTCCCCGAGGTTACCAGAGGCTCTGGAAATACCCAGGGGGCTTCCCTGGTAGCTCAGTTGGTAAAGCATCCACCTACAATGCAGGAGACCCCGGTTCGATTCCTGGGTCAGGAAAATCCAATGGAGAAGGGATAGGCTACCCACTCCAGTATTCTTGGGCTTCCCTTGTGGCTCAGCTGGTAAAGAATCCACCTACAATGCAGGAGACCCCAGTTCGATTCCTGGGTTGGGAAGAGCCAATGGAGAAGAGATAGGCTATCCACTCCAGTATTCTTGGGCTTCCCTTGTGGCTCAGCTGGTAAAGAATCTGCCCACAATGCGGGAGTTCGACCCCTGGGTTGGGAAGATTCCCTGGAGAAGGGAATGGCTACCAACTCCAGTATTCTGGCCTGGAGAATTCCTTGGACTCTATAGTCCATGGGGTCTCAAAGAGTCAGACACAACTGAGCAACTTTCACTTCCCACGTGGTACAATGGTAAAGAATCTGCCTGCCAATGCAAGAGATGCAAGTTCAACCCCTGGATCGGGAAGATCCCTTGGGGCAGGAATGAGCAACTCACTTCAGTATTCTTGCCCAGAAATTTCCATGGACAGAGAGCCTAGTGGACTATAGTCCATGGGGTCACAAAAAGCCGGACACAACTGAGTGACTGAGCACACATGTACGCCCTGGAAGTACTCAAACCAGCGCCTCTTCTCAGTTCCCATCCTCTGGGGACTTCAGCTGCTTTTGACCCTGTGGAGCCCGCTTTGATGAATCTCCTGGCTCTGCACTCCACCCCCTTCTTTGAAAATTACTCTTTCAAAGCCGCCTCACCTTTGAAAGTCACTCTCAGTGCTCTTCTCCCCTTCGCCTTTGAATGTCAGTGTCCCCTGATGCTTCAGCCCAAGTTCCCTTCACAAACTACCCATTTATGATCTGGGATATCTCCCCCAGGCAACACAGACATACCTTAACTAAAGCAAGATTCTGTATGCTATTTCCCTCCTCCTCCTCCTCCCTTAGCAGTTCCTCCTGGCTTGTTATCTTTCTTTATATCTTCATCCATTCACTAGAGCAGAGAGCAACCTGGGCGTGATTCCATCAGCCCATGTCACAACTCCACATCCCATCAAGCTTCATATGTTCTGATGCCATCACTCAAATACCCTTGACTTCCTCCTCTCTCCCATCCTCTTTCTACATCCTTCTCTCCTCCTTCCCTTCCAACCCACCCACCCTGCTCAGTCAGTTCAGGCATATCTCTCTCATTTGGATTATTTCATAATCCTAATGACTGATCTTTGTATTTCCAGCTTCTTCCTACTCCCAACTCTCCTTATACACTGCTTCCAAGTCAGAATTAACTTTCTGAAACTCACATTTAAACATAACACTCCCATGCTTCTAAAGAAATTCCAAAGGCTCCTTCGTTGCCAAAAGGAAAGAGTCCAATCTCCTTAGAATCAGACTCCAGGATCAACTAACATTTTTGAAATCTTACCAGATACCAAGCACTGTTCTCATTTTATTCCTACAGAAACCCACTGCTATGTTAGTACTTCAATTTTAGGGACTAGGAAAATTGAGATGTCAAGGCTAAGTAACTTATTCAAGGTCACACAGCTAGGAAGTAGCTAAGATCAAACACATGTCTTCTGACTCAGATTGGGGTGCATTGCATTGCGTCCTTTAGTGATCAGTCTTTGAAATTAATAACTTGGACTTTGGCTACATCATAGTCTATGTATAGCTGAGGAAGCTCCTCAAAAGTGGCCTCCTATCTCCAAATTTGTCACCCTATTCAATTTCTTCTGGAAACCAAAATTTGAGCAGACTTCATTTTAATCCTGGGCTTTTGGGTCCTACCAACCTTAAACTGGAGCTGTGACACAATTCCATTCTCCCCACCAGCTGGTCAAGAACTCCTGGGACACTTGATACAATTATATTCTAGGAAGATTAAGTTCTTGGAGAGAATTAACATCCCAGATAATGGGCCTGCCTTCCAACCAGCACTGGGGGCATCTAATAGTCTTGGGTTTTCAGACTTACAGATAGCATGGAGAAATAAAACATGATCTTTCCCCCGAAAGAGAGCAAGCCTAACATGGGACGTAGGGTTATCAATATTTTCTTCATCAGACAAAGACATTTTTTAAAACAGCAAACTATAGATCAGTTTAAAAATCATACGCGCACACACACATATATATATATGTATTATATATGTATTTATATCAATGTGGCTAGATCTAAAAAAATGTTGAAGGGAAAAACAAAGCAAGACAGAGAATATGTTATGATGCTATTTATACAAATTAGAGGAATGCTGCTGCTAAGTCGCTTCAGTCATGTCTGTCTCTGTGCAACCCCATGGACAGTGGCCCACCAGGCTCCCCCGTCCCTGGGATTCTCCAGGCAAGAACACTGGAGTGGGTTGCCATTTCCTTCTCCAATGCATGAAAGGGAAAAGGGAAAGTCAAGTCGCTCAGTCGTGTCCGACTCTTCACGACCCCATGGTCTGCAGCCCACCAGACTCCTCTGTCCATGGGGTTTTCCAGGCAAGAGTACTGGAGTGGGGTGCCATTGCCTTCTCCAAATTAGAGGAATACTTAGGCACAAAAACACAATACCACATATTGTTTATTCGGGCTTGTAAATGTATGAAGAAGTATGAAAAACATTTCTAGAAGGATATCAATATCGTGGTAGTGCTTCTCTCTAAAAGAGAGCCTCTCAGTCTAGGAACTATTAACATTTTTTTAGATCAGATAACACTTTGTTGTGTGTTAAGGGCAGTGAGGGCTGTCCTATACATGGCAGAATGCTTAGTAACATCATCCCTAAAATTGCCCTGGTTGAGAACCACCTTGCTAAGACAAAGGAGAGGATGTCACTGAGGAGAAGATGGTTAGCAATAATTTTAAAATCTATGTCTATATTTTTATTCTTAAAAAATTCTTGAATCAAATCCATGTCATTTGTTATTCTTTTGAGTGATAAGAATATGAGAGGTTTACTTTCTGAATATTAGACATTTATAAGATAAAAACCTACCATCTCTGATAAAACCATAATTTCATAAAAAAAAGAATGACATTTAAAAAAATCGAACGAGAAAAAAAAAAAGAACAAGCAGAAAGGATTGACTAAAACATAGTGTTGTGGGTTAAATCGGGTCCCTCAAAAAGATAAGTTGAGGTCCTAACCCCAGGAGGCTGTGAATGTGTGACCTTCTTTGGGAATAGGGTGTTTGCAGATGTCATCAGGTCAAAATAAGGTTGAACCGGAGCAGTTGCTGTTGTTTAGTCACTAAGTCATGTCTGACCCTTTTGCAACCCCATGGACTGTAGCCCACCAGACTCCTCTGTCAATGGGATTTCCCAGGCAAGAATACTGAAGTGGGTTGCTATTTCCTTCTCCAGGGAATCTTCCCAACTCAGGGATGGAACCCACATCTCCTGCATGGCAGGTGGATTCTTTACTGCTGAGCCATTGGGTCCTAAATCCAATGACTAGTATCCTTAGAGGGATGGAAAGATTTGGACACTGAGAAGCACAGGAAGATGGCTGCGGGGTATGGGGACAGAAGCTGGAGTGATGCAGCTACAAGCCAAGGGACATCAAGAGCTGACAGCAGCCATGAGAGGCTAAGAAGAGGCAAGGAAGACTCTTCCCCAGAGTCTGCAGAGGGAGCATGGCCCGGCCACCACCTTGATGTTGATCTTTTAGCCTCAAGAACCATGAGAGAATAAATTCCTCTTGTCTGATGCCACCCAGTCCATGGTACTTTGTTAGAGCAGTCCAAGGAAACTTCCATAAAAGGAAGGCTCATCACCTTTTCAAACTCACTGCATTCCCAGGAGGGTCCTCATTCTCCCACCACCCAGAGCAAACTCTATCTCCCCAGATTTGCCTTTGACAACCACCAAGAAGCTTAAGGGGCTTTGTCGGCTAGAGTCCAAGGGGCCCTATGGCTCTGCCACCTCCAGTCAGGGCTCTGGGAGGCGGTAGGATCAGGTGGGAAAGGGGCAGAGCTGATAGCAGAGCTGCCACTGGTTCTGTAAACCTTGCCAAGCTGGGCCTCAGTGTGTACATCTGTGAAATGGGAACAACACAACTACCTCGCACAAGACCCCAGGAGGCCCCAATGAGACCATGTACGTGAAAAACACAAAGCCACACTGTTATGAGCTCCAAGCAGTCATCTCGCACCTGGACCAAAAGAAAGACAATTAGCCCCAGAAAAGACAATTAACTTGATACCTGTAGGGGAAAAAAAATGTCTTTGACTATAATTACTTTTTTACCTTCTTGGGAAACCACTATCTGGTCTCAAGAGGGTTAAAGATGAGAAACGGAGACAGATAGATGCTGAAAACAGTATCAGAAATAAAACCAATTAAAATTTTTACTGCATGCTCCCTGAAAGTTTTTAATCATCCTTGCTCCTTTATTTCCTCTTTCATGGGTCATCTTGGGAGAAATTCCCCCACATTACTCTTAAACCCAGAGTGGTTATTGGTCACCATGCTGAGCTTTTATTATCTGGAGTAACTGCTGACACCAGCACCATTTCTTGGAAGTTTATACCCAAGGAGGAGGAAGTGGTAAATAGAGAGGAAGGGCTGCAAGTTCAGAAATCAGAACAGTGGTGGGAGGCCCCAGAGAGTTTTCACCAGGTACATAAACCCTGGAGCACAGGTGCAGCAGCAGAAAACAGGTGTGCACAACGGGACAGAGTGTGCAAGGGGCATCTCAGCCCTGAAACTTCACAGCAGCTCTCGCAGTGTCAGTGATCTGCAGGGCAGTTATCACTTTCAATGCTTCCCAGTCTGGTTCCCCAGTTTCAATAGGACTATAATGGGGTCTTTCTTTTCTTTGCAAAAGTGAAGTGAAGTGAAAGTCGCTCAGTCGTGTCTGGCTTTTTGCGACCTCATGGACTATACAGTCCATGGAATTATACAGGCCAAAATACTGGAGCGGGTAGCCTTTCCATTCTCCAGGAGATCTTCCTAACCCAGGGATTGAACCCAGGTCTCCCGTATTGCAGACAGATTCTTTACCAGCTTTTCCAAAGGGAAAAGCCCTTTCTTTGCAAAGACCTCCAGAAAGCAATTCCAACACACCTGTTTGGCTTCTCAATTTCCAGCATTTAACTACCCCCAGTGCCAGAAAGTTCTTTCTGGGATTTAACAACTCTCTCAAGCCATTCCAATCCACTCTTGCTCTGTGCCCTGTGTTTGGGAGTCCAGTAAGAGCCTCCTGCTTCCTGACTTGAGCCCTTGCCCTTCATGAGGGTCTATGGGACTCCCTATTGAAAGAAGCCTTCAGACATCAGTTACCACAGTCCCTCCTGTCACTGCTGAAGGGACCCAGGCAACTGGTCTGGATCATCCTTCAGACTTACTCGTCTCTTCATAGAGCTGATGCTCCAAAATTTTAACTTGTTCAGCTCCTTTGAAGAAAGACATAAAAATACCCTATCCATAGAAGAAGGGGCCAGAGTGGGCTCAGGAACATGAGCAGTGACTGGGCCTGGGTGGTCTGCCCACCCTCCCCCATCACTGCTGACTTCAGGTTCCTTTTATCAAACAGAATTAAAACATGATATAGGAATAGAATCTATAAAACATTTTAGAGTTTTAAAAAAGCACTCTTTCCCATATTATCTCATTTAATCTTCAAATTTTTCCATTTAAAAAAGAAGAATGGAACTGGAGGAATCAACCTACCTGACTTCAGGCTCTACTACAAAGCCACAGTTATCAAGACAGTATGGTACTGGCACAAAGACAGAAATATAGATCAATGGAACAAAATAGAAAGCCCAGAGATAAATCCACGCACATACGGACACCTTATCTTTGACAAAGGAGGCAAGAATATACAATGGATTAAAGACAATCTCTTTAACAAGTGGTGCTGGGAAATCTGGTCAACCACTTGTAAAAGAATGAAACTAGAACACTTTCTAACACCATACACAAAAATAAACTCAAAATGGATTAAAGATCTAAACCTAAGACCAGAAACTATAAAACTCCTAGAGGAGAACATAGGCAAAACACTCTCTGACATACATCACAGCAGGATCCTCTATGACCCACCTCCCAGAATACTGGAAATAAAAGCAAAAATAAACAAATGGGACCTAATTAACCTTAAAAGCTTCTGCACATCAAAGGAAACTATCGGCAAGGTGAAAAGACAGCCTTCAGAATGGGAGAAAATAATAGCAAATGAAGCAACTGACAAACAACTAATCTCAAAAATATACAAGCAACTCCTACAGCTCAACTCCAGAAAAATAAATGACCCAATCAAAAAATGGGCCAAAGAACTAAATAGACATTTCTCCAAAGAAGACATACAGATGGCTAACAAACACATGAAAAGATGCTCAACATCACTCATTATCAGAGCAATGCAAATCAAGACCACTATGAGGTACCATTTCACACCAGTCAGAATGGCTGTGATCCAAAAGTCTACAAATAATAAATGCTGGAGAGGGTGTGGAGAAAAGGGAACCCTCTTACACTGTTGGTGGGAATGCAAACTAGTACAGCCACTATGGAGAACAGTGTGGAGATTCCTTAAAAAACTGGAAATAGAACTGCCTTATGATCCAGCAATCCCACTGCTGGGCATACACACTGAGGAAACCAGAATTGAAAGAGACACGTGTACCCCAATGTTCATCGCAGCACTGTTTATAATAGCCAGGACATGGAAGCAACCTAGATGTCCATCAGCAGATGAATGGATAAGAAAGCTATGGTACATATACACAATGGAGTATTACTCAGCCATTAAAAAGAATTCATTTGAATCAGTTCTAATGAGGTGGATGAAACTGGAGCCGATTATACAGAGTGAAGTAAGCCAGAAAGAAAAACACCAATACGGTATACTAACGCATATATATGGAATTTAGAAAGATGATAACAATAACCCTGTGTACGAGACAGCAAAAGAGACATTGATGTATAGAACAGTCTTATGGACTCTGTGGGAAAGGGAGAGGGTGGGAAGATTTGGGAGAATGGCATTGAAACATGTAAAATATCATGTATGAAACGAGATGCCAGTCCAGGTTCGATGCACGATACTGGATGCTTGGGGCTAATGCACTGGGACGACCCAGAGGGATGGTATGGGGAGGGAGGAGGGAGGAGGGAGGAGGGTTCAGGATGGGGAACACATGTATACCTGTGATGGATTCATTTTGATATTTGGCAAAACTAATACAATTATGTAAAGTTTAAAAATAAAATAAAATTAAAAAAAAATAAAAATAAAAAACACATTATCAAGTCCAGTTCAAGATGGCAGAGTAGAAGGGTGTGTGCACATTTTCTCCTGCGAAAGCACCAAAACTGCAATTAACTGTTGAACAACCATCAGCAGGTGGATGCTGGAACCACCAAAGTAAGATACTCCATGTCCAAAGACAAAGAAGATGCCACAGTGAGGTGGTAGGAGGGGTGCATTCACAGTAAAATCAAATCCCACACCCCCCGGGTGGGTGAACCCACAGACTGGATAACAATGATACCAAAGAAGTTCTCGCACTATTGTGAAGGTTCTGAACCCCATGTCAGGCTTCCCAGCCTGGGAATCTGACAAAGAGACTGGGAATCCCCAGGGAATCTGAACTTGAGGGCCACTGGGATTTGATTATAGGCCTTCCAGAGGACTGGGGGATACAGAGACTCCAGTCTTGGAGGGCACAAACAAACTTTTGCTTGCACCAAGACCCAGAGAAGAGCAGTGACCCCAAGGAGACGGACCCAAAACCACCTGCTAGTGTTGGAGGGCCACCTGTGGAGGTTTGGGTCAGCAGGGGCTCACCACAGGGACGGGGGCACTGAAGGTCCCCTTTGCTGAAAACCCTCTTGGAGTTTGCCATTAATCCTACCATACAGTCTGCAGACCCCAGGGCTGGGTCTCCTCAGGCCAAACAACTACCAGAGAGGGAGTGCAACCCCACCCATCAGCAGATAATTGGATTAAAGCTTTACTGAGCAAGGCCCTGCCCACCAGAGCAAGACCCAGTCTTTCACATGGCCAGTCCATCCCATCAAGAAGCTTATACAAGCCTGTTAGCCTCATCCATCAGAGGGCAGACAGAAGAACCTAGAAGAAGCACAGTTTCACAGCTGCTAAAACAAAGACCATATTACAGAAAGTTAATCACGGTGAAAAAGCAGAAAGTTATGTCCCAGATGAAGGGACAAGATAAAATCCCAGAAAAACAACAAATTAAGTAGAGGTAGGCAATCTTCCAGAAAAAGAATTCATAATAATGATAGTGAATATGATCCAGGATCTTGGGAAAAGAATGGAGGCAAAGATTGAGAAGATGCAAGAAATGTTTACCAAAGATCTAGAAGAACTAAAGAACAAACAGAGATGAGTAATATACTAGTAGGAATCAATAGCAGAATAACTGAGGCAGAAGAACAGATAAATGACCTGGAAGACAGAATGGCAGTAATCACTGCCACAGAACAGAATATAAAAAAAAAGAATGAAAAGAAATGAAGACAGCCTAAGAGACCTCTGGGGCAGCATTAAACACACCGACATTTGCATTACAGGGGTCCCAGAAGGAAGAGAGAGAGAGAGAAAGGACCTGAGAAAATATTTGAAGAGATAAAAGCTCAAAACTTCCTGAACATGGGAAAGGAAATAGTCAACCAAGTCCAGGAAGCACAGAAAGTCCCAAGCAGGATAAACCCAAGGAGGAACACACTGAGACACACAGTAATCAAATTGACAAAAAATTAAAGACAGAGATAAAATATTAAAAGCAACAGAGAAAAAATGACAAATAACATACAAAGGAACTCCCATCAGGCTATCAGCTGATTTCTCAGTAGAAACTCTACATGCTAGAAGGGAATGGCATGATATATTTAAAGTGATGAAAGGGAAGAAACTACAACCAAGAATACTCTACCCAGCAAGACTCTCCTTCATATCTGATGGAGAAATCAAAAGTTTTCCAGACAAGCAAAAGTTAAGAGAATTCAAGCACCACCAAACCAGCTGTACAACAAATGCTAAAGGAACTTCTCTAGGCAGAAAACAAAAGAGAAGGAAAAGACCTACAGAAGGTAAACCCAAAACAATTAAGAAGACAGTAATAGGATCAGACATATCAATAATTACCTTAAATGTAAATGGATTAAATGCACCAAGCAAAAGACATAGACCGGCTGGAGGATGGAAACCTGTATGCACTTCCACTTGCCACCTGCTTGCGCTGTGCTTCATCGCTCAGCAGTGTCAGACTCTTCACGACCCCAAGGACTACAGCCTGCCAGGCTTCTTTGTCCATGGGGATTCTTCAGGCAAGAATACTGGAGTGAGTTGCCATGCCCTCCTCCAGGGGATCTTCCCAACCCAGGGATCTAACCCAGCTCTCCCACATTGCAGGAGGATTCTTTACCACCAGGGAAGCCCCCTGCTTGACACCCACCCCTCCACCAACTGAATGTAATTATTTTATATTGTTAACTTAATCATGTTTCCATTATGGCTTACAATTATAATTATCTTTTATTTTTTGTCTGGCTATTGATTGTGAAAACTGATAAACATCTTTTACTATTGTGATTATGTAAGTCTTACTCGATTAATACCATTGTATGATTGGTCAACAGAAAAATAATAGAACGCGATATCACCAAAACTAGGATCTAATAGAAAAACCTGTAATCAACTTTTTAAAATCCAGATGTATATCATAATTATCTTGAAATTTTTGAAAAAATTACAAATGCTCAAGTATTGCTTCTTTTCTCCAGAGCTCCAGATATGTTTCTAATGAGCAGTTATGTTTAAAAACACCTGGACTACATGATGATCTTCCACTCTTATCTAGTTTGTTTCACTTTTTCTATTTCATTTTCAGTGCTCCCGTTTCATTTAGTTCATGGTCTCCAATTTCTCTATCACTTCTCTTTTTTATGTTCTTTCTCAAGCTTTTATCAAGAGTAGTAGAAAAGCTTTTGTATACATAAATATAAGTATGTATTATATGTATATTTTAGAAAACTTATGAATTTTTGCCTAACTAAAAAATTATTTTGATTCCACTTGTTTGACTTACTATGAATAGAATGCTAAATTTCTAATTTTTTAATTAATTTATTTATTTTAATTGGAAGCTAATTACTTTTACTTCCAGATGTTCAAGCTGGTTTTAGAAAAGGCAGAGGAACCAGAGATCAAATTGCCAACATCCGCTGGATCATGGAAAAAGCAAGAGAGTTCCAGAAAAATATCTATTTCTGATTTATTGACTATGCCAAAGCCTTGGAAACTGTGGAAAATTCTGAAAGAGATGGGAATACCAGACCACCTGACCTGCCTCTTGAGAAACCTATATGCAGGTCAGGAAGTAACAGTTAGAACTAGACACGGAACAACAGACTGGTTCCAAATAGGAAAAGGAGTACGTCAAGGCTGTATATTGTCACCCTGCTTATTTAACTTATATGCAGAGTACATCATGAGAAACACTGGGCTGGAAGAAGCACAAGCTGGAATCTAGATTGCCAGGAGAAATATCAATAACCTCAGATATGCAGATGACACCACCCTTATGGCAGAAAGTGAAGAGGAACTCAAAAGCCTCTTGATGAAAGTGAAAGAGGAGAGTGAAAAAGTTGGCTTAAAGCTCAACATTCAGAAAATGAAGATCATGGTATCTGGTCCCATCACTTCATGGGAAATAGATGGGGAAACAGTGGAAACAGTGTCAGACTTTGTTTTGGAGGGGTCTCCAAAATCACTGCAGATGGTGACTGCAGCCATGAAATTAAAAGACACTTACTCCTTGGAAGGAAAGTTATGACCAACCTAGATAGCATATTAAAAAGCAGAGACATTACTTTGCCAACAAAGTTTCGTCTAGTCAAGGCTATGGTTTTTCCAGTGGTCATGTATGGATGTGAGAGTTGGACTGTGAAGAAGGCTGAGCGCTGAAGAATTGATGCTTTTGAACTGTGGTGTTGGAGAAGACTCTTGAGAGTCCCTTGGACTGCAAGGAGATCCAACCAGTTCATTCTAAAGGAAATCAGCCCTGGGTGTTCTTTGGAAGGAATGATGCTAAAGCTGAGACTCCAGTACTTTGGCCACTTCATTCGAAGAGTTGACTCATTGGAAAAGACTCTGATGCTGGGAGGGATTGGGGGCAGGAGGAAAAGGGGATGACAGAGGATGAGATGGCTGGACGGCATCACCGACTCAATGGATGTGAGTTTGAGTGAATTCCGGGAGTTGGTGATGGACAGGGAAGCCTGGCATGCTGCAATTAGTGGGGTCACAAAGAGTTGGACATGACTGAGCAACTGAACTGAACTGAACGGAATTACTTTTACAATATTGCAGTGGTTTTTACTATACATCAACATGGATCAGCCATGGGTGTACATGTGTCCCAAAATAGATATGCAACATGCAACAAAGGCTTACTGTTTAGCACAGGGGACTATAGTCAATATCTTATAATAATCTATGATGGAAAATAATTTTTTAAATAATATATATCTATTTGTATAACTGAATCACCATGCTGTGTACCTGAAATATTGTAAGTCAACTATACTTCAAAAATATATATTTATTTAAAAGTAAATAAAGTAATTAAGTAAAATACCCATTATCATCCCCACTTTTACAGATGAGGAAACAGAAGCAAACAGTTTGATGATGAAGAGGAGTTGTCAAGTTCAGATCAAAGGTGAGAGTGGCTTGAGTCTGTCCATATGGAAGCCAGACATCCCTCTTCAAATCATGTGCCAAGTGACCACATGCAGCCTCCCTTAGCAAAGGGAGCAGGGGACTCAGACTTGAAAGACTAAGGTATAAGCCCCAGCCCTTGAACGCACTAGCCTTGTGAACTGTCCCACCACCTGCTGCTGCTGCTGCTGCTAAGTCGCTTCAGTCGTGTCCGACTCTGTGTGACCCCATAGATGGCAGCCCACCAGGCTACCCCGTCTCTGGGATTCTCTAGGCAAGAATACTGGAGTGGGTTGCCATTTCCTTCTCCAATGCATGAAAGTGAAAAGTGAAAGTGAAGTCGCTCAGTCGTGTCCGACTCCTCTCGACCCCATGGACTGCAGCCTACCAGGCTCCTCCGTCCATGGGACTTTCCAGGCAAGAGTACTGGAGTGGGGTGCCATTGCCTTCTCCAACCACCTAGGCTTGGTCTATTCCAATGTGAGACAAGGATGGTGAGCAAACAATGACCACCAGAGTCACTCCGAGCTCTGGAGGAAGCTGTCTTATCTGCTTTTATTTTGTTTCTGTGCATATTTTATTTCTACTTATTGGATATCCTAGTATTCTTTCCAGGCTTCCCTGGTGGCTCAAACAGTAAAGAATCCACCTGCAATCCAGAAGACCTGGGTTCAATCCCTGGATTGGGAAGATCCCCTGGAGGAGGGCATGGCAACCCACTCCAGTAATCTTGCCTAGAGAATCGCCATGGACAGAAGAGCGTAGCAGGCTACAGTTCATGGGGTAGCAAAGAATCAAACACGACTGAGCGACTAAGCACAGCACAATTGTCAGATATTCATAAAGGTCTGATGCAGCATTTCCTTTATCCTTCACAAGCATTTCCCCCAATAATATTCTTGCATATCTAATCCTATCTTGATGTCTGCCCCTGGGAGGACCCAAACTGACACACCCACCATCTTCACCGTATTTCTGTTCTCTTCCCCCTGCTTCAGACAAGTGATCCTAAGAGAACCAAAAAGATCCTCACTATCCTGGTCTTGCTTTCACAAGGGTTTTCTGGAACTCTGACAACATACCCCGTCATTTCTTACAGCATCTTGGCCAATATCTAAGCACTCGTGCTGTGCTGTGCTTAGTCGCTCAGTTGTGTCTGATTCTTGACCCTATAGACTGTAGCCCACCATGTTCATGGGAGTCTCCAGGCAAGAATACTGGAGTGGGTTGCTATGCCCTCCTCCAGGGGATTTTTCCAACCCAGGGATTGACCCAGGTCTCCCACACTGCAGGCAGATTCTTTACCATCTGAGCCACCTAGCCATTCTAAAATGTCAATAAGCATTTTGCAAAAGCATTAGATGAGCTTTGCCAAAGCTATGGTTTCTCAAAGTCAGTCAAATCAAGGGGTTCCTTACAGAAGAACTTTTCAAATGATACCCGTGATACCCAGGTATTCAGTTCAGTTCAGTTCAGTTGCTCAGTCATGTCCGACTCTTTGTGACTCCATGAATCGCAGCACGCCAGGCCTCCCTGTCCATCACCAACTCCCAGAGTTCACTCAAGCTCACCTCCATCAAGTCAGTGATGCCACCCAGCCATCTCATCCTCTGTCGTCCCCTTCTCCTCCTGCCCCCAGTCCCTCCCAGCATCAGAGTCTTTTCCAATGAGTCAACTCTTTGCATGAGGTGGCCAAAGTACTGGAGTCTCAGCTTTAGCATCATTCCTTCCAAAGAAATCCCAACCCAGGTATTGCAGATACTCTATTGTGGATCTAACAAAGGAGAGGCCAGGTCGGCAGGCCTTGGCAACCTCTAGTCCCACTTTAACCAGAACGGCTACACTTTTATCATTTTGTTATTGTTGTTTAGCTTTGTTTTTGATATTGAAATTCTATTATGATTTCATTTGGGGATTAAAATTTTCTGCTGCCCTAAGTAAAAATATGTAATTTATAAACTGCTATCAGGCACTTTGTGGTAACTGCAGGCCATTACCACTGAAAACAACTAAAAATCTGGATAAAATATGCAATATATTTTTTTAAAGTCATCAGAATCCTGGTTACATAGTGAGGAAATACTAGTTTAACACTGAAGGGAATCAGGAACCCAGAGAAATACAGACATCACTTTTGCCCTGAAAGTATTTTCTGAGTCTAGCAAATATGAACTTTGTTTTGAAAGCCTGGGCTTCCCTGATAGCTCAGTTGGTAAAGAATACACTTGCAATGCAGGAGACCTTGGTTCCATTCCTGGGTCGGGAAGATTCATGGGAGAATCTTCCCACTCCAGTATTCCTGGGCTTTCCTGACCAGCTCAGTTGGTAAAGAATCCGCCTGCAATGTGGGAGACCTGGGTTGGATCCCTGGGTTGGGAAGATCCCCTGGAGAAAGGAAAGGCTACCCACTCCAATATTCTGGCCTGGAGAATTCCATGGACTATATAGTCCATAGGGTCACAAAGAGTCAGACATGACTGAGCAACTTTCACTTTCACTTCTTTAAAAGCCTGGCAGTGTTAGATAGACAGAAATCAATGCCCAGAACCTGTATAAGATGAGGTAACCAGAAGCTGACCTTTTTCACAATAAGCTAGAGCCTCAGGGTGAGAATGAACCAGAAATTAACTAGCCCTGAAAAGAATCTGTAGAATAGGTTTGAATTTGCCTGTTGACGAGGGCATCTTAAGTTTTAATTTCATTCGAGAGGTGGGGGAGTGCTCTAGATTTAGAATACCTTCTAATTTCTGCCAGAAAAAAAAGTAAAATTTCTCTCTAGAGGAAACTGTATTTTTCATCTCAGTTCTTTATAAATGGTTTTCATGTACAATGACCAACACACAATCAAAGATAACCAGGCAGACTTTACAACCATGACTAAAAACCCAAAGCAATAGATACGAATGAACTTCTCTGTCCCTCAGCTCTGAGACCCTGCTGGGACTAGAAGTACCTCCACTGGGTCATAGTGACCACCACCTGGGATCTGACTGGCCCAATCCGTAATCTCCCTTCTAACAACGTAGGCGCCTCCATTCTCTAACCAAGAAGCTCAGCTCCCATACCCGCTAAAGGACGCACTCACAACCTGAGCATATGACCCCAGAGTCAGCTTTATGCTTTCGCCATAGGGAGAGAGCTTCACAGGTCCATCGTGTGGGAAGTTGGAATCACTCGCACCATAAAGACAAAGATGCCTCCCCTTCAGCCCATGACCACTACATGACAGCCCCCCTTCTCCACTTTCTTCCTCCCCTCCAAGAGCCTGCCCTCCCTCTTGATCAAGATTGCTCTCCTAATTAAAATAAACAAGTGTCAGGAAGCAATTACTGCAGAGAAGGAGGCAGATGGTAGAACAGTGGCACTCTGGTATTGCATTAAGCAGTAACTTGCTCTCTCTTCAGAGTTTCTGCACTTTAATTAAGCATCGTTGTAGACAGGTTCAGTGAGCTCTGGAGTGGGGTTTATCAAATTCGCTTTTTGCAGGGCTGATGCTGCATGATTGTAAGTGTTCCTGATGCACACAGTTCAGCTTCCTGAGAGAGCCCAAGAGAGGAGCAAAGGGCAAGGAAGCCGCAACCCCACCTTCTTTGCAGGCCAAAGGGGATGAAACTCTACTCAGAGGGGCGGAGATGGTGACATAGATGGGGATAGCCTAAGTGAACCCTGAGACAGGGGAGCCAGATGTCCCAGAGCTGAGTGCTAACTTCTCCTTCTGTGTGCACCACACACAGGATTCTGGCCTGAAGGGGAAGGACCAGAATTGGGGAAGGGGTAGAACACAGAGTTTAAATGAGACAGACTTGGGTTCCTTCCTGCATTGCAGATAACACCAAACTACTTTACATTTCTGTGCCTCAGGGCTTTTCCCTTCATTTGCAAACTGGAAGTAATAACAGGTAACAATTATTGAATATGCACTTCTGCCAGGCCCCATTCTAACCACTTTGTGTGTTTACTTTAACTCATTTAATGCTTCTCCTAACAATCCTATAAGGTAGGTACCATTATGACCCCATTTAACAGATGAGAGGCCTGAAGCACAGGGAAAATAATCCTGCCCAAAGCCACACAGCTGGTAAGTGGAAGAGCCAGAAATCCAATCAGTCAGCCTGGATCCAGAGTCCACCCTCCCTCAAGGCCACGAAAACCACAAAGCAAAATAAGAAACTATTTTCTACCGATCAGCAATGAAATCAAATGAACCACTGCTACATTCAACACAGATAAATCATAAAAACATGATGCTGAGCAAAACAAGACATGAGTATAAGTCCATTTATATGAAATTTTAGAAAAAGCAAAGCCAATAAATAATGACATAAACTATATCAGTTGTTACCTAGGGCTAGGGATTGACCACAAAAAGGTACAAGAAAACTTCCAGGGGTGCTGGGAAGTTTCTACATCCTGATTGCGGTATTGGTTACACAGGTGTATATATACCTGCCAATACTCATTGAATTGTACACTTCAAACGTATACAGTTTATTGTATGTAACATAAACCTCTAACCAAAAATTTACCTTATATACTGAGTGACTAAATGCAAAAATATGAAGGGTAGTTATCCTTGTGTGATGAGATTCGTTCATTCAACAAATACGAAGCACTGATTGGATCTCAGGAAATGTTCCAGGTGCTGGTGACCTATCAGAGTGAACCGATTAAGAAACTTGCCTTGGTGGAACTTAAATTCTACTGAAGGAGGAAATAGAACAGGCTCTATCTTGAAAGCAGGACTCCATCTTGGGCCAGACTGTGGACTTTGAGCTCTATGCCCAGTATCTATGGAAACAACATACCAACTGGAAAACCAGGCCCCCGGAAGGAAGAGCCCCAGGGCTCTCCATTGCCTAAAAGAATACCCTAATTATCTGTGTAACTGAATAGAATCATACATTCTATTGTGCTTATTGGGGTATGATCACAGGCCTATTGATAATTGTCCACTGTTAACTACCTAGGCTTAAGGCATACGAATCAGAATCATGGGTTTAAGGCATAGGAGTCATGGGTTAACTTTGATTGTATCTTTCTTTTCCTTGGTTTATACTAGTTCCAGAGAACTTGGGGAGGTGGGTTTGAACACGTACACTTAGGGTTTATTAACGTTTTCACAAAAACTGGTTGGGATCCTTGGCTAAGAGGAGACTCTGCCTTGGGCCCGCCAGCGTAATAAACTGCACTCCACTATCTGCACTGTCCTTCTGAGTGAGTTTCTTTCCCAGAACACATGGCTACAACACTATTAGAGAGAGATAGATAATAAGCAAATGCATAAATCTAAGAAATAGTGTGCCCTGTGGTGATGAGTATTCTGGAAGAAAACTAAGCAGAGAAAGAGGAGTTAGAAGTTTTGGAGGGAGGGGTTGCCATTTAAGACAGGGGCTCAGGAAAGGGCCCCTTCTCAGCAAGGTATGTGAGCAGAGAGAGGAAAGTAGTTAAGATAATCATACCCACCATGACAGCCAGCCCATCTGGCCTCTGGATTCTCCCTCAGCCTTTCTCCAGTCTTCCACCCCAAAGCTACCTCCCAAGAATCTATGCATCCTGACTGCTAGCTCATTCTCCCAAGTTCTCCAGATTCTCCTTGCCTGGTCTGCTGCTGCTGCTTCTTTCCACAGCTGGCATAGTCCTACCTGCCAAGGTCTCCAGGCTCCCCTCTCCCTCCCTCTGCTTATGCATCCCACACACACACACCTAGGCAAGTCTTCACACCTTGCTTCATACCACCTGCTCAGTTTAGAACATCCTGCCACCTTTCGGGTGCAGACTCACCTCCTTCAGATGGACCATCAAGAAAACAAAACCAAATGTATGGTGGCCAGGACACCAACTTCATCCCAAGTGGGGTTCAGATAGCCATAATTATTAGTATTATTTAGAATCATCTACTAAAGGAGATGCTGGAATTGTAAAGCTGAGTATATAGGGTCCCACCCTTCACAGAGACACATATGTAAGCTATAAATTAGTTTATAGTATCTGATGCCTGTACTGATGGAAATATATCATCATAATGCTGTCAGCTAACCATGTGCTGAGAGCTGGACACAGCCCTTTGTATGCATTGTTGCTGCTGCTCAGTCACTAAGTCATGTCTGACTTTTTGTGACCCCATGGACTATAAGCCCACCAGGGTCCTCTGCCCATGGGATTTCCCTGGGAAGAATACTGGAGAGGTTTGCCATTTCCTTCTTCAGGGGATCTTCCCAATCCAGAGATAGAACCTGTGTCTCCCGCAATGCAGGTGGATTCTTAACCACCGAGGCACATGGGAAGCCCTTAGAATGCATGGTACCATGTAATTCTTACAATAACCCTATGAAATAGGTGGCTGCATGGTAAAGAATCTGCCTGCTACGCAGGAGATGTGAGTTTGATCCCTGGGTTGGGAAGATCCCCTGGAGAAGGAAATGGCAATCCTCTCCAATATTCTTGCCTGGAAATTCCAGGGACAGAGGAGCCTGACAGGCTACAGTCCTTGGGGTCACAAAAGAGTCAGACATGACTTGGCAACTAAACAACAGCCACAAACATAAAGTAGGTAACTTATTACTCCAATATTACAGCTGAGGCTCCCAGAGGTTAAGTAACTTGCCCAAGATCAGGCCGTTGATAAGTGGCTGAATCAGAAAATCAGAATGGGAACAATTTCTGTCCTGCTCCAGAGCCTCCAGACTAACCACTAAATGAAATCTACCCACCCATGAAAGTAGCTCAGGGCAAGGTAGGTTATCTTTGTCCAGATAATGGGGATGCTTCAGAGAGGAAGCATCCATTCTAAATTTTAAAAGATGAGTAATTTATTTGAAGGTTTATAATGGGGAGGAGACATTGGAAAGAAGAAAGGAGAAGAATCCAGGGATAACAGGAAACACGAGGAAAAGCATAATGGTACAAAAAGTGGCGAATTGTTGAACACTGCTGGAGGCGCAATGCCAGGAACCAAAGGACTGAGAACCTGAGCTTGGAGAGGTCAACAGGGGCCAGGTTTTGAAAGGCCCCCATGACAAGCTAAGCAATTATGTTTATTTTATTTAACAAACTCTTACTTACTATGTGCTAAGCACTTTTTAAGCACTTCAAAAATATTAACTCACTTAATTCTTATAACAACACTATGAAGTAGGTATATTATTACACCTACCTATTTTGACCCAGGAATTGAACCCATGTCTCTTAAGTTCTTTACCACTGGTACTACCTGGGAAGCCCCAGTATTATTATTCTTCTCTGATTTTATAGGTGAGGGAATTGAGAAACAGAAAGTTTACATAATGTGTCCAAGATAACTCAGCCAGTCAATGGGATTCAAACCCAGGCAGTCTGACTCACAGAGTCCAGGATCTTAGCCACTATCTTTGGTATACTAAAGAGGTTTTACAGAGGAGAGAATGTTTTATGCAAGGAGTAGATTTGATCAGGTTTGTATTTCCTTTAGCTCCTTCCTACAGTATGTAGGAGAGGAAGAGAAGATGGAGGAAGAAAAGAAGGGACAGTAAGGAGACCACAGGAGAATGAACCAATGTGTTCCACTTGGAGGCTGATGACTGTCCGCTGGCAAGAAAGACAAAGAGGAGCAGATGGAGTCCTCGAGCACTGAAAAGACAGAACCAAAGGGTTGCAATGACTAATGAGGTGGGGGAAAAGGGATACTGTCGCTGGCTCCCACCTCTCCAGCTCGCATTCCTGGGCAGACATGGATGCTGCCCACTCGCACAAGCAGGAAAAGATGCAAAGCAGACTTGGGTGTGCACAGTGTAGTATCAACTTACTTTCGATTCTCAACTGCAAGAGCCAGTAGTCAGTCACCTAAGTAGGACTGAAGCCAACACCCTTATTTATAAGCTGCCAATTTTGATGTGCCCATGAGAGGAGAGGACCAGGACTGGTGATCTACGGTGTAGGAGGGGGTTCAAGGCTGGAAGTACCAACAGGGGAGTCATCCACCCTTGGGTAGCAGTGAAAACCACAGGAGTAGAAAAGCCCACACAGAAAGGGGATGAGGTACGAGAAAAGGGTGAGTGGTAGGGCTCTGGAGAATCCTGACATTGAAGGGCCACATAGAAGACATGAATCAAAAAGAAGGGGTGTTTATAGTTCAGTTCAGTCAGTTCAATTCAGTCTCTCAGTCGACTCTGACTCTTTGTAACCCCATGGACTGCAGCACGCCAGGCCTCTCTGTCCATCACCAACTCCCACAGCCTACTTAAACTCATGTCCATCGCACTGGTGATGCCATCCAACCATCTCATCCTCTGTCGTCCCCTTCTTCTCATGCCCTCAATATTTTCCAGCATCAGGGTCTTTTCAAATGAGTTGGTTCTTCGCATCAGGTGGCCAAAGTATTGGAGTTTCAGCTTCAGCATCAGTCCTTCCAATGAACACTCAGGACTGATCTCCTTTAGGATGGACTAGTTGGATCTCCTTGCAGTCCAAGGGACTCTCAAGATTCTTCTACAACACCACAGTTCAAAAGCATCAATTCTTCAGTGCTCAGCTTTCTTTATAGTCCAAATCTCATATCCATATGTGACTATTGGAAAAACCATAACTTTGACTAGATGGACCTTTGTTGGTAAAGTAATGTCTGCACTTTTTAATATGCTGTCTAGGTTGGTCATAGTTTTTCTTCCAAGGAGCAAGCGTCTTTTAATTTCATGGCCATAGTCACCATCTGCAGTGATTTTGGAGCCCCCCAAAAATAAAGTCTCTCACTGTTTCCACTGTTTCCCCATCTATTTGCCATGAAGTGATGGGACCAGATGCCATGATCTTCGTTTTCTGAATGTTGAGCTTTAAGCCAACTTTTTCACTCTCCTCTTTCACTTTCATCAAGAGGCTCTTTAGTTCCTCTTCACTTTCTGCCATAAGGGTGGTGTCATCTGCGTATCTGAGGTTATAGATATTTCTCCCAGCAATCTTGATTCCAAGCTTCATCCAGCCCAGCGTTTCTCATGATGTACTCTGCATAGAAGTTAAATAAGCAGGGTGACAATATACAGCCTTGACGTACTCTTTTTCCTATTTGGAACCAGTCTGTTGTTCCATGTCCAGTTCTAATTGTTGATTCTTGACCTGCATACAGATTTCTCAAGAGGCAGGTCAGGTGGTCTGGTATTCCCATGTCTTGAAGAATTTTCCACAGTTTTTTGTGATCCACACAGTCAAAGGCTTTGGTGCAGACTCTTACTGAGCTATAACTTTTAAAGTTATAGCTCAGTAAGAGTCTTTAAAAGTCCAATGTGGTGAAGTGGGAAAAAGAAGCTGGGAGACCAACACATTGACCTTGGAGAAGTCTCTTCACATCCCTTGAGCCGCAGTTTGGACTTAATGGTCTTCAGTATCTCTGCCAGTTATGAATCTGTGGAATGGGTCAGCAGATGACCCATAGATGACCCCCGAATGGAGTCTATACAACAGTCTGGGAATATTCAGGAAGGTGAGTCCATGGAGGGAGTGCAGGCCAGTCAAGCAGAGAGGCCACCATCCAGGAATGGAAGCAACCTCACCTACCTGGCTTCCTCTTTAAGCCTCTCCGGGTCTTTTCTCTCTGCCTCTGGAACAACACCGAGCTCCTTCGTACCTGGTCACTCTCCTCTGGGCACACTAGAGAAGAGATGTGAGGGACCCAACCAGAGAGCAAAAACCAGCTAAGTAACTGTATACTAAGACCACACAGACATCATTTCATGGGTCAATAATGGTGGGAGGATCTGTGAGAGGTAATCACAAAAGTGTTTTGGAAGAAAAGGACCATTGTATATAAAGAAACCCCTCCACCGTATCAGGAGACAGACATGAATCTCTTTGGGGTAGCTTACAATTTGGGAAGAAATGGTGTCTCTACTTTTGTGTTCTATAAGCCCTTTAAACACAACATGTCCCAAACTGGACTCACCAGCCCCCTAGTCTGCTGTCTCTCCCATTCCTCTGGCTCAATGAATGTGCCCCCAATCTCCCAGCTCCCCCATATGTTACTTCCCTCCCACCTGCCCAGCGCTCTCTAGTCTCAAAGCCACTACAGTAGATTAATTTCACTGTCATCTCTCACCAGAATTACAGAAATAGACTCTGGTCATCCGACAGCCAGTCCTGGTCCTCTCCAACCCACTCTATACAGGAAGCAAAGCGGTCTTTCCATAAGTTGAGGCAGATCACACAACTCCTTTCCTTACAGCTCTTCAATGACTCCCTGTTACTGGCAATCTGAAATCCATGCTCTGACCTGCAGAAAAGGGCCTTCATCATCTGTCTGCCTCGTTATCATCACCCCCCTCACCACCTGCCTCTACGCCAGCGATTGGTGTCTGTAACGTACCTCCTTGTCCCTCCACCTTTGTGCAAGCTGTTCCCTCTCCCTGGAATACTCTTCTTTACCCTCTGGCCTAGTCACAGTCATTTTTTAGATCATCCAACTCATTGTTTCCAGGCAGACTCCATGGTTCACCCCAAGCTAAGCTGGGTGCACTTCCTGGGTGAGATCACAGCACCCTGTACTTGACTAGATTGGTCACATATTTGCAATAATCTATCTACCATTTACTCCTTTAATTGACTATAAGCTCAAGGATCTTATAATTTGTTCACTATTATATCTCCATCACCTAGCAGAACATATGACAAGCAAAATAAATGCTTAACAAGCAGTGAATAATGAGTAGATCGTATAGCCAGCAGGTAGACATGGAAACACTGAGTTTTAGAAGAGCAGACCTGAAATTACCCTTGGTGGCCATCTAGAAACATCCTCCCACCCAGTCCAGGAATCTCCTCTGGCCAACATTTGGAGGCTCTGGCTCTCAACATTTGTTCTACTGACCACTGTCGGGAGGCTCTACTTTCTAGAAGGATCTTCCTTAAACTGAGCTGAAGTGGGTCTCCTCAGAACATCCTGGACTTCATTAGTTATAGCTCTGCTCTCAGGAGTCACACAGACCAAGTTTTATTCTTCATTCCTTATGACAGCTTCACACATATAGGAAGGCAGCTGCCACGCCCTGCTTATCCCCTCAATGACCTTTTCTTCTACTATACCCTTCACTTGTTTTCAGAGCTCCACTGTGCCCAGGAATTCCACTGCTCTCCCACCATAACCACTGCCCACCCTGGACAGACTCTCAGACTTAAAGAGTGATGCCCAAAGCCAACTCAAGTGTCTTCATACCCAGGGCACTGACAGCCAAAGACGAACTCAGTAACACAGCATGGGGCTTTAAGTCATAAACTCAGTAACACAGCATGGGGCTTTAAGTCATAAACTGAATGAAATCTCCAGTTCTCAGAATTCTCCTCAAACACCCAGGATGGAAGGCATCATAAGAGGAAAACCCATGCCACTGAGTGCCTGTAGCTCAGAAAATAAGGGCATCTCCACATGGAAACCTGAGTCTGGGGGAAAAAAAAAAACCCTTCCGATCATTGACTCATCTCTCTGCCAGCTCTCCCAGTTCACTTCCCTTTATTTCAAAGTTCAGTACTTCCTCTTCCTCTGAATGTCATTTAATAATTATCATTTTATAAGGGGGAAAGACTGACACTGACCTTGTCCCGTGCCCAATCCTACTAGTTAGAGAGTTAAAAGATCCTCTTTCATGCAAACTCTAACCAAGCAAGAACTTAACTCATATTGACCAGAGATATATTAATACTTTCTTTGTTACCCAAATGTTATTGACAAGAGACCTTTCAATATTCACTTACAGAACAAATTGTCAGCCACAGGCACTAGTTTCTGCAAAAATCTCCCAGTCGATAATGTGTTAAGACTCACCCAAGTATGCTGTGAATCATCTCAGCCAATTAGACACACGCAACACATGACATACTGCACCATCCCAGTGGAACACTGTCATGGGGATAAAGACCCTGTTGCAGGCAAGTGACTTAATCCCTCTAGCTTCCACTTCCTCATCAGTGAGTAAGGGGACCAGCATAGGATTCTGTCCCCAGTATACTTGTCATTATCAGAAACACACAAATACAACCAAATCAGTCCCTCCAGATGACACTTAGACATCACTCCTCTGGCATTCCCTGCCTTTCAGTTTCCAAACCCCAACCCCAATGATTCTGAGACTCACTGATGCCTTGGATGGTGTGTCCTACGTACTCTGTGGTCCAGGACAGTGGACATCAAAGATAGGTTCTTTCCCACCTCCCTCACCTTGTGCCACCAAGTCCAACAAAGGACAGAAGAATAGACGGATGCTCTTTTCCAACTCCCTAATTTGATTCTAACCTTATTAGAAGCCCCTGCTATACGCAGTCCTGCAAACTTCCAAAGAGCCCCACAACCCTCAAAGAAATGTAAAAAGACTCATTAACATATAAAGTCCTTGGGAGAATCTAAGTGACCCAGAACACAGTTACTCAGGGCTCTTTCTTTCCATGCCTAACACTTCAGAGTTTACTTGCTAACATCTGTTTTGCATATGATTTCAATAGTATTACATGCACCTGTTACAAACTTTTGAAAACACAGAGAAAAATATATAGTTATATCATTGAGAGATGATTAAAATTCACCTTATAGCCTTTCTTTTATGCACATATTATTTAATTGAGATCATAATGTACATATTATTTTATGGCCGGACTTTTCCCTATGCCATTAAATTATTTTAATGATTGCATAGTATTCCATTATCACCATGAAGTTAACTAATTTCTCATTTTAAACACTCAGGCTATTTCAGCTTTTATAAATAAAACTGTGACAAATACCCTTTAAAAGATATTTATATATACCTCTTTATAGGATCTAGTGTTTTTGTGTTACATTGGCAAAGGAAAAATAAAGGAGGAAATACACAAAATCAAACTGAGATGGCTGACATCTTTTTCCCCTTACAAATTCCCAACAAATCCATCTACATATGTACTCATTCTTGCTTAGTACAGCTTAAGGTTGAGACAATGAAATAGCATTTTTTTGGTCCTGTCAGGCAAAGAGCAGCAAAGATGTATCTTAAGGGTATTGGAAAATGTTCTTACATATTACAGGCAGAAATGTAATATGGCCTAAACTTTGATAAATACTAATATTTCTAATTATAAAAAATGTAGGGCCTAAATATCTAACAACAGGGCACAAAGTAAATTGTTATGTCTATACAATAGAATATTTCGTATCCTTACAACCTTTTAAATAAAATATTTAAGAATTTTTTGACACATTAATACACTCACATTATAACACTAAAAGCAGGGGGAAAAAAGACCATATATGTTATTTCATTTCTGTAAAAAAAAATAAAAAGTAAATGTATCTCACATACACACACACCTGAGTGAATCTACACCAAAATGTAGATCATGGTATATGGTAGGAAAAGAACGATTTATGCTTTGGCCTCTGTGCTTTTCTAAGTTTTTGAAGTTTTCAGTATTAATCATGTCCTATTTACATTACATAAAATACTATGTTAAGGTGGTAATTTAAAACGTATGAAATCAGTGAAGAAAATAAAACAAAACTAACTCAGCTTTTCAGACCCTGAGGCGGTCAGCTCAACTCACCGTGTCTCCTTTCTCAAAGCTCTCCGCCGTTGGCCGTACCCAAGAGGAAAAAGAAGAAAAGCAACAACTAGAAAGTGAGGCAGGGACATTTCCCACCCAGTTGTGAAACTGAGCCAAGTCACGGAGAAAAACTGGGATCAAAGAAATGATCCAACTTGTGAGCCGGAGCCAAACACCACGCTACGAGTTGCTGATGTCTAACCCTGCAACGGGAACACCGAGAGAACGCTTCACCCGGCTCCAAGACGCCAACAATGAGTCATTAATACTCCCCAGGCCCCAGGAAGCCTCACTTCACTCAGGGAGGCTGAAACAAAGAGGAGTGGCCTCCCTCACAAAGCGAGCCTCCCACAGCACACGTGGTTGGCTCCCACACCTGCCCTGAAACTCACAATCCCCGGTCCCCCCTCCCCAGGCAAGCTCCACTCCGGAAGTCGGTTCAGCACTGCTCAGAATGCCCTCTCTATGGGGACACAGACGCGGGAGGAGACATCATCATGTGTAAAGAGAAAGGCGCAGGGACTCGGGTATGAAGCTGTGCAAGCTCATGCCTTCCTCACGTATGTCTTCAAAGAGACAAGCACTCAACCCAGGCAGGCAGGTAGGGTGGGAGGTCACGGCCCCGACCAGGACTGTGTCGTGGGGTCTCCACTTGCTGGCTGTGCAACTATATGCAAGAGTTTTGATGTCTCTGCGGCCTCATGTCCTCTTCTGGAACACAGGGTAATCCTATCTATCCAGTGGGTTACTGTGATGATTAAGTTGAATAATACACTTGGAAACTGGCTCCATTTCCTTCACCTGCCTTTGTCCCTGGAAAAAGCCAGAGATTCATATTGACTTATGCTTCCCACCCTCAGCAACCAAGACTTCTCTCTTTGGGTGTTAGCAAGGGGAACTGGGCTTGATATAAGAGCTCTGTTGAACCCACTTGATCAACATATTCAGAACAAGAAGGTCCACCACTGGCATTTATTTTTTCCCAAGAATCCTAGAATTAAGAGTTGGGAGGGACTCTAAGGTTACCTAGTTGAATCTCCCCTACCACTCTCCTTGTACCCCACGTTCCAGTCCTGACAGGTGACCTCCCAAAGGAGCACACACACACACATCCCCAGGGGAACTTTCTGGCTATGATGAGCCCAAGCACTTGACAAATGTCACATCCTTTGACTCTTGACACCCCCAGAAACAGAAACCATAACGCTGCAACATCTTTAAACAACAGGGAAGCCGTGAAGTCCTCTTGCAGAGGCTGATTTCAACTTCCTGCATTTCACTTTTTGATTTAAAAATTCGGTCAAATCCTTTCTGGCTGTAGACAAGAACAGGTGTTCCCTGTATATTCAGGTAGGGAAATGGAGTTACACTCATTTTAAATCACACAGCCTTTTGTTTCCCCTTCTGCTCCACCCAGGATGGCCCTCTGCTCCCAGGTCCTGGAAGCTATGATGAGCTTCAGCCATGGCAGCATCACATCTCCCAAGTTCACGGTGGAGAAAAAAGCCCAAGAGGGACCAAAGGGGGATGCTATGGGTGTTTCTCCCCTCCCACTGCCTCCATTCAGAGCTGTATCCTTCCCCCTGGTGGAGGCCCCTGGCCTGAAACGGACCTTACATGAAACGGCCTTGGTCACTAGAACCCACTTCTGCCCTGGTGGCATCGCTCAGAGAGAGGTTTCAGTGGGGTATGTCCAAATTGCATTTTCCTCTTGCAGCCCCAGAGTCACACTTCAGATGCGCGTCCTCTGACGAAGACGGAAGGCAGCCTGTCCGCGTGTCTGAGCGTGTCACGGCCATTCTGGCTCTGCCCACCAGTCCATGAGCTCCTCTCCGGAGGCAGTGTATTTCTCCGTTCTCCTCCAGCCCAACTTGTCAGCAGCCCCCTTGGGCGGCAAACGTAAAGGTTGTTTGGCTTCAAAGGTCAGCTCGGTACCCGTTCTTTGCCTCTGCCGCCAGAGTCCTAGGAAAGCCGCGGGAGTGCAAGCCGTCCTGGAGGCAGGCCACCCCTGCTCCCACCCCCGTTCTCACTCCTTCACCAGCGCCCCCCTCGCCTGAACAGTGTCTTCAGCCAAGGAAGGACAGACGCTCACAGGCTGTGTTCCCACCGCCTTCCTCGCGCAGAAAAGCTTAAGCGCCAAAGCTCGGCACACACAGTTGTTCAAGTCACACAGCAGAAGCCACCAAGGGGGTCAGATAGAAGGAGCCCTGGGGCTGGGGGGCTGACCCTTTGGTGTCCGTGGGCCTCTGTGCTCAAGAGGCTTGACAGTGCAGCGAATATAGCCTGGTTCAAAGTCAGGGAGGCTGTTTGGCTACATTCTCAGGCAGTCATTTCTATTAATGAGGCACCTGTCCTAAAAATGCAGCTCTCAAATCAGGGTCCAGGGCCTTTGGCACCCTGGCAGATTCTTCCAGATGGTCAGCAGGCTGTCGCATCCAATATTAATGCTTAAACTATGACAGCATCAACACCTCTGCTTCCAGCATGACAAAACCACGTCCTTTCCTTGTGACATCTCTAAGAACCATGGACTGTCACCACTCAGGAACTTGGAGAGTTCCAACCTATCCTCACTTCATAGATGAAAAGCCTGAGACCAGGAGCCAGGAAAAGCCACGCCGTAGCCCTTAAGATTAATGCCAGGTAGGGCAAGAACCCCAGTGCAGATTTTCCTTGAGCTACAATACCTGAACTGCCTTAAGGAAACACCTACTGTCAACCATAGACTTTCTCCCACTCAAGTCCAGTGAAGGGTTTTTCCTATCAAGGGTGGGTTCAGTAGCTAGACCATGGGGAACTTTGCTTAAATCACTGGAGAACCTCTGTTGTTAATCAGATTAAATCCAAAGAGGATTTATTAAGTTTACTTTTCATTAGACAATATAAAACCAGCAAGTTCAAGGTCTTCTCAGTCTCAGAGGTCTAGGCTGTGTCCAGAACCCTACAGTTTACCTACCCTAGTTTACAGCTATGACTCTCAACCATTACTATGCATCAGAATCGCCTGGAAGGTGTTCTAAAATGCGGCTTGCTGGGCCCTAGAATTTCAGACTCAGGAACTCTGAGGCAAGACCCAAGAACGTGTATTTCATATAAATTCCCAGGTGACACCACAACCCACTTTGAGAACCATGTACTCGAGTGTCACCAAGACGGACATTTCCATTTGCAGTCCCCACTCCATCCCCCAAGCTACACATTCACAGCTACTCCGCACCTGCGCAGTCGCCTGCCCTGGCTGCAACCTTATCTGATGGTTCTGCCCAATTATGGTGACTCGCTTGTGCTACAACATAATGTATTGCCCCATTAACAGATGGCTGAAGATTCAGGCTGGCCTCCTTCCCAAGATCGCCTGCCCTGTGCTGTACCAGTTCCCCCAGTCCAGACAGAGCAGATGAACCAGTGAGGGGGTTTTTAGACACCATCTTGACAGCAAGTCATTCCTAAAACGCTCCCATCACACCAGCTTTGCCAGGAATCATAGAAACCCAGGAGTTATCACAGTCCAAAGACGGAGACCTTCAAGTCAGTGTCTGGGAGGCCCACAGAAATATCTAGTTTGTCTACAGGGGCCTGGTTGAATCTGAGGTCATGCTCCCAGTGGCCTTTGTAATGCGGCAGTTGAAGCCAGGTATATTGACATCTGGTTTTCTTCAGTCAAAACAGTATTAAGAGGAGCTAACGTTTATTGTGCCGGGTCTCTGCCAGGCTTTAAAAATAACTCCTGTGAACAGAGCTCTAAGGCAGGTACCATCGTTTCCCTTGTTTACAGATGAAGAAACTGAACAGACTTTCTAAGACCACGTAACTCCTTGTTCTCCTTCATCCATCTTCAACTTGCAGGGCTTTGCTTCCTCTCCAGGCACTCTCCTGCTATAGGTACAAAAGTCATGACATCATTCAGGGGGACAGCCACTCCTACATAATACATTGAGTCCCTCCCTGGCTCAGAGAAGGTTGGGTTGGCTCCGCTTTGGAAAGGGCAAGGCAGGCAGTTGCTCGTATCAATGGGTGTCTTCCAGCCTCCAGGGCTCGGCAAACCCCCTGCGACACTGGGTTGTTCAGTGGGACACAGCCAAAGCAAGAAAATGGGACCTTAACTGAGGTTGACCAGTAAAATAGCAGAGTAGGTTTAAGAGCGTGGCCGTGTGGGCTGAAGCCAGGATCCACGGTCCGCTCACCTCGGGCTAGTCACGTGGCCTTAGAAAGTCTGTCCAGTTTCCTCATCTGTAAACCAGGGAAACGATGGTACCTGCCTTAGAGCTTTGTTCACAGTAATTATTTTTAAAGCCTGGCAGAGACCTGGTACAATAAATGTTAGCTCCTCTTAATACTGTTTTGACTGAGGAAAACCAGAAGTCATGACAACTGCCTGGCTTCAACTGCCACATTACAAAGGCTACCAGAAGCGTGACCTCGGATTCAACCAGGCCCCTGTAGACAAACCAGACCCTTCTGGGGGCCTTCCAGACACCCGGTTGCTCGCTCACCTCCAGCAGCACTGGCCATAAACTGGCCCCCAGAAGGGTGCACTTATTCCTCTCACATGAGGCCTCTTTGGCAGTATTCTAGATAATTCAACTTGGCCTCTCATAAACGTCCATTTTAAGCCACAATGCAAGCTCTGACAGAATACTTCTGCTGACCTCAATGCTTCTCCTAGTGCTGGCATCACCAGAGTTCCTTGGAGACAGGAACTCCAACCCGCAGCCAGGCATCCGTTAGAGGTTTTTTTTCCCCTCAGTCACCATTTCACTGGTGCATATCCATCACCTGACCCTGACAGGAAGCTGCCAGCTATAAACCCAGTTAAAGAATCTTCAAGGAATTCTTCCCAAACTACAGGAAATGAGCCGCTGTCTAAAGACAGACTAGAGGCTACTTGACACTACTTAAGCCCTACACACTACTTAAGCCCTACTCCTAGCCAACTAATTGGCAAGTCTGTTCTGTTGCCCTCTCCTCAGTGCTGGGAAAACTGTGAGGACTTGAACTAGTTAATAAACCTTAGATCTGGGCTTCCCTAGTGGCTCAGATGGTAAAGAATCTGCCTGCACTGCCGGAGATGCTGATTCAATCCCTGGGTCAGGAAGATCCCTGGAGAAGGGAATGGACAGAGGAGCCCGGCAGGCTACAGTCCATGGGATTGCAAAGAGCTGGCCACAATGGAGTGACTAACACTTTGACAGATTTGCAAGAAACAAAGTCTCCCTCCAAGTATGGTCAGGATGAATTGTTGTTGGGAAGATACAAGGAGTAGGGCAGGCTAGGACCACAAAGCTGTCACACAGGAGGAGCTACACCACCCCCTCCTTTCCCTTTTTCTTTCCTCTCTGGCACCACCACTTTGCGTTCAGCATCCCTCGCCATCTTCCCTCTCTGCTGGCCACCATCTGCTAACTTCAGTTAGGACTAAATCATGATATTTTAGCTCAGGAACCCCCCACCGCCAGCTCAGTGTCCCAATCTCAAACTCCCGAGGGAACAGAACCCTCAGCCTGACTCGTCTTTTTTAAGCTCTAGATCACAAACCAGGATGTGGCTGGGCAGCCAAAGTGGCTCACTTCCAGTGCAAAAAGCCATATCTGCGGGGTAGAGGTGGGCAGGGTCCCAGGTTACAAAGCAGGACTTCCGTCCACTCAACAAGGATGATGGAAGGGCAGCTTCTCTCAGAACGAGGTGGGGTTAAACAGGGAGGGGAATAAAAGAAGAAAATAATTAAATTCCTGTTCCAGGCAGAAACCCGCCCAGACCGGCACTTCCCCACCCAGAGTTGTGCCAAGACCTTAGATTTCTGACCGGGAGAACAGCAGCCAAATGCTAAGTATGGAGAGCGAGCCTGGTCTGAGGGCTCTTCAAAGTGGGTCAGAGATTGAATCTAAGTCATATTTCTTCCTTAGCTGGAGATACTGTCCCTTCCTCCGGATTGGAGGAGCTGTACAGTAGATCATGTTTCTCTAACTATACAGTCAACGTTTGGGGATGGACGATAGAATGGGATGGAGGGGAGCAGGTGTCAGATGAGATGACCACATCTCCCACTGTTTGGAGGTGTTTCAGAAGTCTCCCCTCTCCTCCCTGACCTGGCCAGGAGAGGAGGAAGCAATGGGAAGGAAATGACTCCAGTAACGTCTCAGAGGGATAATGCTGGGTCATGGATACCCCAGAAAAGGGCATGCGAGGGCCAACCCAGCTCCTCTCACCAAGAGAAGGGCAGGTAAGACCAAGGCCCCACCTGGTCAATACCCAGCCAAGAAGGAAACAAGGGAACACACGCCATCTCTTTGCCAGCCTGTCTGCCAAGAACTGGACACTTTTAGTAGTCAGAAGACCCAGCAGTGCCAAGAACAGCAAGGGGAAGAGCTGCATGAAAGCCACGGCCTGCCAGTGGCCTAGGAGTTCTTGAGCCAAGACACAACCAAGCACCTCTCCAGCTGCTGGAGATGACGGTTTGGGGCCGTGGCAGGAACTTGTGGCCAACCTGCAAAATCTTGCCATGCAGCCTCACAGAGTTAGGTGGAAGGCAGCGCAAGTGAGGAGAAGGGGCATGGCAGTGTGACCCGGTGTGTGGCTGAGCTCCACAGAAACAGAAGGCCTTCTCCAGCACCCCAGCTCACAGCGTGGCAGCCTCTTGTATCGATTATGCATGGCGGCCACTGAGCAGACAGGCCGGCTGGGCAAGGGCCGAGGCCTACTGGATAATTGATGTCCTGACATTGGCATTCACAGCGCTGTGGGCAGAGTTCAAAGGAAAGTGCTAGAGAACAGACGCTGGAGACAGAAGCCAACTGCCACACTTGTTCGGCTTCCTGTGGGCGGAGCAGAAAGGTCTCTAAGGAGATGGTGCAGAGTGATGCCAAAAGGCATGTGTGTGTAGGTTACACAGCTCCCACTGCCCGCAGCCTCCAGTCCCAAAGCTCCGGGCAGACCCCTTCAGGACGACTGGGGTGTCAGCGCCTGACCATCACTCCCAAGTCAGGCTAAGTGAGTGACCTCCTTGGAGCCCCTCTGATTACCTGTGGCTGCCTCCATCAGAACCTACTAACTCACCCATCAGTTCAAAGCATTTCTTCCAATGCAGTGGAGAAGGAAGCCTTCTCTGATGCACTTAACACAGATGAACCTCCCATTAGGGGCAAACAGCTCCCCGTACCCTTCCTTCATAGCTTTATCCCAGTTTGTACTCGGATTTTCAGTACCTCTTTTCTCACTTTCCCTCCCCGCCCCACACTGTAAGCTCCACGAAGAAGCGGACTTGTGCGCCCTTTTCCCCACTGCACCCCCGCCCCCGCACCTGCCACAGTACCTGGCCTATGTGGAAACTCAACGCTCGGTGACTTAGCAAATGAATAAGTGAGTCCTGCTACACCATTTTACTGTTGTATCAATCCCCCTTTCCTCCCAACTAGACTGTGAGATCCTTTGGGGCAAGGACAGCATCTGACTTGTCTTTTCTCTCCAGCACAAAAATAAGGGGGATGAGGTCAAGCGTCTCTGGCACCCTTGGGTGATTATTTCCCATCACTGAGATGAACCGAACAGCTCACCTCATGTTCCTTCACCGTGCTTAGTGTAACTCCTAAGCCATAACAGGTGCTCAGCTATTTTCAGAAAATTTACCTTTCACAGAGCCCACACCTAAGACTTGGAATCAATCCTCTATGCCAAACAGTGGCAAGTAGGTCCCAGGTGGTGATGACACTTCCAAGCAGCCCCTCCTGGGCACCCCGCATGGACAAAGGTAGTATTTAGAGCAGAAGGAGATCACCCAGGGGGTGGGAAAGCTGAGTATCAGGCCACCCCACCGATACTTTCTGGCTGGGTGACATAGAGAAAGCATCAAACTTCCGAGTGGGCAGTTATCTCATCTCTAAAAGTGGAAGAAATTTCCCCCTGGCCCAGAGGTACCAAATCTACCATCCAGTTTTATGGTGACTAAGTACAGCTGCTAGTTGTATGGACCCAAGTTTGAGACCTAGCTTCTCCAATTTTCAGCTGGGACCTTGGATAAGAGACTTGAGTCTCAGTTTGCTCATCTGTAAAATAGGGCTAACAAGAGTTTACAAGGATGGGATAAGATGACACATGAAAAGGACTTTGTACAAATGAACACAGATAGTCATTTACTGAGGGCAGCAAGTTACAGTGGAAAGACTACAGGCTTGAAGGGAAAGCCACTCCAGTTAGCTGGCTGCTAATGGACAAGCTAGGTTTTAAGGTTCAGTATCCTCATCTGGAAAGGGAAGGAAACAAATCTGTTTCTCCTCACGCTGGCTGAGTTCCCGCCCATCCAGGACACCTGTACTTGCTGTTCTGTGTGACGCGCGCACACACACACACACCCCACACAGCGTTCCCATGGCTCTCTCATCACTCAGATCTTAGCTCAGATGTCATCTTCCCTGCAACCCTTCCAAGAAACCCATCAGCCCTTTATCCTATTTTATTTCCTTCCTGGTAGTCACTTCTGGTCTGAAATTGTCTAATTTTATGTGTTTATTGTCTATTACTCTTCTCACTAGACTCTCAGCTCAATGAAAGCAGAAAACCTGATGTGCTCTCAGCTCTGCTGTATCACGGAGAAGGCAATGGCACCCCACTCCAGTACTTTTGCCTGGAAAATCCCATGGATGGAGGAGCCTGGTAGGCTGCAGTCCATGGGGTCGCTAAGTGTCGGACACAACTGAGCGACTTCACTTTCACTCTTCACTTTCATGCATTGGAGAAGGAAATGGCAACCCACTCCAGTGTTCTTGCCTGGAGAATCCCAGGGACGGGGGAGCCTGATGGGCTGCTCTCTATGGAGTCGCACAGAGTTGGACATGACTGAAGCGACTTAGCAGCAGCAGCAGGTGCTGCTGCATCACCGGAGCCTAGAATGCTACCCTGCAGATACTATGTGCTGAACAAATGCTGAATGAATGAATGAACCCATGAACACCCTCCAGGATCACCGTGAAGATACAAGTGGATGATGTACATGAAAGTGCCAAGTGCCGTGCCTGACTCATAGTAGCCTCTTCGTGTTCATTTTCCCTGCTTTTCCTGTGAACTCAGTTTTTGAGAACTATAGTCCTTAAATATTATCTCAGCTTGAGATTTAAAACTTACATAAACTGAGCCAAGGTTACCAGATTGGGGGGTGGGGGTGAAGAGAAGGGGGAGCAGCCATAATTAACCTCTCTGCGCAAATCTCCATCAAGAGCTTCTTAACACCTCTGAAATATCAGAGCAACCGAGCCTCCCAGGATCCCCTGAGCGCTCTGGAAGACAGGTCATCAATTGAGCCCTGACCGCATCTGCACACGTTGCACATCAGACACAAAGACAAATGGCGCTCAGACCAGTGCCAAGGGGTCAGCGCCAGCCAGGGTGTAGATTCCAGGCTGGGCCCCCCGAGAGGGCCGGGGGCTGGAATGCAGACCCAGTCGGGCGTCATCCAGGATGGGGACTGAGAGAGTCGCTCCAGGACACTAGAGCACCCCACCCTGCTCTGTAACGACGGTCCCCTCCCCCTGCCATCCATCTCTGGAGCCCCTCTGCTCCTCTGGCATGTCTCGCACTCTGCTGCTCTTAACCCACCAGTGGGGGTGTCTCCCCACTCTGCCCAAGGGCCCAGGCCAGCGTGGCAGATGTGTCTGTCTTCCCTACCCCCTGCCACATGCAGCCAACCACCCCAAGCCAGGTTCTGACTGCCAGGGGCCAAAGGTGGCGAGGACCTCACCTTGCCCACACATTCACCTACATTGTGAGTGACTGAGCCACAGCTGCCCCACAAATTCAGAAAGGCAAGACATCGGAGGTCAACGTGGGGGTGGGGGGAGGGTTCCCCCAGAGGGGATCCCTCCCCACAGGCTGAGCCTAAACCCTGGATACCAGTCAGAACTCACAGCCCTGCCCCTCTCCCAACTCTGCGGGACCAAGGTAGGAAAAACGCAGGTGTGAACCTCCGTTTTAAGTGCAAGGAAAAGCTCTGTGGCTCTCTACACTCAAACGCCACATGGCCTGTCAAATGCCAAAGCAAGGTCGCAGCGGGGTTCACCTGTCGTCGCACTTGGCCCATTGCACCCAGAAAACCCTTGCCACTGGGAGGAGACAGACTGGCATGGGCATCACGCCCCTGCCCCAAACCCAGTTTGCATTATCTCCATGGACTAGAGCATGAGCTGAGTCTCCGCTCCATCCCTTTGGGGCAAAATCCAAAGGCAGAAGGAAAGAATTAGCCTGAGGGCTAGTTACAGAAAATAAGCACTAGATAGAGAGACAGAGAGAGTGGCTCTCAAGCCATCACACATCACAGGGCCTGGGGAGGGGGCTTCCCAAGGGCAAAGGCTGACAGATGACCTTGAACTCTGTCTTCGAGCCAGTTCAGTGGTATCCTTGACCCCTTTCAGTCCCATTTTCGCTTGACACTCCAGTTTCTTGGTGAAGCTAAGTTCTTTTACAGGACAGGGGTCCTTAACTTCCACTCCAGTGGGTTCCTAGAGTAGCCTGCAATTCCTAAATGACACCGCCCTGACTCTCAGACCACTTCATTTTCTGTTTTTCAGACCTCTTCTCTCTAGCTTTACAGTTCATAAAGTATATTGTATCTCAAGGTCCAGCCATACCAAGCTGCTATGTGACTTCACACTATCCTTAACCTCTTTGAGCCTCAGCTTGTATATCCTTAAACTGCAGGGCTAAATTAAACAAGGTTCAGAGTTTCATTTTAGCATGAATATTCCACCATTTCATGGTCATTTCAAAGATTATCTGCTGGACTCATCTGTGATAATGCTACCTATTTTATCAGAATCGGACCTGAACATTTTTGCCTTCCCAGGTCCCAAGCTGAACAGACTCCCCAAAGTTTCCCTTAGGCGGGGAAATGCTCTGTCAGTCCGTTTCCCCTCTTCATATTCTTATTTCAAATAGAGGTGGGAGATCAGGAAGGTAGGAGGCATTGGGTGGATTGAGGAGGAACTGGGAAATACTGGTGCGTGCCAACTTCTCGTAGGGAAAAGAAAAATGCAGAAGTCCAGGCTCCATGGCTGACACCTCTCGGGGCCTCTCTTACCCCTCCCCCTTTTGAAACATGTGAAATCTTCCCTAGCAATCTGGAACCACTCTACCCTCCCCAGGAGAGGAGTGCCGATGCCAAGCTTCTGACAGCTACTCACATCAGCGCCCTGGGAGTCATTCCCCACACTGATCCCTGCCTCCAAGATCCAATTCATCATCAACCCCAGTCAATGGCACCACCAAAACATGTCTCAAGTCTGCCAGCTGCCGCCCACACCACTGCCCCCTCTCCGTCTCTAGCACCTTGCAAAGTGTCTGGACCCAGCAGGTGCTCCTTAAAGATCTGTTGAATGAATGGAATCCAGGGATTGACTTCTTCCCTGGGAAACAGAACTGAGAGACAGGCTACTTTGCAGGGCAACCGTGAGTTCGGTATTTCCTATTCAGCTAAAGCACAAGTAAGCAGCCCACCTCAAACCCCACACCATCGCCTGAGTGAAGAATTCCTCTCCTCCTTCCTGCTCAGGTCCCAAGACTTGGGAGTGGCAATGAAACCACAGGTATCTCCTCAGTCTATGGATAAGACCTGAGTGGATGTATCGGTTTAACATCTGAGCAGCGTTAATTCCCAGGAGCCATCTCCTGCCCTTATGCAGGCTAACAATATCCAAACAGTAACAGACTCTGCAGCCACGCGCGTGCACGGCCACGCACACACAGACACACCGTGCTCCAGCCGCAGAAGAGGGCAGGGTTGTAACTCAGACCCTCTGCTGGGGCCTCATGGTCCCGCCCCCACCGGGATTTTAAGATTCTGCACCTCAGTTCCCTGACAGTGGTGTGCTTTTCAAGAATACAAACCCCACCCCCAACCCCATCCCCAGTCCCCATCCCTGGGGCCAGATACTTAGAGTTTACACGCAGCTCAGAGAGGAGAAGGGGTGATTTAAGATCCCCGTTTACTCTAAATTTCGGGAATTCCACATTCATCTGTAGGGAGTCCTTTGCCACAAAAGTCCTGAGCTGCAGAGTGACGTGGATGGCCACCTGGGGCCCCTGTCATGCCCATTTCAGGATGGCCCTCTTTATTTCACATGGGTGGTACCACCTCCAAATTTCCAATGCCATCACAGGAACACTGGACCTGTCTGGTCCAGTCAAAGACATAGAAGCAGACTCTCTTCTGGCCACATGGAAGAGCAACTCTGGGGGCAGGCAGATCCCCCAGCCTCCTCCCACAGCTCCATCTAATGCACTTCCATGCTGGCCCTCCCGCCTGTCATTTCCGACTGCTCCAGGAGCACGTTTCATTGTGGTTACTGACACAGACTCTGGAGTCCAGCAGCCGGGGTTTGGATCACAAGCTGCTCCCGAGAGGTATACCTGGAGAGGTCACTCAACCCCTCCAAGCCTCTGTGCTCTCATCCATAAAAGGCAACTCACAACTCACCGCACGCACAAGATTGCCATGAGAATGAAGTGCAGTAACTACTGTAGGTAAAGCTCCTGACCCCAGGTAAGGGGTCCCTCCACTGCTGGTAGTCCCCAGCCTCCAGCCCAGCCCCACCAACCCCAGTTAGCACGCCGCTGGCCCTGAAACACCCAGTTCTTGCGGCCTTAAAGAAAGCTCCATCCAAGTAAGATGCTTTGAAAAATAACCAAATTAAAGGGAAATGAATTTCCCTTGTAGCTTTCCTGAGGTGTCTCTTCCTCTTCCCTGTGTGAAACCCTTATCTGATGAGAAACAAACGGCTTTCTTAATATATGAAAGAGAGCCACTGATGAGGCCAAATTCTGCCAATTCCTAGTCACACCACTCTCCACCAGACAACACTGTTGGTGTCATTGTCATCTTGCTACCCATTTCCTTAATAATATCCTTCCTCTGTCGCCCACTCCTCCCAGTTCAATCCTCTCTGCAAGAAACAGCACCTGGGCATCGGAGGACAGTCTGTGGGTGGGTACCCTGACAGTGACAGAGGCTCTGTCTGGGAGGAGGGATCCCAGCTGATCTTCATGTTCTTCGTGGTTTGCTCCATCTACTGAATTTTGCTTCCCCCCCCCACCATAATGTACATGGCCACATGTATTCCTTTTTAAAATGAGAAAAAATATCAAGTTGCTTCCCAAAGTCCCAGGCCTTGTCTGTAAAGGTCGTTTATGAAAGACAACTAAGGATGATGAATCGTTCTCATTTGACCCTCAAGGACTAGGCAAGAAGTGGCCCGGTGTAACCAGAGACCTGAGCCATGGAAACAGGAAGGAGGGTGCTCATTCACCCGGCGGGCGTTCACTGAGTGCTTCCCTCCTGCGAGGTGCCAGCTGTGAACACAAAGTTCCAGCCCGCCCTTGGGTGAGGAAGTCCTATTGGGGCAGACAGACACGGAGCCAAGCAGACACACGTGTAACATGTGCTGTGAAAGTTAAGTAAGATAAAGAGGAGGACGAGCATCCTGGGGAGGGAAGGGCCGTTCTGGAAAGGGTGGCTGGGGAAGGCTTGTCCAATGGGGTTCACTTCCACAGAGACCTGGGGAAGCGAAACAGCCAGCCAACAGCCGGAACAAAGGTATTGAGACTGGACTGGGCTTATCGAGTCCGAGGAGCAGCAAGGAGACCAGTATGACTGGAACGGCCCGTGTGTAAAGGAAAGCGGGAGGAGAGGAAGGCAGAAAGGCGCCAAGCTCAGATCTGGTGGGGCCTGCTGGTCATACTTAGGACTCCGGGGCTCACTCAAGTGGCACTTGAAGCCACTGGAGAATTTTGAGTGCAATGACATAACCAGATTTTCATTTTAAAGATCATTCCTGCCTGCTGTGGGAAGGAAATAAAGTATAGAGTCAAGAGTGGAAGCAGGAGTCCAGTAGGAAGGTCATTGCAATACTGCAGGTGAGGGGGTGTGGTATTGGTGGCTTGGACCACTGCGATAAGAAGTCTGGATATATTCTGGATCTTGTTTTTAAGGGAGAGGCCACAGGCTTGGTTGATAGGTTGAACATGGGATGAGAGAGCAAGGAAGGAATCAAAAACAGTCCTAAGTATGTCGGGGTGAGCAACTAAGAGGTTGGGCTTGCCCACTACTAAAATGAGGAAGACTGGGCAGAGCAGGTGGGGACAGGAGGTTTGATCAAAAGATGTTAAAGCATATCAATTTGAGTTGAAATAGTATTAAACAAATAGGCAGTTTATGATCAAGCTGGTGGGTATACAAGTCTGAGCTCAAGTGAGAGGTTCAGACCAGACATATAATTAATTCTGAGAGCCCTAAACTGAGTGGTCAAACCACAACTCCTCACTTAATATTCCCAACTAAGCAGTGGCGTGGCTATGACTTTGTTTTATAAATGACAAACCTGAGACTCAGAGAGGGGAAGTAACTTGACCAAAGTCTGTATTTGAGAACAGATTCACCCACATTCATGTGTGGGTCAGTCTGATTCCAGAGACCATGTATCAGGCCTTAAGAAATCCAGATCATAACAACCACAGGGCCAGTAACTCAATGCATGGCACCCTGCACCTTCCCGATTCAGTAAGCTGAGCCCTACCTCCTTAGAAGATCTGCAATTGTTCTTGTTGCCTGAGCATCCACAGCATCTAGGGCCCAAAGTCATGTCTAGCTCTTATGTATGGGCATTTGCCTTGGTTTCCTGATTTGTCCCAAATCTTCCTACAGACCTGAGATCAAGCTCTAAACACAAGCCTACAGCACTGTGGCCCTAATGCCCCATCACTTCTTGTCAGTTCCTGCCTGGGTAGGCACTCCAGGTGTCTGCTATTTATTTATTTATTTATTTGTAGTAACCATTACCTGGAGATATCGTGACCTTGACCTCAAAGTGGTTCCTCCCACTGTGGGATCTTGGTCAAATCATTTGACCTCTAAGCCTCAGTTTCCTCACCTATCAGAGGGTGGGGATAGACCAGAATCTTTTAAGAGTCTGTGAAACATGTAGAAAGTGCAAGGTTCTCAAATAAAAGTTTTCTATAATGAAAAAACTTTGGATCCTGTAGCCCTGTTTTGAATCCTGGTTCAGAGGCTCACTGGGTGGGGTGAAAGTGAAGGTCACTCAGTCGTGTCCAACTCTTTGTGACCCCATGGACTATACAGTCCATGGAATTCTCCAGGCCAGAATACTGGGGTGGGTAGCCTTTCCCTTCTCCAGGGGATCTTCCCAACCCAGGGATCAAACCCAGGTCTCCCACATTTGCAGGCGGATTCTTTACCAGCTGAGCCACAAGGGAAGCCCTGGAGTCATGAGTAATTTAATCCCTCCACCCCTAAATGAGGGTGACAATATCAACCTTACAGGGTGTGAGGAGCACAGTCATGCAACATGGGTGCTCCCGACATACTAGTTTACTGAATACAAACTTCAGAAAATTCTAAGAACGCACAGTGAGCCCAAGTTCCCCAACACTACCTCCTAGTGACTCCCCTTCCATCCACAGCACACACAAAAGATTCCAGCATGTTCTACCCAGCCATCTGATGATTTCTCTCACCTCCTGCTTTGACTTACCCCACAGGCCCCCAAACCGTATTTGCTAACAGCTCACCTTTCCACTTAGCCCTAGGCTCATTTCACCAATTCCTACTCCCCAAGAAAAAACCCTGGGAGACATATTAGGAGGGAAAGAGGAAGATAAAAAAAAAAAAAAAAAAAAAAAAAACCTCCTTGCCTCTCTGATCCACCACCAGAAGCTTCCTATTAGCAGAATCTGACCAACAGAAAATAATGAGTATCAGCACGGTTATTGCAGTGGCTGTGGCTCCTTTATACCAGGCAGGACCACAAAGTAGTAGAGAAAGGGGGAAACAGTGTGGGTTAGATCACAAGGGTTCTAATCCAGGCTGAATCACATTACCAACTCCTAGATGACCTCAGAGAGGTCACTTGATTCTGAGCCATCCCCAACTATAAATCTGACATTATTACCTTTGATTTATAGATAATGACACTTGAATATTAGCTTTATTATCAACACACATATGCCCTTGGATGCTTGGCTTTGAAGCTTCAGAGAACAACTATAAAGGACCTACTATGCTCCAGGGCTGCCTTGGACCTGTGGATTTTCTCATTCTGAAGTAGCCCTGGGGTAGCAATCACGATGAGGTTTTAAGTTCAAGTGAAGTACTAGAAGTGAAGGATATACTTAGCTAGTGAATAACAAGCAGAGAGTTACCCTAGTCCTCAATATTCGTTGAAAGGACTGATGCTGAAGCTGAAACTCCAATACTTCAGCCACCTGATACGAAGAACTGACTCACCTGAAAAGACCCTGATGCTGGGAAAGATTGAAGGTGGGAGGAGAAGGGGATGACAGAGGATGAGATGGTTGGATGGCATCACCAACTCAATGGACATGAGTTTGAGTAAACTCTGGGAGCTGGTGATGGACAGGGAGGCCTGGTGTGCTGCAGTCCATGGGGTTGCAAAGGGTTGGACACAACTGAGAAACTGAACTGAACTGACCCTAGATCTGCATGTGTGACCCCGAAGCTCATGCTTCCCTTGCCAAGTCTTGATACTCAGGACACTGCAGGCTTTGAAATCAGAAAACACTGGATTTACACCTCATTCACTTGCTGAGAAGCCTTGGGTAAGCGTCTTTACCTCTCTGAGCTTCCATTTATCTCAATAATGGAATGAAGACACTGCTACCTGCCTCAGAGGCCATATAAGGATCTGGAGAGCACATGAAGAGAGCAGCTTAGACACAGTGCAAGCACAAAGCAGCCTCTCAGAGACCTAGAGCTCCATTCTCCCTGCTACTTTAGGGCCACCTCAGATCCAGAAGCAATCACACGTCCAAGCCAGCCCTGCCATACAGGAGGTCCTTCACAGCCATCCTCTGAAACGTCAAAGCTGCATGTCCAAGGCCATGCGGCTATGAACGACAAAGCTAATATTCACACACAGCTCTTCTGCCCCAAGGCTAGGGTTCCCCCCGAAGCCAAGTCAGAGCAATTTGACCATCCTGAATCCCGAGAGCATCACGCCCTCACCAGCCTGCTCTTTTTATCCCCCATATTCTAGCTCAATTTTCAGCTACCTATACAGACTCCCACTTGGAGGAAAATCACCAAGTCAGAAAAGTCCCGTTTTGCCAGCTCACAGGGGATCTCCTAGTAAAAAGGCTTCTACCTCCATGTCAAGGAACAGCAACAGAAAGTATCCTATTGACTTTTCGGACTTAAAGCAAATTAATTCTCCAAGCACAGTCCAGAGCAAGTCACAGCCCAGTAAGAGCCAGTTAAACATAAATGGGAACCAGCACAGCAGCTCTGAAGCCATCAGGTCCCTGAGAAAACGGTGATGTTGCGAAGGTAACTATCAAGCAAAACTGATCCTGGAGGCGCCAGGCATGTCCACGCTGCAAAAGGAATAAAAACTCAAATCCAGAAAACATGAACACCGGTTCCTGCATATCAGGCTCTACCTGGGAAACTACAGGCCCTTCTGAAGTATTCTGTAAGCAGCACCAACCCTCCGGCTTCCCTAAAAGATTCTTGGCCCCTTCTTTCTGAAACACGACAAAGTCTGCAGGAGCACAGTGCCAACAGATGAAGACTGGCTGCGTCCCCTGTGGTTACTCTCTCGTTCCGCCTCTCCTCCTGCCTGCCCTGGGCCGGGATGGATCCAATGCACCTACAAGGACCTCATTCTAGATGTGGCTCAGTGGTCAGAAGAGCCAGTGTCAGCCAGGCAGTGCCCTCCTTACCCTCAACGCTGCCAAATCCAGAGACTTCTCCATCCCACCTCCGGAGTGCTGCTCCTACACCAGACTCTAACACTAAAAGGCTGGGGTTTTTCCCACCCTCCAAACCTTTTCTGTCCCTCCCTTATTGCCTAGAGAAAGGAACACCTTCTCTCCCAAGGAGTCTAACATGGCACCTGCCTTCTGTGCTGAGGATAAAGGCTCAGCAATCTTCCCTTCCTTCTTAGACATGAGACCTGAGATGCCAGAATTTGCCAACTGCCTCATTACACCCCAAATCTAAATCTGGAAGCTCAACAGCACGAGTGGCTGTTGTGGGAAAGTGCTCACGATGCATCTTTAAGTGTATCTCGAGCTAGCATGACAGCCTCCAAAATGTGATTTCAGGGCCTGGTACAGAGCGGACACTCAATTGGTGCTTGTTAAATGAGTGAATGAACGTCTTTAAAAACAGAACAGCACACTCTAGATTGTGGATGCTTAGACGTTAAGCTGGAAAAATAGATATCGAAATTTTCCTATTGGTTATTTTTGGAGTGGGGACTTACAGGGGGCTTTCCCCCAGTATTTTCTAAATGCTCTCTAATGAACATACAATATTTTGCAATAAGAAAATCATTAAGTCACTTTTATAAGGAGTTAATTGTTGTTAAAAAAAAAAAGGGGGGGGGGCCTACACATATACAAAAAAGGAAGAGTGACTGTCATCCAAACTCGCAACCTACACACGAGCCAACTTCTTCCCTCCCACACATCCCACCCCTTCTCAGAGAAAGCTTTCCCGCCCTCCCTTTTGTGTCTTGATTCCAGGCATCTGGGGAGTCAAGCAATGGCCTTCAAGTGTTAGCCTCATCAGAGTCAGAGCCCAGCGTTCAGGCAAGCCCCATTGCTCCAAGGCTAGCAGAAACGCAGAGGAAAACCAGCCTGCTCGCTTCTGGTGTTCCCCCTGCTTTGCCAGAACCATCCTGCCATCCCCAGAAGTGAATCCAGCCTCCATCTCATGGGGCGCTTGTCTACCTGTGCAGGCTCACTCACCTGCAGGTCAGGCTGAAGATGTGAACTCTCATGTCCTGGCAAGCTTTCCAGGAATTTACTATTTTATCAATGACCCACTAACCCATCTCCTTCTTCTCATATCCCCTGTCTCTTTCTCTCGTAGCCCTAGACCACGTTTATGGTCCAAGTCCCTGTCCTTCTTCCCACCTGGATTCACATCTGCCCAGTGTAGAGCAGCTCAAGATGGCCCAGGGGGACCACATGACTCAAGGGCAGAGGGGACCTCAGGTGAACACACAGGAAGGGCATTCACAGAGGCACCAGACAGAGGAGGGAGGGTGGAACTGCAGGTGAGAGGCATCTCACCAATCACAACAGGGGGCTGGAAAGTGGAGGAGGGAAGGAGACAGAGGACAAGCATCGCCAAGGGCTCCTGGACCCACAGACCGAGAAGCAGGCCGGTCTGGGGCTCTTGCCAGAGAGAAGAAAACTGGAGATGGCTCACGGCACAGAAGGGCAGCCAGGCCCCAGCTAGGACCTGCATTCTCCCTCCTCCGGTTCTCCTCGGCCCAGGACAAGCAGATCTGAGGGCTCTGGAGGAATCCCCCTTGTCATCCCCACGTTCACGATTAGCACACCCAACAGGTGAGATGCAAGAAGCCCAAACAGGGCAGGATTCAGAGTGTCCACCGTCTGTGAACGTGACCTCTCAAAGCCTTGGTTTCCCAGCCTGCAAAGAAGGGAATAAGAATTCCTACTATTCCAAGCTGTTGCAGGCATTCAGTGAGATAATTTCCATGAAGTATTCTGCACAGTGCTTAGCATCTAAGAGTTCCATATGAGGACAAGATTATCAGCATTTTCTTAACTTCTCTGGTTTTTCTTCACCCCCAACTCATCCTTCAGCTCTCTGCGCAAACATCACTTTTTCCAAGCCACCTCCCCACTCAGAGATGGGGTGTTAGAGAGGGTTCAGATGGTCAGACAGACCTCAGTGTTAGTTCCAGCCTGGACACCTCGCCATGGCTCAGTTTCCTCATCTGTGACAAGGGAACAATAATGACCGTACCTCCCTCCCTCCAAGACTCATTGTGAGGACTAAGCGATACATGTGAAACCATGACAACAGGATCTACATATACTGAACACTTAATAAATTTTAGCTATCATTTCACCCCTTGATCCCATCATTCTAAATTAGATTTCCATAACTCTCAGTGCATTCATCATTTCTAATTACATATTTCTTTGTGTTGTTTAATATTTGCTCCCTCCACCCAAGTTTAAGTTCCCCGAGGGACAAACCAAGTGTCTCTCTTGAATGTGGCTGTATTCCCAGCACCTGGTACAGTGCCTGGATATAGTAGGTGTTTAATAAACTCCTGCTGGATGAGTCAATGAAGAGAACATTAATGCTGGCATGCATAATCACCAAGGTCCCTTCCAGCTCTGAGAGTCTCTTACCATTCTCTATTTTTTGACAGTTTTTGGAAGAAAAGTTTAAAATGAGCCCCAGAGAAGCTGTTCATCAATCCTGGGGGAGGACTCAGGGCACTTTGCTGACAGACTCCCCAACCCTCAAGTCATCCAGAGATTTACTCTGATTTTTTTGTTGTTAAAACCCAGGAAGGAAGGCTGCAGGGTTTCCAGGATGGGACCATTCTCTACTCCCTCAGGGCAGCTTGCATGCAGGACATTAACCAAGGACACTAACCTGGGGAGCGGGGACCCAGCCAGGAGAGCAGGCCTTCCCGTGTTAGCAACGGACAGGCAGCCCTGAGCCCGGGACACCAGACCTCACAGAGCAACAGGCGACCACAAGCATCCCCTGTCCTCACCTTTCCACCTCTCCAAAGAGAGAGGGCTTCACATGCACAGACATCACGTGCATGAAACAAGGGGGACTCGAGGGCTGGCCCCGGGTATCACGACCTCACCCAGCCACAGAAGGTGCTTGCTTCTGAAGCAGATTCCTGGGCCACCCTAGAACTTTTCCATCAGATCTGCAGTGGGGCCTGAAGACGCGCATTTTGTAAGAGTTCCCCAGGCATTGTGATGCGTACCAAAGTCCAAAAGCTGCTGTTCCAATGAGAAGAAAATTGACCAGTATAACGGCTGCCCCACTGGATACTAGATATGTGAAACCAATTACTTCTGCACTTCTAACCTAACTCTGGAAACAGAAACTGGCCTATTCTACCAACAGCTGCTTTGAAGCAGCTATTCTGAATCACCAGCTTACAGGTCTGATGGATCACCTGGGAAGCTCTAAATATACTGATCCTGGAGTCTTACCCCTAAGGATTGATTAATTGGTATGAGTTGCAGTCTAAGACTGCATAGGTCTAGGATCTTAATATGGTAATTCTAACATGCAGGCAAGTCTGAGAACTGCTCTAACTTACCCTTCCCACCCAGTTCACTAATGCAGACTCCAAATACCACAAGCACCCAGAAGAGCCTTTACCCACCAGAGGCTCGGCCTGAGAGGTCATGGGCGAAGAAGGAAACAGACAGTGTGGTTCACATTGCAAGACTGGGATTTCTGAGGCTTGGAATCTGGTCAGAGAATCCATCCTAAAAGACCCAAGTCTCCGTCTCCCAGAAGTTGTAGGTGACTTGCTGACCGGGCATCCGTGTCCTCAGTGTATATGAGTCAAAAGAATAAGGCTGCAAAGAGGTCCCCAAGTTCTCTTCCAATTTTTATTCCAGCTCCACCATTTACCAGCTCTGCAACCTCAGCAAGTCAGGTAACCTCTTCAAGTCCCACTTTCCTCCTCTCTATAACGGGAATATCATTATTTAACACTTGCTCACTGAATCCTCACAACCGTATATGCAAAGCATTTAACATTGTTGCTGGCACACAGTAAAAGCTCCATCCATCTTAGCTGATGATAAAATAAGTCCTTCTCTGTTGCTTCATTCTTTTCCTTTTTGCCTTTAGAGGGGCTTGGATCCTTGGTGCTATTCTGCAGATCTCAGATACTCTTCTAGGGCCCCCCTTTTCTTGCCAAGCTTGCCCACCTCTTTGGTCTTGAATTTTCTACCTAACTTTTCTGAGCCTCAGTTTCATCTCCAAAGCGGGGGTATAAAGAAATACTACTCCTGCGTTTACTTTAAAAACCAATGAGCTAACCTATGTAGAGTGCCAAACACAAGACCTGCCACAGGATCACTCAAAAAAAAAAAAAAAAAAGGATACTAGAGAAGGTGAAGAATGGTGGCTTCTCCCCCCTTGAATCAAGGTTCAGCCAACTCCATCTGCTCTGGCAGCCAAAGGGAAGAAAAGGTGTCTCCTAAAGGCTCTCGGGAAGCTGAAAATTCCAAATGTGGGGCCAGGGGGAGAGGCAGCCTTGCCTGCCTGCCACCCCTCCTGGGGTGATGCTGAAGAATGCTGACTCCAGCCTGGGCCCCTCTCACCGGCTCCCCATCCTCCTCCCTCCATTTAGCTCTGGCAATCCAATTCCCTTTCTTCCACCCGGAAATCGATGTTTAATTAACACATTATTGGAAAAATAAACACAGTCTTCATGGGACTGCAACGAAGCTAATGCAGCTCAGCTTGGGGGCCACAGACCATCCCCTGAGTGAGAGAAATCCTCTACTCCTATTCCCTGCTTCTCAACCAAGAAAAAAATTCCCCCTTCTCCCTGGAGTCCTCCAGCCGGGGAATCCCAGCTTCCCACCACTGTGTATCCTCCCTTCCAGTCTCTAGGCAGAGCGATCACCTGTCCCATCTAATCCTTGGTCCTCAGACACTGATACAGGGAAGGAAGGGAACCAGGTGTCATTGCATATATCACAGCTTCCCAGGTGGCTCAGATGGTAAAGAATCTGCCTGCAATGCAGGAGACCCAGGTTTGATCCCTAGGTGGGTAAGATCCCCTGGAGAAGGGCATGGCAATCCACTCCAGTGTTCTTGCTGGAGAATCCCATGGACAGAGGAGCCTGGTGGGCTACAGTCCATGGGGTCGCAAAGAGTTGGACATGACTGAGTGACTAACAGACGTCTGACATGATTACAGAAGGAGGTACCTCCTTTGGGACTTCTGCAAGGTGTGGACGGGCCCATCTCCCCCTTCCCTCCAGACTAGAACCAGCACTCATCCAGCTGAGAGTTCAGTGGCTGTCTTCCCCTGGCTGGAGGAGGGAGAAGACCCAGGGGTGGCTGAGCAGGAGATGGGCCCCAGATGCCCTCTTCAGCCCCCAGACTCAGGGGCTGATCTGAACACCTGAATTTCCTCCTCTGCCTCCCTTTTCAGACCTTCCAGCTCCCACCACTTCTGCTCCAGGGTTCAGCGTAGCAGGCAGGGCAAGGACTCCGAAACAGCAGGAATTCTGGGGTCAGACCCAAGCTTGGGTCAGAGGTCTGCGACTTCTCCCTGTGTGGTCCTAGACAAGCTATTTAACCCTCCTGATCAACAGCCTCCTTGTCAGACAAAAGAGGACATCACCCATTACAGGAAATGTGGCAGACCACGATGCTCTGCCAAGAGCAAGTGCTAGCTGATTGTCCACTCGCCAGAATCTCCCACTGGGGGCGAGCCCCACTGCCAGGGCCAGGACGAGTGTGGCCCATCAGGGATCAGGGCCCCAGAGCAAAGCAGAGCCAGACAGGGTGCAGGTTCTCTGCCTTCTGCCCACCCACCACCATCATACATCAAACAACACAGCCTCCCTCTGCAGCTCTCTCTTCTGACCAAGGTAACTGAGTCACCACAGGAAACAGAGTCTCTCAAGGCCGTCAGAAAGACCCCCAGCAGCCTCCCGTCCCTAAGCCATGTTAATGCCACTGAGCAGCAGCAGCATCTTCAGCAAGTCCCAGGGTTGTGATCCAACAGCCCAGCAAGCAGGTCAGCTCCCAGACTCAAGTTCTCAGACATGGAGGGGTGGGTGGGTGGACCAGAGGACTGGCCCACAGACGTGCAGTGACCCAGTGTGAATATCAGAGCATCGGAGGCAGGTCATTGGGTTTGAACGTGATCTTGTCACTTCCTTCCTGCATGACCTTGCCCATGTTATTTAACTTCTTTAGGGCTCAGTTTCTTTGTTTGTCTTACCAAAATGTCAAGAGTACCCATCTTACAACGTGGTGGAAAGGTTAACTGGAACAATGCATGTCAAGTGCTTAGCATAGTAACTGGCAAACAGCCAGGACTCAAACGCTGGCTAGCAGAAAGAGTTGTTGTAAGGGAGTTAGGTTTGTAGTCGTCATGTTGGTAGCAGGAGTAGTCAGGAGATTAAGGTCTTAATCCTTTAGAAATGGGGGACAAGAGGAAGTACCTCTGGGGGAAGGCTCTTCTCCTAGGCACCTTCTTGCCCTAATATTTGATTTCCCTTTCTGGCACACCTTTTCTTTATCTCAAGAACAGAAAGTGGGTGATGTCATCCCAAAGAAGGATGACCATATATTTTATCATCCAAACCAGGACACTTTTGAAAGCTAATATTACACTAGGACCAAGCCCTAAATGGGCCTGTCTCTACAAACCAGGGCAACCGGTCACCCCATCTCAAAGTCACACAAAAACAGCTTCCCATCCCGTCTCAAGGTCCTGGCAGAAGGTAAGGCTTCCCAGCTTCTCAGAGTCTACTTTGCTCTGGTCTCCCACTCCCCAGCCCCAAAATACACAAACAGAGAGACAGACAGACAGACACACACTCACACATGCAGGCCTAGGATGTCTAACCCCTTCCTGAATCGAGGTCAAGTCCAAGCCTAGGATTGGAGTACAGGGACTAATAAGAGCCCTTCCCCTTATTCCATGACCTCACACTCTCCAGCCAGCCTCTGGAAACAAAGACAAAACACAGCGAGGCTAGTGTCTGGCCCCACACCTCACTTTCTTGAGAAGCAAGGGCTTAGCAGTCTGGGAGAAGGTGACAAGCTGCCAGGTCTTCGGATCCAGACTTTGAATGGAGCCCCTGCTGCATCTGAGCTTGACCATGACGGGCAGAGCTACACGAGATTGAGGACCCGGAGCACCCCCACTGGGGCCTCTTCCTCCAGCACACTCAGGGCATGACCTTGACCCGCACCCAGCGACTCTAATGACCTTGGAGAACAGCCCCCAGCCTCCCCCTACTCTCCTTCCAGCTCTGCAGGAATAGTCAGCCCCCATTAAAGGCACACCTACTCCCTCTCACTTCACAAAGCCCACCCCACTCTGTCCAAGGAAGAAGGACAACTCAGAGGGCATCTCAGGCAGCCTCCAGCACCATTCTCTTTGAGAAAGAGCCTGTGTCCCATAGACCCAGCACGATGGTATAGAAAGAACACAGCCCGGACAGCCAAAAAACCTGGATTCCAGCTTTGTCTCTCCATCAGGCTTGGCATATGACTCTGGACAAGTCACTGAATCTCTCTAGGCCTCAGGTTTCTCATCTGTGTTGGAGAGTTCTGAATGAGATGATGGCTCATCTCCCTTCTACCTCTAATAGTATAACAGAAGGGTCATAAGCTTGGGCTCTGGGATAAGAAAGATTTGAGTTCAAATCCCTGATCTGCCATTTTACCTTCTTACTTCACCTGAGTCTCAGTCTCCTCCTCTGTCAAAGGCAGGGTTTCACAGCACAGTCATCGCTCAGTATCTGCGGGGTACTGATTCCAGGATCCCTCTCAGACACCAAAATCTGCGGATGATCAGGTTTCTTACATAAAATGATGCAGCATGGTTGGCCCTCCATCTCAGAGGATGCAGAGCCCACGAATACAGAGGGCTGACTATATACTGCACTGAGCTGTGCAGAAAATTAACAGAGATACTGAATGCAAAAAAAAAGAAGGAAGGAACTTTTACAGAACTTGGTATATATTAAGCACATCAGCTATGGTAGCCATATCACTACGATTACTGTTACTACAACTTGATGACAATAACCAACTAGCATTAGTGGGACCATGAAGGAGACAGCGTCACTCAGCCGGGCCTGGAAAAGACCTTTCTATCGGACTTGGACATTGCACATTGCAATCCCTCTAGCAGATCTGGACTTGCAGGCAGGGACAGCCAGAGGCAAAGTTCGGCTCTCCCAGAAGACAGGTTCCAAGCTTAGAACCCCCAACGCCAAATCCATATGGTTCTTTCTGCCAATCAACGAATATTTGCTGAGCACCTCCGACATGCCAGAAAATGTCCTAGGCACTGAGAACACTGCAACGAACCCAAAGAGACAGAGACCCTGACCTCATGGAGCCTGCTTCCATGGGGAAACAGACAAGATTACCTTAACACCCGGTGGGTATTGGAGCGTTAGGTGGTGAGTAGTTGATGAGAATTAAAGGCAGAAAAATGGGCTGGAAAGGGGCCAGGCAATCGGGGAGGGTGTTATTTCAGACGGCCCCTTAGGCGAGGCCTCTCGGAGGAGGACTCACTGGAGCAGAGCCCTGCAGAGCCCTGCCCAGGCCCGGGACTGCCACCTGTGGCCGGCCCAGTCACACCTCGCCATCTGCAGAGCAGCCAGGGGTGCCCTCCAGGGTCAGAGCTGCAGTGAGGCTTGGCGGTCCCTCCCCCAGCAGATAGGTGCTTGAGGGAGGCCGGGCCTGATGGCAGCAGGAACCGAGGCATCAGGCCTGCGAATTTCTAGGCAGTGAGCTTTGGAAGGGACACTTCGACTTTTGCAAGGCTCCCATCTACACTCAAGGCTGATACAAGGGGAACGCAGCAGGGGGATCCCAAGAGCCTTCTCCTCTGGGTGTCTGGCCCAAGAATCCACCCCCGAGTCATCATCCTACCCCTCATTTGTCCCCTTTCTCCGGCAATGACGTAACCCTTTCTCCCTAACGGCTCAAGGTCAGCCCTGGCAAGGGAGTGTGGACATAGGAAACGTCCGACAACCAGCATTTTGCTCCGAGGATTTTTTTTCTTCTCTCTCTTAGGAAAAATGTTTTCCCATCTCATATATAATTCCTAATAAAGAGAGACACACCTTTAGCCAAAGGAAAAGGGAAAATGGCGTCTGGTAGTCAAGGCAGCCGAAGCCCAGGAGCCTATGGGGTGGGGGCGGGGGTGCTCAGATGCCATCCCGGCCGAGGGCGACTGCAGCTCTCTGGGGCTGCAGCCTCCGCCGACAAGGCCGAGCCGCCCAAGGGTGGCTGGTGCCCAGGAGGGCAGGGCCGATCTCTGCGCTCTGTCCGGGGCTTCTGAGGTGGCAAGGGAAACCCTCAATTTCGCCCACCTCGTCCCTTGCCCCCCCCTACCCCGTCGGCATCCGCCCACCCGTCATCCACGATGATCACACCCACCCACGGGCTTGCTCCGGGGAGCCGGGCTGGCTCACGAGGCTTCCCGCCGGAGACGGAGCGCCTTCTCCCCCTCCAGTCTTCTCAACTCCCTGGAATACTCCATCGCCCTGTCTCCCCCACCGAACACCTCGGCTCTTTGCCGTCCTCCCCACGAGTGAGGGTCAGGGAGCGTCACCCCCACACCTCCCCAGAGCCAGGCGCACTGTCCGCATCCCACAAGCACACTCACGCAGCACAAACAGGCAGGCAGTCCCCCGCTCCAACCTCACGCACCATGTTGACAATCCAGGTTGTCCAATTGGAGGCACACGGGGCATTTGACAAAACACAAACACCCCTCCAGCGCCGCCCACCCCCACCCCAACCGCGAGGCCACACAAAGGCCACCCAGAAATTTAAGATCAGACATCATCCGGGAGAGTGAGAGCTGGGTAGGACAAAGACATCACTCCAGCCTCTCAACAAACCACGACAACCCTGGGAGATTCTGCCGTGCCCTCTGACTTGACACAGGCCACCGAGCAGAGCTGTGTGTTGGGGTGTGTGTGTGGGAGCATGCACATGTGTGTGTGGAGAGGGGGGGCAGGTATCTGTGTCTCTATTGTCCAGGCATCAAATCTCCCCAGAGGTAACCCAGTCCAGACTCCGCTTTCCCCGGGTAACCTTCCTCCAGTGTGCCGCAAACATATATTACACGGATGGTTAAATTGGATCATTATCACCGGGTGCTTATTTGGCAAAAGGGGAAAAAAAAACCCATTAATGTCATCTACCCCCATTCCAGTCCTCCTCCTATGAAGTCCCCTCCCCCAAAGAGTCTCCAACATGCTAATCCCATGAACTGCGACAACACCACAGTTTTGGGGAAAGCAGGATGGCGAGAAGAAAGCAGAGGGCGGTGTAGGGAGAAGACGGGGGTACCGTGACTGCGTTTCCCGTATGAAGACTGGTGGAGAGGAGCCATGGTGGAGGTAGGGGTGGGGAGAGCCGGAAAACCAAATGGAACCAAGCCCTCGATCGCCTGAGACTGTGGGAGTGTGTGTGTGTGTGTGTGTGTGTGTGTGTGCAAGAGCATGTGCAAAGTACGTGTGTAGATGTGCCGACTTAGCGCTCCTATCAGAAGGCTGCATCCGTGTGGCATAGGAAAGGCCATCGCACCACTGTTGTGTTGCAAAAAAAAAAAAAGAAAAGAGCCGCAGAGCCATCAGAATCAGAATTTTCTCATCCAGGCAGAAAGGACTCCAGGAAAGGGGGGAGGGGGTAAATAGGGGTAGGGGAGAGCGGGTGTGTGCAAATGGAAGCAAGAGAATGGCAGACCTGGGGGAGGATGGAGGGGACATTGGTGGTAGGGTGGAAAAAATTGCACGCACACAGAGACACAGACACACACACACGCACAATACCCAAACGCCAACCCCACCGCTCCACTATGCATCCGAGACTGACAACCCGTCCCCCATCCCTCCGCTGCCTCTCTGAGCCCCCAAAGCTGATGCCGATGGGTTTCCGTATCTCAGTTTTGCAGCAGTGGGCTAATTACAACCAAGCCCCCTCACCAAATTAACCCCTCCCCTCCTTCTCCTTTTTTCTCTAAAAGGCCAATTGAAGAATAATGTGTTTTTAGAGATAATGGATTTTTTTCCCCCCTAGGAGCGAGAGAAAGGGGGATACAGGACAGAAATTCTGCCAACCGGTGACTTTCGAGCTCACCTCTGTCTCGCCTCATGTCCCCATTTGCTGTAGCATCTCATCTACCATTTTCCAACCATCCCCTTATCCCCCACCACCCAAAAGAAAAGACCTTCCTACCATGCACATCGACAAATACATCAACCGCCACCCAATCTCAGTAGCCGATCTCAAAACCCCAAGCCTCAAACCACCTCGATACATCCTTTCCCTTATATAAGCAGCAAATCATCAACATATTCAGTAGAAACGCAGCATTAAAATCAACCAGAAAAGGAGGCCAGCCCTCCGTCAACCCCCTAATAATGAATAACAGGGAGCTACCAGAGAAGCAAAGACGTAGTTGTCTCTCAAAATCCAGAATCCCTTTGATTTCTTGCCCCCCTCATCTTAGGAAGCAATTTTGGAAAATTATTATTTCACTAGAAAGGGCCGGAAAGCTCCAGAAAAGGGCATTCGCACAGTCCAGTTGTTTAAAAAAAGAAAAAATTAACCCAGCCCTGTTGCTCACTTTAATAGCTAACTTCCAGCGTCCAGCCTTTTCCCCCTCTTCCAGAAGGAAGACTGACTCGCCAGATGAACCCCAGGCTGCAGAAAATGGGCCAAGAGCCCTTACTCTCCACTCCCCAACCAAGGGGGGAAAAAATCAAACAATAGGAATGTCTCTGCACAACCAGCACCCATTTGAAATATCGTTCGCCCCAATATGACTTAGGCAGATTAAGCCAGATTAAAAAAAAAAAAGAAAAACCAGCCTTGCTATGTCTCTCCCTCTCTCCCCTCCATCCTTCAGCCACGTACCCAGTAGCCCTTAGGTAAACTTGCCCATCATAACCAGCAGGACCATTTTAACTTGAAAGGCGACGCAGAAGCCCTTGGACGATGAAGGGAGGCTCTACCCAGAACCGCAAATTCATAAAGGGCTAGTTCTTCGGGCTCCCCAGACCTAACCTCCAGGTGCCCCCAGATAGACTATCCTGGGTACTAAGTCACCCAGCGCACTGGGAGTTCAAATTTCCATTGGAACCTTCATCACAAAGGCAAACGGTCATCTAACCACCGAAACTACACAATCCCCCAGGTGTGACAAGGAGCATTGTTCTCCCTCCAGGGCCATCCACAGGACCCAGGGCAAAGGAAGAATTAAGAATGTTAGGGTGGATCATGGGGGTAAAAGCAAACCATCTCCCCAAGCGGGAATGACCGGAGCAAGACGGAAAATGACCGTTCCCCTTTTCCCAGTTCTCCTAGTTGGTCTGACTCTGTCTTGCTCCATCCTAGCCTAGCTCTCTCTGGGTGATCTCTGACCTTTGTATTTAAAGAAAAAAAAAATTTTTTTTAATAATGATCAGGGAAGAGGAATCCTACTTTACCTAAACCCCAGTAATGGTTATCAAAAATATAATTTTCTCACTGCATGACGATATTTCTACATCCAAATCCAAAGAAGAATGCATTTAATGGAGGAAGGGAGAAATTTATTTTTTTTAACAAGTAATCACAGGGTAAGTCACCTGCAAAGCAGGCGAGCCCATAGGTTGGTATTACATCACTGGCCTAGGAAGGGATAGAGGGTGGGGGGGGGAGCAGATTTTTTTTCCCTTGTCATCAGGATGATGTTTCTAGAGCAGCTAAGTTTTCTGGTTAAAAAAGAGAGAGAGAGGGAAAGACCTAAAACTCTGGGAACAACACAATGCCTAGTAAAAAATACATCGAACCAGGCTTTAAGGTCACTGAGAGCTTGCAAAACCCACAGTGCTTACACAGAGTGGAAGTTTTCAGGCAAGCCTGCTACTAAATCATTAATATAAACAAATGGAAGGCAGAGGAGGAAGATTCCCTTGTAACTGATCCAAACAGGAGTGCGCACACACACACACACACACTCCCTATTTCACCTTCTGTGAGTATGCCTACCTCCACAACAAAATAACAGGACTCCAGCCTGAATCTTCATACTCAAGATCTACCTCCTTACACCCCTTCCAAAAAATATCACACATACACACACACACACACACACACACCCTTCAATTCCTCAACAGCGAGGGAAATCCCTGTCTCAATTCAATTTTGTCTTCTTGTGATCCTCAGAGCTTCCCTTCTTCTCTTTCTCGTTTGATCTAGCCCCTTCCCCAGAAAATAATAATAATAGGAGGGGGAGGTGGTCATAAAATGCAAAAAAAAAAAAAAAAAGTACCTGCCCCAAATGAGGTGGTAGGTACACATCATTTCAGACTAACAATCCACACAAATAGAAGAAAGACTTTTCAAAAGATTAAAAATCTAAAACATTCTCTGACTTTTTCAACATCTGGAGCCAAAAGACCCAACTTCTAGGAGAAACTGAAGGAAAAGAAAGGCAGTTGAAAAGCCATTCCCATGGTCAGCCAAGGCTGTCCGATCCAGCCTTCAAAAAAAAAAAAAAAATCTAGGTTGGTCGCTCCCAACTGAAAACTTCTACCCTCTCAGGAGCAACCTCTTCCCCAGAACGAACAAGAAGCTTGAGTTGTTTCACACCTTGCCTGCCTTCCTCTCCCCCCCAGATCTTACCTTTCCAGTTGGACAGAAGATTTGGGGTCTGTCTGTCTGTCTGTCTGATGTTTAATCAACTGAGTTTGCTGGGTATGTTTCCTCTTTGGAGAGGCTCAAATTCCGGAATCTTTCTGTCTCCTTTTTTCTTTCTCTCTCTCTCTTTCTGGGAGGGAGTGGCGGGGAAGAAGGGAGTGGGTGTTGGAGGTGCAAAAAGCAGGTCCTTGGTGGCTGGAGATGCTGGCGGCTGCGAGAGGGGAGGACACGCTCGCCTCTCCCTCTCAGTGAGTTGCATGCAAGAGGAGATGTGTAGGGCTGCGCTCTGAGCCTGAGACTGCCGGAGCAGCCCAGGAATTTCACGCACTCCAGAGCCGGCCCCTCCCTCTCCCACACAGACCCCAGCATTTAAAGAGACAGGCGGGCTGCCTGGTTCCGGGCTCCGCCACCTCCTCCCCGACTGTTTCGCAAACAGCTGAGAAGATCTCATCAGGGAGGGGCACTCTGCAGCCCCCTGCAACGGGAAGGCCGTGTCAGGAGCTCATGTCTCCGCTCATCCCAGCCTAGGAAGGTTCTTCACTAGAGCTGGAGCGAGAATTGAAGACAAAAATCCCCATCTATGGCTTAATCTCCATTTACAGCTTCAGCAGACTAAGCCACTTCCTCACTGCTGAAGATGCACGTGTCTCACTGCAGACTGAGGGAGTGGAGAAGACCCTGACCCACCAGTGTGCCTCAGTTTCCCCCAAGCAGTTGTTCTTCCTTGCAAAGTCATGGCAACCTCTGTGTCTCTGATGGGGGTTAGGGCTTTAAGTAGGACACCAAGCCATTTCTCCTACAAGCCCTCTGAAAGCTTGCTTAGGACAAGGCATAGAGCGAGGGACAGGGGACAGAGAAAGGAAGGGGACCAATGGGGCTTCCCCCCTCTTCAAGGGCTCCTGCTGGCAAGGCAGACAGAGGCACAGCCCAGCCCGTCCTCAGGGGCAGCAAGCTAAAAGAGACGGGGGCAAGAAGAATCAGGCTTGGTGGTGGGTCAGGAGGGTGGCTCCCTCTAGCATCCTGAACTCAGAGCCTAGACATTTCCACAGCGCCCCCATGCCCTTCAGTATCCATCACCAGTTTTGCCAAACTAGGCCGTGTCTGTGGCAACATTTCCCCAGTAGAGTCTAAACGAGAGATGACGGTCGGTGGCCCCAGACACAAGGTTTCGTTCATCATCAGGCCCTGGTACCCAGAAGTGGGATAATAGCCGCCCGCCTCTTCTCCAGCCTCCCCTTTCTAAGGTCTGCATAGTGCATGGTCCTTCAGGCTAGCACCAATGGCCGGGATAGACGCTAGAGCTGTTGAACACTCACCACGTGCCAATCCATGGGTCATCTCATTGAGTCCAGGGAGGTTGGTGCCCGTTGACTGTTGAGGTCCATCTTACAGTTGAGGAAATCAAAGATTTAGAGAGGGTCCCCCATGGTCACCAAGCAGGACATAACCAAAATGAAGGTGTATGGACTCCAGAGCCTGTCTGCTCACCTTCACTTTCCACTGCCTCCCTTCCATGGAGGATAGTAGTTCTTATACTTCTGCCCTTTCCTGGACATCCTTTATCCCAGCAAACTTGCTAGCACGTGTGCTGAGCATTGTTCTCACAGCAAACCTAACAAGTAGGTCAAGTCTCCTGCCCCAAGGAGTCTTCTATGCTTTGGTGGAAGACAGAGGTGCATTCTTATAAAGCAAGGGGGAAATAGCAATCATGAAAGCAAGGTAAGGTAGGCTCTATGAGATTGTCAAGAAGCAAATGATAAAATTGTTTTGGAGATGGAGATTATCAAGGCAAGCTTGATAGACTAAAGTGATCTTTGGGCTGGGCTTAAATGGACACATGCAATTCCAGCATTACCGGTCTACATTTCCATCTGTTTTAACTTTCAGATAATAATGTCATTGGTTATGTTTCCATGGGTCCCCGATCTTCAATACCTCCATGGAACCCAGCACTTAATAGGAATATAAACATGTCTTAACTGATTAGGTTCATGCATGACCCCTCACCTTTCACCAGTTTACGCTGGACCTGGACTGCCCCGTCTCTGATCTATTCCCCCTTGCCTAAACTTCCCTGAGGTCTGCACCTTGTTTGTTTCCAGAATATGGAAGGGAATTTCAGAGGGCGCAGTGCATGGGATTGGGCAAGCTGTCTAGAGCTCCTGGGGGAACAACAGTGTAAAGGGATCACCATGATCCAGCAGGACCCTGGAAACAGCCAGGGCAGCTGTAGACTCAGCCCTGGGAACACCAGGAAGAGGTCTGAGGGGCCCCGCGGAGTATGAGGGTAGAAGCCCAAAGGCAGAGCCTGAGAACTCAGCCCAGCGGAGGTCGGCTCCCACGGGACACCTCCAGCCAACACCAGCTTGGGAAGGACACACCCTCACGAAGTCCACTGCACGTCACAGGACAACTAGGGTTAGAACACACACCTGGATTCCAGCCCCAACTTGACCACTTTGTGACTCGAATTGTTTTTTCTTTCCTAAGTCACAGTGTCTTCACCTGCAAAACGCTGACGATGCCTATACTTGCTTCATAGGACTGTTTCAAAAATTAAGCGACAAAACACACCCAGAACACCTGCCCCACAGAAATGCTGAGCGAGGGCCTGCTTGGCCCAGGGGTCTGCCTCTGCCCCTGTGTGGAATTATTAACTTTGGACTGCCCCCTATAGTTAGCATTCCCTTATTTCATCATTTCATGCTTAATATTTCAGCTTCTAGGAGGTCGTAGGTACTACCATTTACTTGTTTTTAGCCCTTTTGCTCAGAGAAGGCAATGGCACCCCACTCCAGTGGGAAAACCCCATGGATGGAGGAGCCTGGTGGGCTGCAGTCCATGAGGTCGCTAAGAGTCGGACACGACTGAGCGACTTCACTTTCACTTTTCACTTTCCTGCATTGGAGAAGGCAATGGCACCCCACTCCAGTGCTCTTGCCTGGAGAATCCCAGGGACGGGGGAGCCTGGTGGGCTGCCGTCTATGGGGTCGAGCAGAGTCGGACACGACTGAAGCGACTCAGCAGCAGCGGCAGCCCTTTTGCTTCTTCCCTACTTTACCCTGTGTACCTTGAATAAACTTGTTATCACTCTATTCCCTTTAGTAGTTTCTTGGGCTTCTTGGGTGTTATTTATCTTTCAATTACTCTGGTGTATCCTCTTAGTCTGCCTTTTATAATGAGATCTTTGGGCTCATTTTACTCCATTCCTCTACAGCATCTTAGCTAACTACCACTCTGCTCATTCTCAGTGATCCAGCAACCCCTCAGATAGCTCCAGATTTATGAGGATGGATACATATGAAAGAGCAGAGAACAACCGCAATACAGACGATAAGACATGTGACGAAACCACAGGCAAAAAGCAACATCAGGCGTTTGCCCACATGACGGAGCCGAGGCAGCGATGGTACTGATTGTTTTTTTTTAGTTTTACTTACTTATTTGACTGCACAGGAGTCTTAGTTGGGACATTAAGTATCTTTAGTTGCGGCATGTGGGACCTTGTTCCCTGGCTAGGGATTGAACCCAGATTCCCTGCATCGCCCTTCGTGTGGCTGTGAGGCTGCTGCCTTGACTCCCAGTTCAGGAGGGGAACAAAATGGAACAGGAACTCTTCCAGTTTTTCTCCAATGCACCAGACTAACACTTTCAGGATGGAACAAAGAAGAATTTTATCACCAATCAAAGGAATAAATTGCCCATGACATTCTTGGGGGAAAAAAATCAAGTTGATAGAATGATGCTGCTGCTGCTACTGCTAAGTCGCTTCAGTCATGTCCGACTCTGCTCGACCCCATAGACGGCAGCCCACCAGGCTCCCCCGTCCCTGGGATTCTCCAGGCAAGAACACTGGAGTGGGTTGCCATTTCCTTCTCCAATGCATGAAAGTGAAAAGTGAAAGTGAAGTCGCTCAGTCATGTCCGACTCTTAGCGACCCCGTGGACTGCAGCCCACCAGGCTCCTCCATCCATGGGATTCTCCAGGCAAGAGTACTGGAGTGGGGTGCCATTGCCTTCTCCTAAGATGATGATGATAATGACAACAATATTAAACAGTCACCACCACAACGTCTGGCCCTCTGCGTGGCCCTGCAATAAGCCAATGCCAAGATGCTGTAAAAAGCATGTCTGGGTTGAAGTCCCAGCTGCAGCACTGGCTGGCCATGAGACCTTGGCTGCTTTACTAACAGTTCAACCCTCAGCTTTCTCACCTGTGAAATGGGAATAACCATGATGCCATCCTCAAACATTTACTGTGACAATTATATCAAAAGCACCTGTCATAGTAAATGGCACTTGGAAGGTCCACAGAGTATGTGTTATCACCATCAGAGTGAGATTTAAAATACTCCATATCTGAGATAATATGGCAGTAGCCAATCACCTCAGAGGCCAGCCATGAGCAACTGGTTTGATCCTAACAGGACATACCAGCTATCAGTCCTGAACATTAGCATTATTTCCACCCACCAGATACTAAGGTGAGCACTGGGCATGCACTATCTCATTTAATTTTCACAGCGCGTTGGCTTTATTATGTTATCTATTGAAATACATGCAATTGCATATTTGCAAATAAGACTGTGCCTATAAAATCAGTTCTAGGTAAAAGACTTAACATATACCTTCCTACTGCCCTAATGACTCTTGGCATGTGAATTTCAGGTTGCTTTGTCTGGGGGTTTTTTGCCTTCATTATATAGTTCTTTCTTTTACTTAATGATTCTCTCAATAGTCTTTGGAAAGCAAGGATAATGGTCAATGATCTCAGTTTCTTCATCCATCAGATAGGTAGGCACAAACACTATCCTCTCTTTCTGAGTCTCCATCACTCCACCCTAACCAACCCTGGGAAAACCAAAGGCTTCTCAAGCCAAGACTAAGTCACACAAATTGGACGTCAGACACTTCTGCTAATCCCCAGCCAGCACTTCAAGGTCTCAGGTCTCAGGTCCCCATTTGCCTTGCTCTTGAGCAGATTTCAAATTCAGCCTCCAATGATATTGGCTTGAAGCAGTTTGTCCAACATCCCCTTGCAAACCTCGCTTGCCCTGTTCTCTCCTCTCCTCCCTCAAGAGCTGTGCTGCATTGCTGCCTCCTGGAGTTTATTTGACTTTCTATCACCCACGTGATGAGGTTTCCAGTGTTATTAATAAGTGACTGCTTATTAATTAGTATTATTAGACATGCGTTATGCAGCGCAGACAGTAACACAGCGTATCCAAGAAGAGAAGTTATACAGAAAGAGGTGAACCTGCAGCCCAGCAAGAGGACACAGGGCCAGCACGGAGTCCAGTGGAGTCAAGAGGAACCCTTCCCAAATCGGAAAGCCGAGCACCTGGGGTGGAGAACCGCTTGTCATGGGAGGGAGGGAGAGCACGTGAATGTGAGGTTCACAGCGTGTGAGGACACAAGCCCAACGGGCAGCCTGAGCATTCAGGCCCTGAGGGGGCCAGTTCCTATGGAACCTTCCTAACTCCAGGCATCCCTTCCACCGGGGTATCAGCCATTGCCACCCCTGCCAGCCCAGCCCCGACAAGGCTGCTGGAAAGGCCAGCTCCCAGAAGGGCAAAAAGTCTCTAACTTCCAGCTCCAGTCTACTCTCATTTTCTTTTCTGGCTTATTCCATGGAAATAAAATATTCTCAGGCACCTGCAGCAGTGGAAGCCCCTCAGCCATTTCCCCGAATTCAGCAGCCCACCACTAGCTGAGAGGAACCCTCCCTCGGGACAGGGCTGCCAGCACCAGCCTGGGGAGATCCCAGCTGGGATGTGGAATGGCACACCTGGGCTGTGTCCTTCTTTCCCCTGAGCACCCCGGAGCCAGCAACCTGGCTAGATCCACGGCAACAGAACATCTCAACCAAAAACTTCACAAGAGAAAAACTAGAAGGAAACTCTTTCCTCCCACACTGATCATTTTCAGAGCAGTTCTAGAATTTCCTGCTTGGGGATCACATTTTAACATGGGCCGGGTATATTTGGAGTGTTTAATGGGGTTGAATGTTTGAGTGGCAGGGAGTTACCTATTAATACTTGATGGCTGCTTTGAAAAAATCATCATTTGCTCCATTTATGATGGAAGTTCTTGTGTGTTTTAAACTTCATTCCTCCCACCAGATAGATATGAGCAGACAGCTGGCACAGCCACTTTTAGATGAAGTGTCGAGAGGGCAGGACCCACAATTCAGCGTGGTGTAGTGGCAAAGGGTGTGAACTCCAGCTGCACACGACACAGGCTGGAATCCCACTCTACCGCCTGCAAGCCACAGGACCGTGGGTAAGATGCTTGACCCTTCTGCACCTCTGTTTCCCTTTCTATGTAATAGCAACAAGATAGACCTGCCTCATGGAGTCTGCAGGAGGGTTAAATGAGCTAATATTTTTAAAGTACTCAAACAGTGGTAGTCATGGTGTAGAGGTTATATAAAAGTTAATCAAGTAAAAAATAAAACAACTTCCCATGGGCGCTGCTTCCCAGGTTGTGCTTCAGTCACTAAATTGTGTCCGACTCTTGCAACCCTATGGACAGTAGCCCACCCGGCTCCTCTGTCCATGGGATTTTCCAGGTAAGAATACTGGAGCTACCAAGGGACAAATGTGTGTGCGCTTAGTCATTCAGTTGTGTCCGATTCTTTTCGACCCCATGGAGCTTCCACCAGGCTCCTCTGTCCATGGAAGTTTCCAGGCAAGAATACTGGGGTAGGTTGCCATTTCCTACTCCAGGGGATCTCCCCCACCCAGGGATCGAACCTGCATCTCCTGAATTGGCAGGTGGATTCTTTACCACTAGTGCCACCTGGGGAGCCCTAACTTCCCAGGAGGCCCTTGATAAAAGCTTCACAACAATGGCAGTGGTGATGTGCTGCTTCTGGAATATCTCAGGATCGTGGGCAGGAAAGATATCCCTTCTGCTATCATTCCTGGAGGGTCAGTCGGTCCCAGTTCTGATGCCTGTTGCCCCATGTCCTTCCCCAGCCCCTGCTTCCCATCCTATCTCCCTCTCCCTCTGCTGGACAGTGTTCATATCATCCCTGCCCCCTTCAACTGTGCAGCGGCTCAGCCTAAGAGCAGGCAGGGGCGGCAGCGCCAACACTGAGGATTTTGTGGAATCCAAAGCACGCCCCATCCCCATCTTCATCCCCGGCAACCATTCTCTCTGACCCACGCACTAGAACTATTTTTAAACAATATACTTTTGCCCGGTTGTGGAGGGGAAAAAAAAAAAAAGAAAAGAAAGAAAGAAACACCCTCCCCAGGATTCAAGCTGAAGATGGAATGATTGCCAAATGCTAACAGCTTTTCAAACAGGACGCAGTTAAAAATACGTCTGAAATGGTTTTAACTCAAATTCAAAAAATAGCTTAACCGACTGGGGAGCTGTAGGCAGTGGGGGCTGGGGAAGCTGAAGAGGCAACGGGATTCCCTTCAGAGGGGCCTAAGGCAAACCTTGCCACAGGGACACAGGGTGGATGCCTGGTTTCTTTTTCCATGTGAATTAAATCTTTCGAAAACACAGACCAGATCTCCAGGGAAAGCGGTGACACCAGAATGCTTGTTGTGGCTCCACAAGAGGAGATATTCCTGATATGAGCCAGAGCACCGAAGAATTGATGCTTTTGAACTGTGGTGTTGGAGAAGACTCTTGAGAGTCCCTTAGACTGCTAGGAGATCCAACCAGTCCATTTTAAAGGAGATCAGCCCTGGGATTTCTTTAGAAGGAATGATGCTAAAGCTGAAACTCCAGTACTCTGGCCACCTCATTCGAAGAGCTGACTCATTGGAAAAGGCTCTGATGCTGGGAGGGATTGGGGGCAAGAGGAGAAGGGGACGACAGAGGATGAGATGGCTGGATGGCATCACTGACTCGATGGACATGAGTCTGAGTGAACTCCGGGAGTTGGTGATGGACAGGGAGGCCTGGCATGCTATGATTCATGGGGTCGCAAAGAGTCGGACACGACTGAGCGACTGATCTGATCTGATCTGATGTGTCTTCCTGGACCTTCACTACTGTACGTGTGATTGCAGCTGCACCAGTGTTGCCTCTGAGTGGGTCAGCAATGAGAATCTCAGTCCCCGCCCTGACTCCAATCCCTGCAGACCTGCTCAGTCAGAATTTGCACTTCAAAAAAAGAAGAATCTGCACTTCAACAAGATGCCCAGGTGATTCAAACTCAAATTCAAGGATCACAGGTGCTACCTTGGACTCTATCATGGCACCTTAACCCTAAAAAGGGTTGGGTTAGAAATATTTCTCCCCATTTATATGAGGAAACTGAGACCCAAGGAGGGACTCATCTAAGGTCACCAGCTGAGTCAGTCTAACCCTATCATTTAGAGTTCCATGCCCTCCCGTAGGACTTAAAGTTCCAAATTAGGCTTCATCATCAGACCTAGTCAAGGACAGCAGAGAATTTCCATTGCTTTCTTTCTAGGTGTAGAGGACCTAGAATGTAAAACATCCTCTTAAAGCAGTATTTCTCCAAGTAGTTTCAGTAGGTTGCTATACCTATCAGACACTCTGTGAAAAAGACTATATTGTCAAATATGATCAGAAAATCCGTAATGTTCATTAATATATTTAGGTCTCTGAGAAGTAGTTCAGAAGAGAAACTTGCTTAACATTGTTTAATACAGTGTTTCCCAAAGTTATTCTACCACAAACTCCTTTTTTTTCCCATACAGGAAACCTATTAATATGAATAGCATCATATTCAGAGAAATACTTGTTGGGATTCACTGCCTTTTACTATTTAATCACCTGCTCAATCAGTCTGCAGGAAAGCATAAAATTTCATGGTATTTCATGAAGATGGGTGCAGGAGGAAGACTTCCTTTTATAACATTCCCCCAGATGTCATCAACCTGTGACTGATCACCTTCCACAGCAAGGAGCTCACTACACACAAAGCAACCCAACTCACTCCTATATTTAGAAACATGAAGTGAAGTGAAGTCGCTCAGTCGTGTCTGACTCTTTTCGACACCATGGACTGTAGCCTACCAGGCTCCATCCATGGGATTTTCCAGGCAAGAATACTGGAGTGGGTTGCCATTTCCTTCTCCAGGGGATCTTCCCAACCCAGGGATAGAACCCGGGTCTCCCGCATTGCAGGCAGATGCTTTACTGTCTGAGCCACCAGGGAAGCCCATTTAGAAACATAACCTAAGGCCAGATCCTCCTTCTCACAACATCCTGAGCAACAATTGCTTAAATTTTATCTTCAGCACCAGTGTGCACAGGGATTTGATCCTTGTTTCTTATAGTTATCCTTCACACACAACTCTAGTAGTGATAAACTAATACGTCATTTCTGTCTTCTATAGTCCAGGTTCAAATATTTCTCAGAATCACAGAATTTAGAACTTAAAAGTATTTACTTAAAATCTTTTACCTAACGCAATCTTTTACCTAACCCCATAACACTTATTACCTAACCCAATCTTTTCATCTTACAGATGAGAAAACCGTGCCCAAGAATGACTTGCCCAAGATCAAGCAGGCAGGGGAAACTTAACCTGGGAGACTGGATTTGAGTGTAACAGAGGGCTTGTGTTCTTTTTTGGTACAAGGGCTTCAGAAAGCTCCTCACCAGGAGCTCCTGGGTGTTTGAGGTTCATGTCTAGCCTCCAAGGCTCATCATAGAGAATCACACAGCCTCCCACATCTTTCCTCCTGGTACCCCCGTCAGATGCCACATTGGGGGCCAGATGAGTCACCGAGCTCACCCAGCGTAGGGAGCGTGTTCCAGCCTCTCCCCTCCTGGAGTAGCCGAGCTGGGACTGTTCTTCACCCCACACTGCCTCCTCACCACTAATGCCATCTGCACCCTCCTTCTCAAGGATCACCATCTGCTTTCCTGATACCACTCAGCCGCCCCCAGCACTTTGCTTGGTTTTCTAACCCACCGCTTGGGCCACCCTCCTTGCAACTTGTGATTTCCCTTCTCTGTTCTCTTTCCACAGTCCTCATCCACTCATGCTTCGCCCCTTCAGCCCACAGCTTTGAGAGCTTGCATGCTTACAGTCTGCTTTCTTGATCTCTCATGTCAAGCCCGCACTAACCTAGAAATTCCTTCACAGCCCATTGCTTAGGCTAGGATTTGCTTTGAAGCTATATATGTCTGATGAATAAGTGAATGAGGCTTTTACTTTCTGCCCCTTTTCTGTGCCCACCTGGCCTCCCATGTTCTTGAATACCATCACATAAAGCCCTCTTGCCCCTCTTTCTACAAGTATATTCCCTTCCTACAAAGAAGTTAGGGGCTGGGAACACACTAGGGGTTAATTAAATGCAAAGGGATAGTACTAGGTCACTAAAAAATATTTCTGAAGATGACTGCTGCTCCATTACTCACTGGAAAGGAGGGCAGTGATCACATCTATATAACCATATGCATAGCATTTTAAAGTTCTCAATAAATACATGATAAACTATTTCTTTTAAGTTTGGGCATATGAAGCCCATAAAGATTTCCACTTGTTTTAGTATCTATTCTATGCCAGACATTCCACATATTATCTCATTTAATACTTGGGGGACTCCTATAAGGCTGGAAAAAGAGATTCAGGGAAGCAATTCTGATCTAGGGCATTCTGGTTTCCATACCTGTGTACTTCCCTTTCTTCTCTGCACCCCCAAAGGTATTGACCCAAAGAGCCAAACCCCAGATCCTTCATTTTAATAGAGATTTTCTATTTTCTTCCTCTCTGTTCTAATCAGTAGTTCTCCCCTTCTCTGACACTCCCTTTCCCTGTCTACAGCTCCTTGAGAAGACCCTCCTACCCTTTTCATTCTTTACTCCTTATTGGATATGTGGCAAATACAGGTGTTAGGAAACAAAAGTTTTTTACCAAAGGTTTCTCTGGAAGGAAACTAGAACCCTGTGTGAAGGGTAAGTGTGAAAAACAGATTTCAGTGATTAATACCCTATACACACTGGAGGTGAAAATAGATTTTAGGCAATTGTTGACTAAGAAAATCCCAAAATGTAAAAATTTGTCATGTAACTATGGGGACCAGGGAATCAACCTCTCCCCTCTCCAAATGCTCTGATGCATCAGCCTCTAAATTCTGGATTAACTGGTTCAAGTCTTCTCTCTGCTTTGCAGCCTCTGATAGTAAGTTGGCCCTATCAATGCCAAACACTGGGAAGAAAATTAAAAGTCTAGAAAATCAACCAAATTTGGGTAAATCACCTCAGAAGCATTGAAATATATCGATAGCTGCACATTTTTAGTTTTTGAAGATTAACTCTCCATTTAGCTCTTCCATGTTCCATCACCTTTTCTCTAATTTATCTTCTAATTCATGTAACAAGTGTAGGTCACTTCAAAAACCGATGACCCCCACCTCCTCTTAGTACTACCGCTTAGGTCTGAAGCACATGAAGACCATGTTGTGGGGATGGACAAAGTGGGGGGCTGAGGAGAGAAGGTACCCCTTTTACTTCCTGGAAAAGTCAAGAAAAAAATGCTCATAGGCCAAGCTAACTACCTCAGTCTCCTAAATCACACCCCATCTTCCTTCATGCCAATCTTCAGTGTGAATTAACACGAACAGCAACTCTACTGGAAGGGGAGACACACCAGGCTTACAAATAAAGCTCCCAACACCTCTTTGCTTTGTGTTCCAGGAGCTGGTGACCCTTGCTGATCAGAAGTGGTTCTCCATTTAGGTCTCTTTTTTTAAGCTGTATGTTGACTTTTTTCCTTTTAAATTTGTGCTTGCAAATTTCTCCTCATACACGGGACTTTATTAACTCTCTCCCTTTCTCTGGATTCTCCTCCAAGAGGCCACCATATTATTCTTGGGCATAGATTTGTTTACTGATCATGTCATATTCCAATTAGAAAGAATACAGTAGTAAGAAAGACAAACAAATCTCCTGTCTTCATGTACCTTATATTCTAGTAGGGATGAGGAATAGAAAATAATAGAGCACACAAATACATGAGACACTTTCAAAGAGTGAAAACTAGTGGGAAAGAAAAGTAAAATCAAAGAATTTTATAAAAGTGGCTAGGGGAAACTAGAGTGTTTTAGACTGGATGGTCAGGGAAGGCTTTTCTGAAAAAATTTTTGTCTGACTCTTGATTGATAAGAAGTATTCCATCATGAATGAATTTTTTTTTTTCAGAGTGATAGGACAAATATTACTTGGTAAAATTCCAGCTAAAAAGTAAGTAAAATTTCAGAAATGACATTAAGGTGCATCATACTTAGAAGTCAATCTATAGAAAGAGGTGGGAGGCCTTTATTAGAGGAAGGACATGACAGCAGGGGAAAATCAAGTCACCCAAATATTTTTCTGACCTCAGGGAACATGTAACCACTTCCCAGGAAGTTGTAAGCTTCAGGTTTTTATAGCACAGTGATTAAGGGAATGGACTCTAGAAGCAGACTACTCTCAAATCTTGCAATTTACCATCTGTGTGACCTTTAGCATGTTATATAACTTCTCTGTGCTCCACTTTTCTGATTTATAAAATACTTATAATAAGGGTGTCTACTTCAAAATGTTGTTGTGATAGTTAAGCAATTAAATATATGTAAAGCACTCATAACAAGTCACAGAATATAGTATGTGCTGTGTAAGTATTGTCATCATATTGCCAGGTGCATCCTTTTATGAACACCCATGCACATGTCAGCATCAGGCATGCTCCCTGCACACTTATCAGGGCAGTCAGTACAGAGATCCCTGTGCAAACTGAGGGATTCAGATCCCAGCAGGAAGCTGATTCCAGTCTAAAGATACTTTCTTTCTTTCTTTTTTTAACAAAGTCAGAGATGGAGATTTAGATTCATATAGACTTGTAGAGGCCTCTGATTCCTTTAGAACCTACTCAAGTCACACAATAATTCATAGAAGCACAAAAGGAGCCCCAACATTCCCATGACTTTTCCCCAGGTTTCTTCTTGGTTCTAACCACCACCTGAAGTCCAGAGTTGTCAGTTGCCATATATCAGTACTTGTTAGGGGGGTAGGCAGACTTTCTGGAGTCACAGCTCACCTAATTCCTGTGTGATCTATAAGTCTGTCCTAGGCTCAACATCTAGCACATTGTCTAGCATATAAAAGGTTCACCCACAATATTTGTGGAATAAGTGAATTTTGGTTCTTTCATTGTGTTTTGTGCTTCAGGTGGACAATAACATACACCCTATAATTAATATAAGCATCTGCCTCTTTTCTCACCACCACTAGGAAGAAAGCTAAATAAATGAAGCATTCTAAAAACAGTCAGTTGACACCATAAAATAAGAGAAATGTGAAAGTAGTAGTTTTTAGGGTGGATATTCGTTCAGCAAGTCCTCAAATGCTTGCTACTCTAGTTTTATCTCAGCCCTCCCATGGGGCAATCATTATTACAGCTGTTTGTGGACAGTTTCTCCTCAAATTCCCTTACAAAAGTATATTGCTCTCAGGACCACGGAGAGCTCCCAACAGCATCCCTCCTGGCTGCCTCAGTTTTGTCAGCACCACGGAGAGCTCCCAACAGCATCCCTCCAGGCTGCGTCAGATTTCTCAGCACTACGGAGAGCTCCCAGGCTGTTCGGCCATTGTGAGGGACCTGACTTTTCACAGTCCCTGAAAACTCCACCAGGAATTGCAGACTGATGACCCCTAGTAAACCACCTCCACTGCAATTCAAATATTGGAATGGGGCAAAAGGCGACTGGGGTAAAAAGTGCCCCAAAGTCAAAGAAATAGCCAAATAATCCACTATCCAGCGGTATGGCTCAGGGTGGGCCTGAAGACAACTGACTAATGATTACAGCTACTTTGTGCCAGATCGGCATTTTTATTTCCCTTTCCCCCTCCTCACTACCAAAGTTAAATGCCCAAGGTGAATTCAAAACCCGCAGTCCAAACTGTGATCGGATCAACGCGGCTGCAACCAGACAAAACTGATCTTATCTGAATGGTGACTTTATCCACTTTGGAGAGCAGAACGCATTACAATAATAAGGAGCGACAGAGTGGGAGGAAGAACAATCACAGCAGAGCCAGGGAAGAATTCACTTTACCATCATTTTGGAGGATTAATTCTAAGTTTTCCTCCTATAAATGTCATTTTTCACTTCAGCAGGAGGTCTGGGGTCTGAAATTATTCTAGCCAACTTCCAGAATGCATCGCTTTGCACCTGATTTGCAATCCATTTCTGCTACCTCCTACCACGTTCAATGATGTTTAATGGTCACTTGGTCCCCTACATTCTCCACCATGCTGCTGTGAGGAGGTACACACACTGGAGGCCAGGTAGAAGAATACAGGTGTTTGGGTAAGAAAATAGTATGTGCGATTACAGGCACAAAAAAGCATACACATTCTCACAAAGAATAGAGTTGTATGGCTGCAAGAGGAAGAGGGAAAGGAAAATGTGTAGAAACAAATGTGTGTGTTTAAATAATGTATCATATCTAGACCTAGACCGTCTAGGTCTCTCACCCACTCACTAGTTTAAGCAAGAGGATTATGTTATTACCTGGATAGTATTTCCAGTCTCATCTCCTTAGCAGCCCCCTAAATTCTAGCCACACTGGATCAACTGCCTTTTCTCAGACTTGCGACATACGTATACACCTCCGTGTTTTTACTCACACTGTCCCCTCCTCCAAAAATTCCCTCCTGACTCCTTTCTCCTCGCTACCTCCCCACCCAATTAAAATCATACTCACACTTCAAGGCCCAGATCAAAGGCCACCTCTTCCAAGACCCTAACCCCTGTCTCTCACACAATTACTATTCACTTTTTCACGTTTGTCTTCACAACAGGCTATTTTAAACTTATATCAGAGCTATTTTCTTGCATATCTCTCTCCCCCTCTAAACTGTAAACTCCTTGAGAGCAGGAGTCTTTTTTATCTTTGTATTCATGCCAGTACCTGTTTCTTGATCACAGGTACAACATAATACATTTGAGTACATGCATGATTAAACAAAATTAACAATATAAAGCACAACCCAGAATATCTTCCTCAGTCACTTTTTACTGGATGTTTGTACTATAAATAACTTGGGAATAGCCAAGTCTTTCCAGGTACTGATTTTCCCCAACCAGCTTAGCAACTGGGAGAGGCAGGGAGAATTGACCTGAAGACTCTAGCGTGCCTGGCTAGGCCTATATCTACAATCCCCGACAATGACCATGATGGAGCATACCTCAGTGACTCTTACTTGTGTGACTGGTGACATCTCTCCCACTGATGGTCAGACACTACTTTTAACCCCAAGGTGCTAACTTAAAATTTCCTACCCTAGCAGACTTTACTGAACTTAATTTCTAGACTTTTAAGAGTTACAGTCTCTGATGTTACAAGTTCTAGCTTTCTCCCCAAAATTCATACTTTTCCCTACCAACTCTCTCCTACCCCACCAAACCCCAGGTCCTGGACCCGTCAAAGCACCTCTGTGCTGAGTGCTGATGCATCAGCTCAGAGTATGTGTGAGTGTGGACATGAACACGACTAAACACAGCAGCGTGTGTATTGCTGTTTACATTCAGCATCACTCTGTGTGCCATTATACAAAGGTGGGAGCATACTCCCACTTGGAACAGGGCATTTCTCAACTCCTCACAGGAAGAATGTTGATAAATTTGATGTCAGAGAAATGCCTCCCCTGCCTTTCTCATAAACCTCCTGTGCGTGCTTAGTCACTCCATCATGTCTGACTCTTTGCAACCCCATGGACTGTAGCCTGCCAGGCTCCTCTGTCCATGGGAATTCTCCAGGCAAGAATACTGGCTGGAGTGGGTTGTCATTTCCTTCTCAAGGGGATCTTCCCAACTCAGGGATCAAACCCGGGTCTCCCGCATGGCAGGAGGATTCTTTACCAGCTGAGCCACAAGGGAAGCCCTGCGTGCCACAACTCATAAACCTTCCATCTAGGAGCAATTTTCAGTTCTCCAGACCTGTGTCTTCCACATCCAGCACTCTTAGGATTGAGTCTGACCGAAGGGAGGAGGGAGTGAAGGCTGTCGAGTCTCAGATAGAACCACCTCTTCACTGGCAGCCTTCGGAAGAGTCTGGTGTTGAGCCTTGTTTCCCGCTTCCCAGTCCCCCTACTCCATGTGTCTCCCATCACTAGCTTCTTCACATACCGCCCCACACTTCCCTCAGTTCCTGTCAGATTTCTTGGCTGAATCTTGATGGGTGGATTATGACCTTCCCATCTTGCTCAGCCCACTGGTCTGTGTCTTTGATTTTCACCTATCTGCTTCTCGAGTCTTGAAATATAAGTGGGCTGTGTCTCCTGGGTTAGTCCAAGAATATTACTTTTCCTGCCCCTGACAAGATGAGGAACATGAGATGGTTGGATGGTATCACCGACTCAACAGACACGAGTTTGAGCAAACTCTGGGAGATAGTGAAGGACAGGGAAGCCTGGTGTGCTGCAGTCCATGGGGTTCCAAAGAGTCAGACATGACTTAGTGACTGAACAACAGCCCAAGATGGGGAAGAGGCAGGGCACTTGAGGCGAGAAGGAAGAAAAGGTGATCGTAACACCATGCTCTAGTAGATGCAACAGTCCTGCATCCTGAATGACCCTTTCATCTCACGGTGATCACTTTCTAAAAGCTGAGGTTTTCCACTGCTCCAGGATTCTTTCTCATTTTCCCCCAGTGGCCACCATTACTGCCAGTGCTAAAGAAGTTAAAGAAGAAGCCAATATTAGTGGAAGAAGTATTATGCTCAGTTTATCTCTACTTATTCACGCTCTGGGGCCTACCTATCTTGAGCCTCAGTTTCCCCATCTGCAACGTACTTAACCCAGGATTCTGATGACTAAATCAAGCAGCATAAGTGACAATATGCGGGATGATGCCTGGCCCTTGAGACAAAAAAAACCTGTTTCTGAGCCCTGTGGGGCAGCCCTCAAGGCTTCTATGGTGAGCGTGGACTTGTGGCAGGTGGGGGCAGCAGAGGGCCACTGCGGGACTGGAAGAACAGGCAGGAGGCCCAGGTCTTCTGAATCCTTGGTTCTGGGAGACGGGTTCTAAGAGCAGGCATCTCAAGACAGCTCAGGTCCTCTACCAAGGAAATGCAGGAGAGAGAGCAGGTAGGTGCAGAGAGGCCCATCTGAGATAAGAGGGTTATGAGGATCATGAGGTCAGGATGTCAAGACTTCACTAGAGAACTGGCACCATGAGCCAGCCATACCAGCTGGGGAGCCGAGGAGTACCAGAGAGGCTGGCAACCTGCAGTTACAGGGTGGCCTCCTTTAGAGGCTTCTCAGAGCTACCGCACCACTGGAAACAGGTTTTCCTTGGCCTCAACAAAGCCAGCCCACATCAACAAAACTACTGTGTTGGGGGAAATTCGTTTATTCATATAATTCACACCCTTTGCTGAACTGTCAAGATTTAAGAGTTTCTTCTGGCCTGATAATGCCCCCGTCTTGAGGCACTTGCTAAAAAGCTCGTCCTTACAATCTCCTTGTCTCTTATTCCCAAGCTGCAAAACTGATCCTCAAATAGGCTGCCTCAGGGTGCTAGGGCAGGTGTTGAACATCCACCCTCAGAAATCACGAAGGCATCTGAACCTATTTCATTGTAGGTAAAAGGTGGAGGGCTGGGTAAGGTCTCTTCCTCCTTCTGAAGCCTCTCAGTCTAAAGCTGAGAGCTTCTCCTTCAGTCACCCTGTGCCAAGCAGCAGCTCTGCTTTGTGTGACCCTGATTGGCAATGGCATCACCTTACAGCCAGGACCTCCAGGTGGGACATTAGAGTGGGAGTTCAGCTGCCCCCCCCCAACATTGGCTCCTAGGCTTTGGTGGCACTCAGGCCTTAAAGCATGCATACCACACAGGGAGCTTGCCCCCACAAAACCACCCCTAGCTGCACAGTAGTATCACCTGGGGAGCTTTCGTCTTTCGTTTGTTTATTTGGAGCACCCAGTGCTGGTTGCAGCAGCATCTGTCGTTGAGGCACACGGACTCTCTAGCTGTGGCGCACCGGCTCTCTAGTTGCAGCACAGGGGCTTAGCTGCTCTAGGGCATGTGGAATCTTACTTCCCCAACCAAGGATCGAAGCCACATTCCTTGCATTGAAAGACAGATTCCTAACCACTAGACTACCAGAGAAGTCCCTGGGAAGCTTTTCAGTGAGCCATTTATGACTAAGCTTCCAGCACCAGAAATTTTCATTTTATTAGTCTGGGTTGGAGTAGGAATCATGATCAAAATATCTACTGACCAGTAAGGCATGAGCCCAGGCAGGCAGATGGATGCTGGCAGCACGCCTTACCTGCACATACACGCTGGATGTCAACCCTAGCCCTGGGCCCGACTATCGATATGTTTGAAAAGCAACCTAGATGATCCTAACAGGCAGCAAAAGGGGAGAACTCTATGGCTAGACTTTGCCTCTGAGTAAATGTCCAGTGACTGAAGACTCCTCCATGAAGGACAGAGCTCACAGACAAATTGACCTAAGACTCTGTCTGCACTAGAAAAGCAAGCAAGGGGGTGGGGTGGCGATGACAGGGCACACACCCAGGGCTCCAGGGAAAATGTCACCTCCGTCTTTGACCCTCCGGCCTCTCACAGTGCGTGGCACACAGTCCATGGTCAGTAATATCTGGTGATGAATGAGTAGCACTGACACTTTATGAGCCTCTGTCATGAAGCCAAATGACACACACGACCCCACGGAGACCGCATGAGCGAAGTGCAAATACTGTTCGTGCACTCTGTAAAAGAGGCTTTACTTTTATTGAATGGAGGGAAGGGGGTGCTGTTGCTCATTTTTCACATCAAGTATTTGCAGGGAAATCACTGAGTAGTTCAGAAGAAAGTGGGGATTCCTTGCCTTTGTGCAACCCCCACCCCAAACCGTCTCCTGGGGTCGAAGGAAGCTTGCTGCGTGGGATGCTTCCAGCCTCACAAACCAAAGCCTGAAATTCTGAGGGATGATTCAGCTCTTAAGCCCCCCAGTCTGTCCCTCGGGCTGCTGCCCCACCCCCGAACCATGGTGGCCCCTCTTCCAAGCCTCTCCTGCCACACTCCCCTCACCCCCTGCAGCCCTGACCCACTTCCGCCATCTGCACCATGGTGTGGGTCTCTGGCTGAATTGGAAAAAAGAGAGAAAAAAAAAAGACAGCCATTAGGAATCTTAATGAGACCAAGTTCGTTTCATTATGTTGTCATTTCATATTTCACCGCTTTGACGGTGAAGGCACAGGAGAACCCAGAGGGCCTTTCTGCTCTGCACACAGGATGGAGAGGCAGGAGGAAGGGGGCACTTGGCTGAGAGATAGGAAGAGACCACGCCCCCTCCATGCCCACACCAGAACCAAAATGGGGCAGGGCTGGCCCCTTCCCTGGCGATCAGCGACGAGAGTCAGAGGCAGAAGGCTGAAGGAGCACCTTTCCTTACAGAGAGGCTCTGACCAAACCAGGGCAGGCAGGGAGGAGCCCTCCTCCACCCCGAGCTCTCGCATGTTCTCAAATACAAACAGAGCTGGCCTCGGGGCATCATAGAAATTGCCATTATAAATTCAGATGGTGCACCAGGGGGTGCCTCATTTTCTATTATTGTGGTTGGTCTCATGAGCCACTCCAGCAATAGGATCTCAAAAGTGCAAGTGCTACCCCCGGGGGCACCGTTAGAAACACATTATTTTTAAAGCACCGCAATAAAGTATGAACTCAAACAACTTCATTGAAATAAAGATTAATATGGAACATGTGTTCCTCGGCCTCCTTCCACCCACACAGCGAACAACCCAAGCCCTGCCCCCTCCGCCCAACCCCCAACCCCCGCACACACACCCACCTGCCCAGCCTGCGACTCAGGGCTTGAGAAGATAGGGGACACAGAACTTCAGTGATGAGGAGAGAGGAAGGCCAAGCCATGCCAGACACCAGGGGAAGCAGCAGAGGCCACTCTCGAGATTCCAGGCTTGTTAGCCAGTGGGATGCAGTGAAGGACAGAGTCCTGGGTCTCTCCAGGTTCAGTCACTGACTAGAGGCGTGGACCTGAGCACATCAGTTAACCCCTCAGAACCTCGATTACGTTTTCTCCAAAAGAAAACTAAATGTCCCTCCTTATTATTCCTGTTTCACAGGGTTATGGTGAGAAAGAACCAAGGTAAGGCAGGTTGTAGGAAATGTCATTAAAACCAGGACATACCATCCTAGCTTAAGACACATGCTACATTTTATTATGCTTCACAGATATTACATTTTTTACAAATTGAAGGTTTCAGCAGCCCTGTGTCAAGCAAGTCTATCAGTGCTGTTTTTCCAACAGCCTTTGCTCACTTCATGTCTCATTTAGTGGCACATTTTGGTAATCCTCACAATATTTCACACTTCCTCATTTTTATTATGTTTGTTATGATGACCTGTGACCAGTGATCTTGGATGTGACTATTGGAAAATTAAGTACATCTTGCGGAAGATTGAGACAACGGTTAGCATTTTTGCATTAAAGTATTTTGTAATTAAGGTATGTACATTGTTTTTTAGACATAATGCTATTTCACACTTCACAGACTACAGTAGAGTATAAACATAACTTTCTACATGCACCGGGAAACCAAAGAATCCATATGACTCGATTTATTGCAATATTTGCTTTACTTTGGTGGTCTGGAAACTCACCCACAATAACTCCAGGGAATGCCTGTATGCCCTTCCATAGGGTGTAGTCCAGGGAAAGGACCTCAGCTTTCCCTGGCCACTGAGGCATAGGAAAGCAAGAAGGCCCACCACCAGCAGATGTAACACCTTCTTCTCAGCTCAGCCCAGCTGGGGACTGGGGAGCAGCCAGGGCTTGGACACTTAGGCTTTGGGGTTTTTGGTTTTTTTTTTTTTTTGCATAGGGTCAGGAGATGCAGGCAGTATGGTGGAAGCAGACCAGTGAAAAAGAAAACAGAAGACCTTCTACTAGACGAAGCAAAGAGGAAGAGGAAATGTGCTCTGAAAAAGAGCAGTAGTGATCAAAATAACCTTACTGAACGTCATCACCTTCCCTTCCACTAGAGAGCTCAGAGCTGCTCCCTTGCAGTCTCTCATCTCCACGCGAAGTAGGGGTCAGAGACAGCCTTCCCTCCATAGACCAGATGAACAGAGAGCTTGTTGAATCAGGAGGGAAAAACCAAGGGTGGGGCTCCCAGATCCAGGGCCTCTAATCCAGCCTCCTTCCCTTAGAATCTAGGTCTTGAAGAGGAGTATTTAGAGGCAGTTCTCATCGAAGGTAAACTATATCATTAGAAGGGGTTGCCTACCATGAGTTAACAGACGGAAAATAAAAATTCATGCCGCAGGACCAGACTTTCATCCATCCAGATGCAAAGAAGGACTTAGGATCCTCCCTGAAATCCTGCCCTCCCCCACCCCTCCACCGTAGCCTAGGAGAACCATGCAGGGGTGGCTGGGGGCACCAGAGAACCCTGGGTGAGGGAGGAAATAACAGTGAGGGGCTGGCACGGTGGGGTTAGGACCAAACCCCCTGCCGTTACTACTACTAGTGCCATGCAAGAGGCGCGGGGGCGAATTAAAAGTGGGAGACAGACGCCCCAGTGGGTTTTGCAGCTCTTTTGCTTTCTGTTTCTGGAAGGGAAAGAGAATGGTCATAAAAATAACTGAAATGACATCAAATATTTAAATTTCAGCAGTGCAGGAAAAAAGAAGAAAGTGAGATGAAAAATTGCTATAAACAAGGCACAAAGCTAGGCTGTGGCAGGAGGGCTCTTTCCTCTCTGGCTTAGCTGGTGACACTGCCATGCCGCACCAAGATGCCACTCACCAGATATTCCCAGGAAAGAGCACGGGGTGGGAGGATGCGCTTTACCTCATCTCTGAGGGCTGGTGAGTCAAGGCAGCAGACCTGGGTCACAGGACCATGTGTGGAAGCTTGGCTCTGTTTTGTGGACCAGACTGTACTTGTCACCCTGGCCCACTCTCTCTGGAAGGCACATCATTGGCCATGAAGGGGACAAACAGAAAGGTAGGGGATGGAGTGAAACCGGAAAACCAGAGGGTGGGCCCGCAACAACATCTATGCTGCATGGGCCAAGAAAGGTTCAACATGGAATCTGCAGTGAGCTCTGAGGACAGGGAAGGCAAGAAAGACTGATAAAGGAGTTAGAGTGAAATGCACGCTATTCCCTCACCATCCTCCATTAAATTGTTGTTGTTTTTTAGTTGCTAAGTCATGTCTGGCTCTTTGCAACCTCATGGACTGTAGCTCTCCAGGCTCCTCTGTCCAAGGGATTTTTCAGGCAAGAAGAATACTGGAGTGGGTTGCCATTTATTTCTCCAGGGGATCTTCCTGACCCAGAGATCGAACCTACACCTCCTGTATTGGCAGGCAGATTCTTTACCGCTAAGTTATCAGGGAAGCCCCCTTCATTAAATAAGGGGATTAAATGAAGTGGGGGCATGGGAACTTCCCTGGCCTGAGAGTGGGGAGACAGCAGAACAGAGTGGAGACACTTAGAGTCATCGTGGCCTGATTAAAGCAAGCTGAGGGCCAGAAACACAGATCTGAAGAGGCGTGTGGTGCTCTGAGCCTGAAACCAGGGAAGCTCTAGGGTCCAAGCAGATGGACTAAGTCAGTTAAAAATAAGCAGAAGGTAAGGCCGCAGCATGCCTTCCACAGTAGACTCAGCAGGCCTTGGTGACTGGGAGGAGCAAGTCTGGACTCTCAGGTTTGGGCAGTGGGTCCAGTGAATTAGTGAACTCGCAGATTGTAGGTACTGGAGGGACTACAGGTGTCTAGCGGAAGGATGAGCATCATGGCACAGGAAAGCGCTTTCTTAGTGAACACCTAGAGAACAAAGGGATAGAAGATTAAACTCTAAATAGAAAGGAGGCTTTATGAGATACTGAGCTCCTTGTCTATGGCAGTATTCAAGTAGCATCTGAGTGGCAGAGATTTCTACAGCAAGGGAGTAGCAATCCTACAAGAATATCTAAGATCTCATGATTGCATTACATTTCTCTTCCTCCTACCCACCCTATATCCCACCTTACCCCCCATAGACATAGTTACACTCAACTATACATGTCATCAAGTTAGTAAGAGAAATTGGTTCAATTTGTTGTCCAGTTGCTCAGTCATCTCTGACTGTGACCCCATGGACTGCAGCAAGCCAGGCTTCCCTGTCCTTCACCGTCTCCCAGAGCTTGCTCAAACTCATGTCCATTGTGTCAGTGATGCCGTCCAACCATCTCAACCTCTGTCACCCTCTTCTTCTCCTGCCTTCAATCTTTTCCAGCTTCAGGGTCTTTTCTAATGAATCAGCTCTTCACATCACGTGGCCAAAGTACTGGAGCTTCAGCTTCAGCATCGGTTCTTCCAATGAATATTCAGGACTGATTTCCTCTAGGATGGACTGGTTTGATCTCCTTGCAGTCCAGGGGACTCTCAAGAGTCTTCTCCAACACCACAGTTCAAAAACATCAGTTCTTCAGCACTCAGCTTTCTTTATGGTCCAGCTGTCATATCTATACTACTGGAAAAACCATAGCTTTGACTAGACAGACCTTTGTCTGTAAAGGAAATCTCTACTTTTTAATTTGCTGTCTAGGTTGTCATAGCTTTTCTTCCAAGGAGCAAGCATCTTTTACTTTCATGGCTGCAGTCACCATCTGCAGTGATTTTGGAGCCCAAGAAAATAAAATCTGTTTCCATTGTTTCCCCATCTATTTGCTTTGAAGTGATGGGACTGAATGCCATGATTTTTGTTTTTTGAATGTTGAGTTTTAAGCCAGCTTTTTCACTCTCTTTTACCTTCATCAAGAGGCTCTTTAGTTCCTGTTTGCTTTCTGCCATTAGAGTGGTGTCATCTGCATATCTGAGGTTATTGATATTTCTCCTGCCAATCTTGATTCCAGCTTATGCTTCATCCAGCCCTGCATTTCACATGACGTACTCTGCATATAAGTTAAACAAGCAGGGTAACAAGATACAGCCTTGATGTACTCCTTTCCCAATTTTGAACCAGTCCAATTTTGAATGTCCATTCTACGTCTCGTTCTAACTGTTGCTTCTTGACTTGCATACAGGTTTCACAGGAGGCAGGTAAGGTGATCTGGTATTCCCATCTCTTTAAGAATTTTCCAGTTTGTTGTAATCCACACAGTCAAAGTTAGTAATAGGAATTGGTTGAGTGATGCAGGGGAAATGCTTCAAAAGTATGCAAAAGTCCACTAACATGCAAGGATGTATCTTCTCAAATAAAAATCCTATTAATTGTCCATAGTCCAAAGGGAGGTGCAGAGGCTGTCTTCTTTCCCCCAGTTATAACCATCTGAGCATTCTTTCGCCCTCACTGGGGGATAAGATTCTTGCAGGTCAGCAGCATCTGCCTTGATTCAAAGTGGTACCCTTTGTGATCCATGAACAGTGCAGCTCAGGACACAAAGAGGATGGTGGGGTTCCTGCTAACTGCCTATCCAGTAGCATTCCCATCCCACCTTACAGCCTCCTTCTTAAAGCAAGCCCAACTTTGTTCCATTATCAGGCAACCACAGATTTATGGAAGACTGGCCCAAGCCCTAGGAAATGGATCTTGACTTCAGTTCATGCCAACAAGGGAATTCCACTCCCTTTGCTAGTAATGGTGTGTGATACCATCCTGACCAATGCAACCTGAGGGGAAAGCCTGCCCTTCGGTGAAGCTTTCTTTCCGTCTCCAAAACTGGCATATGGGTGTCTGTATGTGACACCACCTTGGGGCCATCTTGAGGCCCTGAGGAGAGGCCAACCCAACATGGTAAGCCAAGACACAAAGGATGGTAGGGTGGAAGGAGAGAAAAGATCTGGAGACACGCTGGAGCCACAGAATCAACAAATCCTGGAATGCCTACAGCTAGACTTCTTATTCTTGAAAGGGACATGATATTTTTCTTATTATTAAAACCACTTCTAGTTGAGTTTTCTATTACTTACTACTGAAAGCATTCCAAATGATAGGCACAGAAGATAGTTTTTACCTCCAGGGCCTTTGCACGTGCTCTTCTCCTTCTTCCTGGGCCCTCTTTCCTCCACGACCATCCTCCACTTGGATGCTCATTCATCCTTCATGTTTTGGTAGAGACGTCCTGGCTCCCAGAAGCCATCCTTGACCTCCCTCATTAGCATCCCCTGCATCCTATGCTGCCTTCTCACAGCACTTACCTCTCTGTTCCAGCCTGTCCTTCCCTAGGCTGCAAGTTCCCTGAGGACTGGGACCACGCCCATATTGTTTCCTGCTGTATCCCAGGTCTAGCACATAATAGGCACCCAAACATTTTATTTATTCAACAAATATTAAGAATAGTTAACACTTCTTAAGCATATGAACCAAGTTCTAAACACCTTGATGCTCACAACCACCAGTGAAATAGGCACGTTGTTATGGCCATTTTACAGGTGAGAGAGCAGGCACAGAGAGGTTGATTCACTTGCCCTGGGTCACACAGCTAAAGAGTGCTATACAAGAATTTTAACACAGGCAGTCTCTTTCCACTACATACTGAACACCTACTATTTGCAAGGCATGGTTGAAGGTGCTGGGAATACAATGTGACCAAGACTAAGTTCCTGCCTTTGCAGAGCTTACATTTTAATGGGAGGAGACAGATAATAAATAAAACAAACGCATATAACTTTAAAATCACAATCTTTATATTTACATCTCATTTCCCCATTAATCACTGGTACGACCTTGAGCCATTACTAACCCCCTCTGAACCTCAACTCATAATCATATGTAGAACTGGGCTGATGTGGGAGCAAAATAAGAATACTTGTAAAATGGCTTTTCATACCATCTGCCACATGCTGCTGCTGCTAAGTCACTTCAGTCGTGTCCGACTCTGTGTGACCCCATAGATGGCAGCCCACCAGGCTCCCTCATCCCTGGGATTCTCCAGGCAAGAACACTGGAGTGGGTTGCCATTTCCTTCTCCACATAACAGGGGCTTAATAAATGTTAATGGTTGAATCTGGATCCCAACAAAGTACAAGCCCCACGAAGAGAAGCGAAAGGAGTTTTGGAACTGGAGAACTGGTTGAAGGAGTCTACAGAGAATCTGACTGCTCAGTTAGGAAAGGGTAATTTATCTTCTTGGTCTAGAAGGATTCCAGAACCAAGCCAGCTCCCAACTCCCTTTTCCCCAAGTTATTATCTACATCTGCTGGAGACAAAATAGGGATTGACCAGATTGGGGACCAAGATATCAATTTCTGGTGCTAAATCACCACTCAGGACATACGAGAGGCTGCCAGTATGTTTGCATTAATAAAGCTTTATCTGGCCTGTGAGGATCTCAATAATTGTCCCAGAGGCCAGCAAGGAGACCATCATCAATAGAGTAGACCTGGGGGTGGACAGTGATGGAAAAATGAACCCTAGGTCCTAATTATTGATGGATCTGGTCTTCTTTCATAATTGCATTGAATTATTAATACATATTTATTAAGAACCTATTTATTCATTATTTCAGAAAGGATAAATGCTAATATATTTAACTGGTGCTATTTTGAAAATTGTCATCTCTCTCAGCCCATCTTTTTGACTGCCCCAAGGCAAGGGAAAACCAGACATTTACCCAGAGCAGAGGAGAGCTAGGGGCTTCTCAGGTGGTAATGGTGGTAAAGAACCCCCCTGCCAATGTAGGAAACATTAGAGATGTGGGTTCAATCCCTGAGTCAGGAAGATCCCTTGGAGGAGGGCACAGCAACCCAGTCCAATATTCTTGCCTGGAGAATCACATGGACAGAAGAGACTGGCAGTCTAGAGTCCATAGGGTTGCAAGGAGTCAGACACGACTAAAGCAATTCAGCACTCAGGCACAGAGGAGAGCTGCCTGGAGTAACAGCAAGTTTGGCCTTGGAGTACGGAATGAAGCAGGGCAAAGACTAACAGAGTTTTGCCAAGAGAATGCATGGTCATAGCAGACGCCCTCTTCCAACAACACAAGAGAAGACTCTACACATGGACATCACCAGATGGTCAATACCAAAATCAGATTGATTATATTCTTTGCAACCAAAGATGGAGAAGTTCTATACAGTCAGCAAAAACAAGACCAGGAGCTGACTGTGGCTCAGATCATGAACTCCTTATTGCCAAATTCTGATTTAAATTGAAGAAAGTAGGGAAAACCACTAGACCATTCAGGTATGACCTAAATCAGATCCCTTACAATTAGACAGTAGAAGTGAGAAATAGATTCAATGGATTAGATCTGATAGACAGAGTGCCTGAAGAACTATGGATGGAGATCCATGACATTGTACAGGAGGCAGGGATCAAGACCATCCCCAAGAAAAAGAAATGCAAAAAGGCACAATGGTTGTCTGAGGAAGCCTTACAAATAGCTGAGAAAAGAAGAGAAGCAAAAGGAGAAAAGGAAATATATATCCACCTGAATGCAGAGTTCCAAAGAATAGCAAAGAGAGATAAGAAAGCCTTCCTCAGTGATCAATGCAAAGAAATAGAGGAAAACAATAGAATGGGAAAGACTAGAGATCTCTTCAAGAAAATTAGAGATGCCAAGGGAACATTTCATGCAAAGATGGGCACAATAAAGGACAGAAATGGTCTGGACCTAACAGAAGCAGAAGATATTAAGAAGAGGTGGCAAGAATACACAGAAGAACTGTACAAAAAGAATCTTCATGGCCCAGATAACCACAATGGTGTGCAACGAGTACACACAATTAATGACTATGCAGATGATTTATTTAGGCTTTGTTATTAAACTCAGTGATATAAGAAGCATCTTTGGGAAGATGCTTCTTCACCAAAAACACCATATTTGGTGCTGTTTTTGATTTACTGTGAAAAATGCCCTCTAAACTACTGTTCTACCTGTGATGTCCAATAAAAGTACTCTTCATATTTTAAAAAAAAAAAAAAAAAGTGAGGCTGCTACTTGTCCACCATAAGCTCCAAGCTTATGGGAGAAAATTCCCTGCCTTGCTTTGTAGTGAGTGGTTCATGTTCCTTAAAAATAGAAGCAGAAGTTTTATGTTTAAAAGAGTGCCCCTCTCCTGCAAATCACTCACCTTTAAAATCCATACACTTAACCCAATGATTTCTCGTGGCTTAACGCATTTGCAGAACTCTGCCTTTGGATATAATGTTAAGTCAGATTGATCCACCCAAGGAAACCAAATTTATTACTTTATAGTCAGAGGAGTTGGTCGGTTCTCCTAAAACATATTAGCCAGTTTTTATAATGGAGTTACCTAGGCTTGGTTCTAAATGACATCTGGCTGTTTCCAAAAATAAAATTCATCCTTTTTAAGAAAAATATTTGGACCACTGAGAATGTTCAAAGCAATGTGCCACAACATATTTTTAAGCAGCCTAAATGACAGTCTAAAGCTTATTGCCTCAATTCAGTGAATAAACATGTATATGTCAGTGTGTGTGTACATCCGTGTAGGCAGATGCATAAACAATTACCAGGAAGATATACATTAGTTTTGACAGGGGTCTTCTTAGGGTGCTAAGATTATGGATGAGCTACTTTTTAAATTGTGTTTTCCTGTACTTTCCAAACTTTCTGCAACAAATCTATATCACTTTTGTAATCAGGGGAAAAAAGCACAATAAATACTTCATAAATATAGTTTTAATGTGCCACCGATCCTGAAGGCAACTTCAGATCAGAAGTTATAACAATGCTTGGCTCAGGAAAGCGTCAATGGATTAAATGCCTTGCCTTCCACGCTACAACTTTTGAAGGGTACAACCCTCATTTAGATGTACAACTTCTATTATGTCTGCTGTTGTTTCTTTAAATTACTCTCCATTAACTTAGGGCCACACTGTATAATGTCATTCCATCTGTGCCAGTGGCAGCTAAGCACAGTAATTCAGACCTTACAATACGTGCAGTCACTAACCCCCACGGACAGGCCCACGACAGGCCTGAATTGTGCCCAACGTCGTTCTGCTACATGGGGTCATGGTCCAGAGCGAGGCCCCAGTGAATTTCCTTTGAAAGCCCCTGCACCCCACTCAAGAAACATTTCTAAAGGAGAAGAAGAAAAGGCATGACCCCATCTGAAATGTAATCTCCAGTGTTCTGTAACACAAGATATCCAAGGTCACTGGCAAGAGGCAGCAGTAACGGTGGCTGAAAGGGCGAGGTGGTCCAGGCCTTTCAAAGATCGTAAGCGAATGGAACTGCTGCCTCTTGTCAGGCAACCACGGCTTGGAGATCCAAAATGCTCTATGATGTCACCCTTGATTCCGACCACCAAATGGGATGACAGAGGAAAGGCAGCGAGGTAGGGCCTGACTTGACCACACTGGCAAGAGAGAGGTAAGGTTCTTGCAATAAACAAATTGGAGCACTTGGATGCCTGAGATGAGCTCTTCAAATTTCCAGCAAATCACCTTTTCTTACAGGAATCAAAATTTCTCTCTCTTGTTACCTTGCATTTACTCAATTCGTTAAATCATCTCCTCCAATCATTCTAATGTGGAATCACAAGGAACACTCAGTAATAACAAGAAAAAGTCTTAAATACTCCTGAGGAAAAAAGGGGAATGGAGCAAAGAAAAGGAGCGTACCCCAGAGTTGTAGAATGCCTTACATGTTTTTGGCAAGTTTGAACTTAGGGGTACCTCTGTCCCATCTGACGTGACCTTCAAACAGCTTGGATCAGCTGTGGAGTCAGTGGGGAACCAGAGGAGGAAGAAGAGGAATGACTGACATATTGTCAACTCAATTATTTTTTTCATCAATAAAAACTTCACGGGGACTTCCTGGTGGCCCAGTGGTTATGAATCCACCTCGCAGTGTCAGGGACAAGGAGATCCTGTGTGCCACAATGAAGGCCCCAGGCAGTCAGATAAATAAGGAAATGAATATTCTTTAAAAATTCACAAAAGCCTGAGATTCCACAGAAAACTATACGGGCAGAGAGAACTGACTAGGAAGAAGGGATATAGGAACCACCTGGTCTATCACATCTCACACTTTAGCTGATAAGGTAAGCCCTAAAATGGGATATGCAGTCATACTGCATATAAACTACACCTCAATAACCTGACTTTGAAAAAAAAGGAGACACAGATGTAGAGAAAAATTGCCCTATAAAATTTCCCCTTCTCCCCAAGTAAGTAAATCCTGGTGAAGAAGGGGAAGGTACCCACTCTGGGCAGCTTGCATAGATGAGGAGTGTCATAGGGGACTCTGTGGGCGCTCCCTTTCCAGCTAATCTGGGTAGCAAGACAATGTGATGGAGACTTGAAGTCACTAAATGTCTTCCATGGTAATAAAAGCCTTCCTACTGTGAAACAACTTTAAACTGTTCCATACCTCTCAAAAACAGACTCCTGAAAGGTACAACTGTGCATCCATAATGATGTGAGAGAGAAATACTTTCCTTGCCAAGGAGCTAATCAGTCAATCAACATCTAACCTTTTAAAAAGAATTCATCCACACTTCAATGGGCTCCCTGTCTGTCTAAAAACCACGAAAGCATCCTGGGATTTGCCTGGTAATAGTTCAGCAGATGGCAGAACTTTGAATATGGGAAAAAATCAACCAACCAACCAACAGTTTTTGAGCATATGTTCTTCTGAGACACAGTACTAGACCCTGGAGGAGACTAAGTGTAAAAGGGGATTTCTGCCTTTGGTAATTTCTGATCATCACTGGGGAGCTGCCCTACTCATTAAACACGGAATACTCCCAAAACTGTTTGAAACAGATTACAATCATCACTTTCACAGAGATTAATTCAATCCTGCCTGTATACCTACGAAGTTTGTGTCAATCACCCTGTTTTATAATTAGGTCATATAAAACAACAGCACAAGAAGTGACTCGGCACATGACGAGTGACAAAGATATGGGTGATACAGGCCACGGGCCTGACTTCACAAAGACTATGAGACAAACTTCACGAATGTGAAATATCTGAGTAGAAGAAGAGAGAAATAACAGCATTTAAGCCCGGTGTCGTAGTGTGAGCAAAGGTGTGACTGCACAGTCACTGCCAGAATGTCAATTGTTGTTTAGCCGCTAGGTTGTGTCCGACTTTTGGGACCCTAGAGACTGTAGCTTCAGACACGACTGAGCGACTTCACTTTCACTTTTCTCTTTCATGCACTGGAGAAGGAAATGGCAACCCACTCCAGTGTTCTTGCCTGGAGAATCACAGGGACAGGAGAGCCTGGTGGGCTGCCGTCTATGGGGTTGCACAGAGTCGGACACGACTGAAGCGACACAGCAGCAGCAGCAGCAGACTGTAGCTTGGCAGGTCCCTCTATCCATGGAATTTTCCAGGCAAGAATACTGGATTGGGTTGCCATTTCCTTCTCCAGGGTATCTTCCTGACCAACCCATGTCTCCTGCACTGGCAGGCAGATTCTTTACTGGTGAATCACCAGGGAAGCCCAGAGAGTCAATTACTGAGCTCCAAAAGACTTGGCCCTGAACAGAACACAAGGTTCTAAGAATTTTAATTCCATATAAGGACCCAGCGTGAACACCTATTCCATGTGGATAAAAGAAGAGCTCTAGATATGAGTTCTTTGGTAAAAAACAAAACAAAACAAAATTCTCCAGCTTTATCATGAAATATATGACAGTCCTATATAAAAGAGTATAGAAAAAGGATGATCCAAAAGAATCACACAGAGGTGAGTGATGTCTTAGTCTGTTCAGGCTGCTATAACAGAATACCATAAGCCTGGGTAGCATACACAACATTGATATCTCACCATCCTTGCATCTGGGAAGTCCAAGATGAAGGTGCTGGCAGATCCAGTGTCTGGTGACAGCCCACTTTGTGGTTTGCAGGTCTTCTCATTGTGTTCTCACGTGGCTGAGAGAGAACAAGAAAGCTCTAATTTTTGTTTTTAATAAGGGCACTAATCCCATTCATATGGGCTATATCTTCATGATCTAATCACTTCCCAAAATGCCTACCTGCTGCTACTGTCACAATGGGGTGAGGGGTAGGACTTCAACATACAACTTTGGGAAGGATACAAATATCCATCCTACGGCAAGTTATCCATCACGGCTGTGAGGTTTAGATAGAGATGTCTAGCAGTCACGGTCCTAAGTCATCGCTAACATCCAGAGCCGCTGACTAGTCTGATCATTGTTACCTGCCCCTTCCTTCTTCCATCTGCTTTATAAAAAAGAAACTCTAAGCTCTCATGGGTATTGTTGTCTGCTTATCATTCAGATAGTTCTCCAAAACCTCACATGCAAAACTTTACATCGTGAAATTATCAAAATCTAGAATTATTCTTGGGCTCCTAGAGTAGAATGTTTACCCTCCCCTGACTCTTTTCAAACAGGTGGGTAGACCCAGGTGGCAAGCGAAGAAAAGAAATGGCTTAAAATAAATTGTAATATTTTACTGTAACACATCATTTGCTGAAATCAAGCTTTGTCCAAACTACATTACCCCAAAAGTAAGAGAGTGTCCCTGTCTGATGCTAAATTCTAAGCCAGCTGCTTCAGAGCTCTGTGCTGTTTCCTTCTCCATGGTCTGACCTTAACGGCCAGACATTTATCAGTGTTCTTGCTGTAACCGAACAGCACTTATTCCGTATTACATGCTGCTTAGGCTGCACCACAGAGACAGCCGGAAAACGCCTTAGCAGCACGGCTTTTTGCGTTTCCACGGAGAAGTTATGCCTGAAGCAGTCATCTTATCCAGATGTATCTTCCCCCCTCCAGATTGGGTCTTATCACCAGCTCAGTCACCCTCTTATCCTACTCCTGAGAAGTGGAGATTGGGGGCCAGAAAATATGGCTGAGCAGGACCCTGGAAGACTCATGCACAAGCACATCTTTATTCTGCAGTTAAAATTTCTGAGAGGTTCCAACCTGAGAGATCCCACTATTGGAAACTTCAAAGAAATAAAACGAACATCATAGTTCCTTATGTAGGACAATATTCCAAAGTTCAAAACGTTATTCCATCTGGAAGACAAGATAGGGCCTGTCTGTGTCATCGTGTGCATGAATGTGTGTATGTGTGTGAATGGTCTTAACAGACTGGCAGCGGTGTGATGGATGACCTCTAACCTCCTATGATCCTGTCCACCTTAATATAAGCTTCTTCCTTCAGGTGAGATGCTGCTGAACTACAGGTAATGCACGCACGTAACTCCAAGTAACTCAGGGCTCAATAGCCTTCGTTTCAGAAATTACTAGTGAGCTTGCCGAGAGCAAAAGGAGCCCCACTACCTTCTGACCCAGGTGACCACGAGGCACGTTTTACATTGTCTGTATGAGAGTTCTCAAATTTCGGAAAGTTTGAGATTTACAGAAAGCAACATTGGTCTAGAAGTGAAGATTCTCATCCCCAAGAAAATGAGTTCTAGTGAGTTCTAGTGACCTTATTTGGATGGGAGGAATGGTGAGGATTAAATGCTTCATATTTATTGAGCACCTGCAGTGATCTATGTCCTTTTCAAAACATAGCAGAGGAGACATAACTTCTCTTTCAATCAGGTTAATGAGGAATTGATTTTTGAAGCTTTTTAAAAACACAAAGTGCAATACCAGCGTTAAACACCAATCAGACGGGGAGTGGTGCTCACCTAGCTGACTGCCTAATGTGGAAGGGAAAGTGTGGGTGATCAATAGCGGATCTATAACTTGTTCCCAGGGTGCAATAGAGTGCTTTCCCCATCAGCAGCATGAGCAAAGACTCATAGTCTCTTTGCTCAAAACCGTGGTAGTAATCAAAAGAGGACTCAATCTCCCTATAAGTTAGTGGGTGCTCTTTACGATAAGGAGACGGGGCAGAGACAAAAATCTAGAAGGGATACAGAGGCCAAGAACAAGCAAAAGGCCCTGGCACAGACTTTTGCAAAATGTATGTCATGGTTTCTCAAGACAACTGGACCACCTGGTGTTAGAAAGTTAAGTTAAAGCTCCTTTCTTTCTGTCTTCCACGGACCGCAAACCACACAAACGACCTTAGGACAGTGTTAGCCAACGTCCTCTACGGTGAGGAGGGACTCAGCATTAAGCTTTGTGACTCCCGACATGCCCAGGTCTGGCCTGGGAACACTGAGGAGTATATTCAGTGTTGGTGAGACTTGGATTGTGCAGATGAACTGGAATCTATCGAGGGCTGGGTGAGACACACGCCCACATCGGCAACAAAGTCTAAAGTAACGATGTGTTAGTCGTTCAGTTGTGTCCGACTCTTTGCGACCCCATGGACTGTAGCCCACTGGTCTCCTTTGTCCATGGGATTCTCCTGGCAAGAATACTGGAGAGGGTTGCCATGCCCTTCTCCAAAATAATAACTATCATTTATTGAGGACTAAGTATGTGCCAGACCCTGAGTCAGTCAGACTCCTGACCTACAGCATCTGATTTAATCCTCACAGCAACCCCATGGAGTAGGGATTGTTGTTACCACCATCACACAGATGAGAAACTGAGAGGAGTGAGCTGCCTAACTGATAAGTGTTAGCACCGGAATTCCAATCTTTAGAGAGTCAGACTCCGAGTCCTGTGCCCTTAATCACCCTACAATCTGCCTTCCAACAAATAAAGCTACCATCTATTGAACACTTCAATACATGCCAATGACGGGCTGGCTATGAATATCATCTCATAACATAGGCAGTTAAGATGAGTAATTCAGCAACTCTTTCATCTACTGAGGACTAACTTCATAGACCATGCCAAAATGTTTCCTAAGTGTAAAGGAAACAAATGTCACTGCCTTCAGGAAGGTCATCATTCTTCCAACTGACCCATAAGTGGATCCTGACATGTTATCAGGATGGGTTTTCCTACTGGCACAGTACTACAGCAAGAACACACTGAAGTATGTAAAGAGAGCCATCTGAATTCATTTAAAAAGTCTAAATTATGAAGTGTTTTAAAATACAATCCTTTACACTTTTAAGATTCACTTTTTCACTTCTTTTACATTTTAAGAAAAACTAAAGCTAGACCTAAGGTAACAATGTATTGCCAAGTGAAAACCCTGAGTAGTCAAGAAAATTTTCATTGATGATTGCTTTGACTTTCTGCAAATTAAAGTGCTTCTACAGCGCCTGCAGACAGTTTATTCCCTTAAGAAGACGAAAGAGTCCCTCTGAAATCCAGCTTCTGCCTGAGTTATGACAAATCCCAAATTAGTGGTCCCTCAGTAGGCTCTATACTAATGACCGTACATTTTATCTTGTATTGACTATTTTCAGTAGCTCTTTGCCAAGGAATGCAAATGGTGTTAGTCCATCATCTCATTTACTTTTATATAACAAAGTAGGCTAACCTGTGACCCACAGATGAAGTTATATTTCCCAAGTCACACACTGAACTGAAAATAGACTCACACCCTGCCCCATTCGTCAGAACTTCTGGTCCAGCTCATGCTTGCTCTCCACATTCCTCCTTCCACTGGGTAAATCTTGCTTCTCTTCCATTCTTGACAAACAAAGTCAGGAACTCCTAAGTCTAATTGCTCGTGTCTTTGTGTATAAATTAGTGGTTAATAATGTTATGAATAATTACATATTATTAATAATAATATCATTATTTTTCTAAAGGTCATTCAAAGAAGAACTTTAGTCCCCAGCCTGAAAGGAAGAAAATGGGGAATGAAAGAAGGAGCTATTTGCTTATTCATGTGTTTTTAAGTTTAGAAGAAACCAAGAACGAGACCATGACACACACCAGAGCTTCACGTTGTCCCCCCATTCTATACTCGACTTCCTCCTTACTGTGAAAACCTCAATTTCACTCAGAGCTACAACTTACCCAGCAGAAAACATTAACCTTCCCAGACTCCTTCGTAGCTAATAGTCAGGTGACCCAGTTCTGGTCAGTGAGGCATATGCAGAAGTCCTTGGGGATTTCTGGGAAGTGTGTCATCTTCCTGATATCAGCACTTGCTCTTCTTTTCTCTTTCTGTCAGGAATATGACCATTGCTCCTGGAGATACAGCAGCCATCTTTCAATCATGAGGCTAAAGTCACGTGCTATGAATGATAAGGAAAGAAAACAGAAGTCATGGTGTTCAGTGCATGAGCATCTATGCTGGCCATGGATATCCTGTCCCATCTAGGACCTGCCCTTGTGTGAAAAAATCTTGTATTTAACCCACTGGAATCAGGATTTCCATCATCTTCCACCAAAGAGATTTTTTAAAGATCCAGTTAATTGGGGGGATACCCTAATAAAAGGTAACCAAGACTTAGGGCATTTGGAGTTGCACGGACCCGTTGCTGTTGTTGTTGAGCTCCTCGGTCATGTCTGATTCTTTGCAAGCCCACAGACTGCAGCATGCAAGACTTCCCTGTCCTTCACTATCTCCCGGAGTTTGCTCAAACTCATGTTCGTCGAGTCACTGATGCCATCCAACCATCTCGTCCTCTGTGGTTCCCTTCTCCTCCTGCCTTCAATCTTTCCCAGCACCAGGGTCTTTTCCAATGAGTCAGCTCTTCACATCAGGTGGCCAAAGTATTAGAGCTTCAGCATCGGTTCTGCCAATGAGTATTCAGGGTTGATTTCCTTTAGCATGGACTTGTTTGATCTCCTTGCTGTCCAAGGGACTGTCAAGAATGTTCTCCAGCACCACAGCTCGAAAGTATCTTTAAAAAGGTTTCAATTGGAATGGACCTGTAGAGATCAACTAATTGAAACCATTTTAAACCAAGAAGAAGACCAAAGAGCAGACGAGAGATGTGCCTCGGGTCACAAAGCTGGTGCTTCAGTTCTCAGCCCAGTGCTTTCTGTGATTCCATGTGGCCTGCCTTGAAGAGAAAAAGATTAGAATGAGCTAGAGAAAGAAATATTTCTCAGATAGCCAGATAAAAGTGGCTCTGTGAGAGAATAAGCTGGATCCGTAACTGGATGGAGATGTACTCAAAAACTGTTGACATAGTCCTTTTAAGAGAAGCAAGCACTTCAAAAAGAGAGACAGAAGAAAAAAATGAAGCTCACAGGCTTCTATACTCAGAAGTTGAAAACAACCGTTTATTAAGTTATTTTAGCAGTCTCCCCAGAGTAAGCTAGAAATAGCAGTGTTGGTCTTATTCTTTAAAAGAAAGTGGAAAACTGCCCTCTTCTAATTAGAGAAAAATCATTCAAAAGGCGGCTCATTGTGCAGTCCCACACTGTCTCTGTACAGAGTTTCTCTAGCTATTTAGAGCCTGGACCCTGGAGCCAGATTGCCTGTGTTCAAACTCCATCTCTACCACTTGCCAGATGTGTGAACTTAGGTAAGTAACCTCTCTGGATTTCTGTCTTTCCATCTATAAAATATGTATAATAATAATACTTACTGAAGGTTGTGGGCTCAGTTGGTAAAGAATCTTGCTGCAATGCAGGGACCCCAGTTCGATTCCTAGGTCGGTCGAGAAGATCTGCTGGAGAAGGGATAGGCTACCCACTCCAGTATTCTTGGGCTTCCCTTGCGGCTCAGCTGGTAAAGAATCTGCCTGCAATGCAGGAGACCTGGGTTCAATCCCTTGGTTGGGAAGATCCCCTGGAGAAGGGCAAGGCTACCCACCAGTATTCTGGCCTGCGGTATAGACACATATACATAACACATGCATATACACACATGTACGCTACCATTACTATGATAGCTATAGTCACATGTAATAGAAGCCTGGGGTTCAAAGAAAAAGAAAATTCACGTCCCCGGGGATGTTTTGGCAGACTGATAACAAAAACACTTACATGAATGACTTCCTAGTTTAAGGAACCTCACCAAACATTTGTTGAATGAATGACTGAATGTCATCAGTCAAAGAAAGTCCCAAAGAATCTTATAAATCTCAAAAAAGATATCTAAGGGTAATGTAGAAGCCAAAATTTTGCGTGTGTGTGTGTTTTCTTTTTTACTAAATTTATTTATTTTTTAATGAAGGATAATTGTTTTACAGAATTTTGCTGTTTTCTGTCAAACCTCAACATGAATCAGCCATAGATTTACACATGTCCCCTCCCTCCTGAACCTCCCTCCCCTCTCCTTCCCCATCCCATACCTCTAGGTTGATACAGAGCCCTCTTTGAGTATCCTGAGCCATACAGCAAATTCCCATTGGCTATCTAATTTACACATGGTAATGCAAGTTAGAAACCAAAATTTTAGAATTTGGAAACATGGCTAGAATTCATTTAGCCATAAATTGTAATGAATGAATAGCAAGAAAATGTGTGATTGTACTTTTGGCTTATATTTCTAATTCGCTAGAAAAATATGGTGTTTACCTTTATCAATTTTAATAATAAAATTATGTATTTTCTTTTAAAAGAGACAGAGTAGCTCTAAATCTGTATGACAGCCTTAGTAACCACCGTGAGAAAGTCAGGCCATGTACAGCACATGGGGCTCAGATCACTTAGCTGTGTGTCGACTTCCACTTGCTGGACACTCCCTACCACCTTTCTGTCCACAGGACAATGAGAGCAGAGAACTAAGAACTAGGACGCTGAACCACGGATACTGCTGTGTGACCTTGGGCAGGTCACATAACCTATTTGGATCTGTTTTCTATCAAGAAAAATGAGAGTCTTGGACTAGCTCATTACCAAGTTTTCTTTAAGTCCAATAATTTTCAGAAATCTTCTATAGGGATAAAACTAAAAGTTAGGAGATATAAATTGTGACAAACGTCACAGATATCAAGCCAAGGAAAATCAATAAGAATATCTCCAAGGCAAGCTTAGCTGGTTTTGCCACTTTCAATGCACCTATCACTATTAACCTGTAGCGTTTCTACCATGATTATCACCTTACTGTTGCAGAGGAAGTATCTTTTTGCATTTAAAATATCTAAGCTATTGCAGTGACCCGCGATGGGGTCCATGGCACATCTCTGAGGCCACACTCCCAAGAAGGAGAAAAGAGGTGGACAAGGGGTGATTAGAAGGACTTTCAAGATGGGAAAAGAAAAAATGCACAAAATGTCTATCAGAGAAATCATATCAAATACCATATCAATTCTGAAGGCAAAGGCAGAATTTTGAGCAAAGGTCAAATTGCTTGCTCTAGGGGACACCTGTTCCTGTTTTGCCTTTCCTAACATCACCCTGACTTTTCTTGCCAGTTTAGCTGAAACTGCTCCCACCCCCAGCAAGAGGACTGAGTCCTGACTGGCCCAAGCTATTCTGTATTGGCCCCTCTGTCCTGGCCACAGTGATTGGTTGAGGAAAAGGTACATATTATGGAATAAATGTGACCTGCCCCCCAAATTCACATGTTGAAATCGAATCCCAATTCGATTTGGAGGTAGGGCCTCTTGGAGTTCATTGGGTCATGAGAATGGAGTCCTCATGAACAGGATTAGCCTTCTTTATTTTATAAGAAAAGACCAAAGATCTAACTAGCTCTTTCTGCCATGTGAGGATACAACCCAACAGAGAGCGCCCACCAAAACCCGATCATGCTGGTACCTGGATTTCAGACTTTCAGTCCTCAGAACTGTGACAAATAAATTTCTGTAGCTTATAAGCTACCCAGTCTAAGTACTATGCTATAGTAGCCTCAACTGACCAAAATAGCACTTAAAAAAAATCAGGCCCGTCAAGGGCCAATAAGACAAATTTTGGTTGAAACCAAAGAAGCCAAGTTTCTCTTTCTCATGGATATGAATGAAGACACTGTCAGGGAGATGTTCACAACCATCTTCAGACCCAAGAGGAGAGCCTGCTTAATAACAGGACCAACACAAAGATTCATTTGAGTCCTAATTCAAGTCCTACGCAGAACATTTAGTTACAAAGCAGAAAGAGTCCTCCTTTCCACATTAGCCAATTTAGGTTGAGTCTTCCATTCTTTGAGACCAAAAACTTTCTAACTGAAGCAGTTTGCCGATTGTTGGAATGGGGGCATTAAGAGTCAAATGAGGGTGCATACACGAACCAGTCATGATTCAGTAGACAAAATGACCCAAAGCGAATAAATCAGCAGAAAAAACTAGCAGATCAGGCCTCATGGAAAGGGATCTGACACAAAGTAGCTGGTCCATGCCTGCATTTAAAAGATCAAGGACACACCATCCTAAGATATCACAGGATGTCTTCTGTGCGATAAGTAAAAGCAGGAGGCTTCTGAGACTGTATCTGTCAAATGTGCAGCCACTCCACTGAGGGTCGTGTTGAGACTCAGTGTTCCACTGAGAAAAAATCAGAAGAGGTAAAAAGGAAGGCAGGACTTAGGAGATTAAAATCATAAACCATTGCCCCACAGTCCTGGGAAAGCACAATATGACTGAAGGCAGCATCAGTGTCTACAGAGTCCAGCTCAGTGGGGAAGTGCTCTAGGCCACAGCAATACATGCCATCAGACAGATGATTTGTATGGTTCCAGGTGAGTCATCAATCCACTTGGAGGCAGAACTCAGGCAGCGTGAGAGGTCCAGGGGGAGAGTCCCACCTCCTGGGGCAGAAGTTGAGATTGGCAAGATTTAAGCAGGGGACATGCTCCCCTTTAAACCAAAGTGTGGTTTCAGATTACTCCCATCCCTAACACTTCAGCAACTTTGTGATTCAATATCGTATTTTATAAAGAACTATGGGGGCTTTCCTGATAGCTCAGTTGGTAAAGAATCCACCTACAATGCAGGACCCTGGTTTGATTCCTGGGTTGGGGAGATCTGCTGGAGAAGGAAAAAGCTACCCACTCCAGTATTCTGGCCTGGAGAACTCCGTGGACTGTATAGTCCATGGGGTAGCAAAGAGTTGGACACGACTGAGCAGCTTTCACTTTCATTTGGGGCTTCCTAAGTGGCTTAGAGGGTAAAGCGTCTGCCTGCAATGTGGGAGACATGGGTTCAATCCCCGGGTTGGGAAGATCCCCTGAAGAAGGAAATGGCAACCCACTCCAGTACTGTTGCCTGGAAAACTCCATGGATGGAGGATCCTGGTAAGCTACAGTCCATGGGATCGCAAAGAGTCGGACATGACTGAACAACTTCACTTCAGGCCAAAATACTGGAATGTTCTTTTTATGTATAGTTTTATTTATTTATTTTTGTGTGTGCTTGGTCTTCATTGCTGCACTGGCTTTTCTCTAGTGAAGGTGTATGGGCTTCTCATTGCAGTGGCCTTTCTTGTTGAGGAGCCCAGGCTCTAGGGCACATCAGCTCAGTAGTTATGGTTCCTGGGCTCTGGAGCACAGGCTCAGTAATTGTGGCCCACGGGCTTAGTTGCTCCGCATCACATGGGATCTTCACAGATCAGGGGTCAAACCTGTGTCTCCTGCACTGGCAGGTGGATTATTTCCCACTGAACCACTAAGGAAAGCACCTGGAATATTCCTGAACATAAGTCCAACAAGGAAAGTGACTGCATCTTTTTGTTTACTGCTCCATCCCCAGCACCCAGCATAGTGTGGGACACATAAAAGTTGTTCAATAAACACTTGTCCGAAGAATGGGGTCCTTAGCAGGCTGTTAGTTTCCAAGCTATGAAAGGGGGCTTCAAATGCAATGGGAAAAGTGAAGCATCCCACAGGAAAGATTGGGCTACTGCATGTGGAAAGGGAAAGGTTGATGGGCATGCAGGCATAGCCACTTCATTCTTGGCAATAGGGAAAACTCTAAATCCCATTTTCTGGGGAAGAGATTGATGGGAAAGTCAGAGTTGACATTTGGCCAATACAGATTAATTCAGCTATACTGGTTGTTTACAGCTGAATGGTCAGTGCCATTGCTATAGGAGTTTAGTTAGGAGTGCTAATCGATCAGTCATGTCTGACTCTTTTCGACCCCATGGACTGTAGCCCACCAGGCTCCTCTGTCCATGGAATTCTCCAGGCAAGTATACAGGAGTGGGTTGCCATTCCCTTCTCCAGGGGATCTTCCTGACCCAGGTATCAAACTCAGGTCTCCCGCATCGCAGGCAGATTCTTCACCATCTGAGCCACCAGGGAAGCCCTGCCATTGCTATACTATTGTGACATAGTTGGAATATCATCCAAGGGAGAATGATTCCTGTTCTTTGGAAAGTACTCTCTGGTCTGGACAGTATGTCCCCTGAGCCTGGGCAGGGTTAAGCCTGCAGGTGAATCCATCATGGCCAAGGGCTGAATCAAGATACAAAGGCAGATAAGGTAGGATGCAGGTGCTATAGCCGATGCCAGGATACTTCTTCAGTAGCCATAATGCTTTGGAGCCCTGGGATTAAATTCAATACAGGCCAAGAGTAGTCTGAATCTTAAAATTTTTGGAAATTTTGTGTATGTGGTATAATACCCTTTGCACTACAAAATTATGAATGCTTCCACCTGCCCCCAAAATAGACATTCTGAGTAAGACATCCATGAGAAAAAAATTCCTTCCTCCACTTTGTCACTGGGCTCTTCATTCTTACTTTGGGGATGTTTATCCTGGACAGTTCTTTTACTTGAATCTCCAGATTCAAGATTATTCATGTATTCATCCATTCATTCAAATGATGCACTTTGAGTTTATCTACTGGAGTAACAATAGTGAACAAAAGATATAAGATCCCATCATTTACAGAGTGTGTAGTCAAGTAAGAAAGATAATAGTGTAAATAAGTAAACAAAGAAGATGGGGTCATGTAGACAGGGAAAGAAAGAAAATATATTATAAAGAAAATAAAACAGGGAAATAGGGTAGAGAGTCTCTATGGTAGAGGGAGATGCTTTAGGTAGAGTAGCCAGGAGGTATCGTTTGAGCCTAAACCAGGATGAGAGAAGGGAGCAAGCCCAGCAGATATTTGGGGAAAGAGGGTTTGGGAATAAACGACAAGCAAGTGCAAAGTCCCCAGGGAAGAAACTGAAAGGGGGCCAGTGTGGCTGGACCATCACGAGGAAAGGAAGAGGTGAGGCAGGAGAGGAGGGCAGGTGCTGGACTGGGCAAGGTTTGGGAGTCGGGCTTAGGAATTAGGACATTAATTATGGTTTTATGAAAAGTCTGAGGATTTTACGTAAACGAGTGGCCTTATCTGACTTATTTTAGAAGACCATGGCTAACATGCATTAGGGGCCAAGTGTGGAACCTGAAAGACCAGGAGGCCGCTGCAGGACTCTGGGCAAGAGTGACTTAGGTGCTAAGTGTGGCAGAAGATGTGAGAGAAGAGGGAAAATTCTCCGTGGGACCTCCTAGCATCTTGTTATAATGGTGTTAGAACTTTCCTTATATTCACATCAAAATAAAAACAGTAGCTCTGAGAATTAACCACCTCCTAGGCACTGAGTCCTAAGTATGCTCCTCACATTCAAGCTCCTTTCATCCTCCCAACAGACTCATGAAGGAGGTTATTATGGGCTACATTGTGCTGCCCCAAATTCATATCTTGAAGCCTTAACCTCCAATGTGACTGTATTTGAAGATAGGACCTTTAAGGAGATAATTAAGGAGGCAATTAATTACGACCTTAATTGAGCTCCTAAGTGACAGTGAGAGTCACTCAGTCACGTCCGACTCTTTGCAACCCCATGGAATTCTCCAGGCCAGAATCCTGGAGTTGGTAGCCATTCCCTTCTCCAGGAGATCTTCCCAACCCAGGGATCAAACCCAGGTCTCCTACATTGTGGGCAGATTCTTAACAAGCTGAGCCACAAGGGAAGGCCAAGAATACTGGAGTGGGTAGCCTAACCCTTCTCCAGGGGATCTTCCCAACCCAGAAATCGAACCGGGGTCTCCTGCATTGCAGGCAGATTCTTTACAAACGGAGCTATGAGGGAAGCCATCAATTTAGTTCAGTCGCTCAGTCGTGTCCGACTCTTTGTGACCCCATGAATCGCAGCACACCAGGCTTCCCTGTCCATCCAACTCCCGGAGTCTACTCAAAATCATGTCCATCGAGTTAGTGATGCCATCCAGCCATTTCATCCTCTGTCGTCCCCTTCTCCTTCTGCCCTCAATCTTTCCCAGCATCAGGATCTTTTCCAATGAGTCAACTCTTCGCATGAGGTGGCTAAAGTATTGGAGTTTCAGCTTTAGCATCAGTCCTTCCAATGAATACTGAGGACTGATCTCCATTAGGATGGACTGGTTGAATCTCCTTGCAGTCCAAGGGACTCTCAAGAGTCTTCTCCAACACCACAGTTCAAAAGCATCAATTCTTGGCTGCTCAGCTTTCTTCACAGTCCAACTCACACATTCATACATGACCACTGGAAAAACCATAGCCTTGACTAGATGGACCTTTGTTGGCAAAGTAATGTCTCTGCTTTTGAATATGCTATCTAGGTTGGTCATAACTTTCCTTCCAAGGAGTAAGAGTCTTTTAATTTCATGGCTGCAATCACCATCTGAAGTGATTTTGGAGCCCCAAAAAATAAAGTCTGACACTGCTTCCACTGTTTCCCCATCTATTTCCCATGAAGTGATGGGACCGGATGCCATGATCTTCGTTTTCTGAATGTTGAGCTTTAAGCCAACTTTTTCACTCTCCACTTTCACTTTCATCAAAAGGCTTTTGAGTTCCTCTTCACTTTCTGCCATAAGGGTGATGTCATCTGCATATCTGAGGTTCTTGATATTTCTCCTGGCAATCTTGATTCCAGCTTGTGTTTCTTCCAGCCCAGTGTTTCTCATGATGTACTCTGCATATAAGTTAAATGAGCAGGGTGACAATATACAGCCTTGACGAACTCCTTTTCCTATCTGGAACCAGTCTGTTGTTCCATGTCCAGTTCTAACTGCTGCTTCCTGACTTGCATACAAATTTCTCAAGAGGCAGATCAGGTGGTCTGGTATTCCCATCTCTTTCAGAATTTTCCACAGTTTATTGTGATCCACACAGTCAAAGGCTTTGGCATAGTCAATAAAGCAGAAATAGATGTTTTTCTGGAACTCTCTTGCTTTTCCCATGATCCAGTGGATGTTGGCAATTTGATCTCTGGTTCCTCTGCCTTTTCTAAAACCAGCTTGAACATCAGGAAGTTCACAGTTCACATATTGCTGAAGCCTGGCTTGGAGAATTTTGAGCATTACTTTACTAGCATGTGAGATGAGTGCAATCGGGCGGTAGTTTGAGCATTCTTTGGCATTGCCTTTCTTTGGGATTGGAATGAAAACTGACCTTTTCCAGTCCTGTGGCCACTGCTGAGTTTTCCAAATTTGCTGGCATATTGAGTGAAGCACTTTCACAGCATCATCTTTCAGGATTTGGAAGAGCTCAACTGGAATTCCATCACCTCCACTAGCTTTGTTCATAGTGATGCTTTCTAAGGCCCACTTGACTTCACATTCCAGGATGTCTGGCTCTAGGTCAGTGATTACACCATCGTGATTATCTGAGTCGTGAAGATCTTTTTTGTACAGTTCTTCTGTGCATTCTTGCCACCTCTTCTTAATATCTTCTGCTTCTGTTAGGTCCAGACCATTTCTGTCCTTTATCGAGCCCATCTTTGCATGAAATGTTCCCTTGGTATCTCTAATTTTCTTGAAGAGATCTCTAGTCTTTCCCATTCTATTGTTTTCCTCTATTTCTTTGCATTGATTGCTTATCTCTTCTTGCTATTCTTTGGAACTCTGCATTCAGATGCTTATATATTTCCTTTTCTCCTTTGCTTCTCACTTCTCTTCTTTTCTCAGCTATTTGTAAGGCCTCCTCAGACAGCCATTTTGCTTTTTTGCATTTCTTTTCCATGGGGACGGTCTTGATCCCTGTCTCCTGTACAATGTCACAAACCTCATTCCATAGTTCATCAGGCACTCTATCTATCAGATCTAGTCCCTTAAATCTATTTCTCACTTCCACTGTATAATCATAAGGAATTTGATTTAGGTCATACCTGAATGGTCTAGTGGTTTTCCCTACTTTCTTCAACTTAAGTCTCTATTTGGCAATAAGGAGTTCATGATCAGAGCCACAGTCAGCTCCTGGTCTTGTTTTTGCTGACTGTGTAGACCTTCTCCATATATGGCTGCAAAGAATATAATCCATCTGATTTCAGTGTTGACCATCTGGTGATGTCCATGTGTAGAGTCTTCTCTTGTGTTGTTGGAAGAGGGTGTTTGCTATGACCAGTGCATTCTCTTGGCAAAACTCTATTAGCCTTTGCTCTGCTTCATTCCATATTCCAAGGCCAAATTTGCCTGTTATTCCAGGTGTTTCTTGACTTCCTACTTTTGCATTCCAGTCCCCTATAATGAAAAGGACATCTCTTTTGGGTATTAGTTCTAAAAGGTCTTGTAGGTCTTCATAGAACCGTTCAACTTCAGCTTCTTCAGTGTTACTGGTTGGGGCATAGGCTTGGATTACTGTGATATTGAATGGTTTGCCTTGAAAACAAACAGAGTTTGTTTTTGAGATTGCATCCAAGTACTGCATTTTGGACTCTTCTTTTGACCATGATGGCTTCTCCATTTCTTCTAAGGGATTCCTGCCCTCAGTAGTAGATATAATGGTCATCTGAGTTAAATTCACGCATTCCAGTCCATTTTAGTTCGTTGATTCCTAGAATGTCGACATTCACTCTTGCCATCTCTTGTTTGACCACTTCTAATTTGCCTTGATTCATGGACCTGACATTCCAGGTTCCTATGCAATATTGCTCTTTACAGCATCAGACCTTGCTTCTATCACCAGTCACATCCACAACTGGGTATTGTTTTTGCTTTGGCTCCATCCCATCATTCTTTCTGGAGTTATTTCTCCACTGATCTCCAGTAGCATATTGGGCACCTACTGACCTGGGGAGTTCCTCTTTCAGTATCCTATCATTTTGCCTTTTCATACTGTTCGTGGGGTTCTCAAGGCAAGAATAATGAAGTGGTTTGCCATTGCCTTCTCCAGGGAAGCCATAGTTGGGCCCTAATCCAATAAAACTAGTGTCCTTATGAGAAGCGGGAGAGAGACCCAGGGATATCACACACAAAGGAAGAACCACGTGAAGAAACAGACATCTGCAAGCCATGCAGAGAGGCCTCAGGAGAAACCAAACCTGCCAGCTCCTTAATCTTGGACTTTCAGCCTCCAGAACTGAGATAAACACATTTGTTTTTAAAGCCACCCCATCTGTGATATTTTATTATGGCAGCCTGAGCAGATTAATAAAAAGGCACCAGCATAAAGGAATGTGGCCCCAGACTTATGCTTCCTGGGTTCAGATCCTGGTTTCATGCTTATTAACACACCTGTCTCCTTGGCTTAACCATGATGCTCTGCTAGCCACCAGAGAAACAGCAATGACACCAATGAATGTAAACTTACATCAAAGTTACCTAAACCCTACATATCACCCAGTGGAAAATGAAGATGAAAAATGCTCAGCCGAAAAAGAAGGCACTCTGTCAGTGAGTGGTTCTGTTTAACAGATAGGCATGGATGGGCGGGAAGAAAACCTTGTTCAATATTGGAGTTCAGTGGGAAAGAAAGAGATACGCCCCCAAAGTTTTGACTCTAGATGCTTGGCACCTAAAAATCTATAAAATCCGTCCCCAGTTGAAGCCACTCTCTTGGGTCATAGAATCACAGGTCAGCCCACAGAGAGGCAATGGGGTTTCTGTGTCTTCCAGACCCTTACATTTACAAGTAAGGAGATGGACTCATTGGAAAAGAAGGGGCGACAGAGGATGAGATGGTTGGATGGCATCACCGACTCAATGGACATGAGTTTGAGCAGGCTCTGGGAGGCAGAGAAGGACAGGGAGGCCTGGTGTGCTGCAGTCCATGGGGTTGTAAAGAGTCGGGCACGACTGAGGCACGAAACAACAACAAAAGGGGACCGAGGCCCAAAGCGGTTAGTGACTCGCAGTTTGATGCAGTTAGGGGGGCTCTGCTGTGGCACTGGCCGACACCAGCTCTGACAGGGCCATTTTTTAAATCTCCCTGAAAGCCTATATATTTTATTAGGACAGCATGTCCCATCTCAGACATGGCTGAAGTTCAGACTGATCTAATGAGCAAAAGAGCTCAAAGAAAGTCTCCTGGGGCCACTTCCCGCCATTATTTGAACCCTCTTTTCAAGGACACGCAGCCAAAGCCACAGCCAGGTGGGGTGGGAGCAAATTCCTCCAGAGCAATTCAGCCACTGGGAGAGATGGGGCATCATATTCCCAGTAGATTTTTTTTTTTTTCCCAAATAATGCTCGTTTCCTTCCGCATTTTGCAATAGGACGACTTGATGACACAAATTTTTTCCCATTCACATTCAGCTGCCTGTACTTCATTACTTTCTACAGATGCTCCCAGCCTCGGAGCACGCCAGCTCTTTGTCACTGGTACACTCCTACCATTGAGCTGCAGTTAGCAGGAGGAGGGAGATGGCATGTTTCCTGTGAATGGCTGAGAAACTCCCTCGCCCCCACATCCAATCAGCCACCGAAGTCTGTCATTTCTTCCTTCCCGATGTCTCCCGCATCTGTCTCTCCCTCTCTACTCCCACTGTCACCGCTTGGGTTGAGGACTCAACTGCCCCCTGCCTGGGCTGCTGGCTGCAATACCCTCTGCCTGCTTTTCCTACCTGTGGCTTCTTCCTCTTCCTTCATCCAAAGGACCGCCAGGCTTCCCACTGTGTTTATCACTCCCCTGCTCCAGGGGCTCCCCATCGCCTAAGCTCAAATTCAAACCCCGTGCGCTGGTCCCAGTCTACTTTCCTAAGTAGATCTCCCACTCTGCCCCCGAGGGAGCCCTGTGCTCCAAACAACAGCTTCCCCCAAAGTGTCCCAAAGACGTCATACGTCATTTCCCTCCTGTCGTTACCCTTATTTTTTTTAATTTTATTTTATTTTTAAACTTTACAATATTGTATTAGTTTTGCCCAACATCGAAATGAACCCACCACAGGTATTCCCATTCTCCCCATCCTGAGCCCTCCTCCCTCCTCCCTCCCCATACCCTCCCTCTGGGCCGTCGCAGCCCCAAGCATCCAGCATCGTGCATCGAACCTGGACTGGCGACTCGTCTCATACATGATATTACACATGTTTCAATGCCATTCTCCCAAATCTCCCCACCCTCTCCCTCTCCCACAGAGTCCACAAGACTGATCTATACATCAGTGTCTCTTTTGCTGTCTCGTACACAGGGTTATTGTTACCATCTTTCTAAATTCCATATATATGCGTTAATATACTGTATTGGTGTTTTTCTTTCTGGCTTACTTCACTCTGTATAATAGGTTCCAGTTTCATCCACCTCATTAGAACCGATTCAAATGTATTCTTTTTAATGGCTGAGTAATACTCCATTGTGTATATGTACCACAGCTTTCTTATCCATTCATCTGCTGATGGGCATCTAGGTTGCTTCCATGTCCTGGCTATTATAAACAGTGCTGCGATGAACCCTTATCTTTTATGACACCCTGATTGTCTTCGACCAAAGCCCTACTGATTATCTAAGAACCAGCTCTTCCTTCCTTCATCCTTCCCTCACTCAAGAAGGAACCACTGACAAGCATGGTGCCTCTCCCAGGGTGTTGGAGAGGCAGTGGATGAACGAGGCAGATACAATCATTCCTTTACGGCACTTACAGGCAAGTGGGGGAGAGTGATAAATATACAAATAATACAACTAAAATAATATCCACAAATGTGATAAGGGCCAGAACGGTTTTTTGAAATAAAAGAGAGGTCAAGGAGGCCAATCTCTGGAGTAGTAAAATCAGAGCTGAAGAGTGAGTTGGCTTGGACCAGCTGAGATGGAAAGCCACAGATGGGTTTCAAGTCAAACATAGTATACCCTCCTCCAGTTGGGACCTTCCACCCCACTTATCCAAAGCCCTGTTCTTTCCACCTCTCGCCCTGAGCTCCATAATGAGGCCTTCTCCACTGGTGTCCACTGATCTAACACTCATCCTCAACATGCAGAGTTGGATTTGGCCCCTACCGGCCCTTATGAGCTTTGAGTAGAAACATCCTAATCTAACTTCAGCATGTGACCAGCCAGCTCGCCCAGCTGATTAACTTCACTGTACAGCAGAAAATAACACAAAATTATAAAGCAATTATACTCTACACAAGTAAAATTTTAAAAGTCAGTAACTTCATACTTTGTGCAAGAATAACTTGAAAAAAAAACAACTGTAACTCTGTATGGTGATGGATGTTAACTGGACAGACTGAGGTGATCATTTTGATAGACAAATGTTGACCCATTACAATGTACGCCTGGAACTAAAATGTCAGTTATCCCTCAGTTTAAAAAATAACTTGAAACAAGAATAACTTTGCATTTCACATAAACTCTGAGAACAGGGCACATCCCCGTCGTGCTCTCTGTTGTGATGGAGCAGAACACCTGGTCTGGGCGGATGTCGGGAGGACCCTGGCCAGAGGCAACTGATTTCCATACAGCAGAAAAACACTCCCCACCTCTCTCTCTCTCTCTGCCCCCACTTCCCTGCTCCTCCTTTAAAAGAAGAGTCAAAGCAGCCATGTGAATGTGGGAGAAGGAACTGCATTTTCTCCATCCCACAATCTCTCCCTCATGGGCAGGGAGCACTGACCTCTAGATAGCCTCTTTTCTGCTTGGTCACTCGTTCATAGAGTAAGTTTACCAAGTTCAGCTCCTGTAATGACAACAACAATAACAACGACAACTGATGCCTAATGAGTGCTTATAATAAATCGGGCACTGATTCAGTGTTCTATAGGCATTAATTAATTTAATCCTCACAATAATACCCTGTGCATGCATGTTTAGTCACTCAGTCATGTCCAACTCTTTGTGACTCCATGGACTGTAGCCCACCAGGCTCCTGTGTCCATGGGGATTCTCCAGGCAAGAATACTGGAATGGGTTGCCATTTCCTCCTCCAGGGGATCTTCCCAACTCAGGGGTCGAATCCAGGTCTCCCACATTGCAGGTGGATTCTTTACCATCTGAGCCACCAGGGAAGCCCCAGTAATACCTTATAAGGCACATTATTATCTCCATTTTACAGATTAAAAAATTAAGGTTCAAAGAGATTAAATAAGCTGCCTTAAGGTCATGCAGTTACCAAATGGCAGAGCTGAGATTCAAACCCAGCCAGTCTGGTTCCAGTGTCCTTGCTGAGCCCAGTATGTTATACTGCCTCTTGTTATACTATTATGGGAGGGGGATGTCAATTTGAGGATGTAACTTCAATTCAGGGGACATGTTTTAGAGAGTCACATTATGGCTATATGTCAAGAATGATCTCATTTCGACAATGACCTCCTGGAGGTTAGGTCATGGTTCTCAGTAGCCCTCTGAAGCCAGGAGAGGAAAAAGGTGCCAGGTGAAAATTCACACAACTGTGTATCCAAATCTACCTGGTAGATCCACCTGGAAGGAGAGCCCAGGCACTTGCCAGATGCACTCGGCCATCCTCCTAATCCATCCACTCAACACCAGAGCCATACCCGGGGGGTATGAGAAGAATAGCATAAGCAGCTATGAAGAGTACATGCAATATGACTTGGAATGGAAGGAAGGAAAATTAGAACAGTAATAGCAAGTATTTACATAGTACTGGACACTGTCTGGTCCCATCACTTCACAGGAAATAGATGGGGAAACAGTGGAAACAGTGTCAGACTTTATTTTGGGGGCTCCAAAATCACTGCAGATGGCGATTGCAGCCATGAAATGAAAAGAAGCTTACTCCTTGGAAGGAAAGTTATGACCAATCTAGATAGCATATTCAAAAGCAGGGACATTACTTTGCCAACAAAGGCCCATCTAGTCGAGGCTATGGTTTTTCCAGTGGTCATGTATGGATGTGAAAGTTGGACTGTGAAGAAAGCTGAGTGCCGAAGAATTGATGCTTTTGAACTGTGGTGTTGGAGAAGACTCTTGAGAGTTCCTTGGACTGCAAGGAGATCCAAGCAGTCCATTCTGAAGATCAGCCCTGGGATTTCTTTGGAAGGAATGATGCTAACGCTGAAACTCCAGTACTTTGGCCACCTCATGCGAAGAGTTGACTCATTGGAAAAGACTCTGATGCTTGGATGGATTGGGGGCAGAAGGAGAAGGGGATGACAGAGGATGAGATGGCTGGATGGCATCACCGACTCGATGGACAAGATTTTGGGTGAACTCTGGGAGATGGTGATGGACAGGGAGGCCTGGCGTGCTGCAATTCATGGGGTTGCAAAGAGTCGGACACAACTGAGCGACTGAACTGGACACTGTCTGAAGGGCTTTATGTATATTATCTCACTGAACTCACACCACAATCCTAGAGGGAAGTACCACTGCTGTTCCACTTTCTAAATGGGAAACTGAAACCAAAGCTAGCTAACATGCTCTAAGTCATGTAGCTGATATTGGGTAGGTTGAGATTTGAAGCCAGCAGTCTGGCCCGAGTCCATGCTCTTGACCATTACACTCCACTTGAAGGGGGGTAAAAAAAAAAACAAAAATAGAGAAAACAAGCAAGCAGGTAAGCTCAGGCTCTGAAGACAAACAGAACTGAATTCAAAGCCTGATTCTACCACCTGTCATTAAAGTAACTAACCAGTTGTGCAAGATCTCTGAGTCTATTTGCTGCTGTGTGGAAGAGACAGCACCCCTAGCAGGACTGTGATGAGGCGGAAGTAACGTGCCAGGGGCCAAGGGTCCAAGAACCTGGTAGGAAGTCAACCAGCAGGTTTCATCTCCTCCCACCATCATGGTACCAGACCCTGTGTTGGCCCTGGAGATACAAAGTTACCTAAGCATCGTCCCTGCCCTCAGGGATCTCCCTGCCTTGCAGAGCTGGGTAGAGACACAGAAAGGGAATTACAGCATGACACATGCAGTGAGAGGCCATGAGCCTAGGGCTATGGAAGACAGAAGAGAGAACGATTTCTTCTGCCCAGGTGAAGTGAAGTGAAAGTTGCTCAGTCGTGTCCGACTCTTTGTGACCCCATGGACTACATAGTCCATGAAATTCTCTAGGCCAGAATACTGGAGTGGGTAGCCTTTCCCTTCTCCAGGGGATCTTCCCAACCCAGGGATCAAACCCAGGTCTCCCACATTGCAGGCAGATTCTTTACCAGCTGAGCCACAAGGGAAGCCCTCTGCCCAGGAGGGTTGGGCTATTGAATCTGGATTTTACTGGTTAAATGGAGGGAAAAGAGTGAATATTTCCATCTAACATAAAACCTTTTACTGCTGCCATTGTCAAGATCCGTGCCAGCATTTAGATTCTACTTTCTCTTCCAGCGCCATTATAGGGAAGAATACCTGTTTCACTAACTTTCTTTGAAGGACATCACAGGCCAATAGCAAGAAAGCTAACACCATCCGGAGGGCCGCCTGTAGGTTACATTTAAACTGTCATTGTTTTCTCATAACACAACAGGGAACCCAAGGAGCTGTTTTATATTCCAAATACCTAAAGATTATAATCCATCATAGGGGTGTATTTGTTCCCGGAACTGAGATAATGCTGGGCAAAGCAGCAGAATTAATTGCCCTGGAGCTATAAATCTCCTATTTATTTCTTGATGAGTTTACAATGACAACTTGTAAATCCTCCCACACCTATCTCCCTACACACACACACACACACACACACACACACACACACACACACACACGCTGCCTAGTAGGGAAGGTAAGCCAGGAAGTTGATTTTATCGATGACAACAACATAATAAAGGCAATAATGACTGAACAATTCTGTGAGTGCTTCCTGCATGTGAGGCTCTCCACCAAGTGCCTACATGATCTCCATTACTCCTCATAGCAACCCCATAGCTTCTAGGGCCCTCGTTTTCTATACAGAGGTAGATTGAGGCTTGCTGCTGCTGCTGCTGCTAAGTCACTTCAGTCGTGTCCGACTCTGTGCGACCCCATAGATGGCAGCCCACCAGGCTCCCCCATCCCTGGCATTCTCCAGGCAAGAACACTGGAGTGGGTTGCCATTTGCTTCTCCAATCCTTTCTAAGCTAGGGCTTCCCTAACATGATGGTATATGGAGGCGGGGCTTGTGGCAGGTTCTGCTGAGATTGAGGCTTAGAGTAGCTCAAAGAAGTAAGGTAACTTGCTCAAGACAAAGAGCTATGAATAGTAAGCAAAGTCAGGACTCAAACACAAAGCCATGGAGAGAGGGTTCACGTCTGTACCTACAAAGACCCTTGGGATGAGAGTCAGGGTCCCTGCTGAGTGCCAATAACATTCAGAGCTATTCTTGGCTTGGCCCACAAGGACCAACACCATCCCAAACAAAGATTTCTGGGGAATCAGTCAGTGGAACCGCTAGACTTGGAATGGAGCTCATGGTGCACCCTGCCATGTGCAGAAACTAGGAGCTTGCCAGGCCAGAACTTTGAAAACCAAGTGAAATAGGCACCTGTTCCAGTTCCCAGTCCAGGAGGCTGGGTAGCAGAGTGGGCAGAGAGACAGAAAGAAGATGCTCAGTAAATGATGGACGGAGACACGGAGGAAGAAAGGGGAAGGGGGAGTGAAAGGAGGAGGCTGTCATAATGGAGAGTAAGAGGGAAGTAAGGCAAATAGGCAAGTTTTCAGAAAACAGAAATTGAGGATGCAGTTGCCAGGGCAGTGTAATAATTCCGCCCAGTGGCAGATTCCTCACTCAGGGGCCCTTGAGACAAGCTGAGCAAACACATTACCAATCCCTACTTAGTGACATCTTAAAGGAGCTAATTCAGAATACAATCTGTAGTGTCCCCAAAATAAGCCTGAGTCCTTTGGGCTGCAAACTTCTGACCCAAGCCCTACAACAAGATTATATAAGATTACATGAAATTCATTCATTCATGATGAATTTCATTCAACAAGCATCTACACCACAGTGCCAGGCAATGTGCTGGGAGCTGATGATATACCAAAGAACAAAATGATCCCAGGCCTTTTAACTCCTAGTAGAGGATTCAGACCGATAGGTAAAAGATAAAGTGTGCTCCATGGCCACCAGTGCTGTGGACAGAAATAAAGTGTGAACATATGAACAGGAACTTAGAGACTAGCAGGTGGGAGAAGGGACCCGTGTGTGGCTTCCATAAAAGCCAGAGAAGCCTCACACAAAGGTGACCACGAGCAAAGAAACGGAGAAGGTAAGGGAGCGATGGGGGGAAGAGATTGTCAAGCAGCAAGAGTAGCAGCTGCAAAAGCCTTGAGCATAAACATGCCTGGCATAGACAAAGAGCACCAAGGCCAACAGGTCTGGGACCTAGTGAGCAAGGACAAAACAGATAAGGTCAGAGAGGTCAAGGGGTGGGGAGGTCCCAACCCATTAGGGAACTTTGGCTTCTAGATGAGGGAGCCAGGGAAGTTTTCTGGGCAGAGTGACATGAAGAGCTTTAAGCCTGGCCAGCATCATTCCAGATTTTAAGCTGAGAAAAGATGTGAGTGGTATAAAGGAGGAAGCAGGAAGACCGGCCAGAAAGTCAGCTGAAATCCAGGTGAAATACAATGGGGTCCTGGGTCACGGTGGTGGCAGTGGGGGTAATGAGTGGCTAAATCACAATTGGCCAAAGGAATGAATGTGGAGGGTAAGGCGAGGAGGAGTTAAGGTCAACGCCAAGGTTATCCACACCCAACCCTGAGCTTTCAGCTCAATTCCTATGAAGCCCTCAAATGTAAGCTCCCTTGAATACATTGTGGAAACATTTTATTCTTCACTTTTGTTTCATCCCCCGTATGGTTAAGTATGAATTGGGGTAGTTGTAGGGACAATGACACATAGAGGGAAAGGAACCCCTTTCATATTGGTTCCACGCTGTTCACAGGAGGTCTCACTGAGTCCTCCCCACACCTCAGGGAGGTAAGCACCACGATCACCACTTCACAAACTAAGGTTCAGAGAGATGCAAAGTTTGTCTAGGGTCACACAGCATTTAGTCCTAGAGCCCGTATCTCCTGACTGCAGATGTCATGAGCTTTCTACTACCTCAATGATTTGATTTTGTTAAAGTTCATTCGACAAATATTTACTGAGCGACTCCAGGGTACATGCCAGGTGCTGTGTTTATCTTTGGGATATAGCAGGGAAGTCAGGACCCGGCACTGAAGGGGCTCTGAGCTCTGGCTCAGGAGAGGCCCAGCCCCAGCCCCTGTCCACCGTCCATGCTGGGAGATGCGCTCCTCTATGCCTGGAGAGGGAAGGCGTGAAGCCTCCTCCATTCTCCTCCCTTCTCCCTCTTCCCTTCCTCTCATCCAGAAACAGGCATGCGCTTCTCCCTGAAAAACTGCTAGAATTCAGCTCCAGACGCACTGGCTCGGAACTGGCATGCTGACCCGGTGCAAATGAAGTCACTGTAGCCCAGACCCCCACTGGGCGTGGCAGAACTGGCCGCGAGCAAAGAGACGATAAAGAAATCTCTAACATGTGCCAAGGGAGGGATTATCACATGGGCTCTTGCTTTTTATGAAATAGGAAAAGTGGATTTTTCTAGTTGACTGCATTTGATCGTTTTTCCTCCATTTGTTTTAAAGTTGAACATCTGATCTGGCAGAGACTTCTCACATTCAGCTGCAAAAAAAGATGTCTTTTGAGCTCCTCTCCCAGCCTCCCATCACAGAGGATGGGGGTGGCGGGGCTTAAAGCATCGTTCCACCACCACCCCTAACACATCACAGCCCTTGGCATAAATCTGCCTAGAATTCCTTCTAATTTTGTCCATGCTTACCCACCCAGGGACTTTACCTTCTGGGTTTAATTTTTTTTTTAAATAATAATAACTCTTTATATTTTCCTCATGGTCTGACTATATTTTCTGTTAACTCTGAATTCTGGGCTCTCTCCCTGCTGCAGGTTACTACTGCCACCTGGAAGCCAAAAACCTGGACATCCCAATAGGATCAAGGGGCCCAGAAATCTTCCCTATCCAAACGCAAACCTAACACAATTATTGTCGCTGCCTAGCAAGCAGCATGGAGCAAGGCAGGGTATCTCAGATTTTAGTGTGTTTGGGCTGCCGTCGATGGGGTTGCACAGAGTCGGACATGACTGAAGTGACTTAGCAGCAGCAGCAGCAGTGTGCCACCAGTCACCTGGGATCTTATTAATATGCAGATTCAGATTTGGTAGGTCTAGAGTGGCCCTGAGATTCCGCATCTCTACTGAGCTCCCAGGTGATGCTGGTTTATGGACCATACTTTGAGTAGCAAGGATAAAGTAGAAAGCCCGTGGGTTAGGAAACCATGGCTCTACTATTAATTCATAAATCTTGCCCGTGGGCAAGATTAGTGTCTCCAGAATATGGTTTGCAGACTATAAACCCCTCATGATGGTCCTTAAGGGGAAAAAAACTTAATAGTCAAGCTAGAGTAGGTTTGGGAAATACTACTTTATGTGTACACCACCCCTGCTAGCAAAGGCCCTGTAAAGTCCTATTTCAATGTTGTTCAATCTGCTTGCCACAGTGAGGTGTACCTTCTGGGTCAGGAGAGAGTAAACCCCAGGCTGCACATGTCCCTAAACACAGATCCGTTTAAGGGAGAGCTATAAGCTTTCTGAGGTTCCCTATTGTCAGGAGTCAGGGAATTCAATGACCTCTAAACACTCAAAGGTCAAAGGTCCCCAGCATGCAAAGCCTTGGATAATTTAGCCACTTGTTCCCCAGGGGAGGAAACCCAGAACCTTTGCCCTGCCATAGCCTCTACTCCTTTGCACCCAGAATATCGCCAGAAGCACTTCAACAACAGGTTGACAGCCTTACCAACACCAGTCTTCACCAAATATTCGAAGAGGATCCAGGAAGCAGTTATAAACACAGCACCAAGAAGCCCCTGTCTGCCTTGCAAATCTATGTGGATGGGTGTCAGAGACTATACACCAGGCTGTTGGGTGTTAATATTCTCTGCTATTCCCAACGTGATTTGTAAGTTTTTGGCCACTAAAACGCCAGCCACGGGCCATCCTTGTGGCAATAATTCTGCTTCTGTCCAGGAAGGGACTTCTTCCTGGGGACCTGTTATCCCTTAAGCATAAATCTGCCTTCTTTGGTACCTCTCCCCCTCCCTCCTCTCTGAGTAAGCAAGGGACAGGCCACCAGGGTATTCTCCCCTCAGATCCAAGATGTGGAAGGGGACCCAAGAGCGGGCTCTCAGTTCTGGAGTGGGCCTCCTGGGGGCATATTTCCAGGACAAGAATCCTAGCTCCATAGAAACTCGGAAAGGGCTGTCTGCCGTGGGACCTAATCCTTGCTTTGCAAAAAGAAGATGTGCCATGTTGGCTGATAGTCTGCGGACTTAGGCAACGAGACCAGGAATTCTGATCAGCTAAGCTGAGAAATCCTTTCTCTTTCAGAAATCTCTTCCTAATCCAACATGGCTTGAGAGAGAGCAGCCACAACCCAACTTGAGTTCTGCACTTCTCCTGTACAAGTTATACAGCAAAAAAGCCTACAGCTAGTCCTGAGAACCAGCACTCACAGCCTCTTGAGGGTGAACCCTGCAGTCACAGAGTGCTGCAGAAACTCCTGGCTTCCCAGGAACTCAAGAGCAAACGAACCAATAAAATAGACTTATAATGTGCTTCATATATGTAGCCCTCTGTTCTGAAAAATGTCTTATAACATGAAGCTACAGCATCAGCAGTACTAATCTCTGGTCACAAGAGATAGGGGCAGTGGAAAGACAGACCAACGGCCAAGACCCAGGAAAATCATTTCATTTTTTTTTTAATGTTCAAGCACAAAATATACTAATGGAATTGACTGTCCTATTAAAACTTTCGGTCACTACTTGTAGCTCAGTGAAAAAATTAGTAAATGCAATGAACTACATAAACTATTCATTTAGTAAATGACTGTCTGGCTCCACTGGGGCTGGGCAGAACTGGGGCAGCAGGGGTTCAGGAGGACAGGGAGTGGGAGCAGATGCTGAAACCGAGATCATCATCAAGGAGGAAGGTTTGAGGAACAAAAGCATGAGGCAACTCGGAGGACTTTCAACTACTTTCCCACCCACCCTCAACCAAACGAAACCAAATACCTGAACCACTTGATCTGGAAGCCAAAAAACGGTAGGGTCTTTAACGATGAATTTCCTCTCATTCACTTGAGGAAACTGAGAGTGGGGAGATCAAGGAACTTACATGCAATCACACAGATGCTGATGACAAACTTTGGGCCCAGGGTAACATAGGATTCCCTCCCCTCAGTTCAGTCACTCAGTTGTGTCCAACTCTTTGCAACCCCATGGACTGCAGCACAACAGGCCTCCCTGTCCATCACCAACTGCCGGAGTTTACTCAAACTCGTGTCCATTGAGTTGGTGATGCCATCCAACCATCTCATCCTCTGTCGTCCCCTTCTCCTCCTTCAATCTTTCCCAGCATCAGGGTCTTTTCAAATGAGTCAGCTCTTCACATCAGGTGGCCAAAGTATTGGAGTTTCAGCTTCAGCATCAGTCTTTCCAATGAACATTCAGGACTGATTTTCTTTAGGATGGACTAGTTGGATCCCCTTGCAGTCCAAGGGACTCTCAAGAGTCTTCTCCAACACCACAGTTCAAAAGCATCAATTCTTCGGTGCTCAGCTTTCTTTATAGTCCAACTCTCACATCCATACATGGCTACTGGAAAAAACGTAGCCTTGACTAAATGGACCTTTGCTGGCAAAATAATGTCTCTGCTTTTTAATATGCTGTCTAGATTGGTCATAACTTTCCTTCCAAGGAGTAAGCATCTTTTTATTTCATGGCTGCAGTTACCATCTGCAGTGATTTTGGAACTCTACAAAACCATGTTATTGCCCAGCCCCTTCTTATCTGTAATCACTGGGCCCCTGGTCTAGGGGACAGGATTAGGATGGAGGGAAGGGGGAAGGAGACAGGAAGGTAGCAATCAGTATAGCAGACAAATTCAGTTCAATCAACATTTTGCCCAGTGCTGCCCAGTCTTCCTACTTTACAATCAGATACCAGCCCAATAAGCATTATAGCTACTGTCATCCGAATGGAGCCCCAAGGCAGAAGACTCATTTTCCCTCCAAGGCAGAGTTATTCTTGCAATTCTAGACTAGTGAAATGAGGGAACAGAAGCCATCATTCCAGCTTATTTGCAGTATCCTTGACCTCTTTCCCATTTTGCCCAACTTTCTAGCAAATTGAAAGTTATTTTAATTGATTCAGTTCCTTATTTAAATAGAGTTATCTTTGGGAAAGTTAAGTCTACCAGTTAGTCATACCAAAGTATGAATTACGGTTACTTATCTGATCAAACTGACTAATTTGAAGCTGGAGGAAAAGTGGAGAATTTAGAACAAAGGCACTTGGAGGAGGGACTTGGTAACCTATTAATTATAGCATCTTCTTAGATAGCATAGTGCCAGAAACAGCTTAGCTAAGTATACCAAGTAGAGTAGAAGATATCTTTTCTAACTATGCTTGAAAATCCAGAAGGCATTTTTTTCAATAAATGAATATGACTACATAAATTTTTAATAAAAATAACTTCATCATGGCAGAAAAAACATCATGAAGAGTTAAAAGACACAGCAAATACAAACATACATACATACATATATACATATATATATATATAGTTTTCACTCATATCATAGGTAAAGACCCTATCTTCCTAATAGTGAACTGTCAGAATCTGTAAGAAAAAGAGTGGATAAGAATAAAGGTCCATATAGTCAAAGCTATGGTTTTTCCAGTGCGCATGTATGGATGTGAGAGTTGGACCATGAAGAAAGCTGAGCACCGAAGAATTGATGCTTTTGAACTGTGGTGTTGGAGAAGACTCTTGAGAGTCCCTTGGGCTACAATGAGATGAAAGCAGTCCATCCTAAAGGAAATTAGTCCCAAACATTCATTGGAAGGACTGATGCTAAAACTGAAGCTCCAAAACTTTGGCCACCTGATGCAAAGAACTGACTCCTTAGAAAAGACCCTGATGCTGGGAAAGATTGAAGGCGGGAGGAGAAGGGGATGACAGAGGATGGGATGGTTGGATGGCATCACCGACTCAATGGACATGAGTTTGAGTAAGCTCCGGAAGTTGGTGATGGACAGAGAAGCCTGGTGTGCTGTAGTCCATAGGGTTGCAAAGAGTCAGACACGACTGAGTGATTGAACAACTGAACTGAAGAATAAAGTCCACTGAAAAATGAGGAAAAAGTATTAGAGTTCAAAGAAAATATAATGACTATTAAATATATGAAAAGATGCTCAATCTCCATGGTAATAAGAGAAATGCAAATTAAAATATACTACAATGACATTTTTCACTCATCAGATTGGCAGAATTCCAACAGTTTGAGTATATACTTTGGTGATGAAGCCATAGAGAAACAGACACTCTCTTCCTTTCTAGTAGTTATAGGAACTCATACAACCCCAGTGGAGGACAATTGAGTGAAAAATCCATCAAAATTATAAATGAACAAGCCTTATAGTTCTGCAATTCCATTTCTGGGAACTTACTCTATAAATATGCTGACATGTGCAAAACGACACATGTACAAGGTTATTCATCAACACAATACTGAAGTAATAGCAGAGGTCAGATGAACCTGTCTGCAGGGCAGTATCAGAAATGCAGAGAATAGACATGGGGACACTGGGAGGGACAGAGGGAAGAGGAGGCTGCGATGACTGAGAGGGCAGCACTGACATATGCACGCTGCTGCTAAGTCGCTTCAGTCGTGTCCGACTCTGTGCGACCCCACAGACGGCAGCCCATCAGGCTCCCCCGTCCCTGGGATCCCCCAGGCAAGAACCCTGGAGTGGGTTGCCATTTCCTTCTCCAAGGCATGCAAGTGAAAAGTGAAAGTGAAGTCGCTCAGTCTTCACGACCCCATGGACTGCAGCCTACCAGGCTCCTCCGTCCATGGGATTTTCCAGGCAAGAGTACTGGAGTGGGGTGCCATCGCCTTCTCCCATATGCACGCTACCATGTGTGAAATAGCCAGCCAGTGGGAAGCTGCTGTGGAGCACAGAGCTCAGCCTGCTGCTCTGCGATGACCTGGAGGGCTGGGATCTGGAAGGCTCAAGGGGGTGGGGATATAGGTATACTTACAGCTGATTCATGTAGTGGTACAGCAGAGACCAAGACAACATTGTAGGGCAATTATACTCCAATTAAAGAATAAAGCAAAGAAGAAATGGGTAATCTGAATAGCTCTATATGTTAAATAAATTGAATGTGTACTGAAAAATCTTCCTCCAAAGAAACCTTCAGGCCCAGATGGCTTCATTGGTAAATTGGACCACGCATTTAGAAAACAAATACTATAATTATATACAAACCTTCCAGGAAATTGAAGAGGAAAAAATAACTTCCTGTTTCTTCCTATCTTTCTCTTTTATTAGGCCAGCAGTATCCAGATATCAAAACCAGATAAACACATTGTAAGAAAACTAGAAACTAATATTCTCTCATAAATATAAGTGGAAAAATTCTAAGCAAAATTTTAACAAATTTGAATCCAACAATATAATAAAAAGATAATATATCATAACTAAGTAAGATTTATCCCAGGAATGCAGGGTTGGTTTAATATTCCAAAAAATAAATGAAATTCATTATATTAATAAACTAAAAAAGAAAACTATATGATCATCTCACTAGACACAGAAGCATTTGGTAAAATCCAACACCTATTCCTGATTTAAAAGAATAAATCTCTCAGCAAAGTAGGAATAGAGGAGACTCTCCTCAACCTGATGGAGGAGATCTATATAAAACTCACAAGCTAATATACTTAGGGCTTCCCTGGTGGTTCGGTGGTGCCTGCCAATGCAGGAGATGAGTTAGATCCCTGGGTCAGGAAGATTACTTGGAGAAGGAAATGGCAACCCACTCCAGTATTCTTGCCTGGGAAATCCTATGGAAAAAGGAGTCTGGTAGGCTACAGTTCATGGGGTCACAAGAGTCAAACACAACTTTGCAACTAAACAACAGCATCATACTTAATAGAAGACTGAAAGCTTTTCTACAAAGGTCAGGAAAAAGAAAAAGATGTCCTCTTTTAGCATGTTTTTTAACATTTTACTGGAGGTCCTAGCCAATGCAACCAGGCAAAAATGCTAATAATAATAACAATAAAGGGCCTTTCTAAACTACTAAGGAAGAGGTAAAACTTACGCACAGAGAACATAGTTGGTGATACAGAAAATTCAAAGGAATCTACATGAACTAATAATCAATGTTACACAATACACCCATGAAATATAAACACAATAAATATATAAAAGTCAATTGTATTTCTATATACTAGCAACAAATAATCAAATGTTGATTTTTATTTTTTTAAGAAAATATTTAGGGAAGAAAAAAAATTGTGGCCCTCCCAGATAATTTTGGCTTCCCAGGTGACACAGTGGTAAAGAATCTGCCTGCCAATGCAGGAAATGCAAGAGACACAAGTTTGATCCCCAGGTCAGGAAGTTCCCCTAGAGGAGGAAATGGCAACCTACTCCAGTATTCTCGCCCGAAAACTTCCATGGACAGAGGAGCCTGGTGGGCTACAGTTTATGGGGTCACAAAGAGTCGGACACAACTGAGCATCCACATACAGAGCAGATAATTTTATAAAGCTCTCAAAGCCTTTAACAACAACAACAACAAACCTGAATAAACATGGAATTTCAGACAGGCTTCACAAGGGAAATGTTCTGGGGCACCTTTTTGCAGCCTCCCCATCAAACAGCCTGGCTGGGCAGAGCCTGAGATGCAAGTTCTGGTGCTGGAGTAACCTTCTAAGATCACCAAGATGAGTCAAGGGGCCCAGATTCTGGTCTCAGTGAGGTCCCTAGCTCACATGTAAGTGATTCTTTCATGGTTCTGACCACAAAAATGACGTGACCTCTGCCCTCCCTCTTCCAGTTGCGCTGAAAATGGCCATTCAGTGTGAAAGCATGCTGGGAATGTAAACAAAGAAAATAAAGACAAAGTCCCAGGGTCAGGGTCAGGGTCAAGGTCAACTCTGAACAGTCTCAGCTGTCTCACTGTCAAATAGGAAAGTTCCTTAAGCCATGGAGAAAAGAGACTGAGGATGAAGACAGAATCTGTCCCAGAGGTCCTGGGCCAATACGTTCCAAGAGCAAACACCACACGGAAAAGCCTGGAGAATCCAAAAAGCCACGTCTGTTCATGGGAGAGGAACCTCTCCAGAAGGCCCCTATGTTAATCTGCCATAACAAAGCACCACAGACTGGGTAGTTTAAATGTTTATTTTCTCACAGTTCTGGAGGCTGGGTGTCCAAGATCAAGGTGTTAGTACAGCTGATTTTTCTTCTAGCCGTTTTCCTTGACTTGCAGAGGGCCATCTTCTCCATGTGTCTTCACAGGGTCTTTCTTCTGTGTCTTAATAAGGGCACCAGTCATATGGGACTGGGGCCCACCCGCATGACCTAGCTTTAATTAGATTCCCTCTCTAAAGATCTTACCTCCAAATACAGTCACATTCTGAGATACTGAGGGTTAGGATTTCAACATGAACTTAGGGGTGACACAGGTTAGCACAGAACAACTCACACTCTTCCTGCCTCCACCCTCTCCCATAAATTTCCAGCAGCTGAAAGATCCAGAACTCCTGCCAGTTCTTATCAACCTCACAGATCAGGTCAGAGGGAACCAGAGCTGCTCTCACACGCATCATCATTCACTCTGTCCGAAGCCCAAAAAGCCAATTCTCCTTCCATTCACGTAGGAATCCCTAGCCCCCTACTACCAGAGGTTTCCATACACGTGGGACCCTAAGAGTGGTAACCTGAGCCCCAAGCTGACCTTCCCCCTCCCTTCACATTCCAGTAAAGCACTCCTCCCACCCTCCCCCCTGCCCTGTTCATTTCAGAATTATCATATTCAGAGAACCAACATGACCTATTTAGGCTCTGACCCACTTACAACAGAAATACCAATCACAAACACTATCCAGGAGGGGAAAAAAAAAAAAAAAAAGATGACCACAAATTTAACTGATTGCAAATAAGAGGGAATGATGGAGAAGCCACCTTCACTGGTTTAACTACTGCTGATGCTACTATAAATGTCCTGAAGACGAGTTATTAAGGAAATTTGGACCATGCCCAGTAGCCCCTTTGGCATCAGAGCACTCTGTAGGTTTTCCAGCCTTACAAGTGTCCTAGAAATCAATGAAATAGGTCTGTTGGTTTTGTTTGGCTCAAAGATGGGACGAGCATCTCCAAGTGTCTGGAGGAAATGATTTCCTGCCAAGGGATGGGACAACCCACTGCACAAGTGTGAAAACCAGAGAATCAAGATGGATACTGGATCAGACTTTCCCATTCACTCCAAACCAAAATGAGGGGGGATTAGTCTAGTGGCCTTTGAAACAGGGGCTTTTGTAGTAAAGACATGTGAGGTAGCTGCCTGACTCACAACAATAGCTTATTTCCTTTTCTCTGGTCCATTTCCCAAGGGTAGCTGTGTCTCTGCTCTGTGACTCTGAATCTGTCACAGCTTATCAGTTCCAAGAAAGACACCTGATCGAAGCCTGAGCCAATCAGATTCTCTCACATAGGAATTTGAGACTTAAGGAACTTTGCCATCTCAGACTCCTGGTAAGGGGGCAACTGGGAATTCTAGGCAGGCCTGTTTCCTGCTCTTCCTGAGGCCTGGCTAGTCTCTTCTGCGGATTCTGACACCACCCCTATCCTTAAAATTAATTACCCATTTGGCTTACATTAGCCAGGGTCAGTTTCTATTAATTGCAATCAAAAGAATCATAAAATGATAACATTTCTTTTTATTCATCTTTTAGTCCCAGGACCTACCACAAAATTTTACTGTATGGTAGATACTCAATAACTTCATTTTAAATTTATGAAAGTCCCATTTCCCTCTGCCACTCTACATGAGATGAGATTAAGAACAATGGCAGAATGTCCTGTGGTGTATGCGAAAGGATTCTTGGGTGCCAACCTTTCCTGAAACAAGTTATATAAAGACTCTGCTTCTGGTTTTCCCTGAAAGGGGGAGACATGCTAAAATTTTCTAGTGGATTTTGTGTAGCAAAAGAAACCATCAACAAAATGAAAAAAACCCACAGAATGAGAGAAAATATTTGCAAACAAACCATGAGGGATTGATCTCCAAAATATACAAAAAGCTCATGCAACTCAATATCAAAAAAACAAAGAACCGAATCAAAAAATGGGTAGATCAAAATAGACATTTTTCCAAATAAGATACACAGATGGCCAGGAGGCACATGCAAGATGCTCAACATCATTGATTATTAGAGAAACACAAATCAAAACTATGAGGTATCACCTTACACAGGTTAGAATGGCCATCATAAAAAATCTACAAACAATAAGCGCAGGAGAGGTTGTGGAGAAAAGGGAACCCTCCCACACTGTTGATGGAAATGTAAATTGGTACAGTCACTATGGAGCATGATATACAGACTCCTTTCAAAACTAAAAACAGACCTAGTACATGATCCACCAATCCCACTCCTGGGCATATATCTGGAGAAAATCACAATTTGAAAAGATACACGCACCCCAGTGTTCATTGCAGCACTATTTACAAAAGCTAGGATGTGGAAAGTGAAAGAAAGTGAAAGTGAAGTCGCTCAGTCATATTCAACTCTGTGACCCCATGGACTGTAGCCTACCAGGCTTCTCCATCCATGGGATTTTCCAGGCAAGAGTACCAGAATGGGTTGCCATTTCCTCCTCTGGGGATCTTTCTGACCCGGGGATCAAACCTGGGTCTCCCACATTGCAGGCAGACGCTTTACCCTCTAAGCCACCAGGGAAGCTCCAGGACATGGAAGCAACCTACATGTCCACTGAAAGAAGAATAGATGAAGATGTGGTACACATATACAATGGAAAATTACTGAGCCATGGAAAAGAATGAAACAATGCCATTTGCAGTGACATGGATGAACCTAGAGAGTGTCATACTAAGTGAAGTAAGTTGGACAGAGAAAGTCAAGTATCACATGGTATCGCTTATTTGCAGAATCTAAAGAAATCGTACAAATGAACCTATTTACAAAACAGAAGTTGAGTCACAGATGTAGAAAACAAACTTGTTGTTAAGAGGTGGATAGAGGGGATAACGGAGAAGGCGATGGCACCCCACTGCAGTACTCTTGCCTGGACAATCCCATGGATGGAGGAGCCTGGTGGGCTGCAGTCCATGGGGTCATGAAGAGTCGGACATGACTGAGTGACTTCACTTTCACTTTTCACTTTCATGCATTGGAGAAGGAAATGGCAACCCACTCCAGTGTTCTTGCCTGGAGAATCCCAGGGATAGGGGAGCCTGGTGGGCTGCCGTCTATGGGGTCTCGAAGAGTCGGACACGACTGAAATGACTTAGCAGCAGCAGCAGCAGCAGGGGGGATAAACTGGGAGATTGGGATTGACATATACACACTACTATTTATAGAATAGATAATAAGAATCTACTGAATAGCACAGGGAATTCTATTCAATACTGTATAATGACCTATATGGGAATAAAACCTAAAAAAGAGTGGATATATGTGTATGTATAACTGACTCACTTTGCCGTGCAGCAGAAACTAATTCAATATTGTAAATCAGCTCTACTCCAATAAAAAAAGAAAAAGAGCAGCATGACCCTTTTCCCTTTGCAGAGAAGTTTGCAAAGATTGCATTGCCTGGGATTAGTGAGATCATCCTGAAGAATTCTTCATAAATGTCAAAGTCTTGAAAAGAAAATACAATTTTCTCATGGAAACAATTACCTGATGCCAGATGCTCAGGAAGTCAGAGAAGGGGAAGTATTGGCTTCTAATCTCTGCTGACTTGTGGGCAGAATTCTCAGTGCTGGCAAGAGCAGGCTGGAGGCAACGGACACTTCTCTGTCTTGCTGGGATGTGCTTACCCCAGGTGAAAATTCATGCATGGGCATCCTTACTGGAGGTTCTCACATTTATACCTCTTTCCACACATCTTCCATCCATTTGCAAGGCCTGGTCTAGGACTTGGGATACTCACCCAGCCATCCCTCCAGCCAACCACTCACACTTTAATATTCCCTGAGCCCCTGGCTGGGCCTTAGTCTCTACATCTAGGTGACTGTGCCAGGGTCAGCAATGTGGTGAATAAGACAGCCCTCTAGGGTCACTCCAGGCCCTCCACTCATCCCCGGATTTCTAGGACACCCCTCTAAATCATCTCTCAGACCCCAGCCTCTTGCCTCTATAGTCTAACTTCACTGCAGCAATACTAGCTTCTCAAGATGCCAACTTAACCATGTTACTTTTCCATTCAAAACCTTCAATAAAGCCCAGACTCTTTGCTTAAGATTCAAAAACACCCACAACCTGAACCCAGTCTATTTTTTAAACTTTTATCTTGAATCTTCCAAATTTATCTCCTGCATGAAACCTCTACTCTCACACAAGCAGCCTGCCCACCCGCCTCACTGCTGAGCAGATGGGCACAAGCCTGGAGTTTCTAGAAGCCATGTTGCCAACATGTGGGGGAAAGAAGCCAACACAGAGAAAGCAGGACTGAGATATGCAGAGAACGATTCCTGATGACATTGCTCGAGAACCAAGATTGGCCTCAAGCTACTTCTACCTCTGGAGGTTTTGGCTATAACTTTTTTTTTTTTTTTTTGGCTTTTGCTTAAACCTTTTTTTTTCCATTCACAAACAAGAGGGAATTCCTCCCCATACCCCTCATGGCCCATTTTTAATCTCTGACATTTTAATCTCTTCAAGGTCCTCCAGGATGTGGCCACGGCTCTTATCTCTAACTCTTGTAATGTTATGTCTATTATTCATGGGAGCCTTTCTGTATATAGCCTAGTGACAGGTATTTCTTGATCCTTGAAACAGGTGAGGTGCTCACCAATCCCTTTCCATGGCCCCCTTCCATCCCAACTTACTGAAACCAACCCATGGCTCAGCAGTCAGAGGCACAGGCTAGGGCAGCCCTGGGAAGCCCTGGAGGAGCAACGCTGTCCAATCCTCCTGAGCTGATGACCCAGCCTCCCATTCAGAACCCACACTGGCTGAGTCTCGGATTCCAGCAGCCAGTACGGCCAAGTTGTTGGCCCACAGGGACCAGCCGGCAGGAAGAAGGTGAAAGAAGGTGAAGGAAGAGAGAAAGGAGAGGTCAAAGTCAGAGGAAGAGAAAGCCACGTTCTCACCTAGGCTGAGACTATCTGCTCATGGCTGAAGTCAAGGAAGATGCCGCCCTGGAGTGTAACCTGCAGACAGCTGGCGCCTGGGCCACCTGAGGATGCTCTGCATCTTCTGTTTGTGGTGCTGTTTCTCCACTTAACCCTGAAGCGCTTCTGAGACCAACCTGCAAGGTGGCCCTCAGAGGGCTTCCCATCCCACAGGGGCAGGTCTACCCAGGGAAGCGGCCGGCTGTCAGCACAAGTCTGTTCCACACTCTCTCACCTTCCCCTTCTTCAGCAAAGCCCAGAGTCTCACTGCCCTGAGAGGTGGGGTGACTCGATGCAGCCACGGCCGGTCACTTCAGGAGCCCAAAGACAGACTCCTGGGGGCACAGCACCGCCCACATTTCTCCCAGGCCTGTGTCTCTCCACCTCAGCTGCCACTCAGAACCCATTCAAGGATAGAACGCTTTTTCCTCCAGTGAGAAAATTTGTAGGGTGAACAAGGCGCCTCGGGTAGGAGCCACAGGTGACCAGGCTCTCTTCCTCCATGAGCTTGGCAAGGATTGAAATGGTGTTTCTTGACAGCCATCCAAAGAGCTCCAGAGTTGCAGGGAGGTATCTCAGGGCCTCTACAGAGGGTAGAAAGGAGATGGAAAGTCAGAACACAGGTGTCTCATACCACGGACCCTCAGCAGCCCTACCGACAGCTGTCTATCATCATTTCTAGGTTTGGAGTATGTCTTTTTGTTGGGTTGTTTTCGTCTTGCTTTTTGACTATTTTAACATTTTTAAAAGTGTACAGTTCCGTGGCATTAATGTGAGTACACTCACATTTGTGCAAACATCATTCCCTTCCTTCTTTCCCCAGAACTTTTCATCTCACAAAATTAAAACTCTGCCACATTAAACAATAATGACCCATTCCCTTCTCCCTCCAGCTCCTGGCAACCAACATTCTTCTTTCGTCTCTAATAATTTGATGACTCAAGGTACTTCATACAAATGGAGTCATACAGTATTTGTCTTTTTGTGACTGGCTTATTTTATGTAGCATAAGGTTTTCAAGGTTCATCCATGTTGTACCATGTCTCAGGATTGCCTCTCTTTATAAAAGTGAATAATATTCCACTGTATGAATATGACATATTTTGTTTATCCAGTCATCCATCAATGGTCACTGAGGCTGTGTCCATGTCTTAGCCATTGTGAAGAATGTTGCTGTGACCATGTATGTACAAGTATTCACATCCCCACTTCTATTCCTTGGGACATATATGCAGCAGTGGGACTGCTGGATCTTATGGTTGTTCTATGTTTAATTTTTTGAGGAATTGCCATACAATGTCTCAGCAGGTAAAGAATCCACCTGCAATGCAGGAGACACGGGACACAAGTTCGATCCCTGGGTTGGGAAGATCCCTTGGAGAAGGAAATGGCAACCCACCCCAATATTCTTGCCCAGAAAATCCCATAGACAGAGGAACCTGGCGGGCTATGGTCCATGGGGTTGCAAAGAGTTGGACATGACTGAGCACATAAATGCGTACTGTTTTTCAAAGCAGCTGCACCATTTTACATTCCCACCATCAGGGTACAAGGGTTCCAATTTCTCCACATCCTCACCAACACAATTCTCTGACACCAGCTGGGTGTCCTCACATTTGACTCAATTCTGACACATCTACCAAGAGATAGCATCAGATATCATAGGTTAAGTGCTCTGTCCTACAAAACTGTTCCCCCCCCTCCCAATTTCAGACACGAGTTGTAAGCCTGGTTGTCACCTGTAATTCTGACCAATCTGCTATGGATTGAAAGTGTCCAGGACCTCCTCCTTCAGCCTGATTAATTTTCTAGAGTGGCTCACATTACTTACAAGGTTATCAGTTTATCATGAAAGGATGTAACTCAAACGGTCAGAGGGAAGAGGTGCTTTGGACAAGGTTCAGGGAAAGGGCACAGAGCTTCCACGCCTCTCCAGGCACACCATGCTCCCAGCAACTCCACAGGTTCACCAACCCAGAAACTCTCCAAAGCCCACACTTTCATTTTTCACAGGGGCTTCCCAGGTGACACTAGTGGTAAAGAACCCGCCCGCCCAGTGCAGGAGATGTAAGAGACATGGGTTTGATCTTTGGGTCAGGAAGATTCCCTGGAGGAGGGCATGGCAATTCACTCCAGTATTCTTGCTTGGAGAATCCCATGGACAGAGCAGCTACAGTCCATAGGGTTGCAAAGAGTCAGATGCGACTGAAGTGTCTTTGCACGCACACATTACTTAGGTATGGTTGATTAAGCCATTGGCCATTGATGATTAACTTGACCTCCAGCCCCTCTCCCCTCCCAGAGGTCAGGAAGTAAGACTGAAAGTTCCACACCTCCAATCACATGCCTGGGTCCCCTGGCAACAGCCTCCATTAGGTTACCTAGGAGCTTTCCAAAAGTCACTCCATTAACAAAAGACACCTTTCCGGCTCTCATCACACAGGAATTTCCAAGGGTTTTAGGAGCTCTCTGCTGGAAATGGGACAAAGATCAAATACATATTTCTTGTTATAAACAGCAATATCACAGGTCTGTAGTATTAGCATCCCCCACAGACGAAGGAGCAAACCAGAGCCTAGAGAGGTAACTTGCCCAGCCCACACCGCTGTAAGCGGGGGCACCAGAGCCAGGATCTAAGTCCAACAGTCTGGCTCTAGAGAATCAGTGCTCTTAACCACCAAGCAAAGCCAAAATTGATGTCCCATTTGCAGAAGAGGAAGCCCAAGACCCATGTCACAGTGGCATGGCTGGATAGTAGCAAATCTAGGTCTTCTAAGGTCAGGTTACTCTCACCACTCCATCTGATTGCCAAATTCCCAAAGTAGATTTGAACAAAAATGAGGACAATGAGGATCCAACTGCCTTCTTATTCCTAGGACCCAACTCTCACTCAGATAACTCACTTCTGTCCTCCACTCTCCAGTCTTAAGTCCTCAGCTCTTTGAACGGAGTGACATAAATTAACTACATTGAAGGGTTTTCTCCCTCTCCTTCTCCCAACCTCACCGACTCAGTCTTCAGTCTGGCACCATAAATCACTGACAATTCAAAAAATGGTTTCTGAGAAAATGGGCCTTCATGGCTTGATGGATGTGTAAATTTCCATCTCCTCCATACATGTCTCACTTTTCAAAGGGAAAAAAAATCTTTATTGGTGTTAGCACATTTATGAGTTTAAATAAAAACAAATACATCTCTATTGACTGTAGTTATTATGCTTGGTTTCATGCAAGGTAAGTGCTTCAAATAAAAATAGATTGGTCAGAGTGAGTATGCATCAGGTCCAATAATGATGCAGCCTGTTTCCGTAGCGTATGTGCTTCACTTAACGTTCCCCTGGCTTGCAGGAGAGGAAGCACGTTGCTGCATGGAGCTTTTAGGCTCCATTTTCTGTCTAAATGCTCTGGGTCGGTGTGAATGTTTATTAGTGTCATGAAATACATCTGGCAGGCAAAGCCTTTGCAGAAGAGACCAAAGTGCAATTGCTGAGGATGGGCCAGACCAAGCAGAAAGTGCAAACCCTGTGACGTGTGAGCCCAGCACCAACCCATCAAGTGTGTGCAGAGTACCTACTGCTTGCCTGTCACTCGCGCAAGGGCCAACCTCAGACTGAATATTTAGAATTACTTTTTTAAGCATGTCTCCTAGTATGGGGTTGTAGCTCATGAAAGGGAGAACATCTCTGTTTTGATCATCACAGATTCCCTTAGACAGGTTAAAGGCACGGACCTGGGCATCAGACAACCTGGATTCAAATTGCAGCTCCATCATTTAAGCAGTAAGCAAACATTTATGGAGCACCAGCTGTATACCAGAACTTTTTCTAGCTGCTGAGTCTACAGCAGTCTGTTTCTATGAAGCTTACAGGGGAGGTTTAACCTTGAGTAAGATACACCTGTTGAACTTCAGATTCTTCATCAGTAAGATAAGGATAATAACACCAGCTTTGTGGGGTTGTTGTAAAATTTAAATCTGATCTCTTTAGCACAGGATCTGGCACATAAAGGGCTGAACGTCAGCTTCCAGCATTATCGTTGGCAGGCAGGACACCTTCTTTGCAGCACTTGACATCCTTTTGGCCTTTCTTCTTGTTCCAGCGCTGATTGCAGCCAACAAGCCAGTGTGGCTTCTGACAGGCTCCTACGGATACAGCCTGACAGTCCATCCACCTTAGGCCCATAACTTACTCCTCACTTAACCACCCTAAGGCCCGTCCGTTCTTCCCAAGCCTTGGCACCCATGTAAACGCAACCTGGAACTACAGTGGAGCTAGCCTGTTGGGGAGAAAATTTAGCTGTGGTGTTGCGGGTTGAACTGCATCCCACAAAAAGCTATATTGAAGTCTTAACCACTGTGACCCAAGAAATACATACGCCCTAGCACAAAGCTCCTAAACCCCTTGGAATCTTCGGAAGTCCCAAGTGCCTTTTTGTGTGCTAATGAGATAACTGGTGGGCTGGGGTCTCCTGGACAGCCTCAGGATAGGGGCTGGTTGTCAGGGAAACCAACTCTGTGATTACAGGGTTGGAATTTTCAGCTGCACCCACTCACCCCCCAGAGCTCCAGGGAGGGGAACGGGGCTAATGTTTGCATTAAATCACTGATAGCCAATGATTTAATCAATCATGCCTAAGTAAGGTGGAGAAGGCAATGGCATCCCACTCCAGTACTCTTGCCTGGAAAATCCCATGGATGGAGGAGCCTTGTAAGCTGCAGTCCATGGGGTCGCTGAGGGTCGGACAGACTGAGCGACTTCACTTTCACTTTTCACTTTCATGCATTGGAGAAGGAAATGGCAACCCACTCCAGTGTTCTTGCCTGGAGAATCCCAGGGACGGGGGAGCCTGTGGGGCTGCCGTCTATGGGGTCACACAGAATTGGATATGACTGAAGTGACTTAGCAGCAGCAGCAGCAGCAGCAGCAGCCTAAGTAAAGAAGCCTCCATAAAGATCCCCAAAGTACTGTCTTCCAGGGTGGTGAACTCTTGAAGGTTTCAGGAGGGTGGCATGCCTAGAGAGGGCATGAAAACACTGCACCCCCTCCCCTATACCTTACCCTGTGCATCTGTTCCATCTGGCTGTTCCTGAGTAGTGTTCTTTTATACTCAACTGGTAATCTAGTAAGTACTCTGCGTTCCTGAGTTCTTTGAGCCACTCTAGTTCATTACTGAGCCTGAGGAAGGAGCTGTAGGGACCTCCAATTCATAGCTGCCCAATTACAAGTCCAGGTGACAACCTGGATTTGTGATTGACATCTGAAGTGGGAGCAGTCTTGCAGGACTGAACCCTTATGTGGGATCCAATGCTATCTGCAGATAGTGTCAGAATTGAGTAAAACTGAGGACACCCAGTTTTGTAGAATTGCTTGGTGTGAGAACAAAACACCAAATATTTGGTGTCAGAAGTGAAGTACTGAGAGTAGCACTTGAGTCCTGGGAGAAACAGTTTTTTCCCTTTCACCCCGGTACCTATAAATACTATCTTATTTGAAATAGGGTCTTTGCAGATGTAACCAAGTTAGGATAAGGACATACTTAATTAGAGTGGTTCCCATGTTCAATGGCAAGAGTCCTTATAAGGAAAGAAGGACTTGGAGATAGGGAAGAAGGCTGTGTGAAATAGCAGAAATTAGAATGAAGCAGCTACAAGCCAAGGAAAGCTAAGGATGCCAGCAACCACTAGAAGCTAAAGAGAAGCAAGGAAAGATGCTTCCCTGGAGCCTTCTGATGGAGAATCGCTCCTCAGCTAGTAGATTTCAGACTTTTAGATTCAAAACTGTAAGAGGATAAATTTCTGGTTTTTTGTGGTAATTTGTCATGGCAGCCCAAGAAAACTAATACACACGGCATACAGAAGTGGATGGATACATCCTTCTTCCTTGCCCACCCTGGACAGATGGTCCTGGCATATGTTTCATACGGCTTCTCAGATGTCCTGTGCTGTCTGCCACCCAGGTACTCACAGCTGTAACCAACTCAGTAATGACTCTTGTTGGGACTCTCCCACCTCCCTTGTTTTGCTTTTCCTGTTGCTCACTCCTGCCCCCCGGGATCACTCCTCAATAAAGGACTCCCACATAAGCTATTTGTCTCAGGTTCTGCTTTCTCAGAAACCCAGGCTAAGACTGCTGGTACCTGGAAGGCACATGGTTGGCATTCAATGAATGTGTATTGATCGAATACGTGAATGAAGATATATAAGAACACTCAATCCTGCCCTCAGCACTTCCTAAGTGGCTCAGTGGTAAAGAATCCGCCTGCCAGGCAGGCAACTCAGGTTAGACCCTTGTGTTGGGATGATCCCCTGGAGAAGGAAATGGCAACATGCTCCAGTATTCTTGCCTGGGAAATCCCACAGACAGAAGAGCCTGGTGGGCTATAGTCCATGGGGTCGCAAAAGAGTTGAACAGGACTTAGTGACTAAACAACAACAAATCCCACCCTCAAGAGGCTTTCAATTAAATTTTCAAGAGGAAACACAGACACATGCAATAAAGAGAAATAAATTGTAGAGGCATTTGGAAGACAAAGGAGAACTTGACATTCCTAGCTGCCTGATGGAGCACAGGCTGTGGGTAGGGCAGCCGTTTCTAACATTTTCTGCAGCTTGGAGCCCTGATGCCTTCACACACATAGTAGTCAGGGTTCTTGACTGCAAATAACAGAATCCACTCTGATTAACTTAAGAAGAATAGCAATTTGGTAAAGGATACTAGAGAGCTCATAGAATTTCCAAGAGGACCAATCTCTGAAGAACAGTATCTAATCACATCCTAAGTGTTTCTCTGGGAAATAAAAAAGCCAGGAGAAAAATAACAGCCACAAATCAGATTCTATTGGCTGTAATCTGGAAAATCCAGGAAGTCCACGGGGTGGCCTTGGCCTTGGGGAGATCACTCTAATCCAGGGGTGAGCCAAGAAGAGAGAAATGAACCATCCAAACCCCACCACCCGAGAGACCCGTCTTAAAACTCCAGGCCCTCAGGGTAAGCTGATGGCAATCTCTTTTCCAGGGCTTTCCGATGTTACTAAAACATTTGAAGCTTTCATATGTGGTAAGTAGCTAAACCAAGATGGCAGTCGGGGTCCTTGATGCTCAAACCCTTGATGTAGTTTGTGAATAAGCAGAGGCAGCACTGCTAAGCTTGTTACAAATGCAAAATGTGGGGCTCCAACCCAGGGCGGCTGAGTCAAAACCCAAGACTTCATGGGATCTCCGGCTGATCTCTGCATACATCGAAGTTTGAGATGCACTCGTCTGGTTCCTTCCCTTAATTCTGATGGCTCTCAAATCTAGCTATATAATCATTAGGTACCCCACCACCACCAGGACTTTTAAAAATGTAGATTCCCAGGCTCCACCCCAGATGAGCCTATCGAACAGGCCTGGAGGGGCCCAGGTCACTGTGTTTTTATTTTTAACTTCCATGGAGGTTCTTTTGATCGCTTAGGTTTGGGAACTGCCACCCTGCAGTAGACAGCTCTCGTCCCTCAGTACTCACCCTCTCAATCAGCGCGGGGGCAATCTCAGGAGGGCCAGGAAGCCTCCACTCCTGGGAGTCACCTGGCGAACCTGATAAGCATGCAGAATGCCAGTCCCACCCCACAGATGCAGAATTCAGAGTCTGAATGGAGTCATCGTAAGACTGTTACTTCATAAGGAGCATATTAAAAGCCATTTTCCTCTCACTATAAAAATATTCAGCGATCAATGCAAAGAAATAGAGGAAAACAATAGAATGGGAAAGACTAGAGATCTCTTCAAGAAAATCAGAGCTACCAAAGGAACATTTCATGCAAAGATGGGCTCAATAAAGGACAGAAATAGTATGGACCTAACAGAAGCAGAAGATATTAAGAAGAGATGGCAAGAATACACAGAAGAACTGTACAAAAAAGATCTTCATGACCCAGATAATCACAATGGTGTAATCACTGACCTAGAGCCAGACATCCTGGAATGTGAAGTCAAGTGGGCCTTAGAAAGCATCACTACGAACAAAGCTAGTGGAGGTGACAGAATTCCAGTTGAGCTATTCCAAATCCTGAAAGATGATGCTGTGAAAGTGCTGCACTCAATATGCCAGCAAATTTGGAAAACTCAGCAGTGGCCACAGGACTGGAAAAGGTTAGTTTTCATTCCAATCCCAAAGAAAGGCAATGCCAAAGAATGCTCAAACTACCACACAATTGCACTCATCTCACATGCTAGTAAAGTAATGCTCAAAATTCTCCAAGCCAGGCTTCAACAATACGTGAACCATGAACTTCCTGATGTTCAAGCTGGTTTTAGAAAAGGCAGAGGAACCAGAGATCAAATTGCCAACATCCACTGGATCATGGAAAAAGCAAGAGAGTTCCAGAAAAACATCTATTTCTGCTTTATTGACTATGCCAAAGCCTTTGACTGTGTGGATCACAATCAACTGTGGAAAATTCTGAAAGAGATGGGATAACAGACCACCTGATCTGCCTCTTGAGAAATTTGTATGCAGGTCAGGAAGCAACAGTTAGAACTGGACATGGAACAACAGACTGGTTCCAAATAGGAAAAGGAGTACGTCAAGGCTGTATATTGTCACCGTGTTTATTTAACTTCTATGCAGAGTACATCATGAGAACTGCTGGACTGGAAGAAACACAAGCTGGAATCAAGATTGCCGGGAGAAATATCAATAACCTCAGATATGCAGATGACACCACCCCTATGGGAGAAAGTGAAGAGGAACTCAAAAGCCTCTTGACGAAAGTGAAAGTAGAGAGTGAAAAAGTTGGCTTAAAGCTCAACATTCAGAAAACGAAGATCATGGCATCCGGTCCCATCACTTCATGGGAAATAGATGGGGAAACAGTGGAAACAGTGTCAGACTTTGTTTTGGAGGGGGCTCCAAAATCACTGCAGATGGTGACTGCAGCCATGAAATTAAAAGACACTTACTCCTTGGAAGGAAAATTATGACCAACCTAGACAGCATATTCAAAAGTAGAGACATTACTTTGCCAACAAAGGTTCATCTAGTCAAGGCTATGGTTTTTCCTGTGGTCATGTGTGGATGTGAGAGTTGGACTGTGAAGAAGGCTGAGTGCCGAAGAATTGATGCTTTTGAACTGTGATATTGGAGAAGACTCTTGAGAGTCCCTTGGACTGCAAGGAGATCCAACCAGTCCATTCTGAAGGAGATCAGCCCTGGGATTTCTTTGGAAGGAATGATGCTGAAGCTGAAACTCCAGTACTTGGCCACCTCATGCGAAGAGTTGACTCATTGGAAAAGATTCTGATGCTGGGAGGGATTGGGGGCAGGAAGAGAAGGGGACAACAGAGGATGAGATGGCTGGATGGCATCACTGACTCTATGGACGTGAGTCTGGGTGAACTCCGGGAGTTGGTGATGGACAGGGAGGCCTGGTGTGCTGCGATTCATGGGGTCGCAAAGAGTCAGACACGACTGAGCGACTGATCTGATCTGATAAATATAAATGATATGTAACTATGTGAGTGTGAATCGACTTGTGGTTCATGTGTTGACATAGCTATATGTTCTAGACATTTAATTAAAAATTCATTAATTTTGATTTTGCAATTTTCTTTGTATGTATTGTGGCCAATATTTTTTTCCCCCACCTTGGGGTTCAAATGTTTACAAAAGGCCCTGAAGAGCTTACACGTTTTTCCATCATGTGCCATGCCTAAAGTGCTGAAAAGATACAAAGATGATGAGTCTAGGAAGGACTCAGGACTCCGCTTTTTTAACAAGAATGCCAGGGTGACCCTAGAGGTGGTCCTCAGACCACACCTTGACCACTGGCCTTCAGAGGAGGGAGGGTGATCCCCAGTGCGATTCTGCATTACCACTAGTTGGGAAGGGAAGGACATCTGGGCTGGTGGGGAGGAGGAATGAAAAGAGCTTTGCTGCCCCTGGGGAATATCCCCATGACTCCAGAGAAGCCTCTGGGCTGGGGCATGTCCCCATAAGGGTCACCTAATACAAAGCACAAGGCATGCAGGAGATGCTGCAGCCTCCGATGCTATTCAGCATGGCTCAGACTGTCCCCAGGACCGTAACTGAGCCCCTACTCCAGGAAAAACCCAGCTGAATTGAAAGGATCACAAGAGTATGACAAAGTACACAAGAGGACAGTTGTAGGAAACAGGATTATTGAGTTGGAAAAGAGAAGGCCAGATAACCCATGACAGTCTCCAAGCAAATGGTAAATAGTCATGTAGGCATGAAGTCTTCCTGCCTGAGCCGGGGCATCTGGGCCTGGCACAGAGCCCAGTGGGGCAGGCCTGCCAGAGCCTCTCTGTGAGGTCTGAGGAGCTTGAAATCCACAGAAGCCCAGGGTCAGGAAGAAGGGATGAATCTAGTCCAGCTCTCAGACCTAGTCCCAGCCAGTCCTCCAAGGGACAGTCTCAAGTCCAGGGGTGGCGGTGGGGATGTTGGAAATAAAAAAGTGAAGAGAGACATCTCAAGAAAAGAGTTGAGATGCAGAATGGCTTTAGGACACTACCTCCCAGTTTAGGGTGACCCCAAAATTACATTCAAAGAAATTCTCAGCTCTTACCCTACTCCTTGTAGGCTTCCCTCATAGCTCAGTCAGTAAAGAATCTGCCTGCAGTGCAGGAGACCCGGGTTCAATCCCTGGGTCGGGAAGACCCCCTGGAGAAAGAAATGGCAACCCACTCCAGTATCCCTGCCTGGAAAATCTCATGGACAGAAGAGTCTGGTGGGCTGCAGTCCATGGGGTCACAAAGAGTCAGGCACGACTGAGCGACTAACACTTACTTACTTACCCTACTCCCACCAAGGCATGCTTCAGCAGAGAGGGGACAGCCTTGATGGCCCAAGAACTCTCAGAGAAAGGATGGACAGCCCTGGGGAGAGAGCTTGGGAAGGTGATGGCATCCACCGCCAAACAGTGGGGGAGCCTGGAGAGGGAAGAGCCTTTGGACTCAGGAACCAGCAACAGCCGCAGAGCTCTGAGACTGCAGACCAGCTCTGATGCCACAGATCAAGACCCCTGCCCCCAGGCACTCCCAGACGTGTCAAGCACAGAGGGACTCTGCAGGGCTGAGTTCCTGGGTAACAGGTAAAGTCAAGCAGCAGGAAGGGAAACAGGTCATGGCCATCCACGTGACCTTCCAGCACTCTCATACCCTTAAGGCCTGGAAAATAGGCCACCAGGGTTAACAGTGAATGGTAGTGACCAGATGGCCATCACCGGATCAACCAGGGAGCTTAAAGCCACTGACCTTGATCCTTTCCTGAATGGCAGATGCCCTGGGTACCTCAAAGAGTCTGTAGATGTGAACAAAATCAAGAGAGAAAGGAAGCAATCAACACATACCCTACTGGCAGCTACAGATGCGGCTGGGTGATTAATTCCACTTAGCCTTCCTACACATCCCAAACCAGGCATTGTTATCCTCGTCCTCAAGGTTGGAAACAGGCACAGACAGATTTCATCTCTTGTGCAAGGTCACATGGCCAGCACACACAGGAGCTTGTGTTTGAACCCACTGTAGTTCAACTCCAGAGCACAGGTTCTCATCCCCTTGTGCTGTCTGTGCAGCACTGGAGGCAGAACTAATGAAAGAGACGGAAGCAGGTCATGCTGTGAACACCTGGTCTCTGAGGCTAACTGTGTCCGTAAAGCCCTCAAAATGTGGCACCAGGAGAAACTCATCCTCGGTTCCACCGCTGACACCGAGTGGCACAGAGATCAGGAGACAAACACCTTCTATGCTCCACTTTCTACCCGCCGCCTGCTCAGCTCCCAAGGAGAGCCACTGCTGACATCCCTCTGCCAGATCCTGCCCCAGGGGACCCGTGATCCCCAGCATCCAATGGGTTGGTTATGCCAGCTGCCGAGAGAGTAAGAGGCAGGGCCCTCAATGGCACCAGACACCATGCCCTCCATGTGGCACCTTTCAGCACCTGCTCTCCACCCCCACGGCATGCACACTACTACTGATCCCATGCTTGGCTTCTGCAGTCACTCTGGCTTCAGGACTGCAGGGCCCTGCAGCCTCGGGAACAGATGTTCCCTCGCACATGGCTGGACTTGGATCTCAGCAGTGATGGACAAGCATCATTGACCAGGGTGGACGGGCAGCTGCAGAGAATGAGAGGGCGGCCCCAGCTCCCACCCCGAGCCCATCTCCATTGGCAGCACAGTTGCTGCCTCCCTTCCAAGGGAAGAGAAGGCAAGGGCCCCTCAGACAGCTGTGCACGCCCAGCCCGCTCCCTCCTCACCAGTTCCCCTGCAGAGCGCCCACAAAGCCCCCAGCACTGCCCTGCCCCCAGCACTGCCCTGCACGGCCCTGCTGTCTCTCTCCCCTCTGCTCCCCGCTCACCGAACATCTCCTAGCGCTTATTCTGCTTGGACGGAATGACCCTTCTGTTACTGCATGGTCATCACTGTTGTGTGGATTTATACTTGTGGTTTCAAGAAATACAAGGAGCACGTTGCCTGAAGGGCACGGAGAATGACGCTGCAGCACATGCGGTGGTCCTCCCTGAATGGAAGGACTGCACCTGATTTGTATTTTCTTTCTTTCTACATGTACTGTATTTTCCTTTTGTGACTTACAATGTTTTTTTTTATTCATGTCAAGCTAATTGGCATCTCACGTCTGTGGGCCCTCCTTTGGATGTTGAGAATGAGGTCCCCTCGGTAGGTCATTCGTAATGACAAACCCTATATACCAGGGATGACCTAGGGAGGCTGGTACCCTTGGGCCTGAAGCAAGACTTAATTAGAAGGTATCAGAAGAGAGTATAAAACAGGAGAGACTCAGAGAGCCATGAGGACAAGCTGGCTGGGGTAGGGTTAGAATCTGCATGTGCTCTTTTGTGTCTTAAATGCATTTTTTCCTTTGGCTTCCTCTGAATGCACTCAAAATCTTGAATCTCTGCATCTTTGGGCTGTATCGAGAAGGACTAAGGAAAATGTTTGCCTGCACTGGGACCTAACCTTTAAAGGGAGGGATAGCGCGTCCCTGGGATCAGTGTTTCAGTGACCACAGGGAACCCCTCTCCCACCAAAGACAACTGAAACTTGGGGAGCCCTTGAGTTACACCATCCTTCCCTACCTGCAAGGCCCTCCTGACAGTGCTGACATTTTTGCTTTTGTTTTCATAAGGATTATGAAACTAGGATGGTTTTAATACAGAATGTGATTCATTTCTGTGAGTACACATATACATACTCCCCACCACCTGCATCCCCAAGCCCTAAAACACACACACACACTCACAAGCGTCATTCAATCCAGCTGACCATTCTCTCCCCCTCAGAAGTATTCTTCAGTCAACAAAAAGCAGGGCTCACTCGAACCCCTCCAGAGGGGCATCCTCCACCCGGTTGTCTGTGACTGTCACCCCTTTGACTGCCACAGACCCGAGGTCAGCACTCTACAACCTGTCACCTGGTTTTGTTAACGGCACACAGCCCCGTCCATTCATCTATGAGTGGCAGCTTTCACACCACAACAGGAGAGGTGAGTATTCGCAACAGAGATTGTAATGCCTGCAAAGCCAAAGATAGCATCTGGCCTTTTACAAGTGTGCCATCTTTTGCCATAGACCAAGATGGGCCTGGTGCTTCCTGGAGTCACATGCTGAGCACCCCTAAGAGAGATCTAGGCAGGGGCTACCCAGGGCAGAGCCAGGCTCAGACAGAACACTCACAGCTCAGGACCCCCTCAAACCCATCCCAGCACATCTACCCACATGCTCAGCACCCTTATCCGGGCTACCAGAGGCAATGATTTTGACAGAGAAAACTCGGGCATGTGGCATCAGGCTGACTTGGGAATCAAAAAGCAAGGCTTCTGGGATTATATTTCCTCATCTGCAAAATGCTGTTCATGATATAGAATTTCTGTAATGGGAACACTGTGAGAATCAAATTAGGAATTGCAAGTTACATGTTGAGCAAAATACCCGCTACACAGCAAGCCTTCAGCAAGTGTCCGCTCCTAGCTAAGGCGGTGGTGGAAGAATCAGTAAGAATTGCATCATCAGCCCAGACGGCTTCACTCTAGTGAAAGCACCATCCGCTTCCTACCCTGCTGAAAATGTGGACCTGAAAGGCAAGACCCCAAAAGGATGCCACTCACAGCCTAGCACCTGGAACCCACAGCGGGCTTGCAAGCTTCCTTCGGCTGCTGGATGCCGGCAGCAAGGTGTTAACTCTCTGGAATGATTCCAATAGGAGATTCTCTCAGGAACATCAGGTCTCCTAATTGCGCAGCCCACATGCATGCACACACCCATACAAAACAAGGAAGATTTAAGACATCTTCAAATTCCTTATGTGGTCGTTATGAATGGACGGGCCAGAGTTATACCTCATTTTGCTATTTCCTAATGTCTTAGGAATTAAGCTTTAATTTTTTTTTTTAATTTTAATTGAGTGTGTTTGTAGACTGGCCTGTGTGTGGGGAGCCAAGATACTGGCCATAAATTGGCAGACACCTCATCCTTCAGACTCTACTAGGACCTATAGGGCAGATAACCCCACAGGAGGAGACGGGCTGCTCTAAAGAGGCAGGGGGGTGAGTAGGATGCAGCAAGAAACACAGGTCCTGGAGATGCCCAAATCAGAGAAGTTCCAAAATCCTTTTCTCCTTGTGAAGCTTTACAGAGTTACCTACTTTTCTGCAAACCTTCCCCTTTCTTTAATGCCACCTTCATTTTGCTCATTAGCTATGAACACATTTTTTTCCTCCTGCTAATCTCCCCATTTAAAAAAAAAAAGAATTATTGGGGAAACAAACCTGTGTATCACTTTAATCCAACTGAGGGCTGGGAAACAGAACTCTGACACTACATTTTTTCAGGTCTGAGAAACTCTTAGTCATAAAAGTCATCACTGATTTAATAACAGTTCTTGGTGGAGGAGGGGAGCAAAACAACACACCCAAAGTGTACATATGGACTGCGAGACACGACATGATCGCAGATACTTTAAAATGGGGGGAGAGTCTCATAATAGAGGAAAAACCGAGAAAAAAATTTAACACCCACAATAGTTACCATTTATTCAATCCCCAGTTTGGGAAGATCCCCTGGAGAAGAAAATGGCTACCCACTCCAGTATTCTTGCCTGGAGAATCCCATGGACAGAGGAGCCTGGTGGGCTACAGTCCTTAGGGTTGCAAGGAGTTGGACACGGCTGAAGCAACTCGGCACATCCCACTTCACAGATAAAGAAACAAACTTAGAGAGCCTCAATTCCTAGAACAACTAAGCCCCAAAATAGGCAACCCAGAGCGGCACACTCTTTTCCACCTCTCCCCACTTCAAGAATTGGATCTGAAGTTCTACAGACCTCAGCTGGAAACCAAATCCCTGAAGCGACACAAGCCTACCCTCTCCTTCCGAGAGGAGGAGGCCACACAGCGCAGACACAGACGCTGGCTGATGCTCGTGCTGTCCCTCCCCCAGGCTCGTCAAAGGCCCCTGTTCAAGAAGATGTCCACAGAAACGATGATCGTCGACACCAGATGGAAAAGCACTTGGAAGGGCAGGTGTCAACCCGTCACACTAAGATGGAGGGAAGGAGGTCCCAGCTCCCTCCCTTGCATGTGAAGGTGGCAGGAGACACACACACACACACACACTCCCACCCCCAGAGAAATGCCCTCCCCCTTCTCTGCAAGCTCCCTCTAGTCTCTTGCCTTCCTCGAAGGCGACCTCCCGCACAATCCTCGGCAGCAGGGTGGCAGGTCGAGCTGGAAATTAGCTTCAGTTGGTCTCCTAATTGCAGATATCAAGCAGGCATTGGATCAATCCAGCCACAGGCAGGCAGTGACGGGGTCGATCCCAGCAGGGCTGGTGTCTATAGCTTTTTCTGTGCACACGGCCCACAGGCAGTGCCGGAAGACCTGTGGCAGCAGGGTAAGGCCAGTGCTTGAAGGAGACTTCTGGCTGCCCCTTAGTAACTAAAACAGAAGCCCCTGGGACTCACCCTGGCCTCCGACTGCCTGCCCTTGGCCCTGTTCTTGTGCACATTATCATCCTGATTTCCCAGATGAAAAGGAAGTCACCCGCCCAGGGTACACAGAAGTGGCAGAGCTTAGACTCAAACCCAGGTCTGCCCGACTCCTAGCCTCTTTCAGTTTAAAGATCACTGATGAAGCACTGACTATGTGCTGCTATGCACCAAGCCCTGGGTGAAAATGGATCAGATAGGGTACTTAACACTAAGAAACCTCAATCCACTTCTCTACTTCTTCCCACACCTGTCCGTACAACAGGAGTCACTGGACAAGAGTATTTTTAAGGATTCCTGACCCCCTCTCCAGAATACTCCATCTCTGTAGGTTTAAGGAAGTGAAGTGAAGTGAATTCGATCAGTCGTGTCCGACTCTTTGCGACCCCATGGACTGTAGCCTACCAGGATCCTCCATCCATGGGATTTCTCAGGCAAGAGTACTGGAGTGGGGTGCCATTGCCTTCTCCAGGGGACCTTCCCAACCCAGGGATTGAAGCTGGGTCTCCCGCATTGTAGGCAGACACTTTACTGTCTGAGCCACCAGGGAAGTCCAGGTTTAAGGTTTAAGGAAGGACACAGGAAATAATTGCTTTTTAAAGACTCCCCAGGATGGAAGTGGATAAGCTGAGGGAAAAGGGCTTCCCTGGTGGCTCAGTGGTTAAAGAATCCGCCTGCCAGTGCTGGAGACATGGGTTCAATCCCTGGTCCGGGAAGATCCCACATGCAACTAAGTCCATGCACCACAGTGACAGGCCCTGAGCTCTGGATCCCGGGAGCTGCAACGACAGAGCCTACGTGCTGCAGCTCCTGAAGCCCGCACACCCTAGAGCCCGTGCTCCACAAGAAAAGCCACTGCAACGAGAAGCCCACACACTGCAACTAAAGAGAAGCCCCTGCTCACCGCAACTAGAGACAAACCCTCGCAGCAACGAAGACCCAGCACAGCCAAACACAAAAATAAGTTAGAAAAAAAGCTGAGTTGGAAATTTTTGTTTCTAACTAATATACAGAAACATATATTTATTTTTTTTTTTTAGGCAAATATTCCTTTAATTTTCAGAAAGTGGTGAAAATGAACTTCTAAATATTTAAATGTGTTGCACTAACAAAACCCACTTAATAATATCTTTAAAATTCCAGTTTATGAATATAAGGAAATCTTTGGAAAATCCATAGTTTAGCATTTGGGGTTTAAGAAAAACAGCTATATTTTCTCTAATTCATTAAAGAAAACATATATTTAAATAATGAGATTGTATGGGTGACATTTACTTTGAGGGGGTGGTCAACAGTTATCAAATTAAAAGTGTTCTCATTAAGCAAAAGCATCTCCTGGTGATTCTAAAAGTGCAGCCAGGTTTGGGAATCAACACTCCAGGGTGCTGCCTCCGGCATTTTTGGGGTTGCCGCCCTCTTTGATAAGAGATGGAAGTGGAGCAGGAGCAAGGTGGCTGATAAGCACATTCACACTAAGATTCTAGAGGCTGAGTAAGACACCATTCTCCCAAGGCACCACCATTTTCAAACAAAACCTTACAAAGGAAGCACTGTTCACCCTCAACAAATAAATCCCTAATGGTAAAATACAGGCACCATGGATCTGTTATGAGGCGGGAGAGTCTCCCGACTTCTTCAAATAGCACAGCAGCTGTGTGCAAGAAAGAATCAGGGCCTAAACAAGCTCCAGGAGGCTTCATCCAGAGCTGAGGGAGGTGCCAGTTGCTTCATCACTGACACAAGATGCTGTTTATGCCTCAGCTTTATCGAGTTGCAGGGAGGGTAAGGCCTAGTGATTTATAGGCCAACCACCTGGATGGCAGCTGGGCTGTCTGAGACTGCTAGCCAGCTCAGGGCTGCCTCCACCAAAACACTTATTCATCCTCAGACCAGCCAGCCAAGCCCGGAAACCTCCACTGGGAGCAGGGCACCATGCTGGGAGCAGCCAGAGCCCCCTGAGGCCTTCCATTCGTCAAGGAGATTCAGCTTCCCCCCGCACCCAACCCAAGGCTTGCACCTAGAGATTGCAAAGAAAAAGGCAACCACCCCTATGTCAGAGGCCCTGTGATCTGGCTGGAAAGAGAAGACAAACCCATATGTCAAAGGTGAAAGCAAGATGGGAGGGTGACCAGGCTGAGGGATTTCTGGAAACCATAGTTTTCCAGGGAGGATGGAATAATTTAGCAGCAAATAACCTAGATGATGGATAACACTTACAGAGGCATTGTTCTAAGCACTTCATATGTATGAATTCATTTAATCCTCAAAGCAACCCTAGAAATATAGGCATCGTGCAAAGAAACTACCACAGAGATGTTCACTGACTCGCTCAAGTCACACAGCTACCAAGTGCTGTAGCTGAAATGGAACTCAAGTGGTACTGCAGAGCAGTGGTGTGCTGGGAAGTCCCTAACAGCTGGCTTTCCTGGGGGGTGGAGGACTGTTATATACGCTGATTTTCATGGTGTAAATGGCCCCACCATGGCCGATTTCAAGCTACCTATGTGATGTCATTGAGCACAGAGCTGGGAAGAGATGGGCAATAGCATAACATTGTATGGTCTTTCCAGAGAAGGCAATGGCACCCCACTCCAGTACTCTTGCCTGGAAAATCTCATGGATGGAGGAGCCTGGTAGGCTGCAGTCCATGGGGTCTCGAAGAGTCGGACATATCTGAGGGACTTCACTTTCACTTTTCACTTTTATGCATTGGAGAAGGAAATGGCAACCCACTCCAGTCTTCTTGCTTGGAGAATCCCAGGAACGGGGAAGCCTGGTGGGCTGCCATCTGTGGGGTCACACAGAGTCGGACACGACTGAAGCAACTTAGCAGCAGCAGCAGCAGCAGTATGCTCTTTCTACTGTACAAGTTCAATAGACACAACTTTAAGAGCATAGTAAGGGTCAGATGTAGTAAAATTAAGTGATGAGTTCTTTCCTTTAGTTTTAATAAATCTGTAAGTCATTGAATTTAATTTTTAATCAAGACTTTAATAATTGATTCACAAAACTCCTAAAATTTGGAAATTGGCTATCATAAGCTGGTGCACACTGACTCAAGCACACTACTGACCCGAATTACAACATTATACAAAACCAAGAAATGCAAGAAGGCACAGCCACTGTTCTAAGGGGATTTTACATGGAATATGAATGAGTCATTATACAGAAACTTCCCACTAGCTATCTATTTTACATATGGAAATGTACACGTTTTAATGCTGCTCTGTGACAACCTAGAGGGGTGGGATGGGGTGGGAAGGAGGTTTAAGAGGAAGGGGGACATGTGTATACTCATGGCTGACTCACATTGCTGTATGGCAGAACCCAACACAACACTGTAAAGCAATTATCTGCCAATTAAAAATTTAAAAAAGAATGAGTGGTATGTGGAAGACTAAAGTCATAAGGAAACTTTTAAACAGACAAAAGTGTTCAAAGGTAGAATTGACTTCCTAGGTTAGTACTGAATTCCTATGCACAGAGAAATCCCACAAAGGCCAGACAAGTTCTTGACAACTGGATAAAGCGTAAGGTCCAGGTTACTGTTAGATTAGTACTTTTCAAACTGAAGTTTGAAACTTCATATTGTGATACGGAGTCATAAAAATGAATTTTGTGAGTTGTAGGGTCAGTATTTTTAAATGAAATAGAATAGAAAATACAGGCATATTAAGTGTAATTTGACCTTGTACAACGTTTGTTATACATTTGTTTATTTAATGTGTGTGTGCATATGTACTAACAAGTATATGCATGTTTACTGGGACATGTAAAAAACATAAAATTTTAAATTGCTAGTCGTGATCAAAGAAGTTTGAAAAGTATTGGAATAAATGATAAGGTCCCTCCTAATGTTAAGATTCTATGATTCCATGGCCTATCAACTATTATTTGATAGGCACTTCCTATGTCCCCAAAAGTTCAAGAACAGGGGGTGGGGACTGATTACACACATCTCCAGCCCCCGGCCCTATATCTGACCCACCAAATGTCCTTAAAAACACATTCAGTGAAGGGGACAGTGATGGAAATAAGCATTAAAAATGTTTCCCTCCATGACCAGGAGCTCAGTTCAGTTCAGTCAGTTGAGTCACTCAGTAGTGCCCGACTCTTTGCAACCACAAAGGTTCGTCTAGTCAAGGCTATGGTTTTTCCTGTGGTCATGTATGGATGTGAGAGTTGGACTGTGAAGAAGGCTAAGCACCGAAGAATTGATGCTTTTGAACTGTGGTGTTGGAGAAGACTCTTGAGAGTCCCTTGGACTGCAAGGAGATCCAAGCAGTCCATTCTGAAGGAGATCAGCCCTGGGATTTCTTTGGAAGGAATGATGCTAAAGCTGAAACTCCAGTACTTGGCCACCTCATGCGAAGAGTTGACTCATTGGAAAAGACTCTGATGCTGGGAGGGATTGGGGGCAAGAGAAGAAGGGGACGACAGAGGATGAGATAGCTGGATGGCATCACTAACTCGATGGACGTGAGTCTGAGTGAACTCCGGGAGTTGGTGATGGACAGGGAGGCCTGGCGTGCTGTGATTCATGGGGTCGCAAAGAGTCGGACACGACTGAGCGACTGATCTGATCTGATCTGGACTGCAGTAGGCCAGGCTACCCTGTCCAGGGACAGGAACTCAGTCACATGCAATTCACTCAGGGAGAATTAAGCCTAAAATGATACTTTTCAGGACTTCCCTGGTGGTCCAGTGATTAAGAATCTGTCTGCCAGTTCAGGGAACATAGGTTCGACCCCTGGTCCAGGAGCATCCCACATGCCACAGGGCAACTAAAGCCAGCCACAGGGCAACTACTCAGCCAGCACTCTAGAGCCGGAGTGCTGCAATTACGGAAGCCTGCACACCCAAGAGCTCACACCCCACAACGAGAGAAGCCTCTGCACTGAGAAGCCCACCCCGTGTGCATAGCTGGAGAGGAGCCCCGCCCCAACTAACCACAACTAGAGAACAGCCCTTGCACAGCAATGAGGACCTAGTGCAGCCAATAAGTAAATAAATACATTTTACAAAGTTATACTTTTCTACGGCAATCTCTCCCCAGAACTACCCTTCCGGTGGTAAAAGTGCCCTGCAGAGCCCATTCTGACCAAGGGAAGCTCCACCAGAATTTATGGGTGGAGACAGGCAGGGGAGTGACTTGGAGACAGAGATGAACAAGAGCCTTGTGCGGAATGTTTGCCTGGAGCTCCTGCTGCAGAAAGAAGGGTAAACTCACGCCCAGGGTTGAGGAGACAAGCGTGGCCAGGAGTGAGGAAGTAACAGAGAGAGCTGAGGAGAGGAGAAAGCAGCAGGCAAGACTTCGGTCTAGTCCAGGAAAGCCACATGGTGACAGAAGACAACCATGCCCAGGATTGGGTACTTGCAACAGACTGCTTGCTTTATGTCCGTTTCCCCTCTAAGTGCCTCCCTGGTGGCTCAGATGGTACAGCGTCTGCCTGCAATGCAGGAGACCCGGGTTCGATCCCTGGGTCAAGAAGACCCCCTGGAGAAGGAAATGGCAATCCACTCCAGTACTCTTGCCTGGAAAATTCCATGGATGGAGGAGCCTGGTGGGCTACAGTCCATGGGGTTGCAAAGAGTCGGACACAACTGAGCGACTTCACTTTCCCCCTCTAAATTCTGAATTCTCCGAGTACCAGACTCACTGGCTGGTCTGTCCCTGTCACCTCTTCAGAAAGCAATAAATTATTTGTTCACTCAACAGACAGATGAGTTTACGAAGGTAGGACCTACTACAACAGAGTCCTACCACATATTCTAAACAGGACTGCCTCTCATTTTGAAAATCATTAACAGGTTTCAGCTCCTTATAACCCTGGTGCTGGGCCAGGACCAGAATTCATTCAACAGATGTGTCTGAGACCCAACTTATGTCCCAGCTGCATTTCTAGGTGGCCACGTATTACCAGCCATGCCCAGGTCTTGGTAGGATGGTCATGGGCTTCTCCTCTATTTACAAAACTGAATCCAACAGGCCAGTTTGCTCAAACACAAAGGAGAACACTCATCTTCCAATCTATGTAGAGAATGGATGGTAGGACTTTGAGAGCAGGAGGGAGTGTGTTTCACCTTTCCCATCCCTGCTCTCCCAGCTCCCAGGAAAGTGCTGAATAAGACAGAAAGCACTGGCTATCAGGGCAAGAGCTGAGGTAAAGATACTTTGCAAAAAGGTGATAGAAGGCAGATCAAGGAGCACCATGCACACACGCATCCTGCCTGCAGAGAATTTTCAGAGGACAATTGGGAGGCACCGGCTGCAGGAGGCAGAACAGAGCAAACCTCCCCAACCCAGGGCTCGAGAGGCTGTGTGGCTCTGCAGGAAAAAGGCAGGTTTCGAAGTCAAAGAAGCCAGTTCTCAGCTTTTGACTTTGTCCATCACCGACTCAATGGACATGAGTTTGAGCAAGCTCCGCGAGTTGGTGATGGACAGGGAGGCCTGGTGTGCTGCAGTCCACGGGGTTGCAAAGAGTAGGACACAATTGAGCGACTGAACTGAACTGGGAAAGTTCCTGACCTTCCCTGAGACTTGATTTTGTTGCCTGTAAAACAGAGCTATCATCATCTACCATCCAGAACATCTTAAGGAGTCATGAATGTAAGTGCCAAACACATAGCAGACATGCAACACTAGTTGATACAAACACTGAGAACTGGGTGGCAGCTGTGTTCCTCACTCCCAGCCACGCCGACACTAGAGAGAGCCTCTCAGGGCAAGCTGCTGCACCCCTTCACCTGGGCAACCAGTCTCAGTGACAGACACACTGGCATGGCTTTTCCTGGACCCTGTCTTGCTCCATATCTCAGAATCATAGCAAAAGTGAAACTAATAAAAAAAAAAAATGGACAAATGTCTAGTCTCACCAGGTTTACATGTTTTTCAAATATTCTGTCTACTTATATTAAAATAGAAAAAAAAAGCCCTTACGGAGATAAGGCAGGAGATCAACAGCAAGTAAAATTAAGAAGAGGAAAAAAAATACTTGTCCCATAAAGAATTACTTAGAAAAACTGAGTTTAGCAAGACTGCAAGATCAATATACAAATATCAATTGCATTTCTATATACTTGCAATGAACAATCTAAACTGAAATTAAGAACAACACGATTTACTAACAATAGCAAAGAGAATTAAATACTTTGGAATAAACTTAACACAAGAAGTGCAAGCTTATATTCTGAAAACTACAAAACATTGTTGAAATCAAAGAGGTAAAAAATAGAAAACCATCCCACATTCATGGATCAGAAGATTAATATTGGTAAGATGGCAGAACACCTCGAAAGTATGTATTGATTTTATATATCAAAATCCCTACTGCCTTTTTGCAGAAATTGACAAACTGATCCTAAAATTCATATGGAAATTCAAGGGATCCAGAATAGCCAAAATGATCCTGCAAAAGAACTAAGTTGAAGGACTTATAGTTCCCAATTTCAAAAGTTCTTTCAAAACTACAGTAATCAAGACAGTATGGCACTGCCATAACCATAAATATATAGCTCAATGAAATAAAAATGAGTCCCAGAATTCAGTTTTTTATGTCAAGCATATAGGCTTGCAATCAATGTTAATTATTTGTAAGTCCTCTTCCCACCATCAACCTTGGGTACCTCCGTCCTTATGTGAAGTTCTTCCAATGCACTCAGCCAGGGAAACTTTATTAAAAATGAAACTGAAATTCCCTCATCAATTCAAAGTGATTTGATATTCTTATGAAATGGAAAAGCAGCAAGGAAATCAAATAGAGCAAAACACACTACGGAATAGGCACCCCGAGGCAATGCTGTAAGGGGCCACATTAACTTCCGTCACACCAAAGAAGTAAGATGCAAGCCAACCCGTTGTTCGGAATCACCCAATGTTGTTTCTAGGGCTCAGGTCAAAAGTCTGGACCTCCTAAAACCCAGAAACACAGCCCCCCAGTTTAGGCTTCTAAATCAGTTAGGATTACTTCAGATGCAAGAGAAGCAATATGACCAACAGTGGCTTAAACTATAGAGACAAATATTACTTCCTAGATAAGAAGTAGCAGAGAAGGCAATGGCACCCCACTCCAGTACTCTTGCCTGGAAAATCCCATGGAGGGAGGAGCCTGGAAGGCTGCAGTCCATGTGGTCCCAAAGAGTTGGACACAACCAGGCGACTTCACTTTCACTTTTCACTTTCATGCACTGGAGAAGGAAACGGCAGCCCACTTCAGTGTTCTTGCCTGGAGAATCCCAGGGACGGGGGAGCCTGGTGGGCTGCCATCTATGGGGTTGCACAGAGTTGGACATGACTGAAGCGACTTAGCAGCAGCAGCAGATAAGAAGAAGAGGTAGGTGGTCCCAGGGTAAGTACCCCAGCTTGTCCATATCTTTGGGACCTAGTTCCATCAATCCTCTGCCATTTTCCTTATATTAACATTGCATTCCCCTCATTAATTGTACCATAGCTGCCATATTCCAACTATCTTATCATCACACTATGGTGTCCAAAACACTATTCAAGAAAGAGAACAGCAGCATAAACAGCTCATACAACTCAACATAAAGAAAAAGCCTGATCAAAAAATGGACAGAAGAATTGAACTTTTTCAAAGAGGAAATGCAGATGGAAGACAAGCCTATGAAAAGATGCCCAATGTCGCTAATTATCAGGGAAATGCAAATCAAAACCACAGTGAGGCATCACCTCACACTTGTCAGAATAGATATCATCAAAAAGAACACAAATAACAAATGTTGACAAGGATGTGGATAAACAGGAACCCTCATATATTGCTGGTGGGAAGATAAATTAGGACCACCATTATGAAAAACAATACAGATACTTCTCAAAAGACTAAAATTAGAAATATCATATGACCCAGCAATTCCACTCCTGGGTATATATGCCCAAAAAACCAAAGCCACTCATTTGAAATGTTACATGCACCCCAATGTTCATAGTAGCATTATTTACAGTTGTCAAGATATGGAAGCAACCTACGTGTCCCTCAACAGATGATTGGATAAAAAAAAGATGTGATACAAACACACACACAATGGAATACTACTACTCAGCCATGAAAAAAAGAATGAAATTTTGCCATTTGCAGCCACACAGATAGACTTTGAGGGCATTATGCTAAGTGAAGTAAGTCATTTATATGTGGAATTTTTTTAATGCAACAAATAGTGGATTTAACAATAAAAGAAGCAGACTCACAGGTATAGAAAACAAACGAGTGGTTACCAGTGGCGAGGGGTGGAGGGGCAACATAGGGGTAGGGGATTAAGAGGTACCAGCAATTAGGTACGAAATAACCTGCAATCCAAGGATACTTTGTACAATATGGGGAATTATAGCCAATATTTTGAAATAACTATAAATGCACAATAATCTTTAAAATATATAAAAAATAATTTCTTTTAAAAAGAGGGCAGCACAAATGGCTTTTTCCTTCCATACTTCTCACTTATCAGGAAGGAAACACCTTTCCCAGAAGCCCTCAAAAGTCTTACTGTTGCAGCTCATTGGCCAAAACTTAGTCACAGTCACCTTAGACCATCAGACAAGGAGAACTGAAGTTAACCTACCCTGATCCCATGTTAAGCACCTTCCCAGATTTAGTTGGCCTGGCTTGCCTCAGGAGAAGGCTCAAAACACCATCTTCAACTCATCTCCTGACATGACTGCACCAGTTCAACCTCCCTGAAGGTGAGGGCCGGGCTTTGCTGTGGCCCGGACCAGACCCACCAGCAGCCCTGGCTCCCAGGACTGGCCCCAGGGGACCACGGAGACCGGGGCCAGTGTTTGTGTGCTATGTGATGACATCAGAAGCACCTGCCTTCTCTCACCTTCCTCACCCAAATGAGCCATGGGGACATATACTGAAAAAGGTTCCAGACCACCCACGGGGAGTACACAGTGAGAGACACACACAGACAGGCAGCTATGGGTCTCTCCCCACACCCGTACGTTCATGTAATTACAGGCTTCCTTCACAGAGCGTTAAGTTCACTGAGAAAAATTGATCCATTCTCTTGTTTCTTGCTTGTTTTTAAACCCTCTTGACCTGTCTCAGCAGGCAGCCCCTGGCCCTTGCAGCCTCCGTGGAGAAGTGTGGAGCGGGGTACAAAGCCTGGCTGGCAGCCAAGGTCAAGGCCCGCTTACAAATCACGCTCTGGCCAGGCTGGAGGCAAATTTCCACCTGGAACTCAGAGAACTGAAGCCTTTAGATTAATCCTGGATCTGTCAGCTTCCATCATGTTCACGCAGGAAAGGTGGCAGCCTGGAGGGGGGCCGTGAACCAGGTTCTGATTCGACTCACACTTGCCCTTTTTTCTGCCCCACTCACTGCCTTTTCCCACATGCCTGGTTCCCACACGCACACTTCTTGACTCTTGGGATGCCCTTCCCCACTTCTCTGATCTCCTCCGGTCTCTCTAGCAATCTCCCTGCTCTGCAATTCCCAGGTGGGTGAAAGTCTGAGCTCGGGGGTCTGCCAGCCGGGGGCTCAAGTGTGGGATGCACCGCTGCTGGTTGGGTTTCCTAGACAAAGTCACTTGGCCTCCTTGTGACTTGGCTTCCCTTATGTAGAAACCAGGATGATAATGTCTCCCTCCCAGGGCTGCTGTGAAGATGACGAGAAACATTGATGGGTAACGTGTTCCCAGCACTTACCAAGGGCAGTCACCCTTCTAGATTTACAGATTATCCCCACAGACGTGGAAAAGGCTTACAGCAGTATCTGGGATATGTAGGTGCACAGTGAGAGCTAGCCATGGCTAAGACAGTGTAATTAGAGGTCCCATTCCCTCTCCCCACCCCCTGCCCACCCCATGGGCACTTGCGGATTCATTCTGTCTTTCTTTCAGCAGTCAACTGGTCCTCTTCCACTCTTGGGGTGGCCCAGAGCTGAATACGGGAAACACGGCATCATACCGGAGTTTGCAGACTAGCCAAGGGTCCCCCTTCTCTTGCTGGGCTCATTGACGACTGTTAAGGCCTCATCAGAATTAGAGTATGCTGATGGAGCTGTATCATTGCTCAGACTGACAATATTTTGAAAACTGCCTCTCCAAACAAGCAGCAGCATAGGCCACTCTCCACGGAGCTGGCAGTAAATCCTGCTGGGGGCACCCTGGACCTGTGGGAGGCACAGCGTGGGATTTCTTCATCCCCATTCACCACACAGAGCCTCTCTCCTATATCTCAAGTCAAGAAGGAGAAATGAAAGTCACGGGGAGAGGGGGTCCTCGGCAGGACAGACAACACTGGGCTAGATGGTGAAAGAGCCCAAGAGTGAGAACTCACTGCCACTTTCCTTCATAAGAGTCCCCCCAGGACCCTGTGCGCTAATCCCTAAAATGGGTACAGCAGTCTTCCTGACTCTCTCCTGAAACACTGTGACTGTTCAATGAAACATCAGGTAAAGAAAGGCTATGAAATGCTCAATGTACAGTGTCCATAAAAGGGATGAGCATTATTCATGTTGCTTTTCAACATAAGGCAGGTGAGTTGAGAACAGAGATTGCAGACCATGGCCCCACCCAGCTCTCAGATGTGTTAGGCTTGGCCATGCTCTGGGTGGTGTGTTTTTTAAATGTGGATTTGTGGCCAGCATTTAAAATCCAGCACACTTTGCATAAAAATCCCGATTTCTGGCTCGTTCTAAAAATCGGAAGATCCAGCAACAATTAGCCACAACTAAACAGCATTGGCCCCTTCAGCCAGGGTGTATACACACACACACACACACACACTTGCATCCCTGTTCACTCACTCACCTTAGTAGCCTGGGCCCTGTGTCTGAGATTCCACTGGCAGGACCTGAAGCTCTGAAGACGAGCAGGTGGTGGTGGTGGTTTAGTCACTCAGTCGAGTCCAATCCTTTGCGATGCCATGGACTGTAGCCCGCCATGGGGTCCTCTGTCCATGGGCTTTTCCAGGCAAGAATACTGGAGTGGGTTGCCATTTCCTACTCTAGGGGATCTTCCTAACCCAGGATTTGAACCCAAGTCTCTTGCACTGCAGGCAGATTCTTTACCGCTGAGTCACCAGAGAATCCCTAAGATAAGCAGAATGAAACCTAATTTCCGCTAAGTCACTTTACATCTCACGTGACCCAGAGAATTCCTTCACCACTCTAAGCCTCAGTTTCCTATTCTGTTAAATAAGCATTCATTTATTCAACAAATATTTCTTGAGCAGCTATCCTAGGCCAGGCAATTCAGCAAACAAGGTAGATGAAGCAGGCACTTCAGTTCTGTTATATCTGACTCTTCGCGACCCCATGGACTACCTCACGCCAGGCTTCCCCGTCCATCACCGACTCCCAAAGCTTGCTCAAACTCACATCCATGGAGTCAGCGATGCCACCCAACCATCTCATTCTCTGTCGTCCCCTTCTCCTTCTGCCTTCAATCTTTCCCAGCATCGGGGTCTTTTCTAATGAATCAGTTTTTCGAATCAAGTGGACAAAGCAGACACTAAAAACAAGTGAAAATAAAAATAATAATAAGATAACTGTGTGATTATGATCAGTGCTAGGAAAGAAGTAAAACCACGGTGAGGTTCTAGAGGATGGCTGGTGGGGGTTCAGGTGTAGGGCCCCTTTAGGTAACGCGCTCAGGAAAGGTCTTACCAAGGAGCTGGAGGAAAATGACTGCTCTCACCCCAGTTTGGGGGGATTAAATGTGAGGCATTTAAACACCTTGTGAACACACTGCTAGTGGGGTGGGGTGGTGTGTAGGGGGTTGGTGGGCAGCCCTGTTTGCCCAAGCTGAGTCCCCTAAGAAGGAAGGAGGGAGGGTGGGGGAGGGGCAGCTCCCAGAAGCAGGTGGGACCTCCCCGCCCCCACCCACCAGCCCCTCTCTTCCAGTGTGCTCCTTTCAAAGCCTCTGCAATTATCCCGTCTATAAATACAGCCTGCCAGCAGAGAGGGGCAGAGACACAGGCGGGAGGAATTAACCCTTGAGTGGGCCTCCCCACTCCCATCCTCTGCCAGGTTGCTCCTCCCCGCGTCTCCCCCTCCATCCCAGAACACCTTCCCACCAGCAGCTGAATCAATGTTTGCCTTGAACACGCAGTCGTCTCACTGTGAGCCTGAGGGATTTAGAGGCGGCCACGGGCAACAGCCTATTCCAGGGGTGTTTATCCTCCAAGCCTGCAGTGCTCAGTGTCAGCGCGCCCACCAGCCCTCCGCTCCTCCTTCCAGACACCCAGGGCAGGGCCTCCTAGCAGCCTCTTTCAAAGGGCACATCTGTGTCCAGCCTCACTCTCCCCTAGGAAGGAGAACTGGTTGCTGCAGGCCTAGGATTGAGTTACACTGAAAGCAAGTCTGTGTTTCAGTAAAAAGCCATGGTTAGAGTTCGTATTTGTCCACAGAGACCCACGAGGTGCCCCTTCACCCCGGCTCCCAGCTCACTGGCCTTCTCTGGGTTTCCAGAGCATCACAGCTTCCTTCTACCACCAGGGCACTTCTGTTCCCAACGTCGACAAAAGCAGCCCACTGTGTCCAGGGAACATCTCCTCATCTGTCAGATACAGAAGCCTGCCCGGGTACCCCAGACTCTAGCAAACTCCCTTATACAGCTTGATGTGCCTTAAGGCTCTCTGTCCATCCCCCTCTACCCTGTCTGGAGAGTTATGTATCTGCTGACACTCACTGTTGTATGCCTACACCAAGCACAATCCCTAGAACCTGGTTGGTACTTAAACATCAATGAATGAGTTAAGTCAGTGATTGATTGAATAAATGAATGAACGCTCAGTCGTGGGTTAACACCACGGGATGTGCAGAACCACCAGAAAACTCCTCTAGGATGTAAGCATGGGCTCCAGGGTGATACGTGTCTGTTCAACGCTGCCCTCAACACCCTGCCTAGTGCCTGGCCCATGTTACATGCTCAGTGAACCCCTGGTGATGGAGGTGAGTCGATGAGGATTCCTGCTGCCAAGGAGCCCCGGTTTAGGTGTGACCAGCCCAGTGAAGGGCGTCTCAGCAACACTGCAGCACAGTTCAGAAACTTTCTTTTGGCAGCAAAGCTACAATAATCATTAGAAAGTAAGTTGTAAAGCTGGTATTTTAGAATACCACCCAATTAATTTTAACCGTCGATAAGAAAGGAATCCACAGGTAAGTCGTGATCTGCATGGGGAATGACGTTCCCAAGCAGTAAGTGGTGTGATGGAGGAAGATGGCTAGTGCCGGCCAGAACAGTCAAGGCAGGACTAACCGTGGACCAGAGTCATATTGGGGGGGGTGGGGGGTGTTCATTAATCTAGTTAACAAGTCTTAAAAATGAGAAAACACAGGGAAAGCTCCAAGAGCAGTGCCTGTTCCAAGGGAGGGACCTGAGTCACTTCCATAGACCTGATGGCCATTAGCTATTGTATGAAGAAGCTGATGACTGTGGGCATAACCACAGTAGAGGAGATAAGATCCCAGCTCTCCCAGAAATCCATTCTAGCAGAAGGACAAGTAAATAAATTAACTTCAGGAGAGAAGAATCCTTTTAAAGAAAACAATTGCAGAGGCCTGCTTTATGCAGGGTGGTCAGGAAATCCTCTGCAAGCAGGTGAGGCGAGAGTGGAGGCAAGGATGAGGCAGCCATTGAAGAGCCAGGTGGGGTGAGGAGGGGCAGTGAGGGGCTGGGGGTGCCATTAGGACAAGGAACTAGCCGGGCTACTCATGCAAAGGCACCGGCTAGCTGGGAGAGTGAGACAGACTCTAGAAACACAAAGACCAGAATGATGGACCTGGTCGAGAGCATGATGTAAAGAAGGACCCACAGTCTCTTACGATTCCTGTTACAGACTGAAGGTTGATGCCACCCACCGCCCCCTAGCTGGTTACCATAGTGGGGCTTCCCATGGCAGAGCGAACTGAGGGAAAGTTAGGCCCAATTCACCGCTTTCTTCATTGCTTCAAGCTTTTTAAGAACTTTCAACATGCTAATGGCTCTTCAAGATAGGGATGCAGATACAGTGTTTTCCAAGCTTATTTGACAAGGGAGGAAATGCCCCTCAAAGAACTGTGCTCTGAGGAAGCCTTTTCTGGAAAGGCTGCACTAGACCCCAGAAGGACATCCTTCCTGGCCCTCCTGTTGAAGGCAAGATGCTCATGAGCTTCTGAACCAAAATCTGACAAAATCCCCTCTCTGGGAGGGGTCAGACACAGAAGGGAAGGAATAAAGGTTGTCCTCGACAAACCTAGCTCCTCAGCGCTCCTTCCAGCAGCCCCCTGACTCCACATCTTCAGCTGGCTCACTCACCCTCCCATTCAGAAAGAACTTCTGTTGTTCTAGGCCCGGGAACAGAGCCTCAGTCCCAGCTACCCCATCTCCTTTGGCCTCTTCCTTCCCTGTGTGGTTACTTGGCTCCCCAACCATTGAATTCTACTTCCCCTGATGCTTCCCTGGTGACTTAGATGGTAAAGATTCTGTCTACAATGCAGGAGACCAGGGTTCAATCCCTGGGTCCAGAAGATCCCTAGAGAAGAGAATGGCTATCCACTCCAGTATTCTTGCCTGGAGAATCCAGTGGACAGAGGAGCCTGGTGGGCTACAGTCCATGGGGTCACAAAAAGTCAGACACGACTGAGCGACTAACACTTTCACTACTATCATACACCCTACACTCACCTCTGTAGTTTCCCCAATGTTACACACTCCCTCACCTCCTGCATCCATCAGACATTCTCGGTAGCTGCCAGCCAGACCAAACAGCCCTAATCTGGAAACACTCTGACATCAGCACACATAGCTGCTCCCTATTGGAGTATGGTGGTGGGTCTTCAAGCCTCAACCAATGGGTTACTCACATCAATTACAAAGACACCAACCAGCCTCCAATAAGATCTGTTAGTAAAAGGGAGATGTACTTCCACTGGGCAGAAAAGTTATCAGTTTCAGCCGAAAAATTTGGCAAGTCTTGGATAAGTTAGTGGCTAAGCTATAGACCTCTGCTTTATTGTCCAAGGAATTACTCACCACAACCACCAACCATATACTTTACCTGTCATTTACCACCTTTGTGCCATTAGGGTGGAGCTGTCAGTTTCAACAAACAAACAAGGAACAAAATCAGAGGGCTTTTACTTCTGGGCAAGAAGGAACAAGGCAATGGGCAAGAAGCTTCCATTGTGACTCAGACAGCAGAGACTGCCTGCAATGCAGGAGACCGCCTGCAATGCAGGAGACCCTGGTTTTATCCCTGGGTCAGGAAGATCTCCTGGAGAAGGGAATGGCAACCCACTCCAGTATTCTTGCCTGGAAAGTCCCATTGATGGAGGAACCTGGTGGGCTACAGCCCATCGGGTCGCAAAGAGTCAGGCACAACTGAGCGACTTCACTTTCACTTTTCACTTTCAAGAAGGAATAACAGGGCCTAGAGTTACTCTCACGCCTTAAGCAACTTGGAAAACCAGACAAAATGTAGGAACAGAGGTTTTCAGAGATTAGATAACAGGCAACACAGGACTGTGATCACTGAGCAAAGAAAAACAAGCCAGAGGAGCCCTCCTATCACACCAGCCTACTTTACTGCGGAGAGAGAGTTTCTGACCACAACAAATGGAAGGGGTGCACAAACAGAGCCTGGAGGTCTCTCTCGCTGAGCTGGGGAGCCAGAAATCAAAGCTCAAGGACCCCATGCTGGCTATAATTTGTGGGGCAGAGAACCAGAGAGGAGACACTGCCGAAAGCTCTTCTCAAGTAATCTGCAGAGCACCAGTGCGCCTTTATGAGAAGGAACCACCTGAGACTTGGGGAAAGACGCTCTGGAAAGCAGTAGGCAAGATAATTCCCCCCCAAACTGAAAGAGTTCAGGTTACAACCAGCCAGAGTTCAAAACGACTCCAGGTCTCCAAGTATCAACGTCAATTCTGAACCTGTGTTAACAGTCCTTCACAAGTTTAGGTCATTCTCCTTTCCCCATGAAGTTACCTGAATAAACAGCCATGATGATCATCCTGCCAATTCCTTATGCAATTCGAGTAGTATCCTTGTCAGCAGCCCCTCAGAGAAGGAAATGGCAACCCACTCCAGTATTCTTGCCTGGAGAATCCTGTGGACAGAGGAGCCTGGTGGGCTGCTGTCTATGGGGTCGCACAGAGTCAGACACAACTAAAGCGACTTAGCAGCAGCCCCGGCCCCTAGAGATGCCAGGTTCAATTAATCATCCCTCAGCACAGCTGAGGACCCCTCTGACTGCCCACGACCTTTCTGCACACTACAACAATTGTGTCCACCTGGCTTCTGAAGGGGAGCCCCGTCACCTGGGTTCTATTGCATCAGGTTCCTCTGCCCCATTGCTCTCATTGATCCCTATTCTGTGAAATATCTCCTGCCACCCGTCCTTGGTCTCTGGAGAAGAGCCGCCTCAATGATGAGGGTTTGTCTCTTAACAAATTTCTATACAGCTTCCATAAATCCTCAGGGTCTTCCATGGATCACCATCCTTCATGGGTTTCCTGGCTTTAATAGTATATCCACTCTGCTGCTGCTAAGTCACTTTAGTCATGTCCGACTCTGTGCGACCCCATAGACAGCAGCCCACCAGGCTCGCCTGTCCCTGGGATTCTCCAGGCAAGAACACTGGAGTGGGTTGCCATTTCTTTCTCCAATGCATGAAAGTGAAAAGTGAAAGTGAAGTCATTCAGTTGTGTCCAACTCTTAGCAACCCCACGGACTGCAGCCTACCAGGCTCCTCCGTCCATGGCATTTTCCAGGCAAGAGCACTGGAGTGGGGTGCCATTGCCTTCTCCGATATCCACTCTACCATGCTCATTTCTCTCAACCTTTGGACCCTTCTTCCCTCCCACCAAGCATCAGAGAAATCCAGGCATCTCTTAATGTGGGCCAACACTTTTCCAAACCTTCTGGACCTATCTTAGCAGTGTACCCCAGGCAGAGGGCATCCTCCCAAAGTGATAAAATCTCTATCAACCAACTCTACCTTCTGCCCCACCTGATCAAGCATCTCAAAACAGCCCCAGGTATGCTCTCTTGGCTCTCATTGGAATATATTATTTGGGTCCTGTGGCTTCTTGATGGCCCCTTCTTTCCTATCAAGCTCAATTTGTTCCTAACCAGGTATTGTGATCATACCCTAATCACATACCATATCCAGTGACCAGGATAAGAGTTTGGGCATTATTGGGCAGAAACACACCATCTTGCAGAGATCTTTGTGTTGTCTTCAAGGTAAGGGGAGTGCTAGCCCTTAATAGGGGGGAAAAGGTCATTCCTGCAGACTCGGGGGGTATGGGGTAATCTGTGATTTAAGATTTTCACGTATTATGCATCAACCAGAAGTCCCCGTTCCATGTGTCATGGTCCCATTCTTTCCTAACCAAGGCCCTGACCTTTATTAGACTCGACCTAAGCACTCGTGTGGGCTTCCCTTGTGGTCAGCTGGTAAAGAATCCTCCTGCAGTGCAGGAGACCTGAATTTGACCCCTGCATTGGGAAGATCCCCTGGAGAAGGGAAAGGCTACCCACTCCAGTATTCTGGCCTGGAGAATTCCATGAACTGCATAGTGCATAGGGTCACCAAGAGTTGGACACGACTGAGCAACTTTCACTTTCAATCACTTGTGTATGTTGGTTATTTAATTTTCTTTGAAGTCACTGCTCCTTTCTAATGCTTAAGTCCTGAGCCTGGGCCTCAGATTTCCCTGTTCTCCTTCTGCTGGTGATAAGAACCTCTTTACATAGCCACAGGGAAGTCCTCTGGTCTTCACACTTAGCTTTATAGTTGTAATCAATCACTCTCAACTCTTCAATATCTTCTTCCAAAGCATTATTTGAGCTTAGCAACATCTATCCAATTTCACTGGCCTCATGGCTACTATTTATCCCTTATTTCTCAAATGCTGATACACTGCACCAGCTAACCCATCGTTTCCACTGGGTATACCTCCCAAATCTCAAGTTAAAGCTTGTACTGCCCCACCTATCATGAGTAACACAACCCTTGCGGCCAGCCAGGCAGCGATAATTCAGCTCCTAAATCCCATCCTAGAATCCCCTACCCCAGACCATGCCAAGTGGCTACAGACATGGGTCAGGTTCATTATGGAGGGCTCTAGGAATCAACCACACCCGTGGAGGGGGAGAAAGAGGGAGGAAACACCAGGTGACCCTCCACTGACCCTCAGAGAAGTTTTGAAGCTGAGATGATGCCTCCAGCTTCAAACTCATCCTGAGAAGTGGGAAGGTCTTTGTACCCTGGCTTCCATCTGTCATTGGATGTAAGCACCCCCAGAAATGAGTGTAATCTTGAACTTGGTGGGCCTTGGTAACTGAGGTCAGCCTGTGTTGGGGCAGGAGGGGCATCCCTGACAGCCAAAGGCTCTCGGCCACTGTGCTCCCAGCAGATAGGGAATCAGCCCTTTGTTCCTAAGGGGAGATCTGATGGTGCGTCCAGCGTCCACCACCCCTTCCAGATACACTACCTGTCTTCAAGTCCTGGCTTCAAACTCTGCTCTCAGGGAAACTGACACGAAAACAATGCGGACCAACCTGGAGGTTTAGTTCACTCTTAAGGGAGGAGAGATTCCCACAGCCCACTAAACTGGTATTTAGGAAGAGAAAAGGCGTGCTTCTCTATGAGACATGGGGTCTTTCCAGTCTCTGGAAATAACTAAGTGAAGCCTCAGAGATTTTCTTTCCTAGTTCTTTTCCAGGAAAGTCCTTTATTTCACCCACACTGGACCTACTATTCAAAGAGGACTTTCCAGGACTCCAAACAACATCAATCTCTGTGAATGAACTTCTGAGCATTCAGGAGCTACATTGCCAAGGCCTGGTGGAAAGCTCTGGGCTAAATGTGAGAACAGAGCAAGGCCTGGCCGGGTGTTCAGGCCCGGATAGAGGTCTAGGCTTGGAGCGGAGCCACCGGCAGGAGGACAAGTTCAGCCCAGCTGTGCCCAATATTTGCACTTTCCTCCTCTTCCCGCAGCACATCTTTTCAGAGCACAATTTATCTCCAGGCAACCCAAGAGCATGGGGAGAAATCCTCATGCTTTCAGCAGCTGGTAGAAACTGGGAGAGGACTGGTTACACTGCAAGTCCAATGTAGGCCTAGGAGGAAATCAGGCTGGTGTGATGTGATGAGGCATTTTCTTGGGGCTGGCATCATTTACAGCATCATTCTAGCCAGAGCCCTGTTCCACTGGCTGCCTCAGCCCCACCCAGCGACCTCAGCCAGGGCCTCCAGCAACCATAGGTCAGCATCTACACAGACCCAGCTTCCCTTCTCCCTAGATAGACTCTAATCTACCCTCCTTTTCTGAAAACATCCCCTCTTTATTAAAGAACAGAAAGCTTGGATGAGTGAGGCATGGTGTAAGAACCAATACTGTTGGCATCAGACTGAAAAAGATTCAATCTCTGCTCTTGGTTCTTGGGCAACTTCTGCATGCCTTGTTTTTCTTGTTTGTAGATTGTGACTACTGCTTCCTAACTTATAAGGTGGCTGTGAGGATTAAATGAGTTCATATATTTGAACTTTGCCCAAGATGCTTAATGAAATCTACTAACTACCCCTCCCACCATAGCTGATTTTTATTTCCCTATACAAAGAGCTTCCTTGGTGGCTTAATTGGCAAAGAATCCACCTGCAATATAGGAGACCTGGGTTCAATTCCTGGATTGGGAAGAGTCCCTGGAGAAGGGAATGGCAACCCATTCCAGTATTCTTGCCTGGAGAATTCCATGGACAGAAGAGCCTGGTGGGCTACAGTCCATGGGATCACAAAGAGTCAGACATGACTGAGCGACTAACACTTCACACCACACAAAGAGCTACTGAGACACTACACATGACATTTATCAAAGAATTTACAATCTGTACACTCCACAGAGGCAAGGATCTTGTCTATTTTATTCACCAATATATACCCAGCCTCTGGCTCAATGCCTAGCACATGTAGGTACTCAGAAATATTTGTTAATTAAATAATGAATGAACTGTGTAACCCGAATCTTAATATCTTAAAAAAGCATCTGTCTAGACCAGGAATGGCAAATCATTTACTCGTTGCCCATGCCAACTGATACGTAATTAATACCCACAGCAGTGTGCTGAGAAAGAGTCTGAGGACATGTCTGTCTTGGCAGCAGAGAGAGAAGTGATCAGTTAGCAGTATCTTCCAAAAGTATGAATGGTGATCAAGCATCACTTGTGCCTATACTTACCCTTTTGGATTCAAACTGATGCGTCAAGCAACAAAGCCCTGATGTAGAGGACGTGGACTCCACAAGTTAGGGGGGAAAGCCAGAGAGACTCCAAGCAGCCTTTTCTTCTAGCCAATGTCCCAAAATGAACATTTCTGCTCACCTCCCATCAGCAGAGGCACAAACAGAAATCCAGAAGCAATGCTGAGGGACAGCACAGACTGAGAGAGTTCAGTTAGGCCCAGTGACCAGACTCCCCGTTAATTCCTTCTTAGTCATGTCATTTCCCTTTAGGCCACTCAATTCTTCATCCACTTCCTCCTGCTTCACTTTTGGTAAGTGGCCACCCCTCCCTCATCCTCCGCCTCCCAGTTTCCTGAGTTGCAGCTCTCACTAAAGATAGATTTGTCCCATCTCTCTCAAGATCACTGCTTGGGAGAAGCAGAGAGAAGAGTAATTAGCAAATTCAGCATTCTGGTAACCCTTCTACAGGGAAGAATAATCATTTGTTAGCTTAAGTAAATCCCCACGCCTCAATTAACTGTCCAACATGGAGGAAGAAATGAAAATGGGCTCACTCACTGCCCCTGGGAGGAAAACAAGGGTCGAAATAATTTTTTTCTTTTAAAACTTTTAAGATTCCTCCCAAGGAAGGGGAGCCTAACTTCCTACTCCATAAGTGTGGGCTGTACACAGCGTGACTACTTTCTAAAGGGTACAGTGTAAAAGGGACAAAAACACTAATAATAACTTTACATTGGAGGAACCTGATAAACGCTATCTTAGCCAGGTGGCCAAAGTCAGCATCATCAGTGGAAAGTCACATTGATACTATGTGATAAGAAGGCACTTCATCTCTGTGGTCTTCCTCTCCAACACCCACAACCCTCAATCTGATTGTAAGAAACACATCAAGCTAAGCCGAACTGAGGGACAGTCTACAGAACACCTGACCGGTGCACCTCTGAACTGTCAAGGTCATCAAAAGCAAGGAAAGTCTGAGAAATCGTCACAACCAAGGGGAACCTAAAGGTAGTGTGATATCCTAGGTGAGATCCTGGAACAGAAAAAGAGCATTAGGCAAAAGCTAAGGAAATCTGAAAAAAGCACAGACTCTAGTGAATAAGGACATATCAGTGTTGATTCATCAGCTGTAATAAATGTGTCATACAAACATAAAATGTTAATACCAAAGCAAACCAGATAGAGGGCATATGAGGATACTCTGTATTATCTTCACAGTTTTCTGTACACCTAACATTACTCTAAAATAAAGCTTGTTTTCTTCATTGACAGCAAGGGTCTTAATGGTCATCTCTAGAAGAGCCCAGGTAAGTGTTTCTGGTAGCATTTCTGGCAATAGGGATGGTCCACATTCTCCCTCTCCCTGGAATGACTTTTTCTCACTGAGCACCCAACTGGCCTCTTCTTTCCCCATACTATTGGTCTGAGGTCTCTGAAACCCATAGAAAAGTCTGGAGTCTAGACTGTCTTCAACACAGCTCTCAAATGTCTCAGAGTTTTGCTTTATCAAAGCCAAAGAGACCGGTAAACATGTTCCAGTCCCAAACCTTCTCTTTTAAGACAAAGAAACTCAGACCCAGTGGACAGGCCCAATCAGCCTCCCAGAGTTCCCCAGGTAGCTCTGAGGTCTTCATTTGCAGGAGGCCAGCAGAAGTTCTGAAGGTCTGAAACCAAAGGAGAGGTAATGAGATAAGAGAAGGACGCCTACAACACAAGTCAGGAGAGAGACGGGTGAAGGGAGGGAAAAGGAAGCTCCTAAGAGAGAGGGAGAGGAGAAACTGTTGCCCTGTAAGAGCAGCTTTGCATTCCAGGCACTGCTCATGATCATGAAATGCTATTGATAACACCATATTTATTTCCTTTTTCTTCTTAATCCCACTAAATCAGAGAGTTTTGTTGTTGGCCACACTGTGTGGCTTGGGGGATCTTTGTTCCCCAAGCAAGGATTAAACTTGGGCCCTCGACAATGAAAGCATGGATTCCTAATGACTGGACCACCAGGGAATTCCCTAGAGTTTCTAAACTATAGCACTGTTGACATTTGTGACCAGTCAAGTCTTCAGTGGGGGAAGACGACCACCATGTGTATTTAGCAGCCTCCCTGGCCTCTACTATATGCCAGAACCACTTGCCAATAGCACCCTTCCCCAGTTTTAAGAAACAAAAATGTCTCGAGATGTTGCCAAATGTCCCATAGCAGGTAAAATCACCCCCAATTGTGAATCATTGCCCTAAATGTTCTTTGGTGTCAATCATCATCCCATGCTACCATAAACCCCAAGTAAGCCATTACCCTGCAAAACGAAGACATCACCTCTCTGGGTATTAATGCTTGGGCTTCAAGCTGCTTTCCAACAGAGCTTCACTGCTTAGTGTCAGGTCGTTTGACTTGTAATCACTCCTGAGGTCCCATCTCAAACCTCACCATCTCCTGCCATGAAGTCTTCCTGCCAACTTGAGTCAGCTGTGACCCACCCCCTTCCTGCGCTATCCTACCACTCATGATACAGTACCATGCAGTAGTGGTACATGACTGACTTCAATTGAAGATCTATGCATATGTCACCTTGCACCACCCCATAATTCTATATGAGTGTCCAAACATTGATAGAACGTGTATGGTATGTCAGACACGTGCTGGTGCAGTGGGATGTAAGAGACATAAGGGCATGATCTTTACCTTTAAAAAGAACACAGTCTCATGCAAAAGGCAGACCCAGATTTACAGTCCTACTGAGCTGTTTGTCTCATCTCTCCTATGGGATCCCTGAGCGTGACGGCAAAAGTCCAGTCTTTCTTTTATGTCCAGCACAAAGCTGAGCACACAGTGGATGCCCAAGAGATTGCACTGAACTTGAATCAGCAAAGAAGAAGAGCTCCTGGGAGACTCTGTCTCCACAAAGGCCACTGCCATGCTGCTAGGACTCCACTGGGCAGCTTCTTTTATGAAGTGATGGTAAAAGTAAAGGGTATTCGTCTTTATTTGGAAAAATTAAAAGATAACAACCTGACGTAAGTTACCCTGCCTCTCTTTTTTTAACTTTCACTCCATGAAATCCAAAAATCCATAACCCACTGTTTGAAGAGTGAAAGTACAGGAAAGGAAAGGAGTAGGGGCAAGAAACACATTTAAACAGGAAGTGATGAAGACTTTGTAAAAATAACTATCAACGACAAATAGGCTAGGGGATACTTGGGAAATATGAACACGTACAAAGGCAGTAGATCTTGCGTCTGCATTACTGAGTCTTTGGGTGGGAATATACTAAGGCTCTCATATTTTTGAAAAGTAATGAGAAACAGAGCAACAGAAAGAGTGTGAGGAGACAGGTGGAGATTTTCACCCTCCTAAGCCAGAAATAAACAAGAGCCCCAAATGTCCATGATTTAAGAGAGCTAGCTTTCAGTTCAGTCACACAGGCATGTCCAACTCTTTGCGACCCCATGGCCTGCATGGCATGCCAGGCTTCCCTGTCTATCACCAACTCCCAGAGTTTATTCAAACTCTTGTCCATCGAGTCAGTGATGCCATCCAACCATCTCATCCTCTGTCATCCCCTTCTCCTCCTGCCCTCAGTCTTTCCCAGCATCAGGGTCTTTTCCAATAAGTCAGTTCTTTGCATCAGGTGGCCAAAGTATTGGAGCTTTAGCTTCAGCATCAGTCCTTCCAATGAATATTCAGGACTGATTTCCTTTCAGATTGATCGGTTTGATCTCCTTGCAGTTCAGCATTTCAGAGAAACAATGGAAGAGAGTTTAACATGTTAAAACAATAAAGATGAATCAAGATGAATCAACCTGAACTGCAAGATGAATCAACCTGAACCGCAAGATGAGCAGAGATGCAGCTACCAGTTTGAATCAAGAGATAGAACTCACTGTATCAACACTCAGAAATGCTCAGTAAATAGTCCCAGCAGTTGTTAGTACTATTACTGACACATTGAGGTCCCCCTAACCATGCAGCCTGTCTCTTTCCTCTCCTTTGATTTGAACTAGTAGCACATGGAGAAGGAAATGGCAAGCCACTCCAGTGTTCTTGCCTGGAGAATCCCAGGGATGGAGGAGCCTGGTGGGCTGCCATCTCTGGGGTCGCACAGAGTCGGACACGACTGAAGCGACTTAGCAGCAGCAGCAGCAGCAGTACCATCTGTGGCATTTATACAGAAGCCTTGAAAAGAACTAAGATGATGCCTAGAAAAGTTTCCCAAGGATTCTGTCCTTACTGTTAACCTGAGAAAACAGAAAGTGACCAGAGACAGTGGAGCATGGACCAGGGTAGCAAGTGATGCTCAGGCCCACACATTTCAGAAGGGCTGTCTAGATCCTACATAGTTCTAAACCCACATCAGGACACCTTCCACCCATCTCTCCTTTCAGCATACTGTAGCTCATCCCACCCCATCCTGAGCCATTAATAATTTGGGGTTTTGTTGTTTTTTTTTTTTTAATCCAGAAAATATATAGAAACCTTTCCACACTTTTCATCTGATTTGTTCATGCAGATTGTAGTTCTATTAAAAATCCCTTATTTTACCTTACAGATATTTGTTGCACAGGTAGACTGCTACATTTAGAAATTTTTATATCAGTTCATTAAAAAAATGCAAAACTAATCTGTTTCATGTACCAAACTGATTTAAACAAATCTACCTGATTATGGGGTGGGGGGCAGGGCAGGAATGGATCTCTTTACTATTTAGTTCAGTTCAGTTCAGTCGCTTAGTTGTGTCCGACTCTTTGTGACCCCATGAATCGCAGCACGCCAGGCCTCCCTGTCCATCACCAACTCCCGGAGTTCACTCAGACTCATGTCCATCCAGTCAGTGATGCCATCCAGCCATCTCATCCTCTGTTGTCCCCTTCTCCTCCTGCCCCCAATCCCTCCCAGCATCAGGATCTTTTCCAATGAGTCAACTCTTTGCATGAGGTGGCCAAAGTACTGGAGTTTCAGCTTTAGCATCATTCCTTCCAAAGAAATCCCAGGGCTGATCTCCTTCAGAATGAACTGGTTGGATCTCCTTGCAGTCCATGGGACTCTCAAGAGTCTTCTCCAACACCACAGTTCAAAAGGATCAATTCTTCGGCGCTCAGCCTTCTTCACAGTCCAACTCTCACATCCATACATGACCACAGGAAAAACCATAGCCTTGACTAGATGGACCTTTGTTGGCAAAGTAATGTCTCTGCTTTTGAATATGCTACCTAGGTTGGTCATAACTTTCCTTCCAAGGAGTAGGCGTCTTTTAATTTCATGGCTGCAGTCACCATCTGCAGTGATTTTCGAGCCCCAAAAAATAAAGTCCAACCCTGTTTGCACTGTTTCCCCATCTATTTCCCATGAAGTGATGGGACCGGATGCCATGATCTTTGTTTTCTGAATGTTGAGCTTTAAGCCAACTTTTTCACTCTCCACTTTCACTTTCATCAAGAGGCTTTTGAGTTCTTCTTCACTTTCTGCCATAAGGGTGGTGTCATCTGCATATTTGAGGTTATTGATATTTCTCCCAGCAATCTTGATTCCAGCTTGTGCTTCTTCCAGTCCAGTGTTTCTCATGATGTACTCTGCATATAAGTTAAATAAGCAGGTGACAATATACAGCCTTGACGTTCTCCCTTTCCTATTTGGAACCAGTCTGTTGTTCCATGTCCAGTTCTAACTGTTGCTTCCTGACCTGCATACAGATTTCTCAAGAGGCAGGTCATGTGGTCTGGTATTCCCATCTCTTTCAGAATTTCCCACAGTTTATTGTGATGCACACAGTCAAAGGCTTTGGCATTGTCAATAAAGCAGAAATAGATGGTTTTCTGGAACTTTCTTGCTTTACTATTAGTCACTGTCAAAAAAAAACTTGCTTTCAAGTAAACATTGGTGCGTGTGTGCAAACTAAGCCACTTCAGTTGTGTCCAACTTTTTGGAACCTTATGGACTGTAGCCCACCAGGCTCCTTGTCCATGAGATTCTCCAACTACAAATACTAGAATGGGTTCCCATGCCCTCCTCCAGAGAATCTTCCCAACCCAGTGATCAAACCCATGTCTGTTATGTCTCCTGTCTTGGCAGGGGGATTCTTTGGAAAACTCAGCAGTGGCCACAGGACTGGAAAAGGTCAGTTTTCATTCCAATCCCAAAGAAAGGCAATGCCAAAGAATGCTCAAACTACCCCACAATTGCACTCATCTCACACGTTAGTAAAGTAATGCTCAAAATTCTCCAAGCCAGGCTTCAGCAATACGTGAACCATGAACTTCCAGATGTTCAAACTGGTTTTAGAAAAGGCAGAGGAACCAGAGATCAAATTGCCAGCATCCGCTGGATCATCAAAAAATCAAGAGAGTTCCAGAAAAACATCTATTTCCGCTTTATTAACTATGCCAAAGCCTTTGACTGTGTGGATCACAATAAACTGTGGGAAATTCTTTAAGAGATGGGAATACCAGACCACATGACCCGCCTCATGAGAAATCTGTATGCAGGTCAGGAAGCAACAGTTAAAACTGGACATGGAACAACAGACTGGTTCCAAATAAGAAAAGGAGTATGTCAAGGCTGTATATTGTCACCTGCTTATTTAACTTATATGCAGAGTACATCATGAGAAACGCTGGACTGGAAGAAACACAAGCTGGAATCAAGATTGCCAAGAGAAATATCAATAACCTCAGATATGCAGATGACACCACCCTTATGGCAGAAAGTGAAGAACTAAAAAGCCTCTTGATGAAAGTGAAAGAGGAGAGTGAAAAAGTTGGCTTAAAGCTCAACATTCAGAAAACTAAGATCACAGAATCCAGTCCCATTACTTCATGGCAAATAGATGGGGAAACAGTGGCTGACTTTATTTTTGGGGGCTCCAAAATCACTGCAGATGGTGACTGCAGCCATGAAATTAAAAGACACTTACTCCTTGGAAGGAAAGTTATGACCAACCTAGACAGCATATTAAAAAGCAGAGACATTACTTTGCCAACAGAGTTCCATCTAGTCAAGGCTATGGTTTTTCCAGTAGTCATGTATGGATGTAAGAGTTGGACCATGAAGAAAGCTTAGCGCCAAAGAATTGATGCTTTTGAACTATGGTGTTGGAGAATACTCTTGAGTCCCTTGGACTGCAAGGAGATCCAACCAGTTCATCCTAAAGGAAATCAGTCCTGAATATTCATTGGAAGGACTGATGCTGAAGCTGAAACTCCAATACTTTGGCCACCTGATGTGAAGAGCTGACTCATTTGAAAAGCCTCTGATGCTGAAAAGATTGAAGGCAGGAGGAGAAGGGGTCAACAGAGGATGAGATGGTTGGATGGCATCACTGACTCAATGGACATGGGTTTGGGTGGACTCCGCGAGTTGGTGAAGGACAGGGAGGTCTGGTGTGCTGCGGTTCATGGGGTCACAAAGAGTCAGACACGACTGAGCGACTGAACTGAACTGAACTACCTGGGAAGCCCTAAACATTGGTAGAGTCTAACAGAGTTCCTGGAGAAGGCAATGGCACCCCACTCCAGTACTCTCGACTGGAAAATCCCATGGACAGAGGAGCCTGGTAGGCTGTAGTCCATGGGGTTGGGAAGAGTCGGACATGCCTGAGCGACTTCACTCTCACTTTTCACTTTCATGCATTGGAGAAGGAAATGACAACCCACTCCAGTGTTCTTGCCTGGAGAATCCCAGGGACGGGGGAGCCTGGTGGGCTGCCGTCTATGGGGTCGCACAGAGTTGGACACGACTGAAGCGACTTAGCAGCAGCAGCAGCAGCAACAAAGTTTCAAACTAATCATTCATGCATTTATTCATTCATTCAAAAATATGCATAGAGCACTTGCTACGGGCCCTGCCTCTGCTAGGCACTGAGAATACAATGCATTTAATAGTCACAATAGCACAGTTCTGGTACACCTCTAAGTTCCTTACATACACAAATATATTAGCCTGGGAAACAAGCCTGTGAGCTAGGTTCCATTGTCATGAATATCTTGGTCAGAGAAGTAACTTGCTCAATGTCACAAAGCATCTGGTCGCGATGGAATTTGAACCATCCAGTCTGGCTGCAGAATATCTGCTCTTATCCACCAAACAATAGTGTCCAAGGACTTGCCCTATCATTCCCAATATCTTTGTTGCAGCAATGAATTGTATTAACTTGAGGCCACAACAGATTGGATTTGTGTCACTAACTCCCCTGGTCTGAACTGTTTTGCTGGCTAGTCAAATGGAGGCTTATACTTTGGCTTCATGAGAAGTCTGCCATAAGAGACAGAACACACTGTCCAGAGTATCCACTCCCCTTGGTATTTCTTGTCACACAAATCAATGGACTGTCATTCTCTCAATTGTGTACATTCATGTCAATGAGCTTCACAGGCTGACAGGTCAGTATCTGGGGCTGCAAGTTTGAGAATCAGTGTAAGCCACAGAGACTTCAACTAGGAAATGCCCCTTGAATAGCTGTGTGCCCTTGGCCAAGTTACCTGTCTGTGCCTTGGTTTCCACAACTATGCAATATGGATGATAACAGTATCTCATAAAATTGTCGTAGGGATTTAATGAAATAGTAAATGTAAGGTGTTTAGCAAACGCCTGCTGCTGCTAAGTCACTTCAGTCGTGTCCGACTCTGTGCGACCCCATAGACGGCAGCCCACCAGGCTCTCCCGTCCCTGGGATTCTCCAGGCAAGAACACTGGAGTGGGTTGCCATTTCCTTCTCCAATGCATAAAAGTGAAAAGTGAAAGTGAAGTCACTCAGTCGTGTCCAACTTTTCATGACGCTGTGGGCTGCAGCCCACCAGGCTCCTCCGTCCATGGGATTTTCCAGGCAAGAGTAATGGAGTGGGCTGCCATTGCCTTCTAGTAAAAAAAAAAGAAAGTATTTAGTATTTAGTAAGTGCTAATTAAATGTTTGCTGTTATTTATTTAGCACTTACTAGTATCAAGTTTTTCAACCAAAGCGAGAAAAAACATGTAAGCAAGATCATGCCTATTCAATTCTATGCCAGGCTAGAGGAGTTCAGGGAAGAGGCACTTAAGTTAACCAGCAAATTTCAGAGAGAAAGCATTATTTTGAGATGAATCTTGAGGATTGAACGAATAGGTGAAGAATGCAGGAAAGAATATGCCATCCAGACAGAGTCAACAACTTAGCAGAAACACAGAGGACCTTTGTGTGCAAAGTATATACACATAAATAAAAACGTGTAAGCACAATTTCCCCTCATGCATGTATGCTGCTGCTGCTGCTGCTAAGTTGCTTCAGTTGTGTCCGACTCTGTGCGACCCCACAGACAGCAGCCCACCAGGCTCCCCCATCCCTGGGATTCTCCAGGCAAGAACATTGGAGTGGGCTGCCATTTCCTTCTCCAATGCATGAAAGTGAAAAGTGAAAATGATGCAGGTATACCCACGTACAAATATCACCAAAGAAAATTCCAACAAAAATTCCTGCAGCACAAGATTTTCCAAAGTTGTTTCAGGCGCTGAAATATATATGCAATGTGGATTTCATATATACTCACTTCTAGGCAAGTGAATGGCAACCCACTCCAGTATTCTTGCCTGGGAAATCCCATGGACAGAAAAGCCTGGCAGGCTACAGTCCACGGAGTCGCAAAGAGTCGGACACGACTGAAGCGACTTAGCAAGCAAGTGACAACCTCAGTCCTAAAAGAAACTTAAGGGGGAAAGCATCTGTCCTGTCCCTACATACATTAGAAATGGAATTCTCTCCCAGAGACTGGACAGGCTTTAGAGAAGTGGGCCCTCTCCCCCTATACCTGGGAACTTGTTAGGAATGCAGATTCTCAGCCTCACCCACACCTACAGAATTAGAAATTCAAGAGGTGGGGCCCAGCCACCTGGGTTTGAGAACCACTGCTTTAGAGAAATTTGCCAAGAATGAAACACAGATAAAAGCAACAGCCGTCCAGGCAACAGCTCCTGTGAAGAGCTGGGATCCCTGTTCCCAGAACCAGGCTCAACTGAACACAGTGGCTAAACAGCTCAAGCTCTGTACACCCATTGCCTGGGTCTGAACCCCAGTTTTGGTGCCTGATGACTGCTACTTCCCTTCACCACTGCATCCTCATTTGCAAAATAGAGATAATGATTCCTGCCTCAGAAGACTGTTCTCAGACTCTGTAAGACTTATAAGGCGCTGCATAGAGCAGCTCATTGAGTGACAGGCAGTTTGCCTAAAGGGAACTCAAGCACACTCAGCCTCTGCAAGAGTGACAGCATCTCTATGAGCTCTGACAGCTTTTGGAACAGCAGTCTCAAGTTGGGGTACACAGGCTCTTGGTTTGGGAACACGGATAGACTTATGAGGATCCATTTTCAAATCCTCAGTTTTCCTACAGTCTCTCCTGCCGGGAGCCAGCGTGAGGAACTCTGCCCATGGCAAAGGTCGTGAGGAAGGAGGCTCAGCATACACAAAGGCAGGATCGAGCCTCAGGAGTCCCCCTGGAAATTCTCGAGCATCTACCCCCAAAACCAGAGTCTGCCTACTTTACTGCTTTGTGCTCTCACCTACACCTCTGACTTTACGGGGGGCTGTTCCCCACCACCTCTCTCTGAAAAAGAGTTAAATTACAGCTCCAGTTAATAAAGTTCCTGGGCGTGACAAGAGTGTTTTAGTTCACAACCGTGAGAGGCATGAGATGTTCTAAACTGTCTGAATACAGATTCCTTTGAGCAGTTAGAAGATTGATTAGAAATTGTATTGGTGAAGGGTTTTTCACTTGTTGGGCCAATGTTTGCTGCTAAGTCTCCATATCCCTTACCTGCTGTGTCCCTGGCAGTGTATTGATTAATATAATTGGTGTAAGTAGTAGCTTTAATGTTTGTAATCTTGGACCCTTGAGTTAATTCTTTTTCTTGTTATAGCCCACCACACCTTTGCCCTGTAGGAATGCAACTTTATCTAATGCTTTTGGAGGGTGGCGCCTAACTTATCACCTTTATTTATTTTATTTTTTGACTTATCACCTTTAGAGAAGAATAAGTTTTCTGAAGAAAGGGTCTTAAAATGTTAACAGGCCTCCGGGCCAGAAGATGATGCAAATCACCTAAACTTTTGCATATGATAAGTTTGCAGGAAGAAAGCCTAGCTTACTGCATGACTCTACCCCTTCCCCCATTATCCTCTATGCATAACTTAAGGTATAAAAACTACTTTGGAAAATAAAGTGCGGGCCTTGTTCACCGAAGCTTGGTCTCCCCATGTCGTTCTCTCTCACCTTCTGGCTGAATTATTCAGCCTCTTTTCTCCACTGAATTTCCTCACTGAGCTATCCTTATTTCAGCCTCCTTTCTCCACTGAATTTCCTCACTGAGCTATCCTTATTTAACCACTCTTTATATCCTTAATTAATGTTTAATTAAGCAATTGTTGGAGAAGACAATGGCAACCCACTCCAGTACTCTTGCCTGGAAAATCCCATGGACGGAGGAGCCTGGTAGGCTACAGTCCATGGGGTCGCTAAGAGTCGGGCATGACTGAGCAACTTTACTTTCACTTTTCACTTTCATGCATTGGAGAAGGAAATGGCAACCCGCTCCAGTGTTCTTGCCTGGAGAATCCCAGGGACAGAGGAGCCTAGTGGGCTGCCATCTACGGGGTCGCACAGAGTCGGACACGACTGAAGTGACTTAGCAGCAGCAAGCAATTGTTTCCTGATCCTAGCGGACGCCGTCCCCACTTCAAATTCCCTGGATCCACCGGGGCTGGACCCCGGCACTCTCCTAAACTTGATCTGCCTGCAACTGGGGCATTAGGCAAGTTCTCCTCCCTATTTTCCCTAGTTCTCTTTCACAGCCGCCCTTCTCCCAGCAAGACAAATGGCTTCCTCATCCCAAATCTTACTATGATGTATCCTGGAGCACAAACTTACAGCCAGGAGGTAGAAAATAGAAATACTGAGGTTGTGAATGTCTCTAATAAGCAGAGAAAATCCATTTGCAAGAGAACAGCTCAAATGACTGGTTGCAAGTTATTTTCCAAGTCAGGTGTTTTCCACATAATCGAAGGAGGACCTAATTGAGCTGTCAGCTGATAGATGATTAAAAATAATTTCTGATGACAGGCCACTATGTGATTTTTGATATACAACTTGGAAGTAGTTCAAATAATTCAAAGGTAATAATATTCCTTACATTCCCATTTACTTACGTGAACGTGTTCAGCACTTTCATCTTTATTTAATCGAAATATAACATTACACTAGTTTCAGGTGTATAATGTAAGGATTCAATACTTGTAAATATTGCAAAATGACGACCACAATAAGTCTACTTAACATTCGTCCACACTTATGTCTTAATAAACAAAAATAGGCTTGCAATTGATGCCAAACTGTTTCATTCAAGCAATAAGTAATATTCATACACAGATACATGATACAAGTTTTTATTTATTATTTATTTATTTATTTATTTTAATGAAAGTGAAGTCGCTCAGTCATGTCCGACTCTTTGTGACCCCATGGACTGTAGCCTATCATGCTCCTCCGTCCATGGGGTTTTCCAGGCAAGAGTGCTGGAGTGGATTGCCATTTCCTTCTCCAGATGATACAAGTTTTTAAAATCCCATCCATCTCATGGCAGATACATTTGCAATGAATTTTACTTCTGTGTTTAATAATTCTATATCAAAATGTATAATATATTTATGTTGCTTTTCTCAATTATACAGTATAATAATTTCAATGATAATTCAATACAGAAGAAATGTTTTAGTACTTAAAGCCTTTTAGTCACATGAAATGTTTTAAATTGCTGTTTCAACCTCTACGTATGTTTTTGTTGCAAAGAAGCATGATATAAGAAGCAAGAAATCAACAAAGCAAACTTTCAAGCCTAAAAACATATTACATTAGAATAAAATTCTGTGAGGAAACTGGAATGAAAATGTGAGTACAAAGAAAAAAAGAAAAGATGTAAAATTTTCTAACTACTAAAGGAAAACTCATTTGCAAATTTTAAAACAGAAGACAGTAGTATCAAATCAGTATGGTATTTAGACTGGAAATTTTAAAAAGCAATATAAATGTTTATTTTAAAATTTCAATATTAACTACTTACCAAAAATTATATTCTTTGTAATTTGTTATATAAATTTATAACAAAAACTGCAAATACCAGGTTAAAAATGTACAAGGAGGCACATTGCCTCTCAAAATGTTTTCAGGGGCTATGCAGAGAAAAAAATGTGAAGACTTCTGCTCTGGAAAATCACCTCTTCATTATGTTCCTCTTTCTTCAACAGGTGAACGCATTAAATAGAAATGACATTCTCAGTGCTATGTTGGATGCTAAGAAGCATTCCAGAGAAGTAATCATCATTATCTCTGTTTTCAGTAACTCACTACCTAGTTGAACCAACCAGAAAAAATAATGCAAAGCAATTAAGGTATGTGGCAGACACTGGCCTTGCCCACGTGGTTCTCGTGGTCTCTGGTGTCCTTGCTAAGCAAATCCAGACTGTGTTTAGAACAGCATTCTGTCAGATAAATGCTCATTTTTTTCCAGCCTCTCTTCCCATAAGAGTGGCCATGTGACAAAATTATAATTGGTGAGACATAAGTAAGGACCTGAGGCTTCTGGGAAAAGTTTAGCTTTCCTAATAAAACCATATAGATGAGGCAAACTCTGCCTGGCCTTTCTTCTTCCTAACTTGAATGCTGATGCAATGCCTGGAGCTACAGCATTTATGCCAAAACTATGAGGCAACAAGCATGAGGAAAAAAGGTAACATTAAGGATGGCAATATGAACGTACGGAAAGATTCTGGGTCCCTAATGGCACAGCTGAGCAATGAACTAACGCCAACAAGAGCCTACCTCTAGATCTCACTTCATTAAATACAGGTATACACGTATTTCAACTGCTATAAACCAGTGCTAGCTGGATAGCCCAGTTACTTGTACCATATAACAAGCTACTCTAAAACTTAGTGACATTAAAATAAGTCATTTTATCAAGCTCACAGGCAGCAGGTCAAGAATTCAGACAGAGTCCATCTGCAATGGTTTGTCTCTACTCCACGGTATCTGGGGCCTCTCTTGAGAAGGTTCAACCAGGTAAGTGACTCAAATACTCAGGAACTAGAATAACTGGACCTGCAGAATCCAATTCCAAGAGTGCTTCTTGACTCACATGTCTGGTACTCAAGCTGGAAGGACCAAAGACTAGGCTCACGTGGGACTCTTGACCAAGTGCCAGCACACGTGGCCTCTCCCTAAGCTTTAGGCTTTTCACAGTGTTAGAACTATTACTGTGTTCTAAGAGCAAGCATTCCAAGAGGCCTATGTAGAAGTTTCATGGATTTTTATGATTCAGCCTCATGTAGGAATCAGTATCATTTCTTCATTATTCAATTGGTCAAAGCAGTTATCAAATTCAAGGAAAGGGGACAGAGATGCTAGATCTCAGTTGGAGGTCTATCAAAGAACTTAAAACCTATTTTTTTTTTTAAACATCACATTGGTTGAGGTTTTTTCCTTGTGCCTTAAAGCATTTCTAAACTGATACAGTGGAAAAGAAAACAACATGGATGCAAAGTTGAACAGTTCAGTTCAGTCGCTCAGTCGTATCTGACTCTTTACAACCCCATGGACTGCAGCATGCCAGGCCTCCCTGTCCATCACCAACTCCCAGAGTTTACTCAAACTCATGTCCATCGAGTCAGTGATGCCATCCAACCATCTCAGTACAAGTAGGTTATTGAACTCCAAGGAGGAAGAGATAATGAGAGATGTAGTTAAGAAAGCCTTCATTATAAATGCTGATGGAGGGCCTCTAAGTGCACAGCCCAGAATAAAATGCCAAGAGGATTGCATAAATCAAGACTCCACATCTATCCTGCATGCTAGATAAATCTCAATCTGCTCTTCTCAACCAACATGGCTTTGAAAAATCCTAGCTGAGACTCAGTTTGTGTATCGGCAAAATGGAGGGCATATGCCAAGGTTATGCTGAGACCTAAATAAAATAGAATGAGAAGGGCCTAGCATGGTGCATGGCACTCAGCAAGTGCTCAATAGTGAAAGTGAAAGTCTTAGTTGCTCTGTCGTGTCCAACTCTTTGCAACCCTGTGGACTGCAGGCCCCAGGCTCCTCTGTCCATGGGATTCTCCAGGCAAGAATATTGGAATGGGTAGCCATGCCTTTCTCCAGGGGATCTTCCCAACCCAGCAATCAAACCCAGGTCTTCTGCATTGCAGGCAGATTCTTTACCATCTGAGCCAGCAGGAAAGCCCAGTAAATGCTATGCATATGTTTATTCATTCACCAAACTTACCCATGTGTGAAAATCGAATGAGTATCTACCACAGGATTGGCGTAGAATTAGAATTCCCCAAACATAAGTCAGAGCCCCGAAACCTCCCTTAAGGACTCAGCAACTTTTACTCACGGTTATGTAGTGCAGAGCTTAGATGACGTGGACCACTTTTCTGGAGGGGAACTAAAGCAGACTAGAGAATGTCTTCTGATGTCCAGGCAATGTCAAGCCTTTTCCCTGCAAAGTCCATCCCCACCAGTGCTGCCGATTTGGAAAAACCTATAGCATTTCTCATGAGAGGCCAACCATTCCAATCCGGGATAAGTTTTCTAAATATTAGATCTGAATTGATTTATTGTATCCCTAACTGCATTGGGCCACAATCTTCCCTAATGGATAAAATCAGACCTTCTATTTTTTAGCAGCTGGCTCATTCGGTCCATTTCCTTACTATAAATACCTGAGTGCACTTGTTTTAAAGTTGAACTCTTTTGTCATCTGATTGTCCCAGTCTAGATTAGAAGGGGATCAAGGAGAGAGAATGAAAAATGAGACTGAGGACAGAGAGAGACTGCATTGCTATGCTCCGCTCAGCAGTCATTTTCACAGTCTTCAAGACCCATAGCTGCCTGGATGCAGGAGAAAGCGGAGAGGTTCTAGCCTTTCTCCGCATGTTAACCTTAAGAAGTTGATAGCTGTTTGGGACTTGATGGAGCCATCCCGACTCTTTTCTATCATTTTATCCACTGAAAGTATCCTTTTCAGAATCCCATGCCTCAGTCTCCCTACTCATAACATACGGACACTAACCCCAGCCTCTGAAGTAGGCCAACAGAGGCTTTTACTGGTCTTAATGCCCTTGAGTGAAAATAAATTATCATAATATCTCATACCCTTCTCCCTGGAGTCTTGAAGAAGGGGACACTGAGCTCTCAACAAATACTGCTCAAACTCTTACTGATCTCAAAGCACTGAAGGGACATAGGCCAGAGTCAGAATAAGGAGTGGCTCTGCCAGGCACCAGCGCAGAAGGAAAGGTATGCCAAAACATCACCGGATGCTGGTATGTCGCTGGAAATTAAGGAGGAGGAGGAAAACTGCAATTTCAAAACTCTTCTCGGGAAAATAAAAGGTGTGTTTAAAGAAATAATGTAAAATGATCCTGAAATTGTGGCTAAGATCCCTGAAGGCCATGATTTCAATAGTAAATATTTGTCATTTACAGTAGCTAATATCTTAATATTCTCCCTATTTTGAGGTTTCTACCAGCAGCCCTTCTTCTCCATTCTTTTTTTCACTATCCCAGTTTTCAACTCCTCTTCCAAATTAAAGTTGAACAAACATTTTGATTGAACAAATATATTGATTCAAGGGGGCAGGGAATTATCAACCAAAATTCCGATATGTCTCAGTCTGGACACTTCCCTCAAGGATCTCCAACGGTTATGAAAACCCATTTATCCAAGTTTCAAGCACCAAGGAAGCACTGTGGTCCCAAAAGCAGCCAATGGGAGCAGAGCCTCCTGGTTTCTCTCAGATGAAATGCAAATGTGCCTCAAATAATAGAAAAACTGGCTTAAAACTGAATATTAAAAAAACTAAGATCATAGCATCCAGTCCCATTACTTCATGGCAAATAGAGGGGGGAAAGGTGGAAGTAGTGACAGATTTCCTCTTCTTCAGCTCTAAAATCACTGCAGATGGTGACTGCAGCCATGAAATCAGAAGACGTTTGCTTCTTGGCAGGAAAGCTATGACAAACCTCGATAGTGTGCTGAAAAGCAGACATCACTCTGCCAACAAAGGTCCATATAGTCAAGGCTAAGGCCTTCCCAGTAGTCATGTATTGTGAGAGCTGGACTATAAAGAAGCACTGAAGAATTGATGCCTTCCAATTGCTAGAGAAGACTCCTGAGAGCCCCTTGGACAGGAAGGAGATCAAACCAGTCAATCTTCAGGGAAATCAAACCCTGAATACTCATTGGAAGGACTGATGCTGAAGTTGAAACTCCAATATTTTGGTCATCTGATGCAAACAGCTGACTCATCAGCAAAGTCCCTGATGCCGGGAAAGATTGAGGGCAGAAGAAGAGGGCATCTGAGGATGAGATGGCTGGATGGCATCACCGATGCAATGGAAATAAACTTGGGCAAACTTCAGGAGATGGCGAAGGACAGAGAGGCCTGGTGTGCTACAGTTCATGGGGTCACAAAGAGTCAGACACAACTGGGTGACTGAACAACAATGATTCATCAAATATTTTCAGAAACAATTCATACATGATGATCAAGCAGATTTTATCTCAGGAATGCAAGGTTGGTTTAACATTCAAATATCAATCAATGCAATTCAACATGTTAACAAAACAAAAAAGAAAGAATATAATTATCTCAATAGACCCAGAAAGATTAGTAGAAAATTATTCATAATAAAAGCTCTCAGGGCTCTTGGAGCTGAGGAAAGGCGACACAGACATGGTAACTGTGTCACTGCCTCCACCACTCCTCTGACACCCCATCCCTAGTGTCCACCACCACAGAATAATCATCCAGATCTACCATTCTGATTGAGCAATCATAGATGAATTTTCCAAAATAGAGAAAGCTGGAGAAGGTATCTGTGGAGTTATGTGTAAGGGTAAACTACAGATCAAGTGGTAACTATGAAGAAAATCAGACTAAAACGTAAAGAGGAAGTGTCCCCGTGTTACAATTCAGGAAATTTCTCTTTTAGAACAGTCACCCAATATAGTCCACCTTCGAATGTGGTTACGTAGGAATCCAGGTTACATCTCATCTCTGAATTTTAACTCTATCCCTCCAGGTCTCTTCATGGGTTCTCCACTTGTTAACAGTTATCTGCACCAAATCCTACAATGGACTGTGTTTTGTCAGCCTAGGAGAATTCTTCACAGAGATTTAAAACCTCAACCCTATCGATAACAAAGGAACGTTTAAACTAGTTTATTCTGTTTTTTCCCAGAGCTTCTGAAATGTCTACTAGAATATATATACATGAGGTAGTGACTTCCCTGGTGGCTCAGACAGTAAAGCGTCTGTCTACAATGCGGGAGACCCAGGTTCGATCCTTGGGTTGGGAAGATCCCCTGGAGAAGGAAATGGCAACCCATCCAGTATTCTGGCCTGGAGAATCCCATGGACAGAGGATCCTGGTAGGCTACAGTTCATGGGGTCGCAAAGAGGCAGACATGACTGAGCAACTTCACTATATACATGAGGTAGTAACACTCTGGTATAGATCTCCAGCACTACTGAAGTCAGCTCACTGCTCAACTCCAGGTGACATTTGGAGTACAGACACCATATAGAGTTAACAACAAAGAAGCCACTTTTCCATGTGAATTCAGAAGCTGATCAAGTCTTCAAAACATTCAGAGCTTTGGGCACCCCAATATGAAGTGCGGCCAGAGCAACTTATAAGAATATATGACTATAAGACTGTAAGAATACATTTCCCAAGTGAAAACCAGGAAGCCTACCATAATAAAGCTATAAATCTAGTATTGATAACAAAAAAAAAAAGAGAGAGAGAGAGAGAGAAAAAATTTTAAACTTCTCGGTAAATTAAGAACAGAAGAAAACTTCCTCAGCCTGATAAATGACATCTCAGAAAAACCCACAGCTAACATTATACTTATGGTGAGTGACTGAATGACTTTCCTCTTAAGATCAAAACAAGGCAAGAATATCTGTTCTCACCATTTTATTCAATGTTATACTAAAAGTCCTACCAATAAGGTAGTAGAATACACAAAAAGTATCCAGATTGGAAAAGGAGAAAAACTGTCTTTGCCACAGATTACAGGTTGCATATGTAGAAAATTCTAAAATATCTGCCAAAAAGCTAATTTTTAGAAAGGACATGGAAAACAAGGTCTCTCTTTACATATGTGTATATTTGTGTATGTGTATATATACATATCTATGTGTTTGTGTGTGTGTGTGTGTGTATATATATTGGAATTTCTAAATGGTAAAAACAGAGTGTTAGAAATCAAAACAAAATAGATACCATTTTTTTTAACTCCTGTAGTAGTTCTCAATTGCTACATAATGAATTATCAAGTTATCAGCTTGAAACAACAAACATCTATTATCTCACAGTTTCTACAAGTCTGGAACCTGGGAGAAGATTTAACAGGTCGCCTGGCTCAGGATCTCTCAGGAGGTTGCAGTCGAGATGTTGGCCAGGGCTGCAGTCATCTGAAGGCTCGACTGGGTCTGGAGGATCCACCTTCAAAATCATTCATTCATGGCTTGTTAGTGGAGGCCTCAATTCCTTGTTTATGATGGCATCTGCCCTTCACCCCATTGGACCATCAGGTAGAGCTGTTCTCATATTTTCCAGAGCAAGCAATCCAAGAGAGAGCAAGGAAGAAGCCGTGTTGCTTTTTTACTGCCTACTCTCAGAAGTGGCGTTCCATCACTTTGCCGTATCCTGTTGGTCACACAGACCTGGTACACTGCATGTGTGTGCAGGGGGTACTGTACAAGGGCATGAATACTGGCAGAGAAGGAGCAGAGGGCCAGCCTGGGCGCTGGCTGCCACAAACACTTCTTGTGACAGCATCAAAAAATATAAAACACTTGTGCATAAATTTAACAAAATATATGCTAAACCTCCACACTGAAAATGACAAAATACAGAAAAAGTTAAGACCTAAATGAAGGAAGTATATACAACGTTTACAGATTGTTGGATACAGATACAATATTATTAAGATGTTTAATATTTTCCAGTGTATTGGGATTCAATGTAATCTCGGGGGTTTTTTTAAATAGAAATTGATGAACTGTTAATAAAATTTGTATGTAAATGTTAAGAATTTAAAATAGCCAAAACAACTTTGAAAAAGAAGAACAAAGTTGGGGGACTTACCCTACCTCCTACACTACATCCAAAAACAACATAAGAACCACATTTGGCTCTTACTGCTTTTGGATTTATCATTAACATAGGATCGACGAATAGATGGGTGGAATAGAATAAAAGGTCCAGAAGCAGACCAAATCATATACGGCCAATTAATTTTTGACAAAACTGCCAAAGCAATCCAATGGGAAAGGATTTTAAACAATTGTTGCTAGGACAATTGAATATCCCAGGAATAAGTATACTTTGAACATTGCCTTACAGTATAAACAGAAATTAACTTAAAATGATCATTGATCAAAACTTCATTGATGATTAAAGAATATACTAAAAAAAAAATAAAGAAAGAATATACTATGAAGAAAGATAGTCTCTTCAGTAAGTGATGCTGGAAAAACTGGACAGTTACATGTAAAGGAATGAAAATACAACATTCTCTAACAGTACATACAAAAATAAACTCAAAATGGATTAAAGACCTAAGTGTAAGACCAGGTACCATAATAAAAAATTCCTGGAGGAAAATATAGGCAGAGTACTCTTTGACATAAATTGCAGGAATATTTCTTGGATCTGCCTCCTAAAGTAAGAAGAAAAAAAAGCAAAAATAAACAAATGGGATCTAACTAAACTTAAAATCTGTTGAAAACCATCGATAAAAAGATGACCTACTAAGTGGGAGAAAATATTTGCAAATGATATGACCAATAAGGGATTAATGTGCAATATATACAAACAACTCATACAACTCAAAAAAAAAAAAAAAAAAAAAAACCAATGGGCAGAAAAACTGAATAGACATTTTTCCAAAGAGGAAATGCAGACAGCCAAGAAAAGATGCTCAGCCTCGCTAATCACCAGGGAAATGCAAAGCAAAACCATAATGAGATATCGCCTCACACCTGTCAGAACGGTTGTCATCAAAAGGAACACAAATAACAAATGTTGGTGAGAATGTGGAGAAAAGGGAATCCTTGTACACCATTGGTGGAGAAGTAAGTTTGTGCGGCCACTGGTGAAAACAATATGGAGGCTTCTTAAAAAACTTGAAACAGAACTACCATATGATCCAGCAAGCCCACTCCTGGGTATATTAATATATCCAAAAACCCAGTAATTTGAAAAGATATATGCCCCTCAATGTTCACAGCAGCATTATTTATGATTGCCAAGATAAGGAAGCACCCTATGCGTCCATCAACAGAGGAATGGATGAAGAAAATGCAAGATAAACACATACTCACAATGGTATATGACTCAGCACCCAAGTCCTTGTCTGAGGCTTTCTTTCAAAGAAATCCAAACCAAGACATATATACACTGTTTTTATCTGCCATGTTGCATCTCATATATACTCTGCTGTTTTGGATGTGCCACAGTTTTTATAACCATGCCCCCATCAGTGGTATCTCAGGTTGTTTATAGTCTCTTGCTATTGTAAATGGTGTTTTTCAAAACATCCTTTTTCACGTATCTTTGTAAGTTAAATCTCTAGAGATGGAATGGATAAAGCAAAGGGTGCGTGATAGTCTTATATAGGAAGCGTCCCTAATATGATTCACCTATAAAATCTTACCTGTACACATAGCTTTTCAGTCATAAATCCAGGGTGTAATGATGCACAATTCTCCCTATCAGAGTTGATGCAAGACTGTAGTCCGACATCCTGAGGCCCCCTCTACTCAACTCTCTAGCCACCTTTTCCTTAGATCAACCTGTCCTCTCACTGTGAACAAGAGGAGGCCTGAGACAGAAAGTGTAAGAACATAAGCCAAAACACAGAGAAATGGAATCAGAGGGAAAATATACATAAAACCACTCATCGATTGCCAGGAAGTTTAGAAAGAACTCCCTTATTCCCAGGCTTCTCCAGTGGCTCAGCAGTAAAGAATCCACCTGCAGTGCAGGAGCCACAGGAGACGTGGGTTCGATCCCTGGGTCGGGAAGATCCCCTGGAGAAAGGCGTGGCAACCCACTCCAGTAGTCTTGCCTGAAGAATCCCATGGACAGAGGAGCCTGGCGGGTTACAGTCCATAGGGTCACAAAGAGTCGGACACAACTGAAGCGACGTAGCACATACACACTCTTATTCACCAGAGTAAAGAGCACTGGACTTGGAGTCAGGGAGTTCTAGATACTCTCAGCCAAAGCAAGTGGTGTCCTTGAATAAGGTAGTCTCCATTTGCCTCAATTTCCTCATTATTAAAATGAAGAGGTAGGCCTGAGTAATTATTTCTGGAACCTTCCTCATCCTGATATTCTGATTTCTACAATCTGGACAGCTTGTAGAAATGGCTCCCATATTTACCAAGGTGTCAGCCCAGCCACTATCTGTTTAAAACTCCTCTCTGAACCACAGGCAGAGGATGGGAAATACAGGCACACCTTGGAAATAGAGCAGGTTTGGCTCCAGAACACCATAGCATAGCTAATATCACAACAAAGCGAGTCACACAATTTTTTTTTAATTTCCCAGTGCATATGAAAGTTATGTTTACGCTATAGCGTAGTCTATGAAGTGTGCAATAGCATTATGTCTAAAAAAGCTATGTACATACCTTAATTAAAAAATACTGTCTTGCTAAAGAATGCTAAACATGATCTGAGCCTTCAGCAAGTTCTAATCTTTTTTGCAATAGTAACAGCAAAGATCACTGATCACAGAGCACAATAAGAAATACAGCAATAATGAAGAAGTTTGAAATATTGTGAGAATTGCCAAAATGTGCCTAGAGTCAGGAAGCGAGCAAAAAATGGCACCAATAGACTTGCCTGATTCAGGGTTGCCATAAACCTTCAATTTGTAAACAAATAAAACACTTTACCTGCAAATAAATACCAGTAAAAATGGCATGTGCCTACACTGTGTGAGCTGTGTATCACTGTGTGAGCTTTAAATCACAACCAAAATGCAAATTCCTCAAAAACAAATGCAAATATCCCTAAGAATAGGACACATTTTTGCGTATAACCATCCATAGGAGCAGATTTCTGCAGAGCACATTTTGGGAACAATGTTTTAACCCCCACGAGCAGCTGGAGCTCAGGCTTTAGGGTCAGAAGGACCTGAACTCAAATTCTAGTTCCTCCATATGTTAGCTATATGTCCCTGACTAGTTCCGCAGGAATGAGGCAAATAATGCCACTTTTTTGGGGTGCTGTGAGAACTAGAAGAGATGTTAAATAGTAAACTTGTACCTAAGGTTGAGTGTTAGATTCCAAATTCATGGTAAGAAAAAACTAAAACCCAGACAAAGTGACTGACTTGCATTTGGGGGCCATGTTAAGCTTTGTCACACACACAGACACACACTAACACACATTTATAAGAGCTGTATATTGAGTCAATACTTGCTATAAACAGAATGCTTGTCCCCCTCCCCACTTATATATTAAATCCTATGCCCAAGTGTGATGCTCTTAAGAGATGTGGCTGGTTGTGGGTGGCCATGGCCTGCAACGGCTTGAATCAGGGCTTCAGTTCTGAGCCAGAGGTTGAAGTCAGGCCACTGCAGTGTGAGCAATGAATCCTATCCACTAGGCCAGTGGCCAGCAACAAGGCCTTACCCATTGACTTTGTAGAAATAAATTTCCACAAAGAGATGGAAAGTAGTGACAATAATCAAGTGTCTATTACGAGAAAAAAGAGTCATGGTCTCATGGTAGTTTGAATCACTTACATGGGGCGTTTCCTCTGGGCTTCCTCTGGCCAATCATCTTGCCTTGTGGGCTCTGAGTCCATATTTAATTAATCCCAAGGTCCTCCCCTGTGTGCACATGCATCTCTCAGCCAAAAGGGATTCTAACGAAGAGGCCTGTAGTAGTAGACGTCACCTAACAGGGTGGTGCTCCCTCCCTTTTTGACCCCCAAGGAGCCTTTCCGTGCATGTGAAGTTGGGAAGGTCTCCTTGATCTCAAGAATGATAAATACGTGGTCTATTCATCTCTCATCTGGGCAGTGCTCATCTCCTCTTCACTCCTGCTATTATCTTCATCTTGGAGTATCTGTGCATAGGGGACCAACCCCAGCTGCTCAGCCTGGGGCCCATCGATCTCCTGCTTCAAGGCTGTTAGAAGGTGATGAGTCATGAAGGTGGAGCCCTCATGAACTGGGTTAGTGCCCTTACTAAAGAGGCTCCAGAGAGCTCCATATCCCAGCTGCCATGTGAGAATGCAATAGGAAGATGATCCCCTATGAATCAGGAAGCAGGTTCTCATCAGACACCAAATCTTCCAGAACCTTGATCTTGGCCTTCCCATCCTCCAGAACTGTAAGAAATAAGTTTTTATGTACAAAGCACCTAGTCTATGGTATTTTTGTCATAGTCCAAACAGACTAAGATAATACTAATCAGTTCAGTCGCTCAGTCATTTCCAACTCTTTGCGACCCCATGGACTGCAGCACGCCAGGCTTCCCTGTCCACCACCAACTCCCAGAGCTTGCTCAAACTCATGTCCATCGAGTCAGTGATGCCATCCAAACATCTAATCCTCTGTCTTCCCCTTCTCCTCTTGCCTTCAATCTTTTCCAGCATCAGGGCCTTGCTATATGCTAATCTTTCACCATTATTTAATAACTTTATCTCACAAATTTAACAACTAAATTCTGTTGCTATGATTATTTAGGGTATTTTCCATTTCTATTTGTAAGAATGAATTATCTCTATATACTCATCTTTGACAGCCTCACTTAATAGATCCTAAATAGATGTCAGAAGCCAAAAGAGTAATTAGGCTTGTGCACAAGACACAAGCCCCAAGTTCATCTAAACAGTATTTGCTGAGCTTCTAGAGGCCAAGCACTGTCCAGGCACACTTCCATATCTTCCAATACTAACAGTGCTGCCCCAAAAGGGCACGTGTGCCTCTTTTTATACAGAGGATGTGGCTTTGTCCTATAAATTAGACTACCAATAGAAGACAAGAGCTGAGGTTTAGATATTACTGCATCTCAGCCTCAATGGGCCAGAAAGCAAGAAGAAACTTCAGAGAAATAAAAGGAGAGGACAGAGCAATCTGGAATACAAAGGATCCCAAACTGAATATGGTATATCCTGTTTCCTCCAGTCATCAGAACATGAGAGTCCAGCCACCTGGATGCAGTTTCAACATAATTTATTCAACTTGTCCACTATTTACTGAGCATCAATTACAGCCAACTATAACTCAGCTGTCATTCACTGAAGCAGACTAGAGTAAGGGTTAGGAGTGCAGGCTCTCTCTTTAAAGATTAAGGTCAATCTATAGGGAACAATCTGCAGGATAATAAGAAAATGAAGTAAGGTGGAAAACTGCAGCAAAAAGAGGAGAGGATATATATGCTTGTTTATGCACTGAGCATCTCTGGAAGGATTCATAAATCCTGCTGAAAGCAGCAGTCCTTCTGGCCATGGGGCAGTAATAGGAACCAGGTTTACCCTCTTTCCTTATTCAGGTTTTTTTTTTTTTTTCATGACAAAAGGAAATAACAGTTTAAGACATTGTGCAGCAGACAGTGCTGGAAGAGTTGCTGCTGGCTAAGAGAAGGGAAGCCTGGCATGCTGCAGTCCATGGGGTCGCAAAGAGTCGGACGCAACTGAGCGACTGAACAACAAGAGAAGGAAAAGGAAGGAAGGGGCCGTACAGTTGCCCCAGCTTACTGCTAGGCGGTCCTTTCCAGGTGGAAAGGACTATGGCCTCCCTGAGCTAAGGAGGCAGAGATTGTATCGGGGTGTCCACATCAGCTAGATTGACAAGGCAGGGTGTCAGAGAAGAGAGAGCTCCTGCAACTTGCAGAGGGATTCCCTCTAGTTACTGCCCGAGAACTGGTCAGTACACGTGTGAGAAGCTACTAGAGGTTGAGAAAGAATAACTGCAAAGCAGTAAGTCCAACAGCTTCTCAACTTCACACCTGGCTGGAACTAGTTTGTGTTCCTGCCAGCCCAAATGGAAAGACCTCATAATAAACTGGGCGTGGGGTACAATCCTTGGAAGTGGGGACATATTAGATCTAGACGACAGACTATTCTGGACCAGCATAATAAAGCATAGAAGTGATGAAACCTTCTGGATGAATGATTGCAGGGAAGAAAAGGGGAGTTGAGGACCAGGGTCAGGGCTTGACGTATAGCTTCCTGTTCACTGTACGCTTTTTTCACTGTTTGGAATTTTTACTGTGTATATACATTCCTTTTAAAAAGCTGTTTTTTAAGAGGGAAGGCTCTAGTGTCAGACTGTTTGAGAATCAGGCTCTATCACTTGTAAGCTGATTAAACTCAGGCAAATCACTGAAACACTCCAAGCCTCGGGTTTCTCGTGGATGAATTGAATTTTGTCCTTTTGTTTCAGGTGGACATGACCATCCCTCAGTTCCAGAGAAGGGCATATTACTATGATCTTAGGTGCTGGGGTCTCTGGGGTGATTAGATCATGAGGGTGGAGCCCTCAGGATTGCAGTTAGTGCCCTCACATAAGAGCCCCTGGATTTGAATAAAAAATTGAAAAAGAAGAGATACATGTATATGAATAACTGAATCACTTTGCTGTATGAGGCTTTGCTGTATGAAACTAACACAACATTGTTAATAAACTGTTTCAGTGTAAAATAAAAAGTTAAAAAAGTAAAGCTAGTTTGTTAAACAAATTTGATTTGTTAATGAAATCTAAGTAGTTTAAATCTACCTTTAGCTGAATTATTACTAATCGTAGTTTTTTTATTTCTGTAAAGCAACAGGTCATATATATTATTATGACTGGATTTACTTAAACCAAATACAAATTATCTGATGATTAAAAGAGAAAGAGAGAGACACTGGAGAGTCCCTTCTGCCATGTATGATTATAGCAAAAGATGAGCATCTAGGAAGTATAGACACAGAATCTACCAGTATACTGATCTTGAACTTTCAGCCTCCAGGACTATAAGAAATAAATTTCTGTTATTTCTGACCAATCACCACATTTCATGCCCCTGGGATAGCAACTAAATCAAATTAGTCTAATAACAGTAGTGTCCAGACTTTCACTGAAAATGTTGGGAAAGAGATGCCATTAATTTCAGGATTTTTCAGGTTGCAAAGCTCCTGATGGTTATTTTCAGGGCACTAGCTTGAGAATGAAACCAAGACAGAAGAAAACAAAGCCAAGAGCTGGAGAGAGATACTGTCCTGGTGGTGTCATTTGAGCACAAGGATCCAGTGATGCCTAATGCCAATTTCTGTCACTTGCAATCAGAAGGCGCCTGACAAATTCAGTAGGGATCATTATTCAATTAATTCCACATGCACTGAGCCCAGATGAGGTGCCAGAAACTGTGCCAAGAGCTAAGCATTTGAACATGAGATCCTTGTCTTTAATAAGTTTAGGATCTAGTGGAGGAGACAGACATGCAAATTGGCAAATTGCTAGGATAGAGATATTCCCAGGGTGCTGTGGATGAGCATCTAGACCATCCTGGGAGGAGGGGTTAGACATCCAGAAAGACTTTGTGAGGAGTGATCCCTAAACGAAGCCTCAGTGGATGCCAAAGAAGTGGTCAGAAGAAGAAGGGGAGTAAGAGCATTCTAGACCAAGAGGGAAGTGAGAGCAGATGTGTCCAGACATGAGGGATCAGCGGAGATAGATGAGACTAAAGAAATAAGCAAGAAAAAAAATCATGAAGCACATTGTACATCACACTCTATGAGTTTGGATTTTGTGTCTTCATCACTGTGGTATGCCATTTGAAAACTTAATACAGGGGAGATATATGATCAGATTTTTGTGTGGAAAATAGATTAGAAGGCAAGACAGATAAGGAAAATCAATTAAAAGAATGAGGGAGTAATCCATGCTGGATATGCTGAGGGCCTGAGTTAAGAAAACAACAAAATTCTGTAAAGCTATTGTCCTTCAATTTAAAAAATTAATTAATTAGAAAAAGCAATTAGGAAGAGGGATGGAGAGGAGCAAAAGAATGAATTTGAGAAGTTTTACAGAGAAAGAATTGACTGGACTTGATGCTGAAGGATAATGTATTTCACTTTGGATCATTAAAATAGAAATAATAGTTAACAATTTTATAACACTCCCCACCAAGTCCTGTTCTAGGTGCTTTACACAAATTAACTCACTCAATACTGCTATTTCTCATTTGAACATTTTAGGCATTTGAACATGAGAACCTTGTCTTTAATGTTATGGCCTAGTAGAGGACACAGACAAGAAAAAGGACAAATTTCTAGGATAGAGATATTCCCAGGGTGCTGTGGGTGAGCATCTAGACCATCCTGGGAGGAGGGGTTAGACATCCAGAAAGACTTTGTGAGGAGTGATCCCTAAACGGAGGAACTGGGTCCCTGAGAAGTAAAATAACACCTAAGGTTACACTCTCGCAAGTGGTATAACTGCAGCCCCAATATGGGCAATGTAGGACCCACACCTGTGCCATTGACCATGCAAATGCACATTGTTTACTATTTAGGGGAAAAGTAAGAGGAGCTGGCCAAGAAAATAAAAATAACTAGGAGACAGAGGGAAGCCTGGAGAGCTCATTGTCACAGAAAGGAGGAGGTGAATGCCTGTTTTTTTACTTCTGTGGTAATTAAATACCCATCACGCAATTGGAGGACGACAGTCTGGGCTTAACCAAGAAGAGACTTTCACAGTTCTGTAAAACAGGTGTTTTCATATCACCAATTTCTAGATGTGGAAACTGAGGCTTGGAGCTGTCAGGGGACTCCACAAGGTCACTCAGCTGGTAAGGGACCCAGCCATTGCTCAGACCTGGCCATCATCTGCACGCTAGGCTGGGTCCACCAGACTGCTGTCCAGGTGCCCAGGGCTGTATCACGGTGGGAGGGGAGCACGCAAGCATGGTCACATCTCTGCTCCCAGTGGGTCTGTAATCTTGTTGCTCAGATGAGGCTATAACAAACGAAAACAGAAATATCATGAGAAGGCAGCATAGAGGTGTGTACCTGGCTAAATGACAGACTCTGGGCAGCTAGGGCTTCCCTGGTGGCTCAGCTGGTACAGAATCTGCCTGCAATTCGGGAGACCTGGGTTCAATTCCTGGGTTGGGAAGATCGCCTGGAGAAGGGAAAGGCTACACACTCCAGTATTCTGGCCTAGAGAATTCCATTGACCATATGGTCCATGGGATCGCAAGGAGTGGGACACGACTGAGTGACTTTCACTGGGCACCTAGAGCAGGTGAGGAGGCATCAGAGAGCTGATGGACATGGGTTGAGTATTGAAGGACAGGCTGAGTATAATCATGGGAGGATATGGGGCATTTCCAGGGATGGGGCCCTCACCTGGGCATTCTCAGGGAGCGACAGGCATCTGTTGTTTCCACCTGGGCAACATCCCTGCTCTGTTCTTCCATTGTCCTTTGAAGTTTCCTCCCCTCTGGGAATCCATGTGGTTTGAATAGGCCTGACCACACCACCCCCTCAGACTCCAGGGGCGAGGTTTTGATGGCAGTCTAGTCAATCACTGGGCTTCATTTCTCCCAACTCAGCAGTCTGAACCCCATCCAGCCTGACGATATCAGGTATGTGCTGGAACTTTGAGAGGAAGAAACTCTCTTCCTAAGACAGCTGGCTCTAGGAATGATATTAGCTTGGGGATGCTGGGGGGCCACGTTCTATAGAGGTCTGCCTAGACACACACTGAGAAAGGGGGACAGGAGAGAGAAAGATCTGACGATAAGATCTGGGCTCCTGGATCCAGCCATGCCTGAGTGCAAACTAGTAAATTCCCCTTGTTGTTTATGCCAGTTTGCCCTGGGGTTTCTGTCCCTGGAAGGTGAAACAGGTCTGACTGACACAGACCTCCGGAGGTGACAAACTCCAGGAATCCAAAGTCGGGGTCTGTCTACCTTCTCTGAAGAACAGGAGTTGGACAGGAAGTATAGTAAGTTAAGTCCATAAAAGAGACAAGGCCATGGGCCTCTGTAGAGGGGTGAGATCGCTATAGACATCACAGAAATGGCTTTAGTTTCAAATGTGTCTCAAAAGGTGGATAACGTTTCACCACCTGGCATTTGGGGGAATGCAGCACAGAAGGATGGAGAAGGCAATGGCACCCCACTCCAGTACTCTTGCCTGGAAAATCACATGGACGGAGGAGCCTGGTAGGCTGCAGTCCATGGGGTCGCGAAGAGTCAGACATGGCTGAGCGACTTCACTTTCACTTTTCACTTTCATGCACTGGAGAAGGAAATGGCAACCCACTCCAGTGTTCTTGCCTGGAGAATCCCAGGGACAGGGGAGCCTGGTGGGCTGCCGTCTATGGGGTCGCACAGAGTCGGACATGACTGAAGCGACTTAGCAGCAGCAGCAGCAGCACAGAAGGAAAGGGACGATCTCACAGGAGAAGGCAGAGAAAGAGAAGACTGCAGCGCATGTTTAGGATGTATCAAAAGGTCAGATTTGGCTACAGGATGAAGACATGAGGAGCACTCCAAGAGGTCAGGTCGCAAAGGTGCAGTTGAAAACCCCAAGTGCCCAGAGGTGTGTTTTGTGAGGTGCCTAGGGACATAGACAGCATATTAAAAAGCAGAGATATTACTTTGGCAACAAAGATCCATCTAGTCAAGGCTATGGTTTTTCCAGTAGTCATGTATGGATGTGAGAGTTGGACCATAAAGAAAGCTGATCGCCGAAGAATTGATGCTTTTGAACTGTGGTGTTGGAGAAGACTCTTGAGAGAGTCCCTTGGACTGCAAGGAGATCCAATCAGTCCATCCTAAAGGAAATCAGTCCTGGGTGTTCGTTTGAAGGACTGATGCTGAAGCTGAAACTCTAATACTTTGGCCACCTGATGTGAAGTACTGAAACTGACTGATTGGAAAAGAGCCTGATGCTGGGAGGGATTGGGGGCAGGAGGAGAAGGGGGACGACAGAGGGTGAGATGGTTGGGTGGCATCACCGACTCAGTGGACATGGGTTTGAGTGAACTCCGGGAGTTGGTGATGGACAGGGAGGCCTGGCAGGCTGCAGTCTATGGGGTCGCAAAGAGTCGGACACACTGAACGGCTGAATTGAACTAAACTGAGGCATAGATATGACAGTTTCATGGGATGGGAGACAAGTTTCTTCCTCCAAGGTCTCTAGAAATGTGTGGATCCCAGGGAAACCAGAGAGACTCTCAGGATGTCATAGAGCAGCTAAAGAGCTAGGTGTCCAGGTAAGAGAGGAAAGCGGTGATTTTGTTCCCTGGCCCCACTCTGTCGGGGCCCAGATCCCCGCTCCCTGCTCTGGCTAAGCCCAGGACAGGAGATGAGATGGATGCTCGCACAGGCACTATTCCAGGAGGGGCTTCCCAGCCGGGCCCCTCCAAGCACCCTGGCCGTGGGGAGGGGGAGCGGTCTGAGTGTCACTGGGGGGGTCTCCTCTCAGCCTCCCCTGTGGTGCCTCGCAGCCTCACTCAGCAGCCGCCGCTGCGGGGAGAGGGGATGTGTCCCCGCTGCTTGAGTTAATTACAGTAATTATACCTGCTCTCTCTTCGGCTCTGGTTCCCTTTGTTCCCCCGTTTCCTGCCCGCTCATTTGCAAATCTAATCGCTCTGAGGATTGATTTTTTTTTTTTTAAGAGAGAATGGGATAAAGAGACCAAGATAGGGTGCAGAAAATGTGGAAGAGAAAAAGTGGGGGTGGGAGTGCGCTGAGAAGGGGGGCAGGGAGGAGGCGAGGGAGAGAGGTGGGCAAAGCGGATAGGAGATCAGAGGAGGGAAAGGATTAAGAGCACCTCGCTCAGGGGAGGAGGTTCAGGCAGCTGTGGGCAAGGGTTGGGTACTGAGGACGCATGTGTTCTTGCTTAGTCCTGTCTGACTCTGCGACCCCATGGACTGTAGCCCACCAGCTCCTCCGTCCATGGAATTTCCCAGAAAAAGAATACTGGAGTGGGCTGTCATTTCCTTCTCCAGGGGATCTTCCCCACCCGGGGGTGGAACCCACATCTCCTATTGCCTCCTGCATTGGCAGGAGGATTCTTTGCCATTGAGCCCCCTGGGAGGCCTAGCAACAGTCCCAGTGAAGGTACCAGCCGAACAGCTGGCATCAACTGTCAGATACCAGAGTGAGGAAACCTTCAGATAGTTCTAAACCCAGATGTTGAGTCACCCCCAGCCTCTGAGTCTTCTGGCTGAGACCCCAACATTGTGGAACAGAAAGAAACCCTCTCTACTTGTGCCCTGTTCAAATTCCTGACAGTCTGTGAGCCGTTATTTTACACCACTAAGTTTTGGGGTAGTTTGTTGCATGACAATGGATAGTCAGAACAGAGGGTGTCCGGAAGCTAGAGCAGATAGTCCCCAGATGAAGTTAGCTTCAGTTAAGGAAGCAGTCAGGAAGCCCAAGAATAGAGTTGATGCCATGAATCCAGGTCCTCAGCTATCACTTGGATTCCCCCTCAGCACTGCTAACGAATTCTCAAAAGAGAGGGTCAGAGTTCAGGTAAGCAAGAAGGCAGAAGTGGGAATGGGAACGTGTGTCAGCTCCCCACAACGGATCAGACGATGTTTACTAAGGACCTACCATGAGTCAGACACGGAACAGCATCCCCCCCCCAGAGGAGCACAGCATAATTGGGGAGAGAGACACATCTGCACTCAGAAGTAATTATAATGCAAAGTTAAGTTGCTATTAAAAATAAAAGTACTCTGGGAGACTTTGGAAACAGGGATGTCAGCCTTAAATGTTTCATATTCTAGAATGGTTCCTGTTTTCTCATTGGTATAAATGATACACACCTCCTGGTTCTCAACTCTTAGAATCCAAATCTCTTAGTCCAAGCCTTGTAATTGAAGGCCTATTGTACACCCTTGCTTAGAAAAGTCAAGGGCTTCATAAATGCCTTTTCGTATTTTATATAGCCCTGTGGAAGTAGACGTTATTTGTTCCCCAAAATCCACTCTCCTGTTCTCCAGAATAATATGATCTGTGATATTTCCAGGTTAATAGTCACTTGGAATGAGGATTATGTTTCTATGCCTCCCCATCCTTGAAGCTATATGTGGCTAAGTGACAATGGGATGTACAGTAGGTGGTGTATGAAACTTCTGAGTTATATCCTGAAAAGGAGAGGACATGCCCTTCTTAGCGGCATTTCTGCCTCCTTCTTAGCTGGAATGAGGATGTTGTAGCATGAGCCATTTTAGGTGATGAATGAAATGCCTTACAAATGCCAGAACCGAGGTCCCTTGTACCCTGGAACCCCGTTTTAGCTAACCCTGGCAAATAAAGCTTAGCCTTGTTTAAGGAAGTACTATTTGAAGGGTCTCTGTAACTAAATCAAACCCTACCCAAAAGTCCATTAACTTAAACTATTAGTTCTTGACTTCTGTGCACACACATATACACTGAGGTCCAGCCCCCAGTAGATACTTAAGAATTAGTTGAGGAATTTGTTGTTCAATAAGATCAACTGTGGGCTTCCCTGGTAGCTTGGTGGTAAAGAATCTGCCTGCCAATGCAGAAAACATGGATTTGATCCCTGGGTAGGGAAGATCCCCTGAAGAAGGAAATGGCAACCCACTCCAGTATTCTTGCCTGGGAAATCCCATGGACAGAGGAGCCTGGCGGGCTACAGTCCACGGGGTGACAAAGAGTCAGACATGACTTAGCCACTGAACAACAAGACCAACTGTTCATCACTGGCCCCCTGCTGCCAGGGGGTAAAATCTCAAAAGAGTGCAAGAGCACGCTTTCCCCCGGGCTCTGATGCCCCTGAGGGTACCTGGCGGTCTGCTGAGTGATATACAAGCAGCACTTTCCTAGAGACCATTTTGCTCAAAGATTTGCTGAAAGGGGTTTTGAATTGTTTATCACTTAAAAGGTTTTTTCATGTGCCTAAGACAGAAGCAGCAAAACTCCACTTTCCTGTGTCAGCCAATCTTGTACTTTTCATGAATACTAGGAAAGCAGGTAATGTGTGCGTGCAGCGAGTGATTGAAAAAGCTGTTCTTTGTGTCATCGGTGGTATCCAAGTAGAATGGGGTATTACTTTAGGGAGAGAAGCTTACACCAGCCTCTCCCTCGGCATGTTGCTGGATATTACATGGGGAAAAGAAAGCAAAGGTTTCATGGTCAAATGAGTTTGGGAAAAGCCAGATTAAAACAAAAAGATGATTGCTATGGGATTTCTCGTGGTTTTCAGCCTGGTGACTCACATAATGAATCTCCAGCAGGGGGATAAGCAGGCAGAGGCACACACAGAGCACCTTCACACGGACAGTTCACTGTGGGGCGTGTCTCCAAGAACTCACTTGCTGAGCTATGTGGTGTGACTCTCATTGTTGGTTACATCTGCCAAAGCCAAGGAGTGGGAAGGTGATTTTAGCCTATTAAATTCTGGAGAGAGCAATGTGCCAAACCAACCCCTCTGCTATTGTGTCATTTCCCTTTCCACCCCCACTTCCTATTCGTCATGGTTAGTTTTGGATGTCAGCATGGCTTGGCCATAGCACCCAGTTATCCAATCAAACCCCAATCTAGGTGTGATGTCCGAGATGTACATCTAGTTAATATCTACAGTCAGATGCCTTTAAGGAAAGATTATCCTTTATAATATTACCTGGATCTCATCCAACCAGTTGTGAGACCTTGAGAGCAAACCTGAAGTTTTCTGGAGGAAAAAGAAACTCAGCCTGTAGACTGCAGCAGCGATTCCCATCCAAGAGTTTTCCAGACTCCCAGCCTGCTCAGCATTAGTTTGTAAATTTTGGACTTGCCTACCATCAAATAAGCCAGTTGAGCCACGCCAACTATTTTCATTTGCCAGAGCAAGCCAAAGCTAACCCCCACGTACTGTTGGAGTAAATTCCTCAATAACACAAAGTTCCAAAAATTCTGGAATTTTGCATGTATCTTTTCCAAGTGTAATATTTTGAAATTTGAGTTGAAACTTGGAACTGGAATAGACAGAAAAAAAAAACAAAGTTTGAAACATTAACTTGATAATCAGAGATTCAGAACATCCCAAAAACCATCCAAGGTGGTAACTGACTTGGTATTGTCCTTTAGGCTGCCACTGAGGACCTTGACGGTGACAGTGAGTTATAACCAATAATCAGTCTTAACAGTGTAAAATTTACTTAGGTTCATTATATGGATTCTGTATATAGGCTCATCGTATGGTTTTGTTGTCGTTGTCAAAACACAATTATGACATAAATAAATCTAAACTTCGATGTTCCTTGTGTGAGAAACCCCTGTGCAATGATTGCACGTAACCTTCTCTCTTGTGGCAGCATTCAAAAACAAGAAGCAAGCTCTGAAAGAAAATCTAAGTTTCTGCACAAAAGAAGAGGAATGCTAACTAGGATCAATATAATGAAAAGCAAAAGCAAATTAACAAATCTAAGCATTGAAGTCCTCTCTGAGGTCAAGCTCAGAATTGTCTGTGAAAGCAAAGCTCGTGTAATGACAGAAAATGTGGTTCAAACTTGCTGTCTATATTTTTGTCTGAAGCTGTGTACAAATAAGCAGTCAAACTAAAAGGGGTGCTCTTATTAAACTTATTCATACAGGCAGATATTAATAAACTCAAAAGCATACATGAACAGTTGGTCAAGACACTGGAAACAACAGATCTCTTTGCCTTAGAAGTCAAAGTATATAAAGTAATTAGCTGCCAATTAAAAAATATAAATTTATATTAAAAAAAAAGAAGTCAAAGTATTTTTTCTGATTGTAAAAACAGTCCGGACTTCTGGGTGGAATCACCTGAGCGAGAACACAGAATCTCTCTCTTCAAATACTCAATGAAATAAAGCAAAAAAGTGAAACAAGCCAGAAAAAAGTCATGAGCAGCAACCACTGAAGAGGAGTTGAACCTTATACCATAGAATTCCAAAATGATAGCCAAGAAAAGAAACATGATATTCTGGTGTGATCAGAATGACTGCTTACATCACTTTTTACAAGAGTAAAATATAGGAACGTATTGAGTCCGAAGATTCCTGAGAATTCTCACATATACTCTATAATTTGAGTAGATGTGACCTGAGAGAGTAAGTAGACAGATCTAGGAACAGCTGTGGGATAATTCCAGTGAACAGAAGCCCTTCCATCCATGAGGCCTCTGCAGAGGCAGGAATGGCCACTGGGAGAGAGACAACAGGAAAAAGAAAGATTATAAATCCAATCTAACAGTCAAGGGAGAAAAGTAACCTAAGGAATAGAACTGAGCTCCCCATGAGAGTTTTAGTCTATAAAACTCAATAAAAATATAAAATCAACAAATAGTGCATGATAGAATAATAAAATGAAATTACAAGGAATTTCACAAAGCTGAGGAGACAAATTGTGAGCCAAAATAAACTTTCTACAAATCTAATAGATAAATTAGAAAGAGCTTCATGAAATGAAACAGACTCAGCTGACACACAGAACTATATGTTTGGGGGAAGACCTGATGTAATCACAGTGAATGAGGAGAAAACAAAACAGAGATTAAATAAATTAGGGAATTACAGGTGTAGAGGACAAAGATTGACAAGTGTAAGAATAATTGGTGCCCCTACATTTTAAAAAATAGGAATCAAGAAATATCCTGAAATATAATACAGGAAAATTTCATTGAAATGAAGGAAGAATCAGCCATTCAAAATGATACATATATCATAAAATATCAAGAATAATTATTTCAGAATAATAGACATCAAGATGTAGCCTATTTATACTATTGAACATCCAAGAAAATAATAATCAAAATAAATAAATCACGATAGACATCAAGAAGACACATCCTAGTTGAATTATTGGACCTCAGAGATAAAAATAAACAGAATAAGCAAGAAGGAAAACATCATATGCATACAATTATTATTCAAATAAACTTGATACGGCATTAAAAATTTTTTTAATCTATTTTCAATTTAAAAAAGAGGGGAAAACATCAGACTGGTTTCAGACTTCTCACAGCCACACTCGAAGCCAGAAGACAGTAAGATGTCCACAAATGTCTACTCATGCACGCGAGCTCAGTCACGTCCGACTCTTTGGACCACATAGACTGTGGCCCATCAGACTCCTCTGTCCATGGAATTTTCTAAGCAAGAATACTAGAGTGGGTTGCCATTTCCTCCTCCAGGGGATTTTCCCCTACCCTGGGATCAAACTCGCGTCTCCTGCACCTCCTGCATTGGTAAGCAGATTCTCTACCGCTGGCCCTGGGAAGCCCACAGAATTCTAAAGGAAAGCAAACTTGACATAATCACAAACTACACAGATCGTTGTACAAACTAAGGTTATAGTCAGCTGTTCCCAAACATGGTAAAACAAAGAGTCAAGCATTCCAACACCTTCTTTTAAAAACTGCTCAATGAAGTCAGAAAGCCGGGGCAGTGAGTGTGTCAGAAGAAACCCTCAGGAAAATACCCTAAAAGGAGCCTTCGATCTCTGGCCCAGGGGCCCATGTATAGGTTTCCCCTTCCCTGGAGGAAACTGAGACTGATGAACCTGAGCCTTGTTTGCAGGCCTGGGCTTCAGGTGTATCCACATGGCAGCAAAATGAGAGTATCTGCAAAGCCTGTAATTGGTGTCTCTCTGTTTGGAATCTGGCTCATCTGGTCACTGTCATATCACTTTCCAACACAAAACAAGGCAAAATGAAGCTGTCGTTGGGTTTCACTCGGGGCCCACAATTTCTGCCCTAAAGAAAGTGATTAAAATCGTGGATGACCCTTCCTTTGATGGGGACAGCGTCACTGCAAACCCTGCTGTCTGCTCCCAGCCACTGTGTGACCAAGCCCAGCTCTGGAGTCTGGGACCTTTCAGACAGCTCTAGAAACAAGGCTGGAAGCAGGGTGGCTGGCAGTGTCTAGACACTGTCTGGGTGCTGCGTTTGATCAGGAACAAAGGGCATGTGAAGTTCTTTTCTCCATCTGTCTCTTAAAGAGCTAAAATTGCCACCTCACTGCAAGATAAAAAAGAATTACAGCACGTCTGGCCCAAAAGATAGGCACTGCAAGCTGACACCCCCTCAGTACCCTGAGTGTGGGGACAGCCCCCAGAGTGTGCTCCTAGGATGACACGGCATGCACATGGCAGCTCAGTTCTCCTCTGAGGCAATCTCCTGCTCCCTGTCAGATGAGAGAGTGGGGGACGGGGACCCGCAAAGGCAGTGTAGCAGGGGGGTCAGGATGAGGACTTGGTACCAGAGGGCCTGGATTTTAATCCCCTCTGCAACTTCCTGCATAATTTCTGGCAATTTCGTCTGTGCCTCAGTTTCCCCATCTGTAAAATGAGACTTAAAATGTAGTCCCTATTTTATAAGGCAGTTATGAGGATTAAATGTTAATCCATGGAGTGTACTTAGAAAAGCACCCAGCGTATTGTTAGCTCAGGATTAGCTATGAGTAGCTCCAATACTTTCGGAGAAGGCAATGGCACCCCACTCCAGTACTCTTGCCTGGAAAATCCCACGGGCAGAGGAGCCTGGTAGGCTATAGTCCATGAGGTCTTGAAGAGTCAGACATGACTGAGCGACTTCACTTTCACTTTTCACTCTCATGCTTTGGAGAAGGAAATGGCAACCCACTCCAGTGTTCTTGCCTAGAGAATCCCAGGGACGGGGGAGCCTGGTGGGCTGCCGTCTATGGGGTCATACAGAGTTGGACACGACTGAAGCGACTTAGCAGTAGCAGCAGCTCCAATACTTTGGCCACCTGATGCTAATAGCCTACTCATTAGAAAAGATCCTGAGGCTGGGCAAGATTGAAGGCAGGAGAAGGGAATGAGAAGACGAGATGGTGGGATGGCATCACGGACTCAATGGACATGAGTTTGAGCAAACTATGGGAGATGGTGAAGGACAGGGAAGCCTGGCGTGCCGCAGTCCGTGGGATTGCAAAGAATCGGACACGACTGAGCGACTGAACAACAACAAGCAATTCTGGGCAAAAGTAATCTTGAAGTGTTTATACACACACACACACACACACACACACACACACACACACAGACCAATGCCATCCAGGGCAAGGAGGTATCTCTGCCCAGGAGCTGGAAGAAAGCAAACTTCCCCTCTTAAGAAGTCCTCTGAGAAAATAAAATTCAGGTGCAGGGAGCTAGGGTTTCCTCCCTGAGTGTCTGAGACCACCTATGCCCCCTACCTGGTTCAGTGTGAGTCAGGACTGCATCCTCTCTCTTAAGGTCTGGTTGACATCAGGTATCATCCATTTTAACTAGAGCTTTCAGTTCAGTTCAGTAGCTCAGTCATGTCCAACTCTTTGGGACCCCATGGAGTACAGCACACCAGGCTTCCCTGTCCATCACCAACCACCAGAACTTACTCAATCTCATACCCGTTGAGTCGATGATACCATCCAACCATCTCATCCTCTGTCATCCCCTTCTCCCACCTTCAATCTTTCCCAGCATCAGGGTCTTTTCAAATGAGTCAGTTCTTCACATCAGGTAGCCAAAGTATTAGAGTTTCAGCTTCAGCATCAATCCTTCCAGTGAATATTCGGGACTGATTTCCTTTAGGATGGACTGGTTTGATCTCCTTGCAGTCCAAGGGACTCTCAAGAGTCTTCTCCAACACCACAGTTCAAAAGCATCAATTCTTCAGTGCTCAGCTTTCTTTATGGTCCAACTCTCACATCCATACATGACCACTGGAAAAACCATAGCTTTGACTAGACAGACCTTTGCTGGCAAAGTCATAGTTTTTCTTACAAGGAGCAAGCGTCTTTTAATTTCATGGCTGCAGTCACCATCTGCAGTGATTTAGGAGCCCCCCAAAACAAAGTTTTATCACTTACAAATGGACTTCCTCCACCCATTCCAGATGGTCCTCATCCCAGGGGTGTAGATAAAGTGCAATTATTCCCATTTTCAGATGTGAAAACTGAGGTTCAGAGCAGTCAAGTGACTTTCCAAACTTCACAGAGCTTGAAATAGATAAGTGAAAGTAAAAATGTTAGGTGTCTAACTCTTTGCAACGCTATGGACTGTAGCCTACCAGGCTCTTCTGGTCCATGGAATTCTCCAGGCAAGAATACTGGTGCAGGTAGCCATTCCCTTCTCCAGGGTATCTTCCTGACCCAGGGATCGAACCTGGGTCTTCTGCATTGCAAGTGGATAATTTTACCATCTGAGCCCCCAGGGAAGCCCAAAGCTCGGATGCAAATCCATTCTTTTGCCTGCAAATCAATGGCCCCGCCCATGTGTATATGTCACTATCCCTCATTGTCTCAATCTTTGTTTTTTCTCTCTGATGTCCGTTTGACTGTCTCTTTTCCCTTTTTTCTCCTCTGATTTTCATTTTTCCAATCCCTTTCTTCTTCCTTCCCAGTCCAGATCTTAGTTTCTCCACAATCCATCTAAAACAAAAGAAAGGACTTGGGACAAACAGCAGCCCAAGGGACAAGCCTCACTGGAGATTGGGTTCTGTGTGCAGAAACGCAGGACAAGTTTGCTACTCTTGGAATAAGAGCAGAGGGCTGCTTGTAACACGGAGAGAGAGAAGAAACCACTGCAAAAGGCAGCCCCTCACCACCCTGCCCTCTTTTCCATTTCCGTTCTACCCTCAACACAGTCTTCTATTCTGATCCTTCTCTCAGAACCGACTGCTCATTCTAACGGGAGAGAACCCCAAAGAAAAGAGGTGTTAGTGGCACCTCTAAAGGGAAAGAGGTGCAGGCCATACCCTGGACAGAGAAGTGGCTCTGACCCTGCAGAAAAGAAGCCCCAACCAGAATCCCGCGTCCGGGGAACTATTGTCTGTTCAGAAGAGGGAAACAAGGGCCTCTGCGTCTCAGCGCCTCTGAAACGACAGCCCAAGCAAAGCTCTTCTTTTTCCTTCCCCACAGTAAGGACCAACTGCTACCAACTGGGCAGAGAAAGGGCGCCACCTCCTGGCCAGAGACAAGTTCAGGGCCAATACAGGTAGTTGACAAGGAAGTCACACCTCCTGAAGGGCAGGAGCACAGTCTTCAGGGCCTTACTTGACGGTCATCCACGGCCCCTTCGAGGCTTTGGAAACTAGCAGCCTCTGCTGAACCACAGCGTAAGGTTGCTGCCTCTTCCACAATTAGGGTCAGCAAGATCACCACCCTTTGTACGGTCAGGTTTAGCTGGAAACTATCTAAATAATGTCTTGAACTTGCTGTTATATTTTTTTAATAACTGGGAAAGGATTTGAAGAAAGAGCAGATACTACTAAGAAGGTAAAATTCTCATAAACTTAGGGCAATAGAGAAAAGGTGAATCAAAGGCCTTGACTGGCCACCCAACTCTGTGTTCAATCATGAGGGAAAAATTGAAATGAAAGGCATTCCAAGGGACTTAAAACAGAGCAGCAAAGATTACATCTAAAAAACAAGATGACATTAGAGATGGTATAGTTTGATCAGAATATCTTTGATAACGTTTAAGTCTATTCTGGCTTTCAGACATTCTGCTTCTATATGTGTCCAAGAGTATATTATAACAAAAGGAAAGCCGTGGCATCCTCCTGGCTCATGGAACAGAGCATGCGGGAACTGTTTAGACCCTGTTTTCCCCCATGTCAGCACCGTGTGACAACATCAATACCCCAAGATCAGAAAGGAGCTACTGGTAACATGGTGTGCAGAGACAATTATGGGGACCAAAGACCCGAATTCAAATCCTAGCTCTCTTACCTGAAAGCTCTGTGGCTTTAGGGAAGTCGGAATATACCTCCCTGTCTCCGTTTTCCATTTGTTAAGTGGGATAACAATTTCTGTCAAACCTACCTCTCAGAGATGATGTAAAGCTCAAATGAGATAAAGGTTAAAAAAAAAATAGAGACAGAAACTAACGTTTAACGTGTATGCGCTGCAGTGGGATAAGTACCTTACATACCTTGCTTCATGTAACCATGTTATTATTACCTGCAGTTTACAAATTAGAACATTTGTAGAGGTTACCTAAATTCTCCAAAGATCTCATAGGTTATCAGTGGTAGACAGAATTCAAATTTAGGAGCACCTGACTTTTCAACGCAGTATTTTATAAACTATGAAGTGCTAGACAAATATAAGAGCAGATTATATTTGTCGAGCACTAGAGTAAATTTCTTTAAGAAATTTGTGGACAGTGACTTTAAAGCGAGAAGTGGGGAATATTCAGTATATATTTGTCTTCATGCTCCCTCTTGCTCTTTGCCCCAGACCTCACATTCTCTATTTCCAAAACCTGGCTTCTGGAAGGTTTCCGTGTAAGTGTTCTACCCGTCTCTGAGGACAGACTTGCAGTGGAGGGGCCTCCTCTATGACAAACCTAGACGTCTTATCAAAACGCAGAAACATCACTTTGCTGACGAAGGTCCGATATAGTCAAAGCTGTGGTTTTTCCAGTGGGCTTCCCTGGTGACTGAGTGGTAAAGAATCTGCCTGGAATGTAGGAGATGCAGGTTTGATCCCTGGGTCAGGAAGATTCCCTGGAAGAGGGCATGGCAACCCACTCCAGTATCTTGCCTGGAGAATCCCATGGACAGGGGAGCCTGGTGGGCTACAGTCCACAGGGTCACAAAGAGTTGGACGCGAATGAAGCAACTGAGCACAAGCATGGCTTTTCCAGTAGTCATGTACGGATGTGAGAGTTGAACCATAAAGAAGGCTGAGCACCGAAGAACTGATGCTTTCAAACTGTGGTGCTAGAGAAGACTCTTGAGAGTCCCTTGGACTGCAAGGAGATCCAACCAGTTAATCCTAAAGGAACTCAACCCTGAATATTCATTGGAAGGACTGTTGCTGAAGCTGAAGCCCTAATACTTTGGCCACCTGATGTGACGAGACAACTCACTGGAAAAGACCCTGATGCTGGGAAAGACGAAAGGCAAAAGGAGAAGGGGTGGCAGAGAATGAGAGAGTTAGAGAACATCACTGAATCAGTGGACATGAACCTGAGCAGGCTCTGGGAGATAGTGGAGAACAGAGGATCTTGGTGTACTGCAGTCCGTGAGATCGCAAAGAGTCGGACACAACTTAGCGACTGAACAACAATTAGTGGCCAAGTGAGCAACTTCCCTCTAAGGGAATTCCCAACAGGGAGCTGGAGAAGCCTATGGTTCTGGAAGCAGACACATATTCATAGCTCCTGAAGCCATATCATTTAAGGCCCTGGAACTTACTGTTAATATTATGGACTGCCACAGCTGTTCTTCCCTCAGTGTCCCCTTTTTCACCATCAGAGATGGAATGCCAGATTGGCTGGACTGGTACGGAGTCCTGGGACAGAATTCTATGTGTTCTGTTATGCATTCCTGCCAATCTCTCCAAAACCTTGAATTCCTTCCCAGGACTACAATTGCCTTTCTCTACCTCTACCTGCTACTCCCAAGTTTTAACCCACCTGTCCCCCATTCTCTCCATCTCAACCCTTGTGTCACTAAATAGTATTAATAAAATCTTCTGTGTATTAAAAAAAAATCTTCCATGTAGATACCAAAATCAAATCTAGTATTTGGCACACAGTAGGGACTCAGTGAGTCCCACACAGTCTGGCATACAGAGGGGACTCTTGAGAGTCCCTTGAACTGCAAGATCAAACCAGTCCATCCTAAAGGAAATCAGTCCTGAATATTCATGGAAGGACTGATGCTGAAGCTGAAACTCCAACACTTTGGCCACCTGATGTGAAGAGCTGACTCACTGGAAAAGACCCTGAGGCTGGGAAAGATTGAAGGCAGGAGGAGAAGGGGACGACAGAGGATGAGATGGTTGGATGGCATCACCAACTCAATGGACATGAGTTTGAGCAAGCTCCGGGAGTGGGTGATGGACAGGGAAGCCTGGGGGGCTGCAGTCCATGGGGTCGTAAAGAGTCGGACACGACTGAGCGACTGAACTGAACTGAACTGAGGGTGAACATTTGTAGAGTTCTGAACAAAATGCACTGAACAACATTGACTAGCATCATCAATCCCCAGGATCTGGGGATTCTGCAGTGAACAAATAGATGAAAGGCAGATATAGATGAAGGACACATATGTGATGAAACCTGACATACTGATGAGCACTAATAAGAAAGTTAAGCAGGACAGGAGGTGGTTCATGATGAGTGATGAGGTGGACAGGTCTGTTTCAGATAGAATGATCAGGACAGGACTCTCTGAGGAACTGACGTTAGAGGCCGGATCAGATTGAAGCAAGAGCTTAGATATGTCTATATCTGGAGAGAAAGCATTTCAGGCAGAGGGAATGCCAAATACAAAGGCCCTGGGGCACATCCAAACTTGGGAATTTGAGTCCAGACAAGGCCAAGGACACCAGAGCAAAATGAGTAAAGAGAAAGACAGTAAAAGAAGAGGTTGGAGAGACAGACCAAGTAGGGTTCTTATAGCACCTGAAGGCCCTGGGAAGGACTATATTTTGGCTTGGGCCAAAGTTGCTGAGAATTGTTCAGACTCAGATATGTTTTGAAGGTAAGCTCACAGAACTTGATGAGAGTGTGTAAAGACAGGAAAAAGGCAAGGAGACTCCCAGAGGTTTTGTCTGAATGAGTAGGAGTACCATTATAGGGACGGGGAAAACGTGGGCAGAAGCAGGCTGCTGGGGACAAGACAACAGTAGGGGTTTGGATGTGGAGGCGTAAGATCCCGGTGGAGATGCTCAGCAGCCAATTGGATATAAGAATGTGAAGCTCAGGATAAAAGTTTAAGGCCAGAGATGCAACTGATATAGGGATATTAAAGCCATGGAAATGGCTGATTTCCCAGGGTATGACGTATACATAGGAAGACAACAGGGTAACTGATTGACTGTATTCTCCTCCTTTACCTCCACATTCAGTAGACTCCCACTTCATATTTCATTACCTCTCAAATGTGGACCCTCCCGTCCACTCTCTTCGTCAAAAGTCTGCTTCTTTACCTAGACCTCTGCAACTGCTTCCAACTGGCCTCGACACCTCTAAGATCACTGCATTAGGTCATTCTTCAGAGAGTCACCAGGGGGATCTTTGTCAAACAAATCTGGTTTTGCCACTCCTTTAAAACCCTAATACAAACTATGTAACACATGGATTAGTCTGGCATAACTGAATCCAGTAACCAAAGTTAACCTCACTAACTAATGATTCACTGGGAAACACACACCACCACCCATGAAGCCTTCTTGCCAAAAGAAAGCGAACCTGAATCTGATCAAGCCTCTAGCTCCAGCTACCAGTTTACAGGCAAAGCTGGGGTTTCTAGGAGCTTGCTAAAGGGCACCGCAAAGGATTGAACAATCAGCCAAATCCAAACATTAGGGGCACCGCAGGAGAAAACACAGTTCCCTAACAATGTTTTTAATTACAAAAAGATTTTTTAAGTCAAGAGGTGGATGGCTGGAGAACAAATACAGAGTAAGAGAGAATTAAGAGACAAGTCATTTATATGCTACATGAGGACTCTGTTTGGATTCTAACTCAAACAAACCAACTGAAAAAAACATTTTTTGAGAAAAATAAGGGAAAACTGAAAAGGGACCAGATTTTAAATTATATTAACAATTTTTTATTTTGTTGAGTGTGCAAATTATATTTTAGTGTTTTTTTTTTAAAGAAGCTGTCTGTTGTGCTCTTGTGGTTATATATTCTTCTAAAGAAATTATTTTGAAGGCAAAAGGAGAAGGGGCCAGCAGAGCATGAGAGAGTTAGATAACATCACCAACTCAGTGGACATGAATTTCAGCCAAATATAGGAGATAGTAGAGGACAGAGGAGCCTGACGTGCTGCAGTCCATGGAGTCGCAAAGATGTTTGCAACGTGACTGAACAACAGCAACAAGGAAATAATACTGAAGTATGTATGGGTACTGGATCTGCTTCAGATATTCCAGCAATTAAAAAAGAAACTGGAAGTAATCAGTAGAAAAAGTCATTGGTTATTAAAGCTGGGTTATAGGTATGAAAGACTTCCCTTATACTTATCCCTACTTTTATGTGTGGGACGTTTCCATCATAAAAAGCAAAAAAAGAAAAAACCTTAAAATGTGTAGCAAGTTAAGCATTAAGCTGGCCTTACGTATCTTCATTTCTTTCTTCTTTCTCTCACCCTCATGACATATTCTGTTCCAGATACACCAAAACCCTTGGTTATCTAATAAAATACACTCACAGCTTATTAACATATTTTATCAAGATCTTAACTAATACTGATCTTGGTATCCTTAAAGTCACAAATAGCCAAAATGTCCATAACCAACCTGAGTGTATTGCTAGTAATGGTCTACGAGAGGCATTTATTTTGAGTTGCAAAGGTTATTGGAACACTACAGACTCCCATTTTCCTGAACAGCTTTCCAATTCTCTTTAATCCTCCCAAACCTTTTCTTATATTGTTTGGTCTTTCTGGGGGGCCCTTCCCCACTTCACTACCTGGCAGACTCCTCCAGTGTTCCTCTCCAATGCTAGGCTCCCTCTGAACCCTTCCTGGCCCTCAGTGGACCCCCTGCCCTTTGCCCCCACCTCCCTTTCTAAGCGGTCTGTTGCTCTCGCCTCTGCTCCCCTGGTTCCTTGCACAGACTTCATCATCACTCTAGGTTGTAATTGTCAGCTGTCTCCACCGCTAAATGGAGAACTCCCTGCTGTGTTTTCTCCACAAGTGTATTACCCAACTTAGCACACAGTAGGTACTCAATAAACTCTTGAAGGAAAAATGAGAAAGGAAGGGAAGGAGCAAAGGAGGGAGGCAGGGATGGGTGGGTAGGGGAAGGGAACGATGATTTATTCTCTCGCTTCTAATTGCAGAGAGAATCCCAAGACGATGTGTGTCCCCAGAGAGCCCAGGAGCATTTTATCCCTCACTGCCCACATCAAACATCTCAAAGAACCTACTGCCTACCCAGCTTATGTCCCATCAAAGCAGACAAGTCTCTAGGCAGATGTAAACCTCCTTCGTAGATCCCCTACTTATCTGCCTCCTCTAATTCTAAAATCAACAACGTCAAAATAGACGGAATTCAATCTCCAGACTTCTGAAGACCTTGGCCTTCTCAGCCCATACCCGGTAGACCACAAGGAGGATGGGCATAGCCATGTTTTCTTCTGGCCCCTCCTGATAGTTCCCACTTGGGAAGGCCTCCAGCAGGATGCTTTGGTGTCTTGCAGGACCTAAGGTCCTGATAGAAGCAGCAAACACAGTTACAGCCACTCTCTCCAGCCCATTACTGGCTCAGGCACTCTAACAGCTCTCAGCAAAAATTACTTCTCCATCACGATGAAGACAGAAGCAGCAGCCACAAATGAATGCCAACTTCTGCAGCACAAGGCTGCAGAGTTAACCCTTGGGAGCCCACAGACCCTGACCCAGAACTCTAATAGCTAGAAATGCCCTGGGTCCCGAAAGGTGCTGGTATCCCTCCCCCAGAGGATGCTCCCACAGCCCTCACAGGACAGCTGTGCCCCTTCAGTTAGCTTACCACCTCTGGCATACCTTCTAAAGCCACTCCTCCTCGGGTCAACTCCATGACCACAGGTTGAGAATCAGTTTTCACTTACAGTATAATTAGGACCTAAAGCTATGACAAACCTTGAGAGTGTACTTAAAAGCAGAGACATTACTTTGCTGACAAAGGTCTGTATAGTCAAAACTATGGTTTTTTCAGTAGTCATGTATGGATGTGAGAGTTGGACCATAAAGAAGGCTGAATGTTGAAGAATCGATGTTTTTTATCTTTGAACTGTGGTGTTGGAGAAGACTCTTGAAAATCCCTTGGACAGCAAGATCAAACCAGTCAATCCTAAAGGAAATCAGTCCTGAATATTCATTAGAAGGACTGATGCTGAAGCTGAAGCTCCAATACTTTGGCCACCTGATGTGAAGAACTGACTCATAGGAAAAGACCCTGATGCTGGGAAAGATTGAAGGTGGGAGGTGAAGAGGACGACAGAGGATGAGATAGTTGGATGGCATCACTTACTCGATGGACATGAGTTTGGGTAAGCTCTGGGAGCTGGTGATGGACAGGGAGGCCTGGCGTGCTGCAGTCCATGGGGTCACAAAGAGTCAGACTTGACTGAGCGACTGAACAACAACAACAGAGCGGTGTTTGAATCTACTTGGCATGCCCAGTCTCCCTCCCCAGAACCAAAGCATGGCCCCTGTGCCCAGCTAGATTTTGTCCCAGGAAAGACATTCCCCTGCCTTTGGGTTTATGGGACAAACACAAAATTAATCTGATACATAGAGAGCAGGGACCATGTTAGTGGGGCTCAGTTGTGTCCAACTCTTTGTGACCCCATGGGCTATACAGTCTATGGAATTCTCCAGGCCAGAATACTGGAGTGGGTAGCCTTTCCCTTCTCCAGGGGATCTTCCCTACCCAGAGATCAAACCCAGGTCTCCCACATCGCAGGTGGATTCTTTACCGCCGAGCCACTAGGGAAGCTCTGGAATCAGGCAAACCCAGGTCCAAATGCTGACTCCATCCCTTGTTAGCTAAGTGGTTTGGGAGAAGGGCTTTACACATGGCACAGTGGTAAAGAATCTGTCTGCCAATGCAGGAGATACAAGTTTGATCCCTGGGTCTGGAAGATCCCCTGCAGAAGGAGATGGCAACCCACTCGAGTGTACTTGCCTAGAAATCCCATGGACAGAGGAGCCTGGCAGGCTACAGTCCATAGGTCACAGAGAATCGGACACAACTGAGCAACTGAGCATGCATGCATACTTGGGAGAAACTTCTCCAAGCCTGATTACTCATCTGTCAAGCCTCTCTTTTTAGCCTCCCTCACCAAGAGTGGTAAATGATACGACATATAAATCACCCAGGGCCTTTTGTAGTAGCCATTATGGCTCTTGACCCTAATGAGTGGTTTTTGTGATCAGTCCAGAGGAACAATAAAAGCTGAGCCTTACCGAGAGCTTGCATTAACAATAGCACTGATCTGTGCCAGGCACTGTCCAGATGCTAGACATACACTGTATTAACTCATGTAATCCTCATAACAATCTTAAAACTATTATGCCTCCTATTTTATAGATGACAAACCAAAGCACCATGATGCTAAATAGTCTGCCCTAATTCAAACAGCTATTAAGCAATGGAATCGGGATTCAAATTCAGGTCACCTGACTTCAAAATCCAGCTCTTCATGGCCACACCACTCCGTCTGTTAGAATACACCAGCAACCTGTGCTTTCACAGTCACATGGGTACGCATACCACACTCCTATCCCACTGTCACGAGAAGCCCATGCACCACAAATGGAGGGTGATCCCTACCCACCCCAACCACAGGAAGCCTGAGCACAGCAATGAAGACCCAGCACAGCCAACAATAAAAGTTAATTACTTTTTAAAATAAAAATGCTTAATTATATGATATATGAGGGCTTCCCAGGTGGCACAGTGGTAAAGAATCCACCTGCCAATGCAGGAAATGCCAGAGAAACAGGTTTGATCCCTGGGTCAGGAAGATCCCCAGGAGTAGGAAACGGCAAGCCATTCCAGTATTCTTGCCTGGGAAATCCCACAGATAGAGGAGCCTGGTGCGCTACAGCCCACGGGGTCGCATAGAGTCGGACATGACTGAGCACGCACATACTCGTTATATGAATTTCACCGCAACTTTTTAAAAACAAAAGACATAAAGGCTCCCTAGACCCACCCTGGGAGAAGGCAATGGCACCCCACTCCAGTACTCTTGCCTGGAAAATCCCATGGATGGAGGAGCCTAGTAGGCTGCAGTCCATGGGGTCGCTAAGAGTCCGACACAATTGAGCGACTTCACTTTCACTTTTCACTTTCATGCATTGGAGAAGGAAATGGCAACTCACTCCAGTGTTCTTGCCTGGAGAATCCCAGGGACCAGGGAGCCTGGTAGGCTGCCGTCTATGGGGTCACACAGAGTCGGACACAACTGAAGCAACTTAGCAACAGCAGCAGCAGCAGACCCACCCTGAGGAGTTGCCCATTCTACTGTGAGCTGTTGAGGACAGAGAGCCCATCCAATGTCTCATCCCAGCCGCAGGGTCTGGGGCAAGAGACAAAGAGCACAGCGCTGGGGCCAGAGAGACAGGGCAAAGTCTGCTGTTCACTGGCCCACAATCCAACAGTGTCCAGGAGACAGGTCCAGGGACCCTTGGGAGGGCGTTTTCAAGGGCTCCCTTCTGGATATGATCACCATCAACTGGAAACTGTGTGTGCCCAGTCGTATCTGACTCTTTGTGACCCCGTGGACTGTAGCCCACCAGGTTCCTCTGTCCATGGGATTTTCTAGGCAAGAATACTGGAGGGGGTTGCTATTTCCTTCTCCAGGGGATCCTCCCCACCCAGGGATTGAATCTGGGTCTCTTGCATCTCCTGCACTGGCAGGCGGATTCTTTACCACCAAGCCACCTGGGAAGCCTGAGGATCACCACAGCCAATTGGAAACAGTAGGTGGGGGAAGAACAGGGCCAGGGACAAAGCATTCTAATTGCCCCAGCTTAATGCAGACTTTGCTCAAGTCCTAAAATCAAGCAGGTGTCACCTACCCTGTGAAGGATCATGCCCCCGCCACAAGTCACATTCCTAAGGGCCCAACACACCGGAAAGGAGAAGGGATTCCACCCAAGACATTTCAAAAGGATGCACTTCTCTGACTGTCCTGCCTTCCTTTCTTCACTCCTCTGACCCGAGAGACCCCAGCCCAGTGGGAACATGCCAACTTCTCCAAAGCCAGGAGTTTATTTGCAATGTAAAGACAATGGTCTCCATTTCTCTTTCTGAGGACCTTCCAGAATGTTCTGTTGTCACTGGCAAAGCCCACTGACAATTCCCCGGAAATAAAAATAGAATCTGGTAATAAAAAAGTCTAACCTTTTTTCCCCTTGGTGCTTAGTCTTAGTTCCATTTGCTCACAGGTGCTTAGGCCCCTGTGCAGGGGCCTCCATCCCCACTTCTCAAACCAGAGTTCCCAGGGCCAGACACCTCAGCTCAGCGGGCCGTGTGCAGAAGCACTGCTCACAACGCTGCAATTCAGGATGGCAGTCCAGGCCGTGTGACGACACCTGGGACCACCAGGAGCCGCGAGCAGGCACAGCTGCTCGGGAGAACTCCACCTCCCTCTCTGCTGCCGAGATCCCTATAAAGCATGCACCACTCCTGGCCTGGTCCCTAGGGAAAGCGGGGAGCAAGTGCTCTATTTTATATTTTTTTGGCCATACCACGTCATACCCCTTGCAATGGAAGCACAGAGTCTTAACTACTGGACCACCGAGGAAGAATCAAGTTTACCTTTGCTTCTAAACCAAGCTCAGTCTCACTCTATTGGCCTGAGTGATGCCAGGCAGAAGCACTCTTGTCTGGGACCTACTTGGGGCATCTGTAACACTGCATCCCCAAGAGTCCAATGTACACCAATGTCCTCTCCTGTTTAGATGCTGTTTAAGCTAGGGAGTTGGGGAAAGCAAGAAGGATGATTACAGAGCCTAGGGACCTAGACATCTATAGTGGATACTTGCTGGTGGTCCACAGTTGAACCACCGAGCCCCTCTTTCCTCTCCTACCCTCAGTCCACATGACCTAGTAGACTCCCATAGGCAAACTTTATTCAACCTAACTCAGCTACCCTGGCCACAGTAGATTGAACCAAGAGTGAGCACATGACTTAAGCTAGCCAATCAGAGACCTCTCCTTAAGAAATCTAGCGCTATGAGCATGAGAACTGCGTCTCTCCATAATGCTCTGGGTACATGTATAAATGTGAGAATGGAGGGACAGCCATGTTTCACAGCCTGTGATCTGTTCTGTGGTCAGCTACTGATGAAAGAGTCCCAGATGGTCTACACATCCTGACATTCATGTCCATATATAATCCCCTCCCCTTGATTGTGGGCTGGACCTAATGACTTGCTTCTTACAGACAGACTGTGGGGAAAATGATGTCACTTCTTGAGATTAAGTTATAAAAAGCTACAATTTTCTTCCATATTGCTCCCTTTCTCTCCAGCTCTTCACATTTGCCTGCTCTGATAGTAAACGCCACATATTATGAGCTGCCCCAAGCAGCACACGTGGCCAGGAGTCAAGGACTGCTTTCTGCCACCAGCTAGCAAGGACCTAAGGTCCAACAACTGTCTAGGAACTGAATCTTACCAACAGCCATGTGCTGAGTTTAGATCCTTCCCTAGTTGAGCCTTGAGGTGACCACAACTCTGGCTAGCCATCTTTGATTACAGCCTACAAGAAGAAGAAGACCCAGCTAAGCTACACCAGGATGCCTAACCTGAAAACTGTTGATACCATAAATGATGTTTTAAGGCATTAAGTTTTGGGGTAATTGGTTACACAGCAACAGATAACTAATACATGGTCTGAAAAGGAGGAGAAAGGAGAGCCACGCTGAAGAAAGAAGAGAAAGAAGCAGATAAATATAGAGAAGGAGAAATGACAGAGGGAAACTTGGTAGTCAGAGATCCCCACAGATTGGAATGGATGTGGGGAAACTCACCAGAGGCGATTGCTGTTGTTCAGGCAAGAGATGAAGGTGGTTTACAGTGCATGCTAAATTGCTTCAGTCATGTCTGACTCTTTGCAACCTTATAGACCATAGCCTGCCAGGCTCCTCTGTCCATGGCATTCTCTAGGCAAGAATACTGGAGTGGGTTGTCATGCCCTCCTCCAGGGGATCTTCCCAACCCAGGGACTGAACCAACAGCTCTTACATCTCCTGCATTGGCAGACAGATTCTTTACCTTCCTAATAAAGGAAGCCCTAGTTTACAGTAAGGGGGAGGCAATATCCCTTTCTGTGATTGAGAAGAGGTGAAGGGAGGAAAATGATCAGGGAGAAAATCCATAGATGAGTTTTATTTGAACATATGGCCAGTTAATAGCTCATGACATAATTGAACTCCGCAAACATGTATTGAACTGTGTTGGGGCTCTTTCAGCACTGCAAAGATGAGGAAGATGAGTTCCTTGTCCCCAAGGTGCTCACAGTTTAGGGGAAGAAAATCAAGATGATCCAATGTATAATGTGCTACATTTGGCCTGTGAGCAGAGAGTTATATGTTGAAGAGAAAAGGGAATGATTAACCATGTCTCAGAAGACAGAGAGGCTTCTCAGAGGGGTCATCAACATGGGCCTGATGACACCTATAGGAAAATGCATTTCTGTTCAGTAACAGGACATAAAAAGAATTCAAAGGAATAAAATGAATGCGTTTCTAGGTTCCTTGTACTCTTCCTTGTCTTGAGGGCATAATAAAACAAGTCTTTCTTCCAGTTAGGGGAACATCGGGACTTAGATCAAAGGAGTGAAGGGAGACTGTGAGGCAATCTGGATGGTTCCTCTGCCTCACAGATGGTAGCCTCTGCCCACTTTGAAAAAAACGGATCAAGGCATGAGCTTTTATGGAAAAACAGTAGGCTTGACTGAGTCACAGCTATGAGTGGAGGCTCTGGAGACAGACAGACTTAACTGCTCCCAGCTTATCCAGAACCCGCCCTTTATCAGCTATGAGACCCTGGCCAAGTTGCTTAACCTCTCTCACCAAGCCTCATTTTCCTCAGTGTGAAGCAGTGCACGCATGTTAAGTTGGTGCAGTTGTGTCTGACTCTTTGCAACCCTGTGGACTGTACCCACCATGCTCCTCTATCCATGGGGATCCTCCAGGCAAGAATACTAGAGTGGGTTGCCATGCCCTCCTCCAGGGGATCTTCCTGATCCAGGGGTCAAACCCACATCTCTTAAGTCTTCTGCGTTGGCAGGCAGGTTTTTTACCACTATAATGATTCGACTAAATAATATTCCAGTGATCCACAAATACATTTTCTGAATCTAAAGAATTTTCTAAAACTATATTTTTAATGTACAAGTTCTCAATTGGGTAGTAAGAGTAAAAATATAATATTAATATATTCTAGATCATCTGGTTGATTACCTTATAACTAAATCCTGCTGGGAAAGTTCAGTATCAAACATTTTGATGCCATTTGCACAAATGTTGTCACCAGTGACCTCTTGGGCTGGTAAGAAAGAAGAGGGATACAGACCAACAGAGACAGAGATGCTTAATATGTAAATGCTGCTTTGAGTTGAAGATGGGCCAAGTAATGTCACATCACACTGTACAAAAGGAAGCTTCAGAGTGGTGCAGTGGTTAAACAGAGAAATTAGTGAGAGAACTGAGTCATGACCGAGCACGAGGGAGCAGTGATGTGACCAAAGAACCTGCACCACAGTCATCCACCACAGTTCACAGTATGAAGGGCTAGTCTCAGCAAACAGCATCATCTGTCACATTAAATAAATGATGCTGGTTTACATTGTTTGGGGTTGTACTTTTGTTTGCATTTAATTTATAAATTTCATTTTGTTTTATAGTTGTTTGAACATTGTAAGCATAAGAATCTGAGACCTAGTTGTCTTCAACACATATTTATAGAACAAAATGATAAAAGTAACTTAAATCTAAATTTATTTATTTTAATTGGAGGCTAATTACTTTACAATATTGTATTGGTTTTGCCATACATCAACATGAATCCGCCACGGGTGTACACGTGTTCCCCATCCTGAACCCTGCTCCCACCTCCCTCCCCATACCATCCCTCTGGGTTATCCCAGTGCACCAGCCCCAAGCATCCTGTATCCTGCATCAAACCTGGACTGGAGGTTCATTTCTTATATGATGTTATACATGTTTCAATGCCATTCTCCCAAATCATCCCACCCTCGCCCTCTCCCACAGAGTCCAAAAGACTGTTCTATACATCTGTGTCTCTTTTGCTGTCTTGCTTACAGGGTTATCATTACCATCTTTCTAAATTCCATATATATGCATTAGTATACTGTATTGGTGTTTTTCTTTCTGGCTTACTTCACTCTGTATAATAGGCTCCAGTTTCATCCACCTCATTAGAACTGATTCAAATGTATTCTTTTTAATGGCTGAGTAATACTCCATTGTGTATATGTACCACAGCTTTCTTGTCCATTCATCTGCTGATGGACATCTAGGTTGCTTCCATGTCCTGGCTATTATAAACAGTGCTGCGATGAACATTGGGGTACATGTGTCTCTTTCAATTCTGGTTTCCTCAGTGTGTATGCCCAGCAGTGGGATTGCTGGATCATAAGGCAGTTCTATTTTCAGCTTTTTAAGGAATCTCCACACTGTTCTCCATAGTGGCTGTACTAGTTTGCATTCCCACCAACAGTGTAAGAGGGTTCCCTTAAATTTAAATTAAAACAAGAAAATATATTTCAAAAAGAACAGGAAAAAAAAAAGTAACTTAAATCAACTCAAGGAGCCCAAGAAACAACATTTTTCCTTGAAAGGGAGGCCATCGATTAGTTCAATGGCAGAATAGATAATACATAGGAAAGCATCAACCAACTGGCAGATGAATAAATTTATTCAAAATGAAGAACCAAGATAAATAAAATGAAAAAAAAATGAACAGAGCCTTTTGTGTTAATAGAATCCCAGAGAGAAAAAATAGTATGCTGCTGAAAATTTTTTGAAGAAATAATGGCTGAAAACCCCTCAACCTGGAAAAAAGAAATAAACATACAAACTCAAGAAGCTCAGAAAATTCAAAAAGGGATAAACCCAAAGAAATCTATGCCCAAGTGCATCAGAATCAAATTGCTGTAATACAAAATAAAAGTCTTGAAGGCAATCAGAGAAAAACAACACAGCAGCTATAGGAAAAGAGTGATTCAATGGCTGTGGATTTGTCTTGAGAAACCATGGAAACCAGAAGGAAGTGGCATACCATTTTTAAGGTGCTGAAAATAAAGCACTCTCAACTGGGATTTCATACTCATCAAAAATTATCCTTCAGAATTTAAGATAAAGACCTCCTCAGATGAAGAGAAACTAAGATGCCAGCTGATACACTCTAGAAGAATTGTTAAAGGATATTTCTCAGACAGAGGGAAGCAATACCAGAAGAAAAATTTGGAACATCAGAATGAAGGAAGAGCCTCAGAAAGGGTAAATATCTGGTTAGGTATAATAAGCTATTCTTCATCTCTTAAGTTCTTTAAAATATATTTGATGACTAAAAGCAGAATTATAACACCATCTGGTGAAGCTTTTAGTGTATGCAGATACATTACGTAAGAGAATCACAACCTAAAATCAAGAGAATAGAGGGACTGATGTGGCAAGATTCCTCCATTCCACCTGAAGTGGGAAAATATTGACTTAGTAGTTTGTGAAAAGGTAAGACTGTATATTGTAATCCCTAAAGCAACCACTAAAAGTAAAGTACAAAGAGATAAACTCAAAAATAAAGAAATGTAAATGAAACACTAAAAATTAAATTGTCTAAATAGAAAAAAGAAATAAACATACAAATTCAAGAAGCTCAGTAAATCCAAAAAAGGATAAACCCAGAGAAATCCATGTCCAAATGCATCATAATCAAATTGCTGTAAACTAAATACAAATTAAAAGTCCAAAATAAAATAAAATAGAAAAGGGAATCAGAGGAACAAAAAGGCAGTACAATCTAGAAAACAAATAATAAAATTGTATACCTAAAGAAAAACTTACCAATAATTACATTAAGTAAAAATTATCTAAACACACAAATTAAAAGAAATATTATCAGAATACATTTTTAAACCCATAACACAACTATGTGCTATCTATAAGAAACTTATTAAAAATGAAAAGAAGAGGAAAGACACACAATGCAAACACTATAAAAAGGTCATAGTATTATATCAACATCAGACAAAAAATATTTCAGAGATGTGAAAATTACTGAGAGTCATCCACCAGAAGAAATAGCAATTCTAAGTGTGTATCTAACAAGAGAGCTTCAAAACACGTGAAGCCAAAACTAATAAGAACTGAAAGGAGAAGTAAGCAACTCTATAATTATAGCTGGAGACTTCAACACTCTTAATAATTAAAACCAGTAAACAGAAAACCAACAAGAACATAGAAGAACTAAACAACATCATCAGACTAGATCTACAATAATTGACATTTACACAGCACTTCACCCCACAATAGGAGAATATTCATCCTTCTCAATACAGCACTCCACTCAAGAATAGCAGAATATACATTCTTGGAACATTCACAAAGATAGACCAAATCATGGGTGATGAAATAAACCAGCAAATCTAAAAGAACTGAAACTATTTAAATGATGTTCTCTGACCATAAAGAATTAAATTGATTAGGAACAGAAAAAAACAGGAAAATCTCCAAATACTTGGAAATTGAACAATAAACTTCTAAATAATCCATAGGCCAAACAAGAGTCTCAAGGGAAATTAGAAAATATTTTTAACTAAACAAAAGTGAAAACACAACACATCAAAATTTGTGAGACATAGCTTAAGGCCATAGTTCTGGGGAAATTTATAGCATTAAGTGATTATATTAGAAAACAATCAAGGTTTCAAGTCAATCACTTAAGTTTCTACTCTAAGAAATTAGAAGAATGAAATAAACAGAGAGCAAAGCAAAAGAAAAGAAACAATAAAAATTGAAGAAATCAGTAATAAAGATTGAAGAAATAAATGAAATTGAAAACAGGAAAAATATAAAGGAAATCAATACAAAGAAAAGCTGGTTATATGAAAAGATGAATAAAATTGAAAATTTTTTAGAAAAAAAAAAGAGAATACAAATTATCAATATATAAATTTTAAAAGGGGCTATCACTATAAACCCCACAGATATTACAATGATAGTAAGGGAACACTATAAACAATTATCCACATATAAATTTGACAACTTAGATAAAATAACCAATTTTTCAAAAACCACAAACTACTCAAAACTCTCCCAAGATGAAATATATAATCCAAATAGAACTATAACTATTAAAGAATTTATATTTAAAATCTTTCCCCCAAAATAACCCACAGGACTAGATTATTTCACTGGCAAATTCTACCTTTTAAAGAAGAAATAATCTAGACAATCTCTTCCTGAAAATAGGAGAGAACACTATGTTTCAATTTATGAAGTTAGCATTACCCTGACACCAAAAGTCAAACACAGTACTCCCTGCCTCAAAAAAGAGAAAAGAAAGAAAGAAGAGAAAAGAGAAGAAAAAATAAAAGTGGAAACAATATCTCTCATGAACACAGACACAAAATTTTCAAAATATATTAGCAAATTAAGTTCATGAGAATACAGAAAGAATAATACACTATAAACAAGTGAGGTTTATCCTGGAAATTCAAAGATGGATTGATATTTGAAAGTCAATCCATGCAATCCCCTAAATCAACATTCTAAGAAGAAAAACCTCATGATAATACCAATTGATGCAGAAAAGCATTGGACAAAATTCAATATATAATCATTTTTTTTAATCCCAGCAAACTAGGAATATAAGGGAACTTTCTCAACCTAACAAACGACATCTACAAAAAACCTACAGCCTACAGCTAACGTCACACTTAGTGGAGAAAGACTGAATTCTTCTCCTTTAAAGAAGAAGATATACTCTCACCAGACCCATCAACATCATACTGGAAATTGTAGTTAGTGTAACTAGGCAAGAAAAAGAAATAAAATACGGATTGAAAAGGAAAAAAATGTCTTTCTTCACAAACAACATAATTTTCTAAATATACAATCCTGAGAAATCAATAACAATAACAGCAAAATTCCTAGAAACAATAAGTAAGTTTAACAAGGTCACAGGTCACCAGGTCAACACACAAAAATCAATCATAGTTTTAAACACTGAAGGCAGGAGGAGAAGGGGAAGACAGTGGATGAGGTGGTTGGATGGCATCACCGACTCAATGGACATGAGTTTGAGCAAGCTCCGGGAGTCGGTGATGGTCAGGGAGGCCTGGTGTCCTGCAGTCCATGGGGTTTCAAACAGTCGGACACAACTGAGCGACTGAACTGAACTGAAAAATACATACCATTTTCATATTTCAAGAAACATTAAATACTTAAGCATAAATCTAAAGAATATACAAAGGATATATGTGCTGAAAAGAGTACAAAATGCTAATGAAAGAATTCAAATTTGGCCTAAATAAATGGCAAGCATGGGGTCACAAAGAGTCGGACACCACTGAGAGACTGAACTGACTGAAATGGCAAGATATACCATGCTCATGGACTGGAAAATTCAATGTAGTAAAGATATTCATTTTTCCAGCTAGATCTATAGATTCATATAATTTCAAAGTTCCACCAGGATTTTTTCTATAGATTTGGGCAAGCTAACTTTAAAATTTATATGGAAAAGCAAAGAAACTAAAATAGTCCTATGGACTGACTGTGTACTCCTAAAATTCGTATGCTGAAACCCTAATTGTCAGTGCGATGGTATTTGGAGACGGAGATTTAGGGAGGTAATTAGGTCATGAGAGTGGAGTCCTGATAATGGAATTACTGCCCTTACATGAAGAGACAAGAGAGAGCTTGCTTCCTCTCTTTCTTTCTTCCATGTGAAGAATATATCAAGAAGGCAATCAACTATGAACCAAGACGGGGGCTCTCACCAGGACCCAGCCATGTTGATTCCCTAATCTCAAACTTCCAACCTCCAGAACTGAAAACTAAATGTTTGTTGTTTAAGCCATTCACTCTATGGTATTCTGTTATAGCAGCCCAGACTAAGGAAGACAAATAAATAAATCAATTTTGGAAAATGAAGAGTAAGATTGGAGAAGTCATACTACCCAAATTTTGTTAAAGTTATAGCAGTCAAGACATGGAATTAGCAAAGAAATAGACATATACATATCAGATGAATTAGAATAGAGTCCAGAAACAGCCCCACAGAAACATGGCAAACTCATTTTTTTAAAACAAAGGTGCAAAAGCCATTCAGTGGGGAAAAGACAGTGTTTTCAGCAAATGGTACTGCAACAATCATGTAAAACCCAACCACACTAAAAAAAAACTTCACACCATATAAAAAAAATAACTGGATCATATATCTAAATATAAAACTACAGAGCTCACTTTGGCAGGACTAAAATTAGAACAATATAGAGAAGATTAGCATGCTTGACTTAGTATGAATAGAATACTAGATTTCTAATTAAAAAATAGATATGCAACAAGCACCAAAGGGTTACTGTAGAGCACCGGGAACTATAGTTGATATCTGGTAATAACGTGTGATGGAAAATAATTTCAAAAATAATATATGTGTATTTGTATAACTGAATCACATTGCTGTGCACCTGAAACATTGTAAGCTAACTACAATATATATAACTACAATATATATACAAAATATATCTATATTTTAAAAGACAAAAAAAATAAAACTACCAAACTTCACCAAAGGCATAGGTAAAATCTTTGAGATATGAAGTTAGGCAAAACATTCTTAGATATGACACCAAAGTATAAATGCATAAAGGAAAAAAATTGAAAATCAGATTTCTTCCAAACTAGAAACTCTGATCTGCAAAAGACACTATCAAGAGAATGAAAAGACAAACTATTTTCAAATCATATATCCAACAAAGGACTTGTATCCAGAATAAGCAAAGAATGTTCAAAACTCAACAAGAGGAAAACAAATAACACAATCTAAAAATGGGCAAAGGACTGAAATAAACACTTCATTAAAGAGGATATGTGGATGTCAAACAAATATTTAGCATTATTAGCCATTGTGTGCCTGCATGCATGCATGCTAAGTCACTTCAGTCACGTCCAACCCTTTGCAGCTCTATGGACTGTAGCCTGCCAGGCTCCTCTATCCATGGGATTCTCCAAGCGCAAATACTAGAGTGGGTTGCCGTGCCCTTCTCCAGGGGATCTTCCCAACCCAGGGATCAAACCTATTTCAATTGCATCTCCTGCATTCTTTACCACAGGCAGATTCTTTACCACTAGCACCATCTGGGAAGCCTGTTCTTTGGTGGAAGGACCCCGAATAGGTGTCTCCACATTTTCTTGGCCTCTTGGTAGTAAAATGTCTGCCAAAGCCACATCATTAATCAATGAATTTCCACTGTAGGAAGCAGGAGGGCAGGATGAACAGGAAGATCCCACCCACCCACCAGCTTCACATCAAGAAGAAAGCAGGTGTCAGACAGAATAGAGAGATACTTTTTGTCTGCCTTCTCATATCAGGGAGTGAAAATGCCAGAACTATCCCCAACATGTTCCCTTTTCATCTCATTGGGCAGAACTGATCACTTGTTCACTCTAAGATCAGGACCTGGGCCCACCTCCCCAGAGATCACAGGAACTGAAACCTGAACAAACTGAAGATCCTACTGGCAAAGGAGAAAAGGAGGGGATAAACTGTCATGGTTCTGCCCAAGGTCACCCAGCTGATAAGTGCAGAAGCCAGATCTCAAACCCAAAACTGTCTGGCAGCCAAGCCAGTGCTCTCAGTCTCTGTCCATTGCTCTTTGGGATGCAGGTGATGTTGTGATCAGCTCCCTCTCTAAGGCAGCATGCCAGGAGGGCTAGTGGAGATTGCACTGCTAATGACGACGCAAGCCTTAGAAGAGAGAGCAGAGCAGGATGCTCACGGTGAACCAGCGTCCGGGTCATCCTGAACCTGCTTACCTGACGCAGGGGAAAGCATGTCTGTGAAATCTCCATCTTCCTGTGACTCTGTCTCCCTTGGCCTCTCCCCACTGGCCTCCATCTTCGTCTTTGAACAGGCCCTTAGAGACTCTAAAGGGAAACAGAGCTGGGTAAGGGAGCTGTAAAAGTCTGCCTCTCTGCCTTGCCCCCTGACCCAGCCACTCTGGGTTGCTCCCTTAGCCCTGTTCATTCTGCTCCCTGCTGGTTTCCCCAGGGTCCCTGATATCCAAAATAACTCCAAAGTCACCATATGTGACTCTATTGCAAGTGTACCCTCCCTTAAAGTGAGGGCTGCAAACTGTATTTCAATGAGAAAATAAATTAGCAAGTAATAAATTGTCCCTCCTTTCTCTGTGTTCCTAGTGGGCCTTGAAATTAGCAAGAACCAAATGTCACATTAATTTCACTGTCAGGAGCCAGCACTAAGGGTGACATCATAGTGTCCCCTGGGACTGGAATCCACTAGCCTGGGTGAGAGGTAGGCCAGCCTCAGGCCCTGAAGTGGACCAGTTGGGAAAAGAAAGTGGACACTCTTCGTGAACAGATCCCATGCCAAGTCCTGTTGTGTTTTGTCCTGGGCTGTCTTCCAAGAGGAGAGAGCTGGGTCTCTAAAAAGTTAAAGGTATTATGGTTTTGGGTGCCAGCATAAATAGATCTGCCCACACCGGTTATGTTCCCAACATGCTGCTTGTACCTCCAGCCCCGTTTCAGGAGGCCTTGTAGGCAAAGAGCATCTTGTTGTATCTAAGTGGTGGTCTCTCCATTCCCAAACAATTTCTGCTACAGTATTGAGTGGGACAAGGAAGGATTAGCAAATCCGAGGATTATCTGAGCAATAAAGATATACTGCCATAGGCCTTTTCATTTGGAACTCAGTCCTGGTCAATATCAACATCTTACGGCAAGTCGATAAATCCCAGTATCAACCGCAGTAGAAGACATGTCAATGCCTGCTGCCGGCAACTTAGTTTATGGTGAATCAAGACCTCGAACGAGGCTTTAAATTTGCTGATGCCTTTTTCTGTGGGGTTTGTCGCGGCTCACCCAGCCAGATCGATTCGATGCGTTGTGCTGGGGAAGAGGAAAAGGTCTGTGGCTCTCAGAGTATTAGCAAGTTCATTTCACGCTGATGCTGTGACAGAGGCCAGGGGAGGGTTTACAGAGTCTGGCATTCATCAAGCCGCTGGTCTCACCCACGACATCCCTCAGGCTTGCAGCAGAGAGACAGGGAAGGGAAGGGCTGACGGCTGGCAGTTCATGGGAAAACTGTGGCTTTCCTCGAGAGGGGGGTGTGGAGTGAACAGCAGACAGGATCCAGAGGCTCCCATGACTCCCCCAGCCAGGAGAGGACTGGAGCTAGTTGGGACAAAGGGCACGTTTTCCTTCCCAGAGAGTCTGGGGCAGACTGACTGCAAAGATGGCCCTAATTTTCCATCTTTCCCACATCCCTTGCAATGTGACTTGGTACTTTCCCTCATCAAGAAGTTAAATCTCCAACAAGGACCTACATGGGACTCTGTTTAAGGTTATGTGGCAGCCTGGATGGGAGGGGAGTTAGAAGGGGAATGGATCACATGTATATGCACGGCTGAGTCCCTTCACTGTCCACCTGAAACTGTTACAACACTGTTCATCGGCTATTTATCAGCTGTTGTTGTTGTTGCTGTTCAGTCGATAAGTTGTGTCCAACTCTTTGCAACCTTATGGAATATAGCACACCAGGCTCCTCTGTCCTCCACTGTCTCCCAGAGTTTGCTCAGATTCATGTGCATTGAGTCAGTGATGCTATCCAACTGTCTCAGCCTCTGCTGCCCCTTCCCCTTTCTCCTTCAATCTTTCCCAACATCAGGGTCTCTTCCAATGATGCGAAGTCAGCTCTTCGTAAAATCAGGTGGCCAAAGTATTGGAGCTTCAGCAACAGTCCTTCCAATGAATATTCAGAGTTGACTGCCTGTAGGATTGACTGGTTTGATTCCCTCTTTTTTGTTCAGTTGCTAATCAGCTATATCCGAATACAAAATGAAAAGTTTCTTTAAAAAAAGAAAAAGTTAAATCCATTTCCCTGTTCTTTGAATCTAGGCTGCCTTGTAACTTACTCTGATCAATAGAATGTGGGCCACAACATCTTAGCTCAGGCTAGGCCTCAAGAGGCCTCTCTCCTCCCCCTTCCTTCTCCCCTACCCCTCAGGAGAAGATCAGCCAGTCTTCTGGAGGTGGGGGGAGAGAGCCAAGTCTCCCCAGCTAAGGTCATTCTGGACCAATCAGCCTCCAGTCAACCTGACCACAGATGCTGAGCCCAGCTGAGCCCAGCCCAGACCAGAGGAGCTGTGCAGACGATCCATAAAACTAAATGGTTTATAAGCGATGATAAACAGTTATTGTTTTAACTCAGCAAGGTCTGGGGGGTGGGATGGTTTTTTATGTAGCATTACTATGTCAATAGGTAACTGATAAGAGTTCATCCAATGGTTTTAGTAACCAACCAAAGTAACGCCCAGGGAAATCACCCTAGTCCCTGAACTTTGGGGCTCCTGACCCTCTGCGGACCAGAGTTCTACCAGTTGGTGCTAAAAACCTGAAGTATGTACACTCTACCCCTGCAACAAAAACTCCACACGGCCAGTCCACGCCTTTCTCAAAGAGACTGCCATCAAAAGGCCATTCACATTTCCCAATGTAACTTAAGTCCTAGGGTTAAAGGTAACAATCTCCAAGACAACCAGGCCAGTTTTAGCTCCAGGATTCTAGACAACACTGCTTTTTTTTCTAGAATGGACAGACAAATACCATCTTGCCTCAACCTCCGCAGTCTGCCTGAGTCATTGAACTATTTTGTGTAAATGGCAAGGGTCATGATTGGCTAAAAAAAATGGGGGTACTTGTATTTCTATTGTTCCTATAAATAAATGATCAGAAATGTAATGTCTTCAACAATACAAACATGTTATCTGACTGCTCTAAAGGTCAGAAGTCTGACATGGGCCTCAGGAAGCCACAATGTGGTGTGGTGTGGTGTGGTGTCAGGGCCACCTTCCTTTCCAGAAGTTCTAGGGGAAAATCTGTTCCTTATTTTCCCAGATTCTAGCAGTTGCCCTTACTCCTTGGCTCATGGCCTCTTCCTCCATCTTCAAAGTCAGCAACGATGGATAGAGTCCTTCTCATGTCACAGCTCTCTGACCCACTCTCCTCCCTGCCTATTTTACTTTTAAGGACTTGGTTTATTAAATTGGACCCAATCAGAATGGAATCATATATTGTATGATTCCATTTATACAAAGTGTGTAGACCAGGCACATAATCCAAGATAATAACCATCCCAAAATGCAAGAGTCAGACAAAACTTAGGGACTAAACCACCAACCACCAATCATATCTTCCAACTCCCATTATAAAGTAACATAGCTACAGTTTCCAGAGATTAGGACATGGACATCTTATTCTGCCTATCACGATTCCACTGTAACTTTGTATAACAAAGATTGAAAGATAGGAACTTTTTGTTTTTCTCCATAGAACTGCCTGTTAGAAAAGAAAGGAGGGATTGAAATGAACCAGGATCCACAACGCTCTGTAAGTTGTCCCCAGAGTTGCAGGGCATCCCTCCCTCCATGAAACAGTGGTCTTACTGCTGAGGAAGCAGGATCTGGCTCCTAGTTCGAAGGCAGCATTAGATACCTTAGCCCACAAGGAACACAGATCCTCATGATGCTGTAACCCCACACAGAACTGTCTGAAACTGTTGATGCCCCTTGTGGCAATTTCAAGGCCATTCAGGAGCCACGGCAGACTATGCAACCAACAAGGTTTTTCCCCATTCATTGAACTCTGTGCTAAGAGCTGAGGGGTTGCAGGGGAGACGGAAAGGGTGGAACGAATGGAGAGAGTAGCAGGGAAACATGCACACTACCATATGCAAAATAGATAGCCAGTGGGAATTAGCTGTACGACTCAGGGAACTCAGACCAGGCTCTGTGACAACCTAGAGCGGTGGGATGGGGTGGAAGGTGGGAGTGAGGTTCAAGAGGGAGGGGACTTCTGTATACTTGTGGCTGACGCATGTTGATGTATGGCAGAAACCAACATAGTATTGTAAAGCAATAATCCTTCAATTAAAAATAAACAGATGTTTAAAAAAGAGTTGAGGGGTTGCAGAGATGGATCTGAAGAGATTCTGCCTGCAAAGGAACTACAGACTATAGATTATACAGAACAGGTATTTATTTATGTATTAGCCACGCCACGTGACATACCGGATCTTAGTTCCCCAACCAGCGATCAAATCCATGCCCTCTGCAGTGGAAGCATAGACTTAACCACTGGACACCAGAGAAATACCAGAACAAACATTTAAACACATGACTGTTTCAGTTTTAAAAAAAGAGAAACACATCACAAGAAACAAAGACATAAAATGTGATGGAGGTTCAGAGCAAGAGAAGATGGGAAGAGTACAGATAGGGAGAGGAAGAACATAGAATCATCTGGAAAGGCTTTTTGAAAGAATTTAAGGGAACATAAATTCAAGTTATAAACTTTGTAGTTCAAGTTTTTCTGAAAAGGGAAAAATAGTAAATCTTTTAGGCTTTGTGGGTCATATGGTCCCTGTTAGAACTATTCAGCTCTTTTGATATAGTATAAAACAGCTAAGTAAGTGTGTGAGCATGGCTGGGTTCCAATGAAACTTTATAGAAAGAGGTGGGCCAAACCTGTCAGATCTCCCATTTTAAGCCATGTTGTAGCCATCCACTTGCATAATCATGAAAGAATTTATAGACGATACAATAATTCTTTGGTTAAGCTTTGGTGAATGGATAGAACTTCAATAGGAACGAAGGACAACTCAGAAGTAAAATAAACAATTTTTATGGGATGTTGCAGAGAGCAAGTCTTCAAGAGTTTGAAATAGAGGATTTGGTATGGGAGAAATACTTGAAATACAGCTAGTTTGAGTAGGAGTATTTTATGGAAAGGGCTTTAGCTGGTGGCTCAGGGTAAAGAATCTGCCACCAATGCAGGAGATGTGGGTTTGATCCCTGTGTTGGGAAGATCCCCTGGAGAAGGAAATAGCAACTCACTCCAGTATTCTGGCCTGGGAAATCCCATGGACAGAGGAGCCTAGTGGGCTACAGTCCATGGAGTTGCAAAAGAGTCAGACAGGACTTAGTGACTAAACAACAAGGCCAGATTTTATGGAGAACCTTGATAGGCAAGTAATAAAGTTTTGATGTAAGACGAGAATAAGGGAACCAGTGACAGGTTCTGAGCTGGAAATTATGGCATGCAAATATTTTTCAAATCAGTGAGTCAGTTCAAGGATTGACATCTAGGGCCATGCAAGCAAGCAAAGCAGAGGTCCTGAAGACTGTCTCCACAGGGTTAAAAACTAACCCTTTATTCCCCAGCCAACAATGGTCATGATGCTACCTGCTTCCACACACAACTGGAGCTGGTCTGCACCTCACACAGAGCTGGGCCCAGATTCCCAGAAGTTTCAAGGTGCCCATCAGGGTCTGGCTTGGTTTCCCCAAAGCCTTGGGTGTTTTTGCCTTCCTGTTCTCTACCAAGGGGACTGTTCCTCCATCTTTTCCCCTGCTGTCTGCTCTGCCTCCTGCATCCCAGGGCCCTCTCACTGCTGGGAATCGCATGTTATCACAAATGAGTTACCAAAGGCTCCGACAAGCTGCTCGTCGCTATCCCCAGCAGGAGAAAAGCAGCCACGACCTGGAGCGGGGACCTTGTTAGAGTCTGTAATGAGCGGACAGGAAAATATATCTCCCTGATTAGAATCCCGAATGAGCTGCTGACGGCGGTGAGCAGAGAAAGGCCAGATTCCAGCTCTTTTCCCCCAGCTGCCCCCATACCTCTCCTTGCTCCCAAGCAGAGCTCCAGGCAGGAAAGGGTTCTTTGCCAGCAGTTAAAACCATAAAGAACAAGCACAAAGCAGCCCCAGACCCCCATCCATCCCTCTTCTCCCTCACCCAGGAGGCTACCTCCCTCCTATTCATTTCTTCCATGCACCCTGATCTCTGCCACCTACTAACATCCTAGCGATGCCACCTGGACCATACATAATCGGTCACAGGTGCCCCCTGGGGCCTGGCAAGGGCCTCACTCAGAAAGAAATAGAAATGCAGGAGAATACAGCATCTGACCAACCACTGGAAACATGAGGCCACAGGCCAAATTCCCACCGCGACCAGTCAGAGTCAAGTCTCCAATGAAAAGATTTTTGCTCATGTTCAATTCAGAGAGTTTTCTGATATCCCCATCTTCTTCTAGTTGACTGATTTTAGAAAGCATCCGGATTAGTTTCAGAGTGAATTGATTCATCACAATGATGGTTTTTTTAGAAGGAAAATAAAAACTCAGAACATATTTGGGGGGTAGTTCATGGTTCAATAAAAACATAATCTTTGGGTTCAGCTTGGGATTCAGGTTGTGCTCATGGTCAAGTCCCTGTGTTGGAGGGACTTGAATTTTTAAAGCTTATGAGGTGTTTATGTAGTCCTGGGTTATGAATTCAAAGGAAGAGAAGATATTTTGCAGTGGCAAGAAAAGAAAGTATTCCAGGATTTGGTGAAATCCCCGTGGGGGTACCTGTGCATCCTGTCTGTTGGATAAAGCCCAGCCTGGCCCCTCTGCCAGGCACCTGGCACTGAAGTGGGCACCTCCCACTTCATTTCGAAGGGACCTCACCACCATCAAGGTCCCTTTGTTGTGTCCACAAGAGAAGCAGGCTTTGACTGTAGGCTAAACCTACAAAACATGAGCACTTTCAGCTCCTGTTAAGCAAATCAACCCTGAATATTCATTGGAAGGACTGATGCTGAAGTTGAAGCTCCAATACTTTGGCCATCTGATGCGAGGAGCTGACTCATTGGAAAAGACCCTGATGCTGGGAAAGATTGAACGCAAAAGAAGAGCGTGACAGAGGATGAGATGGTTGGATGGTGTCATTGACGCAATGGACATGAGTCTGAGCAAACTCCAGGAGACGGTGAAGGACGGGGAAGCCTGACCTGCTACTGTTCATGGATCACAAAGAGTCGGACACAACTTAATGACTGAACAACAACAAGCAAATCAGAACAAAGCAGTGATCATCGACCTTGGCTGTACATTGCCAAGCCTGTACATTGTTCTCTCCCAGGGAACTTTTAAAAATGAGGATATCAGGATCCACCCTCAGAAATGTTGATTTAATTGGTCTGGGGTGTGGTTTGGGTGTTGGGACTTTAAGTGTACATTCAGAGCTGAGGGCTACTGGTAAAGAGTAACGCTTCTCAGACTTCAGTGTATATATGAATAGCCTGGGCTCCTGTTAAAATGCATGTTTTCATTCAATAGGTCTTGGCTAGACCCGAGATTCTGCCTTTCTAACAAGCTCCCAGGGGATGTCCATGCTGGTCTTTGGACCACTATGACTAGAAAAAAATCTAGCTTATCACCCTGAAGTGTTGTTCTATTTATTGGATGATGTATTTGCCAGAACTCTGTCAACCACAATCAGTAGAAATCCAGCTCAAATTGGAATAATCAGAAGGAGGAATTTATTGGTACAAATAAATGGGAAAATTTGAGAGTGGGGCTGGCTTTAGGCTTGGATATTTAGGCAGGAGTTCAGATTATGTCACTAGGACCTTCTGTTTCTATTTTTGCTTTCCCTGGAGTGTGCTCCGTTTTCAGGCAGGTTCACTCCATGTGGCATCAAAGATGTTCCCAACAGTTCCAGACTTACCTCATCCACACAGCTAGCGAAGCCAGAGAAAGGAGCCTGCGGCTGTCTCTCTCACTATCCAAAGAGACCCCTGAATATGACTCATAAGTCCCAGCTTAGGTCAGATTCCCACTGCTGGGCAGGAACAGGCAGTGAACAGCCTCACCTGAAACACAGCTATTGAGGATTGACAGTTTCCCAAGGGAGGCAGGCAGAGCAAACCACATGGGAGCTCGGGAAGAGGACCACAGAACAGATCCTGCTTTAGAGACAGAAATAACATTCCGAGCACATGTTGAATCCCTCCATTTTACAGATGAGAACACTGAGGCTCCGCGTGACTGAGTAACTTGTGCAGGAGCGCTCAGGCAAAGACTAGCAGAGCCACAACCTAAATTCAGGTTTTCCTTTCTGGCAATAACCAGGAAGCCAACCTGAGCTGTCAGAAACAGAGGGACTGGTCCCCGACTAACTCAGTGTTGGGTTTGTTTTGTTTCCAGGCTGGATGCTACATGCCCCACTGGCCGGAGCCAGGGCAGAGAGATCTCCACTCTCCAGGGGCCTCGGGGTGTCCTAGGACAGCGGGGTGATCTGGGCTGGCTCCTCGAGCCTTCGCCCGCCTGCCAGTCCACCAGGCGCCGCGCCCCTGGCAGAGGAGGCTGTGCCCGCTCTCCTGGCCCTAATGATCCGTGACTGCAGCCAGACTCCCGGGGACACTCGACCTTCCTTTGCAAACACAAGGGCCTGGGAGAGAGGGGGAAGGCAGCAGTTTGAGCAGGCCTGTCTGGGAGCCTCCCCTATCCATGGCCCCCAGCAGCAGCTGGCGTGATGTCCCCCACAGGCCCATTCCTAGGTGAGGCGGCTGAGGAAGGGGGCAGCAGGGTCGCGTGCGGGAGGGGACACGCACATACAGAGTCTTGGCCGTGCCTCGGGCCCAGCCACCATTCTGCCAACCCACCCTGCTCCCCACATGAACCATCGGGCCCCAGGCTGCGCCAGCTGTTCTGGGTGGAAGGACATGGAAGCAGCCAAGACTCGCCAACCTCCAGCCATCACTGCCCGTTTCACCGATCCCCAGCTCAGAAAACCCCAGGCTGCCAGCCAACAAGAAAACAGTGGGTCCCATGGCAAACTTCTCATGGTTGTGGGGCTGCCCCTACCTCCTACACAAAGGCTGGGAGTTGCAGCCCAGAGATGGGGTGGCTGGCAGCTCTGGTGGAGGTTTGGGGCTTTGCAGTGCAGGGAGAGGCTGCCCAGCACCCAGACTGTCAGGATCAGGTTAACTTTACTCTCCAGGTTCCATCACCTCCATGCTGACCTTCACCTCCCTGTCCAGCCATCATTCAGCTCACGCTGTGTGGCTTTCTGCTCTGCACTTCTCACTGCCAAGTGTTATATGTTATATGTTTGCTGTCTCTCCCTCACCTGGGCCCCAAGCACTGCTTGCTATATATGCAACACCTACAACCATCCCTGGCCTGCAAAAGACTCAATAATGGCAATGGATTATTGCCGTTGTGTTAATGGCATTGTGTAAGCAATGGCCTCCGCTGAAGACAGCTGCCTGGGCCAAAGTCACACAGGCCCTTCCCAGGTTGGCCCACATCCCTGGACTGAGGGAGGCCCAGCATTGAGGCCTGAGCCCAGACCCCTCTGAAGCTCCAGCACACCCCTGTGAAGGATCTTCGGTCCTGCTCCCGAGCCCCCTGTGGGGTTGGCTGAAGCTGTGTGGTTTTCCTCTACCCTCTCCTGCAGCTGTTCCCTCCTTTCCCCAGGTGTTCGTGCAAGAATGCTCCTTAATATTCATGCTCGATAAACTCAGCCTCAGAGACCACTTCCCAGGAAGCCAGAGCAGTCCAGCACATGTGTGTGGAATGAAAGAGAGAGTTCGACTCTTTACTGTTATCACTGTCACTTCCCCAAAGTACCTCAAACCTGCCTACTTCTCTCCCTGCCCAATGCCACTGCTGTAATTAAAGCCACCACTCTCTCCTGTTTAGAGATGCTGCAAAGCCCACCCCGGATCCCCTAGCCTCCTCTGAGCTCAGCTGCCCAGAGCAGGGCAGCCCACACTGTTACAGACTTGATGGCCCCCAGGGACACTCCGTAAGTGGCACGGATGACCACCCGTTCCCCTCCCCAGGGAGGACCATGCTGAGGCATATTCCACGAGGTTCTCAGAGGTCCTGCACTGAAATCCTGCACTGCCCCCCTTTCACTCTCCCGCCCTTTATTTTTCTCTCTTTTCATCTCAGTTCCCCTGTCCCTTCACTTGTGCTTCCCAGCTAGAAACTAGCAGCACCTAGATCTCGTTCTCAGCACCTGCTTTGGGGAGGAATCCAAACTAATGAGCCTCCTACCTGGCTCCTGGACCTCCGCTTCAGAAGCTGCTTCGAGCTTCTAAAGGCAGTGCTGCAGAGAACCAGCCTTGCAGTTTCCTCCAGGCCACAGGGACTTTGCTGCACAACTGGTCTACTCTTTCACTCAACGGCTCTTGGTTGAGTGCCTACTGCTTCACACATTAGGATATACAGCAAACCAAAGCCGGAAACCCTTCCCTCCTGCACCTGGCATCCGGCCCTCACCTGCCCCAGTCCCTCCTCCTCCCCAGTACAGGTGCTGCTTCTCCTGCCTCACTCCTACTTACCACTGAGGTCTCAGCTCAAAGGTCCCTGAGATCTGACCTGCCTGTGCCCTTCCCAGTCTAATTCCCTCCTGAGAACTGCCCTCCCGGATCTGTTCGATTCCCCTTACTCCTGTCATCAGACCCGTCTCCTCCACCATCACACCCACGAGCACCAGACCATGCCTGCTTCACTCTCACAGTAGCCGAGGCCCTTCGCACTGGGCCTGGCACCTAGAGAATGAATGGATGAACAAATGAATGAACTAGTGGCTTCATTCTTGCGAGTGCCGGGCAGGAGGAGACGTGAGACATTCATCCTTATGGATGGACAAGGAGAAGCAGATAAGGAGAAAAATGTCGCCCATACTGGTGACTGAGATGACCACAAATTTTGGTGTCCTAGACCACTGGGTGGAGAAGGCAATGGCACCCCGTTCCAGTACTCTTGCCTGGAAAATCCCATGGACAGAGGAGCCTGGTAAACTGCAGTCCATGGGGTCGCGAAGAGTCAGGCATGACTGAGCGACTTCACTTTCACTTTTCACTTTCATGCATTGGAGGAGGAAATGGCAACCCACTCCAGTGTTCTTGCCTGGAGAATCCCAGGGACGGGGGAGCCTGGTGGGCTGGCATCTATGGGGTTGCAGAGTCAGACACGACTGAAGCGATTTAGCAGACTTAGCAGCAGCAGCAGACCACTGGGTGACAGCAAGAAAGTTCCTGGGACCCAGAGACAGCAACAAGGGGGAGAAACAGTGAGATGCAGAAAGGCCAGGCCAACACAAGAGACCATTTCTTCCTCTTTCACGATCTCCTAGCCACAGAATGTCAACAATGGAAGGTGTCTCAGAAACCACTGATGCTCTCATTTTATAGGTAAGAAAACCAAGACTCAGAGAGGTGCCCTTGGCCTAGGGAAAGATCCACAGTTAGTGACAAGCCTCCAAAGGAAGAGCGCGTTGCTCTTGCTTGTTAAAATCTGAGGCTCAGCAGGGCCCATCCCAGGCTGTAGGCCCAGCTTCCGGCATCGCTGCCGTCAACAGTGAGCAGCTCATTGTCCCGTGAAAGACAGCTTCCGGGTATCAGCGAGCAGGGACTTGTAGGGTGGTCAGACCCCTCTCCTCTGGCCTGGCACTCCCACCTTCCTGTCTCCCACCAAAGGACTGCTCTGGGGAGACCGCCCCGCCCCCAAATCCCACTTTCTAGAACACGGACTTTGGATTTCAATTACCTCTTGCAGGGTTGACCTCTCACTTTATTCCTGCATATTCAGAACTCCAAGAAGCTCATCATCCACAGGATACTCTGGGCATCTCGATGCTACTCAGATGGGAAAGGCAAGTAAAGGCAAGCCCCCCCTGATTGATAGCACACACTAGACCCTGCTAGCTCATTCTGGTTGTTGTCCTAGTGACAAGCTGAATGGTAGACTATGAATGATGTCTAGGATGTGTCCCAAGCAAACTCTTTTTATACCTTCTTTAGTCGGTCAAAAGAATGAGCACATGTACAGAAAAAATAATAGCTCACATTTACTGGAGGCTTATTATGTGCCAAGAGCTATGTCAAGAATGATATTAGTTCTGATTCAGCACATCTATCCCTTGTGGCTCAGCTGGTAAAGAATCTGCCTGCAATGCGGGAGACCTGGGTTCAATCCCTGGGCTGGGAAGGTCCCCTGGAGAAGGGAAAGGCTACCCATTCCAGATTATGGCCTGGAGAATTCCATGGACCGTGTAGTCCATGGGGTTGCAAAAGAGTCAACCACTATTAAGCGACTTTCTCTTCCACTTTCACTTTATAAGGTAGAAGCTTTTATTATCAATGCAATTACTTATGAAGAAACTGAGGCTCAGTAAGGTCAAGTAACTTACCCAAGGCCACACAGCTAATAAGTGATAGAACTGGAGTTCAAGCCCAGTGCATCCGATCCCAAACCCTCCACGTCCCTCCTCCACCAAAGCACTCACTCTTTCCCGGAGATCCAGGTGGTCCTAAACACCAAAAGGGAGGCCAGCGTGAGCCAGGCGCCACCCCTTCGGAAAACAGCATCCCAGAGCCAAGGACAATAAGGGCTGATGACACACAGGTCAGGAGAGATGGTGACTATTGCCACAAGGACTCAGAATCAGCACCCTCAGAGGGCCCCGTGCTTGCCTCTGAGCCTTGTTCTAGGGCCCAAAGCAAAACTCTGAGGCTTTGGAGCACTCAGCCCCCTTCTCTACCCCACACCCCTTCTAACAGCCCTACCCCACGTCCCCCTAACACACCACACACACAGACACACATACAGACACAACTCCACAGCACACCTTGTCAGACTCCATCATTACATAGAGATGTAGATTGCAAGTCAGCGATATGTTATCCTTTGGAGAATATTTGCAGTTTTAAAGCAGATTTAGGAAGAGGCAGTAGTAAGGACTTCCCTGGTGGTCCAATGGCTAAGATTCCATGCTCCCAATGCAGTGGGCCCAGTTCAATCCCGGGTCAGGGAACTAGATCCAACATGCTGCAACTAAGACCCAGCACAACAAACAAATTTTTTTTAAAAAAAAGAAAAAGGCAGTACTGAAACAAAGGAATAGTCCATTCTCTAGCTTACAGTGTCTCAATCAGTTGTAAGGCAATGTCTTACTAATAACAGTGAGTCTACTAAAATTTGTGACTGAGCTACTTCTTGGAAAATTACCTTCCCTAAAACAACATCACAGTCCCTTGAATTCGATATGCATCCTCGAGGAGAAGAGAGAAGATGGCATGGTAGATAGTTCACTAGTAACTGCGTAACTCACAATCCATTTTGACCAAGGCACAATCCAAGTGAATAATTAGGACCTGTGCATTCTTTGTACTTGCAGCATTTAGAAATTATTATCGCACTTTACTTTCTCCCATCCAATCTTTTTAAGACTTTATCAAAACCTGAGTGGCCAGGAGAGTATATTCCCCTGATGTGGGAAGAGATGCTGTAAAGAAACTACAGGCAGAGGAGGGAGAGCCCCGAGATCCAGGGGAGGCCCCAGCAGCTTGGAAAGCACACCCTGTCTTCATTCAGGAAGCCCCAAAACCCTGCCTCCTCCATGCAGTCTTCCTCCACCAGTGTAAGGGAGCTCTCCTGTCCTACAGCAGGGCCAGATAAGCCACCTGTCTAAATCTTCACGGCTGCCATACGAAACGCCATAGACAGTGTGGCTTACACAACAGGAATTTATCTCTCACCATCATAGAGGCTGAGAAGTCCAAGGTCAAGGGGCCAGCAGGTTGACTTCCTGGGGAGAGCTCACTTCCTGGCTCGAAACCAGCCACCTTCTTGCTAGGTCCTCATATGGTCTTTCCTCAGTGTGTGCAAGCTTCTTCAAACAGGCCACCAGGCCCATCATGGGATCTTCCCTGTAGCTCAGATGGTACAGAATCTACCTGCAATGCAGGAGACGTGGGTTCGATCCCTGGGTCGGGAAGATCCTCTAGAGAAGGAAATGGCAATACCCTCCAGTACTCTTGCCTGGAGAATCCCATGGACAGAGGACCCTGGCAGGCTATAGTTCGTGGGGTCGCAAAGAGACATGACTGAGCAACTAACACTGCTACTACTAATCCCATCATGAGGGCCCTGCCCTCACGATCTAAACTAGCCCTAACTATCCCCCAGTGCTCTGTCTTCAAATACCATCCCATTGTGGGCTAGGGGCTTCAACATGTGAATTTGAGGGGGATACAACCATTGAGTGATGAGAATGATCAGCAAAAGAGATTGGTCCTCAGATGACTGATGTAAAAGCTGAATCATTGAGGCTTAAAGACTTCAATATAAGACATGACACCATAAAATTTCTAGAAGAGAACATAAGCAAAACATTTTCTGACATAAATTGTTCCAATGTTTTCTTAGGTCAGTCTCCTAAGGCAATAGAAATAAAAACAAAAACAAACAAATGGGACCTAATCAAACTTATAAGCTTTTGCACAGCAAAGAAAACCATAAACAAAACTAAAAGACAGCCTGAAGACTGGGAGAAAATATTTGCTAATGATACAACCAACAAGAGCTTAATTTGCAAAATATACGAACAGTTCACACAAATCAATAACAAAAACACAAACAGTCCAATTGGAAAATGGGCAGAAGATTTAAATAGACATTTCTCTAAAGACATACAGATGGCTAAGAGGCACATGAAAAGAAACTCAACATTATTATTTATTGGAGAAATGCAAATCCAAACTACAGTGAAATATCACCTTACACCAATCAGAATGGCTGTCATCAAAAAGTCTGCAAACCATAAATGCTGGAGAGGTTATGGAGAAAAGGGAACCCTCTTATACTGTTGGTGGGAATGTAAATTGGTACAAGCATTTGGAGAATAGTATGAAGGTTACTTGAGAAACTAAAAATAAAGTTATACTACTATGATCCAGTAACCCCACTCCTGGGCATGTATCCACAGGAAAACCTGGTTTGAAAGGATACACACACTCCAGTGTTCATTGCAACACTGTTTACAATAGCCAAGGCATGGAAGCAACCTGAATGTCCATCTGCAGATGAACAGATAAAGAAGACGTGGCACATATATACAAATGGAATATTACCCAGCCTTTAAAAAGAATGAAATAATGCTATTTGCTGCAACATGAATGGATCTGGAGGTTATCGGACTAAGTGATGTAAGTCAGACAGAGAAAGACAAATATCATATGATATTGCTTATATGCAGAATCTAAAAAAAAGAATAATGATACAAATGAAATTATTTACAAAATAGAAACAAATTCATTGAGTTAGAGAACAAACTTATGGTTATCAGGGGGAAGGGTGAGGGGAAGAGACAGATTGGGAGTTTGGGATTGAAATGTACACACTGCTCTATTTAAAAGAGACAACCAGCAAGGACCTACTGTATAGCACAGAGAACTCTGCTTAATACTCTGCAATAACATAAATGGGAAAAGAATTTGAAAGAGAATAGATAACATGTATTTGTATAACTGAATCACTTTGCTGTATACCTGAAACTAACGGAACATTGTGAATCAGCTCTACTCCTGGAGGGAGGATGGAGAAAAGGGAGCCTTCCTACACAGGGAACTATAGTCAGTATCCTGAGATAAATCACAGCGGAAAAGAGTATGGAAAAGAATATACGTATATACATATATCTCCTCACAGTCCAGAAAGACTACAGGTTGCAAATATCGTATAGTAAGTATAATGTAGTAAGTTCTACAGAGTTGAACCATGACATGGGCATATAACATTTGTCCATGCAATAACACAGTAAGAAGAGAGAAAATTATCAGTGAAATAACACAACGGTTCACCCACCCACCATTCCTCCCACTAAGCAATGCCCCAGCACCAGCACAAGAGGATAAAGAAAAGCAATCAGACCTTCAGTTCGTTCCATTCTCTCTTGCCTTTCTCGGTATGATCATTGCCCACCTCACTGACATACATTTCTCACTAAAAACATTTTTCATCATTCAGGTTCCCTAAACTGAAGCCAACTACTTCATCTGGGTCATCAGCCAGAGAGGTGGGATCAGTTTCATCACTGGCCAGGTTGAGGTACTTAAGGACTCTGATGTATTTCATGGATGGGTTGAGCAGACAATTTAGCACCCAAAAAAGCACAGAGGGAAATGAGATGATATTTGTAATTACTCCAGAACTAGAGACATAAACTGGGGCTGTCCTGGGCAAGCCAGGCATATCGCATTTCTATTTTTTGGTGACTTATGGAATTTTTATTTATTTTTTAACCTGAGTTTTTTAAACAAACATTTTGTTATACAGGTATCAATTACAAGAATGTTTTCCAGTTCTTATTTTAATTTTATTTTTTAATAAATTAAAAGTTCACAATTATTCAAAAGAAACAGGAAAAGGTCTCTCTCTCTCCTCAGCCACTCAGTTGCCCCCAGAGACAACCTATGGCATACTTTTTTAACACAAATAATAGCATGGTATTCACATTTTCCTGCACTTACTTTTTCTCTTAACAATATACGTCAGACCCATGGCTGATTCATGTCAATATATGGCAAAACCCACTACAATATTGTAAAGTAATTAGCCTCCAATTAAAATAAATTAATTAATTTTAAAATATATATATGTCAGAGAGAATTTATGTCAGTATGAATTCCTCCTAAGGAATTCCTCCTAATATACAATGCTTATTATTTCACTGTATGGATGTACATAATTTATTCAACCAGTCTCCACTGAGGAGCATATAGATTGTTTCTCATCTATTGCTGTAATTAATGACCTTGACCATATATCCTTTTGCAAATGAGCCAGTATATCTGTAGGACAAATTCCTGGAAGTGAAACTGCTGAGTCAAAGGGCATATCGGTTAAGATTCTGTTTGGTTGCTCATAACAGAAAAGCCAAAACAACAGTCACTTAAACAAGACAGATATTTATTTCTCCCTTAAATAAAGAGAGTCTGGAGATGGGCTATCCAAAGCTGTCATGGGCTTCTAAGTGTCATAGAGACCAGGATTCTATCATTTTGCTCTGCCAGCTTCCTGCCTAAAGCTTATATGATTGTGGGGGCCTTCTTTAAGTGACAAAACACAAAATTGCAAACAGTTATTTAGAATGAAGGGGGGGGGAATCATAATGCATCATAGCTTTTTAAAAGCTAAAATAACACAAACATCACTATATCCAGGAAAAATATAATTATTCAACTTCCCAAGATACTTTTGTAAGTTTTTTCCAACTTTTTTGTGCTATACAATCTTTGATCACTTTTCCATAAGATAAGATTTTGTAATATGGAAAATAAAAAGATAATTGAATTTTTCTTTCAGCATGGTTCATTAAAATTTTATTTCTATTGCTGATAGTTAATAGGCATAAACATATGAGATACATTGTTTGTAGGCCTACTGAGGGTTTTGCCCTCCAAATGGAACACTGATAAACTCTATGATTTGTAATGTCCATCAGAAAATATCTGGTATGTTCATAAATGTGTCAGCTCAGTTATTGAGCATGTTCTTGATAGGAGAAAGCCTCCATTTTACTAGGCATCAGTGAGTACCAAATTCTCCACTTAGGATTTTATACATCTGGTAAGTGGAAGAAAATTACACAGACTAGCTTCTGTCTTTGTACATTTCAGCCTTTTTTTCTCCTCCACCGTGGGATGCTTCTGAATTCACATTGTGATGTCACCTCTGGCCCTGCATCTTGGAATCATAAAGCCAGGGAGTTGTCACAGTGAGCAGAAGGGGTCTTCAAGGAAGCCATTCCTACAACAGAACAACTTGCAAATAAACGCAAAGCACCAAAGTGGATCTCATTAAACACCAACTAAATGTTTTCCTTGGTGACTCAGTGGTAAAGAATTGCCTACAATGCTATTCAATCCCAAGTTCAGTCTCTGGGTCGGGAAGATCCCCTGGAGAAGGAAATGGCAACCCACTCCAGTCTTCTTCCCTAGGAAATCCCATGGACAGAGGAGCCTGGTGAGTGACAGTCTATAGTGTGGCAAAAGACACGGATTAGTGACTAAACACCCACACAAATGTATCCCGAGTTCAACTTCCTCTTAGCTGGATCCCCAGACTTCCCTTGGCCATTCCAACACCATCCAACACAAGGGGAAGTGTGACACATGGAAAGTCAGAGTTGAGTTAGCAGTCTCAGCTGTTTACAGTTGAAATAACTGATTTCTGCAAAGACCGTTAAAAGCACCTTGGAAGATGCCTGTGCAAATGAAGGGCTCTGAGGCTTAAGTTCCATTACCTGCATGGTAAGAGATCCCTAGCCAACAGGGTTAATCACACACCCGTGATTTGGAAGATGGAAGAGAGGCTGAGGCCCTTCTTCCTTTGCCAGTGGCAGTTGCTGAAGCACCAGTTTCAGTGACAGAAATTTTTGTGATGGCCATTAGGCTCTATATTCTATGATTTGTCACTGTGTAGACAAGGCTGTGCCAGGCAGCTGTGTGGATCCAGCAGCAGCTTTCTCCAGTTTCTTCCTTGCTTGTTTCAATGTAATTTCAATTCTCATTTCAAACACGCAGAAAGGAAAAGAATATAACAAACATCCATGTACCATCCACCCAGTTTCAATCATCATTCTTATTTTGCCTTTTTTTTTTTTTGGCCCAACTGTGTCATTTGTTAGTAAATTGAAAACATCATGATACTTCACCCCTGAATAGTTCAACATGTATCTCCAGGGAGCAGGGATAATTCTCCAATTAACAGTACCACTATTATATGTAACAAAAACAGCAATAATCCCCTAACATCACCTAAAACTCACTTCATATTCAAATATGTATAATTATCCTAAAAAAATTTTGTACCTGTTTCTTTGAAACCAGGATCTAATAATGTTTCGTGCAAAAAAAATTGTTTATTATGGCTCTTAAGTTTTATCTTATCTAGGACAATTGTCCCTCATGACATTGACTCTATAAAGAGGCCAGCTGTCCTGTAGACTGTCCCAATTCTCAATATGTCTATTTTCTTATGCTTTCATTTAATTATCCCTAGAATTTCCCATGAAATAAGATAGATCTAAAGGCTTGGGTTTTTTTAAGCCATATTATTGAGGTATAATTTATATACGGTAAGCATCGTATTTTTTAATTTACAGTTCTATGTGTTTTGACAAATGCCAGCAGTAATGTAATCTAAAAGCTTGGTTTGATTCAGATTTAACATGATTGGTCAAAATAAATGGATGTTTTGAACTTGCTATTGAACTTTATATCACATCTGCAGGCAAATGGTATCTAGTTGTCCCACAGTTAATGATACTAATTTTGAACATTGGGTTCCTATAACTTTTTGTACTTCTACAGCCATTAGTAAAAGTTAACGGAAAACTACAATAATACAAGAAGAACCATCAAGAGAGCACATTGCTCAGGAAGGAAGGCTTGGGTCATTCTACCAGAGAGAGAATTCTGAACAGCTAAATGCTGGCTGACAACAAAAGGAAGAAGGGACAGGTAGCAGAAGAAGGAAGCTGCAATCAACAGAGGCTGGTTGCAAAAAATGTAGCAAATATGCATTTATTCTTCCTTGCTTTGTTAGGTATTTTCTTCTTCTTTCTTTCCCCTATTATTTTATACAAGGAATGATAGTGGTAGCTAATCTTATAGTCCTTAGAATAGCAAATCTTATCATCTTTAGAATATCCCATTTGATATTCTAAAGACTATAAACAAGATTATTCACTATTCTGGTGACAGAACTGGAAGGGAGAAAAACATCAGCCAGACAGGGACACAATGACTGATGAGTCTTTGGGTCTTTCCTCTCGGGGGAGAGTGTGGCTATCTTCTCATTTGCATTATTTTATGTAACTCTGCTTTCTTTTAGATGGAAGCATGTTGTCCTTATTAATGCTGTTGGGAATTTAAATATGGACAAATGGTGTAAATGGATGCTGAGAAGCCAGAGAGCTGGACCACATTAGATGCTGTCAACTGGGACTCAGCACCTCTTTCTATCCGCCCCCCACCACCACCATCCTCTTCCCATGGGAAATATGATATAGCTCACAGGGACTAGAAACTCAGGAACTACATTTCCCAGACTTCTTTCCCAACTGGGCTATGAATACAGTTAGTTTTTGCCATGCGAGGTGCGAAAGACTGAAGGAGGGTAGAAGCCATTCACACGAGCTTTGGCCACTGTGAGTTTTTGTAGTAGCCAGTACATCAGTGACCAGACTGCAAGGCAGCTTTGCCTTAGTCTCCAAGTGGCAGCAACAGCTTTTCAGACCTCTTGATCACAGCTTTGGGCAATGTGATCAAAAGGAAAAAGAAAAAAAAAATAGAGGCACAATCCTATAATCCTAACGTTTGCTACTTAAATCCCTCCAGTGGTTACTACCATCATCTAAGTCCCTGTACTAAATCCCTTTCTGCTTGAAATACCTAAGATGGCTTCTGACTTCTGATACACTCTTCCAGAGTTTGAACCAATTTGCATTCTTATCAGCAAAGTTGAAGAATGTCTGTTTACCCTGGACCCTAAGTAACACAGTGAATTATTAAACTTTTTATTATTATTGGTCTTTGGGCTAATCTGACAGCTCAAAAAAAAAGGTATCTTAATATAGTTTTAGCTTGCATTTCATTTACTATAAGTGAGGGTGAACGTCTTTCCACATGTTTAGAAGTGGTGTGAATCTCTTTCTGTGCATCGTGCACTAGCTTGCTATGTCACCTAGCTGCAACCAGAAGGCTTGGATCCCAGGTGATGTCAGGTCACCAAAGACTTCCACATTGCCAAATCCAGTAAATAATCTTTGATCGTTTTATTTGTATTACAGCAGCATTTAACAAAGATGGCCAGGGCTCTTCTTTGAGATGCTTGTTGTGCTTGACTTCCAGGGCCCATAGTCTCCTAGTTTTCCTTTTGTGTGTTCCATCTCATCTCCCCATCTCTGCAGCACTGGATTGCCTCAGTCCTTGGGCCACCTCCACCGATGCCTACTCATGTGTGATCTCCCCTAAGCTCAGGGCTTTCAATCATTTCTACACTGAAGGTCCCAAATTCGTGTCTCCAGCTCCACGCCCTCCCTGATTCAAAATCTCCACCTGGATGTTTAAACATCATCTCAAACTAACCATGTCCAAATCAAACTCAATCCCTTCCTCCCTCAAAAAATAAATGAATAAAATCTCCTGCCATAGTCTTCTCTATCTCAGTTAATAACACCACACCTTTGTGCCAGTTTCCTGGGGCCAAAAGCCTAGCAAATGTTCTTGACTCCTCTGTCTCAGCAGCCCCTCCTCTAATCCTTGGCAAACTGTCAGCTCTATTGTATTTGTTGTTGTTGCTTTGCTTGTTTGTTTGCTTTAATTTTTGTTGGAATATAACTGTTTACAATGTTGTGTTAGTTTCCGCTACACCGCAAAATGAACCAGCTGTATGTATACGTATCTCCCCTCCCTTTTTAGACCTCCTTCCCATTCAGGTCACCACGGTGCATTCACTAGAGTTCCCTGTGTCTACAGTATGTTTCCATTAGTTATCTATGTTATACATAGCATCAATAGTGTATAGGTGTCAATCCCAATTACCAGCGCTACTTTAAAAATTCATCTAGAACACCATGTTCACAGTCCCTGGCTTATCGGAGTGTCCTCCAAATGACTTCCTTGCTCCCTACCAGCTGCTGGCAGCATGCCTGCCAGAATGATTCCATGAAAACATACCTCATATCAAGTCACTCCAATCAAAACTCTCCATTGGATCCCCATATTACTCTAAGTAACAACCAGCTGACAACAGTCTACAAAGCCCTTTCGACCTGCCATCTCTGCCAGTCCTTCTCCAGTCTTATGTCTACTTCCCTTTCATACATCCTACTTGGCCATACAGGTCTCCTTGTACTTTACACACACCAAGCACATTCCAGCCTTTGGGATTTTGCACTTGCTGCTCCCTCAGCCTGGAGTAATCTCCTAGGTAGCCAAGCTGCTGGTCCCATGTCTTCCTGGTGTTTAAAGGCCATCTCATCAAGCAGGCCTTTCCTATTTAAATAGTAGCTTCTACCCTCTCTTCAGAATTCCCTATCTCCTTTTCATGCTTTCTTGGCATAGCATGTATCATGATTTGAGATACTGTTCACCACCACCACTAGGATTCCAAGCTCTGTGAGGATAAAGGAGTTGGAGTTATTTTGAAAAAAGTGTGAAAGTGTTAGTCACTCAGTCATGTCTGACTCGTTGTGATACCATGGACTATAGCCCACCAGGCTCCTCTGTCCATGGAATTCTCCAGGTAAGAGTACTGGAGTGGGGTGCCATTCCATTCTCCAGGGGATCTTCCCAACTCGGGGACTGAACCAGGGTCTTCCGCATTGCAGGCAGCTTCTTTACCATCTGAGCCACCAGGGAAGCCCAACTGTTTTATTTATTGCTAAATCCCTAGCACGTAGAACAGCTCTTGGCACATAACAGGCACTAAGTAAATATCTATATGAATAAATGAATGAATGAAGCTAACATAAGACCTATGAGATTTTTATGTAAACGGGACTGGGAGATATAAATCTGGGGAGCAATGAAAGTGGATGAAGTTACTTAAAGGAGGTAAAGCTATAGATGGGAAACTGGGTCACAAGCCTTGTTAAGAGTTAAGTATCTAATGCACATACATATATATATAGGGAATCTAGAAAAATGGTCCTGACGAACTTATTGGCAGGGCAGGAATAGAGATGCAGACACAGAGAACAGACTTGGGGACACATTGAGGGAAGGAGAGCGTGGGATGATTGAGACAGTGGCACTGACACACGCACACCACCAAGTGTAAAACAGCCAGTGGGAGGCCGTGCATAGCACCAGGAGCTCACCTTGGCCTCTGCGATGGCCTAGAGGGCGGGGAGGGAGCCTGAGCAGCAAGGGGTATATGTACGCATACAGCTGAATCACGTTGTGCACTCCAGAAACTGACACAAGATTGTAAAGCAATGACCAGTTCAGTTCAGTTCAGTCGTTCAGTCATGTCCGACTCTTTGCAACGCCATGGACTGCAGCACGCCAGGCCTCCCTGTCCATCACCCTCTCCTGGAGTTTACTCAAACCCATGTGCATTGAGTCGGTAATGCCATCCAACCATTTCATCCTCTGTTGTCCCCTTCTCCTCCTGCCCTCAATCTTCCCCAGAATCAGGGTCTTTTCAAATGAGTCAGCTCTTCACATCAGGTGGCCCAAGTATTGGAGTTTCAGCATCAGTCCTTCCAATGAATATTCAAGACTGATTTCCTTTAGGATGGACTAGTTGGATCTCTTTGCAGTCCAAGGGACTCTCAAGAGTCTTCTCCAACACCACAGTTCAAAGCATCAATTCTTTGGTGCTCAGCTTTCTTTATAGTTCAACTCTCATATCCATACATGACTTCTGGAAAAACCATAGCCTTGACTAGACAGACCTTTTTTGGCAAAGTAATGTCTCTGCTTTTGAATATGCTATCTAGGTTGGTCATAACTTTTCTTCCAAGGAGCAAGTGTCTTTTAATTTCCTGGCTGCAATCACCATCTGCAGTGATTTTGGAGCCCAGAAAAATAAAGTCAGCCCCTGTTTCCACTGTTTCCCCATCTATTTGCCATGAAGTGATGGGACCAAAGGCCATGATCTTCGTTTTCTGAATGTTGAGCTTTAAGCCAACTTTTTCACTCTCCTCTTTCACTTCCATCAAGAGGCTTTTGAGTTCCTCTTCACTTTCTGCCATAAGGGTGGTGTCATCTGCATATCTGAGGTTATTGATATTTCTCCCGGCAATCTTGATTCCAGCTTGTGCTTCCTCCAGCCTAGCGTTTCTCATGATGTACTCTGCATATAAGTTAAATAAGCAGGGTGACAATATACAGCCTTGACGTACTCCTTTTCCTATTTGGAACCAGTCTGTTGTTCCATGTTCAGTTCTAACTGTTGCTTCCTGACCTGCATACAGGTTTCTCAAGAGGCAGATCAGGTGGTCTGGTATTCCCATCTCTTTCAGAATCTTCCACAGTTTATTGTGATCCACACAGTCAAAGGCTTTGGCATAGTCAATAAAACAGAAATCGATGTTTTTCTGGAACTCTCTTCCTTTTTCCATGATCCAGCGGATGTTGGCAATTTGATCTCTGGTTCCTCTGCCTTTTCTAAAACCAGCTTGAACATCCGGAAGTTCATGGTTCACGTATTGCTGAAGTCTGTTGAACTTTAAGCCAACTTTTTCACTCTCCTCTTTCACTTTCATCAAGAGGCTCTTTAGTTCTTCTTCACTTTCTGCCATAAGGGTGGTGTCATCTGCATATCTGAGGTTATTGATTATAATATAGAGTATAAAGCAATTATACTCTAATTAAAACATAAATATTTTTGAAAGCACACATTTAAACAAACAAAAGAGTTAAGTGTCTAGTTAACTATATTTCAGCTAAAAAGAGTTAAGTGTCTAAATTGGAGATGAGTTTAGTGAAAACAAGATGAAAATGCTATAGGGCAGGTGAGGGTTAAGAGTAAAAGCTAACACATAAAATGTGTCAGGCCCTTTTTGTGTATTAATTTACACCAACCCTAAGAGTTCAATACTATTACCATTCCCAATTTTCAGGTAACTAAATGAGCACAGAGGGTTTGAGACTTGGCCATGGCCATTTGACAATGCCGCAGTGAGAAGCTGGGCTTTAGTCTTCATGTTTTTCCCACTGCACCGTGACTGCCTTGACAAGGGCTGACTAGGACTGCATCAGGGTTGTGGACGATCCATCTCCAGTCTCCAACTCTGTGCTCACCAAGAAATACGGGAAGGGCACACTTAGAGGAAGGCAAAGTGGTCTGTGGGGGCTGAAACCCATTAGCAGAGAGCGCTCTGGGTAGAGGAAGGGCCAGGAAGCATGGGTTCTTATCCAGGCTTTGCCACTAACTCTCAGGAACCAGGGACTTGTTATTGCCCTCTCTGACCACTCCCTGCCTCCTTGTGGGAAGAGGAGCCAACTCATATAATCTCAAAAATCCCTTCCAGTTGGGAAATTCCAGTCTATAAACAAGCAGCAAAGGTGATTACCACATACTGTAGACACACCTTTCTTAACATGTATGCAGAGTGCATCAGATACGCTGATGAAGCACAAGCTGGAGGAAGCACAAGCTGGAATCAAGACTGCCAGGAGAAATATCAATAACTTCAGATATGCAGATGACACCACCCTTATGTCAGAAAGTGAAGAACTAAAGAGCCTCTTGATGAAAGTGAAAAAGGAAGTGAAAAAGTTGGCTTAAAGCTCAACATTCAGAAAACTAAGATCATGGTATCTGGTCCCATCACTTCATGGCAAATAGATGGAGAAACAGTGGAAACAGTGGCAGACTTTATTTTGGGGGGGCTCCAAAATCACTGCAGATGGTGAATGCAGCCAGGAAATTAAAAGACACTTGCTCCTTGGAAGAAAAGTTGTGACCAACCTAGACAGCATATTCAAAAGCAGAGACATTACTTTACCAAAAAAGGTCGGTTTAGTCAAAGCTATGGTTTTTCCAGAAGTCATGTATGGATGTGAGAGTTGAACTATAAAGAGAGCTGAGCACCAAAGAATTGATGCTTTGAACTCTGGTTTTGGAGAAGACTCTTGAGAGTCCCTTGGACTGCAAAGAGACCCAACTAGTCCATCCTAAAGGAAATCGGTCCTGAATATTCATTGAAAGGACTGATGTTGAAGCTGAAACTCCAATACTTTGGCCACCTGATGTGAAGAACTGACTCATTTGAAAAGACCCTGATGCTGGGAAAGATTGAAGGCAGGAGGAGAAGGGGATGACAGAGGATGAGATAATTGGATGGCATCACCAACTCAATGGACATGGGTTTGAGTAAACTCCAGGAGTGGGTGATGGACAGGGAGGCCTGGCATGCTGCAGTCCATGGGGTTGCAAAGAGTCCGACATGACTGAGCGACTGAACTGAGCTGAGACAGACTTCTTCTGATGGAACCAAAAGCTCTAAGAAGGTAACTAGGGCCTGCAGCTTGGAAAGGGGCATGAAGAAAAGGACCGGACAACTGAAACAGTCTCTCTACGTTGGGACTGCACACCCGAGAGGTGTGTGTTTACAGAGTTCTTCTTCCTTTCATTATCATAATGAGGAGCAAAAACAGAAAGTCCACAACGTGTCAAGGCAGAGGCTAGGAATAAAACTTAATTCCTGAAAACCTGGACAATAGAAGCCATGATCCTAAAAAGGAGGATCATACACAGATCTGTAAGTAACTGGAAGTTTGTGTTGACTTCGCCACATACCTGTCCACTTCCTGTGCTTAAGTGTACATGTCCATATACACATTCACATGTGAACATCTAAGGGTATATGTGTATCTATATATACCCCCAGGAGTGGCCAGATCTATATTTATATATTAGGGCCTGGCTCTTTAAAATGGGGGATAATGATGCTGAAAATTCTCTAAGCTTTCCAAAGACATAAATGACCAAACTGCCTCCTGACTCCTGAATTACATTACCCAGAAAGAACTTAATAACATGTTATTATCGCTTCTCCTCACTGACAGGATTTCAGGGCTGAAAAGACAAACAAGAAGTACGCTCGTAATCACCAGCACATTCACCTCGGCCAAGCCACGGCCACTGCTAATTCCAGGTAGGTGCTGTGGGGTGGAAGAAAGCCTGGGGCTGATAATGTAACTCGGTGCTCGGTAATTGTCACAGTTCAGCAAGACTGTCACCATCTGAGAGGGGGCTACGGGGGGAGCTCACACAACCAACAGAGAACCCCACGGGTGAAGGGCAGAGGAGAGAGGATGTTTCATGGAAACCAAAACAGAATTTCTTGGTTCAACTGACACCATGGAGGTGAAATTTCCTGTAAACTATAAAGTGCTCCAGAAATGTGATTGTGAATGGGAAGGGCTATCATTAATGGGTCCAATTTGAGTCATCAAAGCTGCCGTGTACAGCGGTACAGGCTGTGCGTTGCTCTGTTTCCGAGAATGCCGTGTGTCTGCGTGAATGGTGTCCCCTGTAGTTGTACACTGTGACAGCCCTGTTGGTGGAAGTGGGGCCATGGTAGTTGACAAAGAGCAGGATGGCGGGGCTGGGCAAGGCTTGAGCCCCAGTGATGCACAGAGAGGAGCTCAACAATTCAAACAGCAAATTGCCAATGATTGGGGAAATTTGCTGCTGGGTAATTAAAAGGCGATTATAAATAAGATCCTTGAGGGCAGGAGCCATGTCTTATTCACTTAGTATCCTGAGTCTTACAACATGTTTGGTATAAAATAAGTGTTCAGAAAATATGTGTCGAATATAAGAATGGATGGATAATGAATGAAAGATGGAGACTCATCAGGGTCAGCTCCTGGGGAGAACTGGTGGCAGTGCTTGTGAAAAGCATGCTTAGTTCATCAGATATGCTTGTACTCTCTGCCCATGGCTCCTTGCCCATGAATCGGGTTATGACAAGCCTTTTGCGAAGTGCCATGGGCATGTCATGAGTTCAGCAAGGGTTTGTTTAAGATTTATGAACTGCCTCACCCGAGGCCATGGGCCTGTGTAGTGGTGATGAGAGTGGGGCCAGCAAACAGGATGCAGTCCCTGCCACCAGGGATCTTAGATTTAGATGGTTTGGGCCAGACGTAAGGCCAGGGAGTAGTGAAACAATGCTATCAGCTGACACGAGCCCAAGGAACAGCAAGGATGGTAAGCATTAGAAAAGTTCTGGAAAGAAAGCACAGATTTCTGCTCTATCCCTTGCTCATGAGCAATGTACTTAACCTATTCTGAGCCTCCCTCTTCTGGTTGCATGACTGGGGTAATCAGGCCTGCTATGCCAGGTCCTTAAACAGAAGATTAAAACAGATAATGTAAATACTTACAATGCATTGCACAGTCCCTGGCACATGGTAGAAATTTCCAGGATGTTGGTTCTTATATAAGGATTCCCTAGTCACAAGGGACAGAATCCCAGATGATCCGAACTTAAGAAAAAAAGAAATGTGTGGGGAGCAGATTTTCTGATGTGTATATTTAACCGCAAAGTGCAGCAGTAGGTAGGCTTCAGGTATAGTGGGATCCAGGAGCTCAATCAATGTCACTGTGCTCTATCTGTAGTTCCATTTCTCATGCAAGCCTTCTCTAGTGCTTTTCCAGGGTAAGAAGAGCTGCCAGCAGCTGGAGTCCAGCTGAGCCTCACAAGAAGAGCTCTCACCCCAGAAATTAGGAATAGAAAAGTCTCAGGGAGCACTCTGGTCCAGCACAGCCCATCCAACCATTTCTCATCCAGTGGCTGCAGCCAGAGTAATGAGATGATCTGATTAGGGAGGCCCGAGTTGTGTTCCCACTCCTAAGTTTATGGGGACAGGAGGCAGGGAGGATGTTCAGTTCTATCTAAACCTTGTGGGATGACTTTCTGAGTGGAAAAGTACTGCCTATTTCTTCTATATACTCAGGAAGGAAAAAAAGATGCAGCTGCACATTTCTAGAAAAAAAATAGGAGAGCTAGTATTTCTTGATGGAAGCAAAAAAATAGATTTCTACTGGATTAATATGCAAATACCACGTGGAAGTGTGTAAATTCCTTGGTCCCTGGACTCAGAACTGGTACTCTCAAGGCTAAGGTGAGGGAGCTGGGACTTTACAACATTTGGGGAGCAGACACAGTGCTATGGTTATCCTTCCCCAAAAGCAGAAAGCAGGAAAGCCCTCTCGAGTGGGATCAGGAGAGGCCGGGGGAGGTCAAAAGCTGAGCTTTGGTTTGCAGGGAGACAGTGGCATGGAAGGGGGAGGGAGGCACCTTCCTCCCTTACTGAGCACCTTACTCCCTTACTGAGCCCACATGGCTGACCTCCTAGTCCTCACAGACCCTTCTGCGAGTAAATATTCTAGACATGCGTGCCCGAGCGGGGGCCTCCTGGAGCCCTTGGAGCTGCCTGTGGTTAGAGCAGCACAGAGGGTTGGTCCCCCAGCCACGATTGGCAGAGGGGGCCCAGCCAGGCAGCCCCACAGCCTCTGCCCAGAGCAGTCAGCCGCTCTGAAATGCCGCAAAGCCTCCTTCCCTAATGTTCTGTTCCATTTTCTTGTCTAGAAAAATAAACAAAGCGTGGGGAGGGGGGATTGTTTACTTAACATCCTGTAACCGTGGCCTTGAGTAACCAAGCATTTAATGTCAGGGAGTGGGAGGGAGGGAAGCCGGGAGAGAGCGGGAGACAGAGACAGAGAGAAGGAACACAAGCACCGGCATCAAATTCGCCATCGCGCTCGCCATTGTAAATCATTTATCATGCGCTTGTTTGCCAGGGCATATTTTTCTAAATTCAGTTTAGGACGGGAGTCAGAGCAGGCCCCAGAGTCGGAATGCCCCAGTTCATATCCCAGCCTCCTCTGTAAAATGCACTAGTCGTGACAATGAGAAGAAGGGATGTTAAAGTCACGGAGAGCACCCGGCGTATAGAGACCATCATCATCATTGACTTTATGGTGCCTTAGGCAGGATTGGCCGTCAGCAAGGTCCCCACCTTCTTTGAGTTTATATCAACTGGAATGTAGAAACACATTTTGGAGTTTCTACTTATCATGATATCTTCTGGGCTGAAAGAGACATCCTGTGAGACTGAATTCTAAGAGGGCCCCCAATATTCCTACCCCTCCAATGCCCACACACCACCCCATACACTGTGTATAAACCCCTCCCTTTAAATGTGGGTGAGACTGATTACGATGAGATGCCACTATGTGGTTTGGGGGCATATTACTTGGAAAAGGTGGAAGGATTTCACAGCATCCTTGAGTTGGAGGAAACCAAAATGGAGCTTATCCTGGGTGGGCCTGGCTTAATCAGATGAGCCCTTAAAAGCAGGACTAGGTTCTTCCTGAGGCTAGAGAGACACTCTCTTGCTGGCCCTGAAGAAGTAAAGCCTTCTTGTGAACTGCCTGTGGAGAGGGCAGTCTGCAAGAAGTGAGGGCCTCGATCCTACAACCACAAGGACTTGACTTTTGCCAACAACCTCAAGGAACCTGGAAGAGAGACTCAAGCCTTAGGAAAGAACACAGCCAGGCTGACTCAGTGTTCAGCCTTGATCACAACCTTGCAGAGGACCCAGCTAAGCTGTGGGACTTCTAACCTACAGAAATGAGAGAACGCTGTGTGCTGCTGGAAGCGACTAAGTCTGTGATATTGTTATACACCAACAGAAAACTAACATTCAGTCTATGTCTGCTTAAAGCCTTGTTGAATTCTGTTTTAAAATGGGGTGTGCCTGAGTGCATTTGAGAGAGAGAGAGAAAGAAAAAGATAGAGTGATTTAAAACATGGTCCCATTATTTTTGTGTTATAATTGTTGGTATGGAGTATCATTCAATCTACAAGTATTTACTGAGTATCTACTTACTTATGCAAGGCAATGGACCAAGAACTTAATCAGGATCAGAAACCAAAACAGGAAATTTGTTACTGCTGCTTCCTAAGAGAATTAAAGGGGAAATGCTTCATGTTGAAATGTAAGTCTCCTTAAACCACTCTTATCAGAGCTTATGCTTGACAAGGATGAGTTTCTTTGAGACAGTGAATGAACAATAAAATTAGTAGCAGTAGTAGTAATAATAATGAGTGCTTAGTCGTTCAGTCGTGTCAAACTCTTTGCAACCCCCATGGACTGTAGTCCACCAGGCTCCTCTGTCCATAGAGATTCACCAGGCAAGAACAGTGGAGTGGGTTGCCATGCCCTTCTCCAGGGGATCTTCCCAACCCAAGGATCAAACCCAGGTCTCCTGAATTGCAGGCAGATTTTTTACCATCTGAGCCACCAGGGAAGCCCAGTAATAATAATAGGTAATGTTATTAAGTGCCTAGTATGCCCCAAGCCACCCCAGTATTCTGGCCTGGAGAACCCCATGGACTATCCATGGGGTTGCAAAGAGTCGGACATGGCTGAGTGACTTTCACTTTCACACGATGCCCCAAGCCTCTTCCATTCCAATCCTCATAACACTAAGAGGTAAGAAGTTGGTATCTTTATTATGTTAATGTTATAGAGGAATATACAGAGGAATAAAAAGGTAAATGACTGGCCCAAGGACTCACACAGCTGGTAGAAAACAGCACCAGAATTAACCAGTTCTGTCTGACAAATCCACGCCGAACAAACTCTTGTTGACCCACAACTACCCTGTGGGATCATCAGTGGTCCTCTTTGCTTCTTACCTCCGTCGCCACCCACCTTCCAAAGGACTCCTCTCCCCTCTGTTTTACTGAGACACTGGTAGACCCTCATGTGTGTCTCCCTAGGTTTCCTCTAGAGACAGTAGAGAACAAGAAGAAAACTTAGCTACCCAGTAAACACACCCTCGGCATAGCTAGAAGACAGAGGATGCCTTAACTTCAAAATCACTGAAAGTTAAAAAAAAGGAAAACAAAGTTCCCAGTGAGTGATCTTTCATATTTCTGCTTTACCACCACCAGGCTCTGCTGTGAGCTCCACTGAGCTCAGAAAAGGCTGCAGGCAGAACTTCTCAGGGAGAAAAAGGGCCAAAGGGAGGGGAGAGGCATCCTTGGGCAGCAGGGCAGGCCTGCAAGCCAGAAGAGGACTCAGAGATCAGAAGGATCTCCCGACGCATTCTTCACCAAAGGGAAGACTCAGTGTACGGAGGCAGATTAAGACTCTGCACTCTTCAGTGATGGGGTTCCCCCGACCCCGTTCACCTCCCTTTTCCCCACCCCCACGGTCAGACAGCGACCGGGATTCTCTGTTTTCTGCCAGGGAAGATTCAAGGCTGCAAAATGGCAAGGGGACGGGAGCCTTTAGGGGGCTTTTGAGTCAAAAAGCCAGCTATTTGGATTTTCCTTTAGGGAATGGAGTAGACCACAGCAAAGGATTTGGGAGAATACAATAAGACAAAGAAGAAAGATTCTCTCCTCTCCCTGCACCCTCCACCACCTCCCCCAATCCAACCCCAAGGACAACAATTTGTTTTTCCTGAGCTGGTGAGAAGGGAGACAGGGGAAACTGATGAGAGCTGAGACCGCACTGGGTCCCAGAGAAGGACCCTACGTCCTGTTCCTTGCTCCTGATTTAGGCCTCAGGATTCCAGAGGAGATGGGTGGTGGAGGTTGGTCAGAGGACACCTGTGAGCATTTTCTAGGTAGAGCTGCCTCTGAACTGGAGGCAAGACCCCAGAAAAGAGGCGGAAAAGAAGCGGTCACATGGTGTCTCTAGTTTTATGGTCTCAGGGCTTCCCTGTGATCCAGCACAGCGGTCTGGGGATTGCTACACCCAGAAGTCCTGACAAAGTTGCCCAGAGCCGGGTGGAGCAGAGAGGGATGAGGGTCATCATTCTGCCAAACATGGTGTTTGAGGTTCAAAAGATAAATGTCTCCAGGAAGGGTAAAGTGAAAGTCGCTCGGTTGTGTCCGACTCTTTGCAACCCCATGGAATAGTCCATGGAAATCTCCAGGCCAGAATACTGGAGTGGGTAGCCATTCTCTTCTCTAGGAGATCTTCCCAACCCAGGGATCAAACCCAGGTCTCCCGCATTGCAGGTGGATTCTTTACCAGCTGAGCCACCAGGGAAGGCCAAAGAAAGGTAAGCAGTGACTTAAACTGGCTGAGGAGCATCGGTCCAGCCCCTTGGTCCAGCCCAGTGGATGCTGCATAGCCAGACAGCATCAGCGGGCAAGTAGGCCCCTCTGGATGCTTTGGTGGCCCTGTGGAAACCCTCAGGAAGGAAAGAAATGACTACAATAAAACCTTTCCCTCCTGGCTTAATGGGTTCGAGCCTGAAGTGGGGAAATCCCGTGGCCTTCCTGACTGCAGCCTCCTTGTGAGAGGCACAGAACGTGGATCTAGAGCGCTGTTTGGGGAGCCCAAGTAGGCGGGGGGTGGTGCTGGCAGAGGCTGAGCCAGGAGGAGAAGGGGGTCCCAGGGCTCAGGGTTCTCAGGCTGATGAGACAACATCAGACCTGCTGCGGTGACAATAGACACCACTACAGCTCTTCCTTTCTGGGAAACAGCCAACAGCCAACACCCCTTTCTCCTCTGATTGCCCAGGAGTTAGACTGGGCACTGCTGGAAGCCAAGGAGGGGTGGAGGACACAGAGAAACGCAGAGGTGAGTAGAAGGAGATGGACGTGAAGCACTCGGGGAGTGGGGCGCTTTCCATTCACCCTGCTGGTTCCCAGAGGGCCCTCCAACTCAGGTTCCCAAGTGGACAAGGCTGCCCACATCCAGGGTGAAGCAGACATACAATCACCCTGAGGCCAGGGCACAGCTGGTCCCCAGGGTCCCCTGGAACAGAGCCCCATACAAGTTGTTCCACGTGGGGTACTGATCACATCATAAGACCATGTGCTTGTTTGTATGCCTGCCTCTTCCACTCCAAGGGATATCTTTATTTTTCCTCTGTCTCTCCTTTTTCTAGAAAATCCAGCTCCTCCAATGTGGACAGGAAGTATTTAGTGAATAAGTCACTTCACAAATGCCTAAACAACTTCTGGGACATGTCACCTCTGTTACCACCTCTGAACTCACCTGGTGAGCTACTTAATACAACCACTACCAGGAACAATAAGCACATGCCCTGCCCCACAAAGAAAAAAAAAAAAAACAGCAGAAATGAGAACGTGCTGTGTAAAACAGGGAGCTCAACCCAGTTCTCTGTGACAATCTAGAAAGGTGGGATGGGGTGGGAGATGGGACGGGGGTTCAGAAGGGAAGGGCCACATGTATACCTGTGGCTGATGCGTGTGGATGTGTGGCAGAGGCCAACACAATACTGTAGAGCAACTGTCCTCCAATAACTGTATTTTGTTCTATACTTCTTGATACTGTACAATTATAATCCTTAATAATATTAAAAAACACACACAGTGGAAAAGGAGGAAGCAACCTGGGTGCAATTTGACAGTAATTGTCCTGCTCTGGAGGCTCCTGACTGCAGTGAGGGGTTTCAGAACTTTGCTTTGGCTTCTTTCAAAAATGACAGCACCTGAAAGGAGGGTGATCTGGTGATCCCAGCACCTGGTGACTCCATGTATGGGCCCTAGACTGGAGGTATCAGCATCACCAGGGGGGCTTGTTGCACCTGCAGGGTCTCAGGCCCCACCAGACCCGCTGAATCAGAGTCTGCATTTCACAAGAATACAGATTCAACTTTGAGTCGCAAGGCCTTCTGTTACAGAGAGAGACAGAGTTAGGACTGGGGAGACCAGTGAAGTGATGCAACTAACTATGATTCAACAGTCAAAAGAAAACCGCAGAGACCGAGAGTACGACATGTGACATCCGGTGCCAAAACCAGCCTGCCTGATCCCAGAGCAGCCCGAGTGAGATTTTAGCATACAAACATTCAAAAGTGAACTAGAAGGCCAGTGGAACGTACCCACTTGCCACTTTCCCAGCAAAGCCTTAGCCACTACTCAGTATCCCCAGGAGGCTTGTTTTAAGTCCTAACCTCCCTTCTAGACCCCTGCTTCTCAGGAGAAATTGACCATTTCCTACTTTATTCCTAGCACAAAGTAGGCGCTCAATAATTGTGTGCTGAATAATGAAAGTGTTGTGCTAGCAGGCTTGGATCAATTAGTGACTGTAATTGAAGCTGAATGTAATTAATTATATAATTTGGGGCTGTTCAAGTTTAATTCTCCTAAAATTACATCATGGGAATGGGGCATGAGGAAGGGCTATGGATGGAAGGCGAGCAGGTAAGCTTCCACACAGGTACAATAGGTGCCCATGAACCTGGGTCCCTTATGAAAAATAAAAAGATCCACCTGTCTGCCTAACTAGGACATTCTGATCCTGAATTCCATCTGAACACAGAGTCCAAAAGCAAGGACTTCACCCCAGTGCCGGGGCCACGCAGCAGCGGGCACTCCCGGCAGCAGAGTCCACTGAATTTGAGGGCGTTAATCCTTGCCTTGAGTCATCCCTTCCGCTGCATGTTTCCCATTATTCATTTCAAGTGAGGCTCCTCTCAACCATCGTGCTCAGAGGATGCTACAGCTAAAAGGCCTCTTTGGGGGACCTTTAGACCAATGCTTATTTTAGCCCAGTCAGACCTAATGCACCCTTTTTTACAACAAATATTTTGTAATGCCGCTGACCATTCTGAAACAAAATCCATAGAAATGATGATCTATCTACGTAGATATAAAATTAATCCACTTCCATACTTTTCAAAAGTCTGATTGATGCAGATATACTCAAATGCAGGCTCTGCATTGCCATCAGTTATGTGCTTTCCCAAAACAGAGACCTCAAGAAAAACAACCATCCCTCAATTCTCATGGTAATGGCACTCCTGGAAAACTCAACAGGGTTTGAAAAGCCTTCCCCGGTGGCTCAGTGGTAAAGAATCCACCTGTAATGCAGGAGGTTCAATCCCTGGGTTGCGGATGTCCCCTGGAGAAGGAAACAGCAACCCACTCCAGTATTCTTGCCTGGAGAATCCCATGGACAGAGGAGCCTGGGGGACTACAGTCCATGGGGTCGCAAGAGTCAGACATGATTTAGAGACTAAACCACCACCACCAATACCATGAAAAAAAAAGGGGGGGTTGCCTTTATATGTAAAACAGTTAGGCTGTAGATTCGGTTCAGTCTGCATGAATAGCCTGTGGAATATTGGGACATATTAGGACACAGAGTTCCTGTGGAACTCTGGTCACAGGACAATTCTTTGGTAGGTAAAGCTGCCCTACCCACAGGAAGATGTCTAGCGTCCTTGACCCCACCCAATTGGTGCCGTAGCAATCCCCTTCAATTCAGTTCAGTTCAGTCACTCAGTCGTGTTTGACTCTTTGCGACCCCATGAATTGCAGCATGCCAGGCCTCCTTGTCCATCACCAACTCCCAGAGTTTACTCAAACTCATGTCCATTGAGTCGGTGATGCCATCCAACCATCTCATCCTCTGTTGTCCCCTTCTCCTCCCACCTTCAACCTTTCTCAGCAACAGGGTCTTTTCAAATGAGTCAGCTCTTCACATCAGGTGGTCAAAGTATTGGAGTTTCAGCTTCAACATCAGTCCAATCAACATTCAGGACTGATTTTCTTTAGGATGGACTGGTTGGATCTCCTTGCAGTCCAAGGGACTCTCAAGAGTCTTTTCCAACACCACAGTTCAAAAGCATCAATTCTTCTGTGCTCAGCTTTCCTTATAGTTCAACTTTCACGTCCATACATGACCACTGGAAAAACCATAGGCTTGACTAGATGGACCTTTGTTGGCAAAGTAATGTCTCTGCTTTTTCCTAGTCATTATAACCAAAAATGTCCCTACACATTTCCAGAAAGTGCCTAGGGATAGTAGCATGTCCCTGGAGAGCCACTCAGTCTCCTTAACTTGCAAGTAAGAAAACAAAAGAGTTGGGGAGATTTTCCCTAAGTGACTAGCTGGTCAGCATCCATTGGTCATTCAGTCTCCCAGGAAGCTGGGATCCCTGCTAGCTCCACACTGCAGCTTCCAGGCTGAACACTGTGGAAGGAGGTCAGGCTCTTGGCTGGAACACCTTTGGTTCCCATGCACAGATTTAGAATCTCTCCCCACGCCCCCCAGGAGATCAAAGTCCCTGCAAAAGAAAATAACCATTCAGTGTTGAATAAAGTCCTCCAAGCTAGGGACATATAAACACCTTGAAATTAATCTGCCCAAATGAGCCCAGGATGTCTCCTCCCCACCCCAGAAAGCTAGGACCATCCTGTCATTCTGAAGTTAACCTGATGGTCCTCCTGTCTTCATTTATGAAGCCCTGAAACTATGCCAGGGAAAGAAAGGATCCTACTTCTAGGCCCAAAATAGCAACTGGGCATTACATACCAACGCTGCTCAGTCAGGAGCCATTGATGGTGTTAAGAAAGGTTCTGGAGCCATATCCCAGTTCAACCTGAGCGGACACAAGGATCCATTTGTGGAGTTTGCATTGGCCGCGGTAGGGTCCAGGTGTTTGTTATGTCTGTCTTAGAACCCTAGACAAACCCAATCTATTTCTTAGGTCAAAAGCTCCCGGGTTTTGCCAGCGACAGCCTAGTTCATACCACTGGTTTCTCTGTCTCAAATCTGAGGCAAATGTCTTCTTCCTGATGGTTGACACAGCTCGATCGTGAGATAAATGGCTTTGCCACAAGCGGTAGTACTAGACTCGCGTCTCAGAACCTCACTCATTCCCTCAGGACCTGTGAGCTGAGCATACTCTATGCACTAGTCACTGACAATAGGGAGATGTAGCAAACCTGCCACACTGCAGGTAAGAATCACCCTTGGACTTCCCTTGTGGCTCAGTGGTAAAGAATCCACCTGCCAGTGTGGGAGACATGGTTCGATCCCTGGTCCGGGAAGATCCCACGTGCTGTGAAGCAACTAAGCCCGTGGGCCACAACTGTTGAGCCTGTGCTTTAGAGCCTGGGAACCACGGCGACTGACCCACGTGCCACAATTACTGAAGCCTGCGAGCCCAAGAGCCCATGCTCCACAGTAAGAGAAGCCACTGCAGTAAGAAGACTGTGCACCACAACTGGAGGAAAGCCCGTGCAGCAGCACAGACTCAGCACAGCCAATAAACAATAAATAAAATTATTTTTAGAAAAGAATCATCCTTTTCCAAAGTCTCTAATTCATAAAATAGTATACACCACACAAAACTCAACATTAATATTCAACATTTCCCTCTGAAATTGATGGAACCTCATTGGGTTTCCGTAGGAGCTCAGCTGGCAAAGAATCCACCTGCAATGCAGGAGACCCCGGTTCAATTCCTGGGTCAAGAAGATCTGCTGGAGAAGGGATAGGCTACCCACTCCAGTATTCTTAGGCTTACCTGGTGGCTCAGCTGGTAAAGAATCCGCCTGCAATGCAGGAGACTTGGGTTTGATCCCTGGGTTGGGAAGATCCCCTGGAGAAGGGAAAGGCTACCCACTCCAGTATTTCGGGCTGGAGAATTAGCAAAGAGGTCGGACATGACTGAGCAACTTTCACTTTCACTTTAGTTATGAGATCAAGGTAACACAGTGCATAGCGATTGATTGTAATTAATGTCTTGAATATTTTTTTTCCCTAGGACAGCTATATTTGAAGCAAAATGTCTTTAGGGAAAAAATGGCTAAATATTGGTTATTTTAAAAGTTAATGAAAGTAGGTATTCTAGGAAAAGATAGCTTTAGGAATACAAAACAATTATTTAAAACTGCCTGTTAAAAAAATACTCATGAGAAATATAAAATTAAGTCAAATACCTGTGCATGAATTGGTTTTTTAAATATTTAAAGTGAGGGGGGAAGCAAGAAATAATAGGAAGGTTAAGTGACTCTGAAAACATTCAAAAATACTTAATTTGAGGTAAACTTGTCTTTGGGAGAACTGATCTTCGGGCAAACAGGTTTTTGGTCATGTGACTATGGGCCAGTTGGTTTTAGGTATATTGAGCAGTAGCCAGTTTAGTGGGACATGAAGGGAGTAAAGGAGACTAACGAGGAGATAAGATCTGAACCAGGATGCTGGTGGTAGCAAGCGAGAGAAGAGCTGGTGGATAAAAGACATACAGGAAGGTAGAGTTTATGGGGCATTTCTAAGAAGGTCAAGAGCCTGACTTCAAAGACTGACTCCTGGCTCTTAGGCCTGGGTGACTGCCAGTGGCATTATCCACTAAGGCAGTGAGTGCAGACCCTTCGGTAAACACGAAATTTGGGGACATACTGGCCCCAAAGAGAAACACAGATATGGTCTCATCAAATTTTGCTTCCAGGCGGAGCTGCCCCAAGAATTGCTGAAATCTTTTTCTCTCCTTCCAGACCATAGACTTTGGGCTCACCCCTGCCCCCACCAGCAAGTACATCCTCCTTAAAGTCAGGTGCTCTTGTGAAAGACATCCTAGTTCCTTAAAGGCAGGCAGCATGTCTGATTCATTTTATCTCTCCACTCCTCTTCCCAATAAAAGGGTGTCGAAGGAATGCATGTGACATACACGAATTGAGGCATGTGTAAGTGGCCACATGGTGACCAATGAAAGGCCAACCATGTGTCCTGATGTCAAAGAGCATGCAAGAGACAAAGAAGCGCTCCTTGCCCTCCAAGGGCTGCACAGGGCAGGTGGACAGTTGAATGCAGATGGCGGGAGCAGCCTCAGGAGAACTGGGAGGAGGAGAAGGCAACTCAACTAGGGCAGCCGTCTCAGGAAGCTCCCTGCAGAAGGCAGGACTTGAGAGATGTCATGAAGATAGAAAGCAAAGGACTTTGCTTTGAATATAAGGAAGAGTTGAGAGAGGCAGAGAACACCCAGAGCAAGACCATAGAGATGAGGTGAACTTGGTTATTCTATAAAATGTCAAGCTCAGCCTGTTCAGGAATCTCACCACCCAGACAGGCAGAGAGAGGTGACAACCCTCACGTGCGTGTTCACCTCACTCAACCAGGGTGTGATACAGGAATAGCAGAAGAGAGAAAAGCAGAAAAGCCTCTACACACACAGTCCCAGTCCCCAGATGTGTCCCTGGTTAGACACGGGCTCTGTGAACTGGCCAGCTCAGCTCTCAGGCCAATGGGAAACACCTCCACGAGACTGTCCTTATCTTAAATGCTCCCAGGATGTCTCTTTCAAGCTAATACTGTGATTAAAGAGAGAGCTCCTGCCAGCTCTCTGGGGGGGTAACCTGTGTGGGCAGCAACTAGCAGAATCGATAAGGGAAATTAAGCCTATTTCAGCCAAATAGCCAGTTTCTAAATACCCTATGGATCATCAGAAAATAGCCATGACAATTACAGAAAGTGTATCCATCCAGCCAGAATGGCATGGCCTTTGTGTTGGTTTTGACCAGAAAATGACATATAAAGCAACCAATCAGAAGCCCTTACTCTCACTGTCTCAACAACAGCAGGAACAAGAAGACCTTACTGTAATTTAACTGTTTTCTCTTACTCAGCTCTCTGGACAGTGTCCAGTCTATAATCATCTCTTTATTTTCTATCCCTATAGACATCTCTATTGTTCTCCTCCAGACTTCCTCTGGGCTCTCCACACCTTCCAATCATGGGTCCAGGGCCCTTAAAGATAATAGCTGCAATGATGAGGGTGCTTTTGGTTACTCAATTTCAAGATACTCAACTTCAAGTAACATACAAAAAAGGGAGAGGCAGATGTATTGTCTCATGTCATGAAAAGCCAAGGGTGGACCTGGCCTGTAGGAATAGCAAGATCCAGGAGTTCAAAAGTGTAAGTCACTCAGTTGTGTCTGACTCTCTGTGACCCCATGGACAGTCCATGGAATTCTCCAGGCCAGAATACTGGAGTATGTAGCCTTTCCCTTCTCCAGGGGATCTTCCCAACCCCAGGGATCGAACCCAGGTCTACAACATTGTAGGCAGATCCTTTACCAGCTGAGCCACCAGAGAAGCCCAAGAATACTGTAGTGGGTAGCCTATCCCTTCTCCAGCGGATCTTCCTGACCCAGGAATCAAACCAGCATCTACTGCATTGCAGGTGGATTCTTTACCAACTGAGCTGTCAGGGAAGCCTGAAGTTCAAAAGAGAGACACACAAGATAGTCACTGGAGCTTAGCAACCTGTAGAGAGATAGTCATACTTCATAGTATTAGCTGAAAGTCACAGGAATGCTCTTGGAGTCATGAATCCATACTGGAACTAATGTCTGTGGCCAGAGAGATGGCCATCTGTCTACTCCCAAGGCTTATGGGAGATTCTAGATTGCATGCTTGCAGAAATGGGTGTCACTGTAGGAGAAGGGAGTTCTGTTAAAGCTGCAAGGAATGCTGGATAAACTGTTAACTGTTCACTTACACTCTGTGTTATTTGTTCGTTTCTTAGTGTTGCTTTTCCCATCACTTTCACTGGCACTCTCTATTCACATCCATCGCAGCTCTCCAAGAAGGGTAACCTGTGGAAAACCACCCCATTTCACAGCAGGGGAAGCAGAGGCTCAGAGACCGAAGCAACCTGCCCAGTGATAACAGAATTAGGATGATGGGCCTGACCTCCAGCTGCCCGGCCCAGTGGAGGCAACACTTGCCCCTGTCCGGAGAATATGGTCCAGGACAAAGGTATGAAAGAGACCAGATCCTACTCTGGATACATCGTGCCATCTGATTATTATGAACATAAACTGTTATAAGTCAGAATTCCTTTATAACAAACTCATAACATCCAGAATGTTTACGGGTTCTTTCCTCAATTCCCTGGCAGTCTTATCACTCTTCCCTGCACACCTGGGGGTGAGGGAGGGGGAGAGGAAGAAGTGACAAAGGCAGAACTTCCTCAATGTTCCTACTTGTTTGTGTGAGTGTGCTTAGTTGCTAAGTTGTATCCTACTCTTTGCGACTCCATGGACTGAAGCCCACCAGGCTCCTCTGTCCATGAGATTCTCTGGGCAAGAATACTGGAGTGAGTTGCCATGCCTTCCTCCAGGGGACCTTCCCAACCTAGGGATTGAACCCACATCTCCTGCATGGGCATGCAGGTTCTTTACCACTGAGCGACCTGGGAAGCCCATATTTCTACTTACTCCAGGGCAAAATTGAACTCCATCAATGTCAACTGCCCTTCAAGGGATTTCCCTAGAAAGGGGTTCATCCCAGAACCCAGAGTTGCCTAAGAGGCCTGCTGCGACACCTCACTGGCTGAGTGAGCTCTGGGCCACACAGGCCCATCCTCTGCAAAGAAATGACTCCTCCTGGGGTGCCACTGCCCAGCTGCACCCATTGCAGGAAGCACGGAAGCCCACCTATGCAGAAGCTCACTAGCTCCAGACTGAGGAGGCTGCAGGAAGGCAGGATGGGCCCAACCTCTAGCAGGCTCGATGGATGCAGCCACTTCAGCAGAGAAGAATGGAAAGGCAGGAGCTGAGAACCCAAGCTCTGGCTACAGATTACCTCAGCTCAAAGCCTGGTTATATCGGTCACTGCTTGTGTGCCTCCAGCAAGCAACCTAAACCTTCTGTGCCTCCGTTTACTTACCTGTATAAAGGGGATAAGAGTGGTCCCTAGCCTTCATAAGATCGCCATGTGCCTGAAAGGGGCACTACCCAGCATCCAGCAGAGGAGACTACATGCCCAAATAAAACATCACGTTCTGCTTACCATCTCAAGACCACAGAATTGCTGCTAAAGTTCCAGACATCAAAACCACACACCAGTCTCCCCTGCTGGAATGAAAAGAAAGGGGCAATACTAACAAACTATACCCTTATCGATATCTAAAGAAAAAAATTTCCCAAAATCCCTCCAAAAGATTCCTCTTCACTGGCCATGTCACGTGCTGCAGAAGCTGGGAAACCAAGACCTCGCTCTTTCAGCCTCTCAAGTAGAGGGCAAGGTTGAGAAAAGGGGTAGAGAACAGGGTCTGCCACTGGGGCTGATCATAAAAACAAATGACATTTATTGAGCACTTAATATGGCTTCTCTTCCCTAAGCACTTCTGCCAGTACACTGAATATATTACCTAACTTCATCCTCTCAATGACCCCTAGGAGGTATGTATTATTATCCACACTATTCAAATCTAGGAACTGAAGCCCAGAAAAGTTGTGTTACTTGTCCAAGACCCCACAGAACAGAATCTGAACTCAGGCCAGCTGCAGAGTCCAGGCTCTTGAGCTGGAGGGCATAACCTCTGTGATGGCAGCAGCCACTGTCAACAGATGTTTGTAGATACTCTGATGTGAATATACTTATATTTGGCATGAAAGGGAGCAAGCACCCAGGGACCAGGGAGATCCACCACCTACACACAGACCTGGAAACCCCAAGAGGCAGGGCATAGCCGGAGCCCCTGACCCAATTCATCAGCCCGGAAGGACTTCATGTCCCACCCAGTGTTACCTTGGAAGGAGGCAAGCCACGCTGCTGGCACGCCACTCTCCAGCCTTCCCTGTCTGTCATTACTCACCAAGAGAAGGTCACCATCGCTTCCATCGTTTGTGGCTCGGGCAGTCAGTTGCGGACTTGACACAGTCGGCCACTACCCTTCGAGAGACTCTTGTCTTCCCCACAGGGCACTGGGAGGTGGCTGCCAGGCCAGGCTGATGCAGAGGACACCACTCAGTGGTGACTGACCAGAGGGCTTCTTGCCAACCTACCATAGTGACTTCCATTTCTAGAACTGCAAACGCACTTGAAACGAAATCACTAGGGCCAGGCCTGTCTTTCCAGGGAGGGGCTCGGTGTCCTGTTTCTGATGTTACATCCATTTGTCACTACATTTGTGTGTCCGCTTACAGAGCTACCATGTGGTAAAATTCAAAGTACCCAGCCATTTCTCTTACCTTGTGTTGGTGTATCTGCATATTTGGCGGGGGGGGGGGGGCGGGTTCCTGGGAGCCTTTTAATTTGGAAACAGTCAGGACTCCCCCTCCTTAGTCTTAAAGAGGCTCTGGCTAACACCCACCTGTGGAGACTTTCATAAGTTACAATCTTTTTCTTTCTCCAGAAGACACCTGGAAGGTACAGCCTAATGCAGTCTCCCTGCCCTGGCCGCAGAGGTTTAAAGAAAAAAGTCAGCACATCTCCCCTGATGATGTGATGTTTTCCAGATGTGGCATGATGAGGGGGCGCTCCTCCTCTGTGATTTTCTTCCTCAAACCCATAACCCCATTCTCATCACAAGAAAATGTCCAGCTAAACTTGACAATCTACAAGTCAGAAAGAAAAACACCAACACAGTATGTTAACGCGTATATATGGAATTTAGAAAGATGGTAACGATGACCCTATATGCGAGACAGCCAAAGAGACACAGATATAAAGAACAGACTTTTGGACTCTGCAGGAGAAGGAGAGGGTGGGATGATTTGAGAGAATAGCATTGAATCATGCATATTACCATGTATGAAATAGATCACCAGTCCAGGTTCGATGCATGAGACAGGGTGCTCAGGGCTGGTGCACTGGGATGACCCTGAGGGATGGGATGGGGAGGGAGGTTGGAGGGGGGTTCAGGATGGGGGACACATGTACACCTGTGGGTGATTCATGTCAATGCATGGCGGGAACCAATACAATATTGTAAAGTAATTAGCCTCCAATTAAAATAAATTAATTAATTTAAAAAATTATCCAACCACTGCTCTTCCAAAGTGTCATGGTTGTGAAAAACATGGGACATTTAAGGAAGTATCCCAGAGCAGGGACTAAGGAGATGTGACTACTGAATGTAAACTTCATCCTAGACTGGATCCTGGGACATGGAGAGGACTTGAGCGAGATCAGAATAGTTCAGTTGATGGTATTGTGCTAAGGTTAATGCGGAGTGTTAATAAAGGTACTGTGGTTATGTAACGTATTAACATTAGCAAGAGCTAGGTGAAGGCTACATGGGGACCTTCTGAGTACTATCTTTACAACTCTACTGTAAACCTAAAGTTATTTCAAATAAAAAGGCTTTTAGAAAACTGTTTCAAATGCCCGACCCTCATTCAAAGCAATTTAATCAGGATCTTGGGCATTCAGCACTCTCCCCTTGATCCGGATGTGCAGGTTGAGCTAAGAACCACAGACCAGAGACTTCAGCCGTGAGCGTGTGCGTCAGAACTCCCTGGAGGGTTTAGTAGAACAGACCGCTGGGTCCCGCCCCAGAGTCTCTGCTTTGGCACATCTGGAGTGGGGTCTGAGATTTGCCTGTCTAAACAGCTCCCTGGTTACACTGATGCTGCCAGTCCCGGGACCATACCTTCAGAACCGCTGATCAGAACCTGGCGGCTCAAAGCATGGTCCTCAGATGCACAGCGTCAGCACAGCCTGGGAGCTGGTTAGAAATGCAGAATCTCAGGTGCCACGCAGACCCACAGGAGCAGAATCTGTGTTTCAACATGAGCCCCGGTTATTTATTTAAACAGAGAAGTTTGAAAAGCACTGCTCAGGGAGAAGGGATGAGGAAGTGGGAGCTGAAATGTTGGGGATCACAGGGTTATTGGTACCCATCACCTCACCACTTCACCAGCATGGCCTTCCCTTTATACATGGGAATGAGAAAAATCAGGAAGAAACATTGGAGGCTCTTTGCTAAAGAGTCAATTAAGCCAAAAGCATAACTGGGTAGAAAAGAATGTTTTCTGTCCCCAGCAGGGCTGGCCAGGGGCACAGTGACCTGGCCAAGAAGGGAACTGGCTGAGGCCACCCTTGGAGCAGTCAAGTAAACCAGGCTGGGCGGCCCTGGCTGCAGAACAGACATCACAGCCCAAGGGTTAATATTTCCTCTTCTGAGAGCTGACCTTGCCCTCCCTTTGGAAAAGCAGAGAGCAGCTTTGGAATAGGCTCCATTTAACAGGAAGGAAGGATACAGGCAGGGAGGGAAGGAGGTGAGTGCAGAGGCTTTCTGAACAAATGAGTTTTTATGAAAGTTTGCTTTCATAAGGCTTAGGAGGGGCTTCCCTGGTGGCTCAGATGTAAACAATCTGCCTGTGATGCAGGAGACCTGGGTTGGATCCCTGGATTGGGAAAATCCCCTGGAGAAGGGAATGGCAACCCACTCCAGTATTCCTGCCTGGAGAATCCCATGAACACAGGGGCCTGGTGGACTACAGTCCACCAAGGCGAGAGGAGTCAGACACGACTGAGCGATGAACACTTTCACCTCCCAGGCTTAGGAGATGGGGCCTCCCCAGTCCCCCTTGGCCAGTTGCAAACCACAGTGGCACCAGATCGCTTGGCATTCAAGGTCTCTCATTAAATACAGCCCCCCGCCGTCCACCCCCACCCAACTCAGCCTGGCAAACCAGCAGGCCAGGCTTCCAGGAACTCTCTGCGACTTTGCTCACCCTGTCTACTCAGATCTCAGCAGACACCAGTTCCTGACTCAGACCTGAGCTCCACCAGGCCACATCCTAAGATCACTGAAGCCCCAGGTGTCCCTGGGCAAGGCCCCATCCCCTCCTTCTCACCTCTGCTTACACAGAGTGTGTTAGTCACTCAGTAGTGTCTGACTCTTTGTGACCCCATGGACTGTAGGCTGCCAGGCACCTCTGCCCATGGGATTCCCCAGGCAAGAATACTGGAGTGGATTGCCATTCCCATCTCCAGGGGATCTTCCCAACCCAGGGATCGAACCTAGGTCTCCTGCACTGCAGGCAGATTCTTTACCAGCTGAGCCACCAAGAAAGCCAGCTAGTGTAAAACAAAAGGGTTCAATACTAAAGTAACTGAATGCTAAAATATTAGAAATCATACAACTGATAGCTCACTATCACAAACGTCTAGTGGGGAGATGGAGGTAATATTGCCAATTAAGGGACTGAAGCAATTTGTGCTTTTTCTTAAGTCTTTATCCATCCTCTGGCATTTAAGAGGTGGATCTTCATGACTGTCTTGATTTATGGTCTGTTTACACGGAGGGTAGTCCCAAACCTCCCAATCGCTGTCCCTGAGGATCTGTGTCTCCTGAAGCCACCTTCATTTTCTGAGATGTCACTAGAAGTCAGCAACCTCATAGCCTTACAGCTGTGGGGGGCAGGGGGAGCGGTGGTCTCTAAGCCAATTATCCTGAGAGTGACCATCCCCAGTCCTGGCAGTGGGCTCGGAACACTGCAGAAATTAACCTGACAATCAAACAAGGCAGCCTTCCCAGGGGAAGGACAGTGGCATGCGAGACTTTTTTTTATAAATACACAGGTTTCAACATCCCTGAAAATAGCGAAGTAACCTGAGAGTCTAACTTTCGCACGCTTATTGAGCACCTACTGCAAATAGAGACGTTACTTTGCCAACAAAGGTCCGTCTAGTCAAGGCTATGATTTTTCCAGTGGTCACATATGGATATGAGAGTTGGACTATAAAGAAAGCTGAGCGCCAAAGAATTGATGCTTTTGAACTGTGGTGTGGGAGAAGACTCTTGAGAGTCCCTTGGACTGCAAGGAGATCCAACCAGTCCATCCTAAAGGAAATCAGTCATGAATATTCATTGGAAGGACTGATGCTGAAGCTGAAACTCCAATACTTTGGCCACCTGATGTTAAGAACTGACTCACTAGAAAAGACCCTGATGCTGGGAAAGGTTGAAGGCGGGAGGAGAAGGGGACAGCAGAGGAGGAGATGGTTGGATGGCATCACTGACTTGATGGACATGAGTTTGAGTAAGCTCTGGGAGCTGGTGATGAACAGGGAAGCCTGGCGTGCTGTAGTCCATGGGGTCGCACAGAGTCGAACACAACTAAGCAACTGAACTGAACTACAAACCAGGACATCTGCACTTCCTATGAGTTGGGCACATATTTGAGAGGCCAAACGGGCCACTGAGTTGGAATTCTCCTCACGGGGACAAGAAGAGGGGAGCGGAACTATAGCCATCTTGCCCAAATCAGAGAAGCCAACACCTACATAGGCCTAGGATCCAAGGATTAAAAGAAAAAGCATCCTTCGAAGTAAGCTGATGTTGACTTCCTGACACATTGCTACTGCTGGAGGAAGAAAGTCACAGGATTTTACTCGAAGCACCAAACCCCAGTCAACATATGGCAAGTTCTACAGGACAGAGAAGGGAGCAGGGCAGAGATCTGGCATAAGAGCTCACATGGGTGCTCTCTGAACTGCAGAACAGAGATGATGGGAGCTCCTAGAGCTCTCCTTCCAGACACGGCTCCACCCGGAGGAGAAGTTACAGGCCAGCAGTCAGCTGATAAAGATGCACCTCAGGCCAAGTACACAGGACGAGATGACACCAGAGGTATACTTATATGATGAAGAACCTGTCTGGTCTTTGTCCCTTGGTTGCTCCTGGAAGATGACCTCTCAATCCCTGGACCTTCTTTCTCTCTTCATTTGGCTGCACTGGGTCTTAGTTGCAACATGTGGATCTTTAGTTGTGGATCCAGTTCCCTAACCAGGAAACGAACCCAGGCCCCCCAGAGCCTGGAATCTTAGCCACTGGACCGCCAGGGAAGTCCCAATCCTTGGACTTTCTTAGTAATGGGGGGGGGGGGGCGGGGTGGAGGGAAGAGGGTCTGGAGATTTTATTCAGTCATCTGGCTAATGATTCAATAAAGTGTGCTAATACAACGAAACCCTGATAAAAACTGTGGACACTGAAGCTCAGTGATGCATCTCTGTGCCAAGAGGGTCCTTCCATGGCAAGAACCCAGAAGCTCAACACACAGGACCCCCCAGACCTCACCCTGAGTGTCTCATTTGCCTGATCTCAAGTGTAGTGCCTTCCTGAGCTCTGTAAGTCATTCTAGCAAATTATCAAGTCTGGGGGGTAGCAGGTGGTAGAAACTCCCAAATTTGTAGTCAGCTTGGTCAAAAGTACACATGGGCTGGGGACCCCAAGCCTGCAGTGAGTATCTGAAGTGAGAGCAGGCTCACGGGAAAACTGCGTCCTTAAGGGAAGAGAGGCTGCACTCACTCCAGGTCGTCTACATCAGAATCGCACTGCAGCAGCACAGGGGTGCAAGGCCACCCTATCTTAGGCCTGAGGAACATGCAGGACTCAGTCTGACTTTTCCAGGGCTTTTGGTCTCCTTTACCCACCCACTGCGCCCAGTCCACTGAAAATCCAACTTCCTCTGAAGTCAGTGTTAGAGTCACTATTCAGGCGCATATGACAGCCCAAGGAGCAGGCGTAATTCACACGGCCAGCATTGTGGAATAAACAGCAAAGCAGGGACCCTCATTCAGCAACTGTGCGACTTCAAGCAAATGACTAAATCTCTCTGAGCCTCAGTTCCCACCTCCGTGAGATGAGGCTAATGACCCTTCACCCTCATAGAGTTGATGAGACAAATCAATGACACAACTTACTTACAAAGGGTCCAGCATATTCTCTCACATGTGGCAGGCACTCACACATCAAGCCGTCTATTTTCAAACTGCCCTGTACCCCAAACTGTCTCGGCCTCTCAGCTCTCTGGATAACTGTTCTGGCAACATGCTGATGTTTTAGATCCCAAGGCAGCAGGAAGCCAACCATTAAACCAAAAGTGAAAAGCAAGTAACCATTACCTTGAACAAAAAGGACATTTATATTTACTTCAGTGGCTATAAAAGACACCATAAAATATAATATGCAGCATGCATCCTCATGATTCATAGCAGATCTTGCAGATTATTCTCTCAGGTCCCTGGGTGCATCCAACTGGTCACTAAGAACAATTAATTCAAAGGGATGGCAAACCATCTCTGGTCAGTGAAAAATCTGCTTGTTGTATTATGAATAAAGAGAACAGAAAATGAGATTCAAATTTAGGATTTTTTTTTCTCTACCCTCATGAATGAGGTGAAGTAAGATCAGAGAGATTCAGACACAATTACCGTGAGCCAGGGTGCTCAGTGAGAGCTGGGACCTGCTGCATCTGGGGTCATAGGGACCTGGAGACTACGGACACAGAAGTTAGAGAAGACGTTTGCAGGTATCCCCAAAACCAGAGCGGATGATCGGGGGTGGGGGGGATGGGCAGGGGGCAGGCTGGCAGCAAGGTAGAAGCAGCATCTGGCAGGTCACCAGCAGGTTTCAGAGCACAAGCCCAGCCACATGACTGAGGTTTAGACAACAGTCTCAGGAATGGGGATATCGAATGATGAATCTGAGGGCTAAGTCAGGAGCCAATCAACAGAACAAGGGAGGTCCCGGGTCATAGGGGATGAGGGGAGAATCCAGGGGAAGCAACGTCAGAGGTTTCTGCTGAGCCTCTGAGTTCTTGGCCTTCAGCTTCCTAACAGTGGCAACCAAGATCTGTCTTAGAAAGGAAGAGAAATATACAAGAATCAGAAAGTGGACGCACAGTGGAAGGCTGGAAGGATTTCGGGGACAAGAAGTCAAGCAGATCACAATGGCACGTGGCATCCGCGGCCACTCCTACCTCGTGGCCTGAGTGGACTCACTCCCCACCTGGAATAAATGGCCTGCTGACCACGCTCTTGCCCTGAAGCCCCGAAGTGCTTTTTATTGAATCACAGTACATAAAGTCACCAAAGGGGTCACCACGACAGCTGTGAACTCACAGCTGCAACAGAACCTGGCTCGGGGGCCAAGCCACCCCAGGAAGGTTGGCACCTCCAGGGAGGGATGGCTCAAAGAAAGAAAACTCTTCTCCAGCAGTTCAGGGACCAAGCCCCTCTGCAGCAAAACCAAACGTCTGGCGAGTTAGATGTGCCCTCGGTGGGCTAAGTAGTCCATCTTGACCACAAGAAAGGTGAACAGAAGCAGGTGGGGCAGGTATCCAACCCAAAGGCACAGACGGAGAGCGGGAAAGCAGACCGTGGTGCCTTCCCCCTGGGAACGGCTGGAAACCCTCCCAGGACGTGGCCTGAGGCCCTGAGACACAGGCTTCACAGGAGAGGACTTCCAGAGGCGGAGCATGACAGGGATCGCGGGGCTCCACGGGGCAGAAACGGGGCAAGCGGGTGGAGACACGACGGAAGAATGAGGGGTGAAGAGACCCCTCAGCCGCGGCAGGGGCCACCGCCGGGCAGGGGGCAGCGCGTCCACTCAGTGTGAAGCAGGCAGCAGCCAGCAGAGCAGAGCCCAGACCCAGCCAGTGAGCCTCAGCCCCTTCAGGTGCAGAACGAGCTCCTGAAGGTTGATCTTCCATAAGCTGACGGCCTCCCTCAGAGAGATCTGGGCCCTTCTGAAGAGTGAACGGGTCTTCTGCTTCTTGTGCCTACAGGAGGGGCGCAAAGGAAGAGAGAAGAGACGCAGAGTTGAGACGAGCAGCGTCACTTGGAAAAACGGAAGGTGGTGGTTCTGCCAAGTCACCACTCCGCCTCCCCCAGGAGACAACGGCTCCTGGTCACGCGATCAGACCACTGCCCAATCCGGGACCAGAGGAACTCAGCTGGTCTACAGGCGTTTTCCAGGTAAGTGGGGTAAGTAAAAGCAGATGTTGCACACCTCATCAAAGGCCTGGAGGACCCGCTGGGTATCATGTTCCAAAGTTTCTCTTTTTCCAAAAGGAGAGTTTATATTCATCAAGTCAGAATCCCCCAGACTCAAATGAAAGAGCTCTGCCTAATTTTCTGAGGCTACGAATCACCTGGAAACCTAGTCAAGGTGGTCCTGGGAGGCTGGGGCCAAGATGGATTCCACCCAGCTCAAGGCCTTCTGCACCAACAAAAGGACATGATGGAAACTGGTGTTTATGAGGATCACCTACTCAAGACTTTTGTTTGCTTTTTTTTTTTTAGCCATACCACACAGCTTGCAGGACCTTAGTTCCCCAACCAGGGACTGAATCTAGGCCCCAGCAGTGAAAGCACCGAGTCCTAACCACTGAGCTGCCAGAGAACTCCCAAGACTTCGTTTCCGGAACCTCAGAGGAAGAATGAATCGTGTTCAGCCCTTCCCTAGGCAGTGTATTTTGCTGTAACTCAGTATTTGATAGCGGGTGCATGATGCATGTGGTCAACACTGCCGTCACCTGTTTATCAGAATGACCCACTTGCTGCCTAGGATGGAAGGATGGCTTGAAGCTGACCAGGCCAGGCCTCCCCTCTTGGGTGCGAACACTCAGCCAGAGCATGGGCCTTCCCATGTATATGCTACCATCCAGTAGAAGAGCCTGGGATCCCCATTCCTCTACTACTGCCTCCCTGGGGAAGCACCCTTCCCTTCCTCATCAACACCTTCAGGATGCTGAGGCATCTGAAAAGACCTGAGATCCTGAGAGAGCCGGCTAGTGACACGTTTCCTGAGTCACAGCCACACTCGCAGGGAAAAGAACACTGGCCTCACTGCCTGGTGGGTGCTGGGGACACAGTCACAGGACCAGGCACAGATGAGATATGAGCCAGGGCATACTGATCCCAAGTCTGGGGACTCTCGGGTGGGACTGAGACTATCAGAAAATGCTGCAGACTTTATTGAGCGTAAGTGTCACGAGGAAAGCTTGCCCAGGAAGGTGAGGTCCCAGAACCCACAATTTTAACCAGCAGAGGTGGCTCTCCTGGACCACCTTAAACATAGCCCCCAAGTGTCAGCCAGTTCCCTGGAGCTGGTTTCTGCCCCTAACTTCCTGCAGGGAGAGCTGGAGACTGGGGAGCTCAGGCCGGGCCCTGGGGGCTGGAGGAGAAAGGGGAGGCGTGCAGACCCCTGGGGTGGATCAGGGAGCTGGGGTGGGGTGGCAGGGGGAGGCCGGAGCCCACACTCACGCGGCCAGTGCTTTGATGCAGCATCGCGACATGTTGAGGAAAGAGCTGGCGCTGGCGCGGGTGCCCAGGGCGGCCTCGATGCCCCGCAGCAGGTCGTTGGTCTTGAAGATGAGCAGCATCTGGCGTGGCACACGGTTGAGGAGCTGGCTGATCTGGGGGAGGTAGTTGGCCGCGTGGTTGCGGATCTCTGAGTCCTGAACAGAAAGAGGCAGCCTGAGTGGGGCGGGGGGCCTGGGGCGGCAGCAGGCATCCGGGCTGCCAGCGATCGGAAGGGGCTGTGGGGAGGGTCCGGGAGGGAGGGTCTAGCACAGCGGCCTCAGCAGCACTAGGAACCTTCCCGGGGGAGAAGCTCAGCCCAAGCGGTGTTGTAGCCAGACGAACCTGGTCAGGACGTCTCCCCCAACTTCCAGCCCAGCACCGGACACCACACCGGGGCCTCATTTCTACTGCCTCTGCCGTCCTAGCTCCTTGCAGCTGAGGTCACCAATACCCATCCCCCAAGCCCCCAGGCCAGTACCGATGGGGCAGGGAGTCTACCTCCCCTCCTCACCAACTATCTGATGGGTCCCGCCTCTCAGCCCAGGGGTCCACCTTTGTGTTATTCTCCAAGGCTCTGTGCTGGCCACCAATTTTCAGGCCAGGTCAGGAATGACTCTTGGGAGCCGGTACTGGCTGAGTCACCAGTACTGGCTGAGGCCCCCGTCCCTCCAGCCAAACCCAGGCTGGTGCAGTCGAGACCTCTGAGATCCTGACCCCAAACCCAAATCCAAAGTCCTACCCCACACCCTGCCTGACCCGAGCCCCACCAGATCTGTTTGCACAGCCATAGCCCATCACTGTCCTCCAGGCTTGACCCAGCATCAGCCCGCCCATGCCTAAGGTCCTCAGGACCTCGGGGCAGGATTCAGGGCTAGCCCTTGCCCATCCTGGTGGGTAAGTTTCAGGGTCAGTTTCCCAGCCTTCCCCATCCCTGTCATGGTTCTGAGAAGATAACTGCCTCCAGCCAGAGTCCTGAGTATAGAGCGAGGCTCTGATCCCGTCTCAGTCTCCAGGGAAGCAATGATGGCGATGGTGATGACAAGAGTCCATGTGTACTGAGCATCACTAAGGAACCCGGGCACTCTGACATGCTTGCGTGCGTTAGCTCATCTCATCTTCACAACAACCCTATTAGGTGAGCGTATATCCCCATTCGAGAGGAGGAAGCTGAGGCACTGAGAAGTAAAATAACCTCCCCAAGGTCCACAGCTAGTGAGGCAGGAGTCAAACCCTGGTCATTCAGCTCCCAAGCCTGCACCCTCACCAGCAGGCTACACTGCTTGTCATCTCACAGAGCGCCGTGCAGCCCAGGGTCCTCCCCTAAAAGCCGGGCATGCTGTGCCCACCTCCCAGCAGAACCCCAAGGGCCCCCAGAGGCAAGGTGTTGGGGGCATACGGGGTGAAGTCACACCAGGGCCCGGCGGTGCTGCCCAGCACTTTGCCCCGAAGCTGCCTCTGCAGCAGGAGCAGGACTCCAGGCCCTTTCAGGCACACGGGTGCACCGCCAACAACCGCCTCGCTGTGAACCTGAGATGTCCCCAGGCAGGAGCTATCAGACTAGAGCATCTCAACGTGAAGCCAGGCGCCAGGAGCCCGTCTGCCTCCCCACCTCCCGTTCCCTGCTGCTTGCAGGGGCTAAGGCCAGATCAACGCCCCTCTCACCACAGAGGCCCCTCTAAGCGAGGTGGCAGGGGCTAAGGCCAGATCAACGCCCCTCTCACCACAGAGGCCCCTCTAAGCGAGGGGGGCCTGGCCTGGCCACAGCCCCTCTGGACCCAAACGGAAGCCCCTGAGTCCACCCAGGCAACCCTAAGGGGCTATTTCTCAGAGCAGCACAGCCTTCAAGCTTGGCCCCTGCTGGATGCCTACCTGATTGCAAAGATAAAACTCTAACTTAGTTAATATCAACAGGTATCATTCACCAAGCACCTACTGAGTGCCAGGCGATCTTTTCCATCTTTGTGTTTTTAATCCCAACTATAGGCTGTGTGCACGCTAAGTTGCTTCAGTCATGTCCATCTCCGTGAGAACCCATGGACTGTAGCTCTCCAGGCTCCTCTGTCCATGGGATTTTCCAGATAAGAATACTGGAGTGGGTTGCCACTTCCTACTCAAGGGGATATTCCCCACCCAGGGACCGAACCCGGGTCTCCTGCGTCTCTTGCACTGCAGGCAGATTCTTTACGGCTGAGCCATCGGGGAATCCCGTAAGACCTGGTACAGCCAAAAGAAAAGAAATAAAAAGCAAACAGACAAAATGCAACTTGGCTCCATCCGCTTCTCTCCACCTCCACCGCCGCACAGTCTCAGCCCCAAGGTCTTTCTACCTGCCTCAGCCCCATGGCTCATCTTGCCCCACTCCAGAGAGAGACTTAACAGAGGGAGTCTGAGCATATCCTTCTCCTGCTCACAAGCTGTCCAAGGCTTTGTTTTGTCCTGGGAAAGAATCTTAACTTCTCCTTGCATGATGCTCTCCCAGTCCAGCTGCCATTCGCGTCTCAGCCCAGCACGCCCCTCACTGACTCAAGACTCCCCAACCTGCCCCCTTAAGCCTCCCTTTGCCTGGTTGCTTTCTCCAAGTCCCTCCTCTGGCTGATGCCTTCCTTTCTTTTATCCATCTGGCTGCACCAGGTCTCAGTGGCCGCACACGGGCTCTTGGTTTCAGTATGGGGGATTCCTTCCCTGACCAGGGATGGAACCCGGGCCCCCTGCATTGGGAGTGCGGAGTCTTGACCACTGGACCACCAAGGCAGTCCCTGGTGCCCTTCTCATCCTTCAGGCCTCAGCTTACATGTGGACTTCCCCGTGACGTCTCCTCTAGAGCACCCCCCCACCCCACATCATCACTGCCGCTCTGCTGGCCTCTCCCTGGCACCTCTAACCTGTGATCACGCCATCTACCTGTTTGTGTACCATCTGTCTCCTACCTGTCTCCCTCTGTCACACTGCAAACTAATGGAAGGCCTGTCTGTTCACCACTGGGGTCCACAGGCACTCAGTCCAGCGTCCAGCAACCAAACAACGTTTGTTCCATGACCAAATTTCAGAGACGACGGGGAGGCCCTCTGCATGGGTTATCAAGCAGAATCATACCCCTGTTCAGCAAAAGAGGGAGAGGGCCTCTCTTCTTCTGAGGCGATGCACCAAAAGCTGCGTGAGCCTGGGGCAACCGGCGGTCATCTTTGCCACCAAGTTTTCTGGGAAATGATGGCAACTTAGTGGAAAGCGGAGCCAAGAGATGGCAAGACGTGGCCTGCTAGGGGGACGTTGTTGGAGACTCTGGACCCAGCCATTGCTAAAGCCCCCACCCCAAGGCAGCTCATGGAGGAGGACTCTGAGGCTGAGAGAGGTGATGAGAACCCTCCAAGGGCAGGCCACCAGGAGAAACAGGGGCTGGAATCAGAGCCCAGGGCCCTCTACCACACAAGCAGAATCCAGTCCCTCGCGGCAAGCGTGAGCCCCTCCCCACAAGGACACAAGCCAAGTCTGCACAGGCCTGCCAGCTGACAGCCTAGGAAGATGGGAGGCGATTCCACGAGGAACTGAGACGCCTGGGCAAGAGCTCACCCTGAGCCAGGAAGAATAAGCCCCGCGTCTGGCCCTGCTGTGGGGTAGCGATGAGGACACATACAGAGAAGGGCGCTCCTAGGGCGGGCCTCACCCTGGCCCCAGGGACTCTTGACCCCTGGGGACTCTGGAGCCCTGGGGACTCTCGTCTAGAGCCTGTTCCACCACAAACTCCATAGCATAATAGGACAGAAGCAAGCCTTTGAGCACGGCATGAGGAACTGAAGCCCCCTCCCCACAGGGCACCCTAGATGAACCCCGTGATGGGAGACGGTCCTCAGCAGGAGATAGCAGGCAGTACCAGGCTCACTTATGAGTCAAGTCTCTGGGGGATGCCCAGAAGTCCTGCAGGAGAATGTGGCGGAAGGCTGAAGTCTTGAGAGGGCAGGTCGGAGTGAACATCACGGGGCCCGGGTTATACAGTCAACGAGACCTACTTAATCCTCCAGGTTGACAAGGCCGGAAGGGGGACACAGAGGCACGCCGCTCCCTGTCCCCCAGCTCCCCCCCGGGGACACTGTTTCTCCCACCCCACCCCGCTCCTCAGGCAGGACCTCTCTAATTCTACCCTCTCTACCCAACTCCAGCCCCACCGCCCACCAGCGTGCTCTCAGACCCTGGGTTGGCACAGTTCCACCCTTGGCCCTGCCCCCTTGCCTCCTCGGGGACAGGACAGGACCGGGAGCGGGGGGCACCCACCTCTGTGGTGGTGACAGGAGTCTGGCCGATGCCCTTGTTGACCGAGTCCCAGGACCGGGCCGTCAGCATGCAGGCGAACAGGGGGTAGAGGTCGCCGGCTCCCAGGCGCTGGCTGTACTTCCTCACGCTCTGCATGTCGGTCCAGATCAGCGACTGCCAGAGGCGACAGTAGTCCAGGCGGAACTCTTCCGTGAGCGCCTACAGCGGGGGCAGCATGGCAGGTCAGGGGACAAAGACCTTGTCTCCACCTGGTGTGACCACCGTGAGCAGGGGCGGGGGAGACCATGACACCTGTCCGTTCCCCGCCATCGTCAGCCATCCTTGAAGATCCAAGCACAAAGCTACTGTTGGGTCAGCCTTGGTCCTGGAGAGTGTTAGAGGCTACCACCAGCCCACCAAAATCTACACTCCCCTTTTCTTCCCCCATACAGGCTACCACCAGGCCTTCCTCCTTTTTAGATGTAGCCCTCTGCCTGAGTGCTGACCGATGGGATGTGCCAGAAGCTCCACTTCCAGACCTGGTCTGTGAAAAACGTTCCCAGGCATATTCCTCTGAGCCCTCACCCTACTCCTGGGGGCTGGTGGGCGAGACCCTCAAAGAGACCCCGGGAGGTGCAGCCTCGGTCAGCCTCTGCCTGCGGGCTCCTCCACGCACCCCGGACTGGTGTGTAAGCAGGCAATGAGACGTCTGTCGTGTCTGGGCCATCACTCATTTAGGGGCTGTGTCCACCCAAAACTAACGTGCCCAGCATCACTGAGCCTTTCAAAGGAATCCCAGGTTTGGGGATGTGTGTGCAATCAGAGCTCTGACCAGAGGAGTGGGAGACCAGCAGGGAAACCTCGCCAGAACCATTGGCTTCATGGAATCAAACCAGGACCTGGGATCGGCAGGGAACTTGTCAACTCCCCGGCAGCAACACACGGCTCACTGGCACCAGCTCTCTGTCCCCAGTTCCAGAGGATGGACTCAGGGTCATCCAACCTCTGTGAGTTTCCCACCCCTCCATGCTTCCCCACTAAACACGACCTCCTCACTGGAGCTGAGTGACCCTGCCCCCTGCCCCATCTAAGCTCATCTGAGAGCAGCTCACCTCCCAGGGTCTGGCTGGCCTGGGTTTCCCTGGGGAAAAGGGATTTTTTTTTTTTTTTGGCAGCTGACAAAGTCGATTCACACATCCAGGTACAATCTCATCGACCCCTCAAGGCTGCTGCTAAACGAGGGATTATCATTCTCACTCTGTTGTTGGTGTTCAGTCACTCTGTCGTGTCTGACTCTTTGCGACCCCATGGACTGCAGCACACCAGGCTTCCCTGTCCATCACCATCTTCCGGAGTTTGCTCAAACTCATGTCCATTGAGTCAGTGATGCCTCCAGTCAACTTGTCCTCTGTCACCCCCTTCTGCGGAGGAAGCTGGGGCTCAGAGAGCTTGGAGAGCTCATGTGAGCATGACTTGCACAAAACGATGGCCCTAGGGTGTAGGGCAGCGCCCTCTCCAGCTACCTTGCCATCTGATCCTGTTTCTGTGGTGGACAGGGGAGTTCAGAGGGCTCTGAACCAGGCAGGAGCAGAGCCTGGGGCCGGCCGGTGGGAAAGGGCCCTCCTACCTGGTACAGCCCGTGGTCCAACAGGACGATCTCCACCTTTCCCGTGTCTGGCCGCTTCCGCACCAGCACGTTGCCCGGGTGGGGGTCACAGTGCACGAAGCCGTTGACAAAGATCATCTCGCTGTACATCCTGCCCAGGTGGCGTGAGATCTGAAAGAGAAGGGAGCCGGGTGGGAGCTGCACCGTGCTACCACCTGCCTCAGAGACTGGCTGCTCAGGCTGGCCACCTTCAAGAGGAAGGCCTGAGCAATCATGGTGGAAGCGATGGCTTGAGACCCTGTAGTTCTTGAGTTGACGAGAGAAGCTGATCGCTAATCCAGCTTTTCCTAACTTTAGCTCCACGTTCGATTCAGCTGGAACTCAGAAATGTTGGGGGTGGTCCCCAGGTATCTGTAGTTTTTTAAGCGTCCAGGGTGATTTTAATGGATGGCGAGATGGGAGAACCGCTGCTTCTAGGGTTCCTAAAGGCTGTAACACCCACCTCTCCACACTTCCCTGTTTTTTTGTGAGTCTTTTTCCCTTCTTTCTTATCACTCCCTCTTCACTTTTTCCCCCCAAAGCTGAATGCGGGTTGGAAAGCTGGGTTGGGGGTAGGGATCATTCTCTCTGCCCCTCCTCCAAGGCCGGGGGTGCTGAGTACCAGGGACAGGTGGCCCCAGCATCTCCAGGTCAGCTCCAGGGGCACCTGGAGTCACATGCCCGCCTCCCCTCTCCCTTCAGGCCCCTTTCCCTACTCCCCTCCCCAGCAGAGCCCAATGCTAATCTGATTTATGATGTCTGCACAGAAGAAATGACACTGGAGAGGCCATTTAAATCATCCTGTCAGGGCCGCTCTCCCTGCCCAGGCAGCCTCCTTATCCTCCCTTTTTATTAAAGCTAAAAGCCTTTTCCCAGCTAGGGAACAGCTGCTGAAGAGAGGCAGACCCGGCCCCACAGATGGTCTGTTGACAGGTTTCCAGGGGACAAAGGGATGCTCATCCCAGGAAGCTGATGTCCTGAGGGCACACGCTGCCCTCAGTATCCCTCAGCCTCGCCTGGACCCCATGGGCACTAACAAACATACCTCAGCCAGAGGAGAGGAGGGGCCCCCGGGGTAAAGGAACACGGAACTAGGGCCTTAAGATAAAGATTCAAGTCCTTTCCTTGGCCTGCGTGTGTGTTCAGTCATTTAGTCGTGTCCGACTCTTTGCAACCCCTGGACTGTTTAGCCCACCAGGCTCCTCTGTTCATGGGACTTCCCCGCAAGGATGCTGGAGTGGGTTGCCATTTCCTCCTCCAGGAGATCTTCCCAACCCAGGGATCGAACCCATACCTCCTGCATTCTCTGCATTGGTTCCTTGGCCTACAAAGTCTGCTTTGACCAGGCCCAGCCTCCATCCCTGGTCTCAATCTTGTACCACTGACATTCCAGCCATAATTGATCTCTTTCTCTTCTCAAATAATCCCTGTGCCTTCCTACTCTGGTCCTTTGCACATGATGTTTGTTCCAGGAGCATCATTCCATTTCCCCTTCACCTGGTTCACTCCTCTCTTCCTTCCCATCCCAGCTGAGCATCATTTCCCTGGGGATGCCTCCCCTGCCCTCCTAGATTAAACGAGGTTCTCCTGCCATACACTCTCATAGGATGCTGCAGACTGTTCCTTTTCCTTTTTTTTTTTAAACGGTGCTGCTTTTTGTTTTGTTTTCAGTTTTATTTATTTATTTTTGATGGGGCTGGGTCTTCATTGCTGTGCAGGCTTTTCTCTAGTTGCAGCAAGCAAGGGCTCCTCTCTAGTGTAGCCCTCACCTGTGGTGTGCAGGCCTCTCATTGTCCTGGGCTCTCTTTCTTGGGGGCACAGGCTCTAGGGCATGCAGGCTTCAGCACTTGGGGCACACGGGCTCAGAGGGGCCCTCCTGGGCTCTAGAGCACATGCTCAACAGTTGTGGTGCACGGGCTTAGCTGCTCTGCAGCATGTGGGATCTTCCTGGACCAGAGATCAAACCTGTGTCTCCTGCACTGGCAAGCAGATTCCTTACCAGTAAGCCACGAGGGAAGGCCTGTAGTTTGTTTTTTTTGTTTGTTTTTTTAATCACTAGCACACTCTTTGTGTTCTTATTTGATTAACAACCATCTAGCCCACTGTTGTAAGCTCCTATGATGACTGGAACTGATTGTTTCATTACATAGTTTCATTGAGGTCTAAGTTCCATATCATAGACTGGCTCTGTTATCCATCCCCTTGCCTGTAAACAGGCCAAACATGTGAATACAGGACTCTGCCTTCAACATGAGTGAGACCCTGGTCTCTCCACATTTTTCTGAGATGCCACGGTTCTCGCCTCTGATGCTTATCCTAACCCCATTAGTCTCCTCTGAATCCCAATCCATGATAATTGACCTCAAATTCAACCATCAAGAATAATTCTACTTTAGTAACCACAGCTGTCATCCTTATTAAAGGGCCCTAAAACTAAGCACAACTGTTATCCCCATTTTGCAGATTAGGAACTAAGATTCGTCAAAGGTTTAACTTACCCAGAGCTACCTGGCTGGAAAGAAGCAAAGCCAGGATTCAAACCAAGTGAAACCTAGGCTTCTAGGAACCATAATTCTATACTGGCTCACAAGGACATCTGCACTTCTCAATTGAACTTCATGACCTTGAACAAGTTAGTCAAACTGTCAGCTTCAGTAACACAGAAATAATAATAGTGCCACCCTCACAGATGACGGTCGGGCAAATGACAGCATCGTGGTGCTTAGAACCCAGCATGACGCCCGCTAGTGCCCCTGATTCCTCATAATACTCCTGGAGGGGCCGAAGACTAGGTTTCAATGTACCTGTTTGTTTTTTAAGAAGTTAGTTTATTTACTTATTTATCTCTGGCTGCATCAGTTCTGAGCTGTGGCACGCGGGTTCTGAGCTGTGTGGGCTCAGTAGCTGGGGCGTGTGGACTTAGTTGCTCTGCAGCACACGGAATCTCAGTTCCCCGACCAGGGACTGAACCTGAGCTCCCTGCGTTGGAAGGCAGAATCTCAATCACAGGATCACCAGGGAAGTCCCTACTTGTGCCTTTTAAAGGAATGATGGAATGAGGGTTAAAGAGGCTAACTGAAGTCCTGAGGCTCCGACTGTGCCATCAGGGCCCTGCTACCACGCACTCCAGCTCCCATCATTTCTCCTGGGGGGAAAGGAACCCAGTACCTCAGTGTCTGTTGGCAGCAGGAACAGCCTTTGCCCCGTGTCAAGTCTCAGACTCTGGCTGAGATGGGGGGTATTTCCTGGGAGACGGAGCCAAGCCAGAGCCAGTCCCTGGATGAGCCAGCAGGTCCCTACCTCGGCACCCCCAAGAACCCCTTTTAGGGAGACTCTTGGGAGCTCTATGGAGCCGAACCCTGAAGGGCCGTATCTGCCAAACCAATTGCATTTATTAAGTCATAATTCATTTTTATTTGTCAAGGACGCATATGAGGTCCAATCAGGGCTCCTGATCAGCCCAAGATAAGCAGGGCAGCCAGATGGAGCTGACGGAATTTCAGCCCAAAGCAGAGAAATGACATTTCATTTAGTCTGAGCCAACCTGTCATGGGGAGATGTATGATCTCCTCGAAGCTTTTTGAAATATTGCTGATCGCTATAGGCCCCATATTACGACATTGAGAGGTGGCCCCGAGGGGTCTGGGGACTCAGGCTGGGGGAGCCTTGGCCCATGAGAACTGAGCTGCTGCTACGGGAGGAGGAAGAGCAAGAGGCTGCCGACCGAGGCTCAAATGCAAAGCGTTAGTCTCTCAGTCGTGTCCGACTCTTTGCGATCCCGTGGACCGGAGCCCGCCAGGCTCCTCTGCCCATGGGGATTCTCCAGGCAGGAGTTCTGGAGTGGGTTGCCATGCCCTCCTCCAGGGGATCTTCCCAACCCAGGAATTGAACCGGGGTCTTCTGCCCTGCAGGCAGATTCTTTACCACCTGAGCCACCAGGGAAGCCCTTCCCCATCTGGCTGCCCCTACCTGGCATCTTTCCTTTTGGGGGCTGTTTCTGATGTTCATTTTAACCAGATATCACCTGGACAGGCAGACGGGGAAGGCAGAGACAGGACTGGGGTCCAGCCTGTGCCACTGGCTTCACCCTGGGGCCACCCTAGCACTGCCACTGCGGGCACAAGCAACCTGGCGGCCAAGTCACCTCCCCTCTCAGTCTGGATCTAAGTTCCCTTAGCTGATAAGTGGGACTGGCCCCATCTACTCTACTTCCTCGCAGAGCAACCTTGAGATTCAAGGTCAAAATGTGACTGCACAAAAGGGAACGCACTTTACACAGTATACTATATGACACAAAGATGCTTGCTTTCTATAATGAAGTATCTTATTATTTTAAACTTGGGAGAAAATATACCCATTATCACCATCAAAGAGTAATTTTCAAAAAGTTAAAAAACTTGAATATGGTACAAATATAGACTGAACATGTGTCAGAGGTTGTGAAACTCATCAATACAGGAGCCCACAAGAAGGTAGCTACTGCTAAGTCACTTCAGTCGTGTCCAACTCTGTGCGACCCCATAGACGGAAGCCCACCAGGCCCCACCGTCCCTGGGATTCTCCAGGCAAGAACACTGGAGTGGGTTGCCATTTCCTTCTCCAATGCATGAAAGTGAAAAGTGAAAGTGAAGTCGCTCAGTCATGTCTGACTCTTTGCGACCCCATAGACTGCAGCCCACCAGGCTCCTCCGTCCATGGGGTTTTCCAGGCAAGAGTACTGGAGTGGGGTGTCATTGCCTTCTCTGCAAGAAGGTAGAGCTAGTTCAAATTGAAGATTTTCAGGGACTGGGAATTTATGGGCATTTAAACAGGAATAAGAGGCTAAGATTCCAGGATTAGATACAAAACTGGTTATTGGCTGACTGGGCAATAACGAAATCATAACCTTTGGGTTATCTTTTCCAGTGGGGAGGAGTTATTGGCATCTCTACTGGATAAGATCTACAGGTTGACATATGACTTCAGCCTAAGCCCTTAATTGTCAACAGCAAAGTCAAACAAAAGTACATTCCCTTAGATACTAAAAAATCCTCAGGTAGGCTGCTTAAACAAATGCTCAAGGATGACTTTGAAAGGACAAACTGCACACTCCCATCTCTAAATTTGGGGTAGCTTTTCCTTTTCCTGGCCACACTACACAGCATGTGGGATCTTAGTTCCCTAACCGGGGATTGAACCCAGGCCTCCTACATTGGGAGCACAGAGTCTTAACCACTGGATCACCAGAGAAGTACCTCAGTGATTTTTCTTATCTATCAGAGTTGCAGTAAATTGTGAATTGCCGAGAGAAAGGCAGCCAGTCCCCTCCCTCCTACTCACAGAAGCACCGAGAGTCGCAGAGGAAACCTAAGGCCATTACTGGGTACAAAACCCTCTCTCCATCCCTTCCATATACCTGGTTCTATCTCCTCCTCAAGAACAAACAATTTTAAATGAGGCTGCAGTGAACGTGGGCGAGCAGGTATCCTTTTCATATGGGTTTCATTTCCTTTGGATGTATACCCAGAAGTGAAACTGCTGGGCTATATGGTAGATCTGTTTTCAGTGTTTTGAGGAACCTCCATATGGTTTTCCATAGTGGATGCACCAACTTGCATCCCCACCAACAGTGCACAAGGGTGCCCTTTTCTCCACCTCCTCACCAAGGCCGTTATCTCTTGTCCTCTTGATGACAGCCATTCCAGCAAGTGTGAGAGGATGTCTCATTGTGTGGTTTTTATTTGTATTTCCCTGACAAGTAGTGGTGGTGAACACCTTCTCGTGTGCCCCTTGGCCATCTGTATATCTCCTTGGGAGAAATGTCAGCTTCTCTAAGGCTGCCCCTTACCCCGTTAAGGGCAGTTATCTACATAAAGACCGGAGTCCCGCCTTTTCCCAATGGTAACAGCTGACACTCTGTGCCACCCACCATTTCAGGCAAGTTATCTGAACGCACAGCCACCTCTGCAGGAGACAGGTGAGGGAAGCGAAATACAAAAAGAGGAGGCAGCTTGGTTACCTGGCCAGCAGTTAGTGAAACCAGGGTCCAATCCAGGCGGCCTGGCTCCAGGGAGCACAGTTTCAATCACCAACCCCTTCTGCTTCTCCACTCACGGGAAAGCTCCTTACTGGAGGCAGAAACTGCACCAGAAATCCTCTGCAGGTCCCCACAGCAACCAAGAAAGCATTCCATTTGGAGAAAAGAGGCACAGTGGGAAATCCAAGGCTGTTTGTCTAACCAAAAATACACTGTTAACTAAAGCCATAGTATAGCTCTTTTTAGGGGAAAAAAAAAATCAGTGACAAGTTTTTAACAGTTCCATGTAAAAAGAATGTGCCACTCACATAAGTGATTTCAGTAATCACGTAACCCCTTTATGTTTCTAACAGTAGGGAGGGGAAAAAAGAACAGAAATCTATTTTTTTTTTAAGTTTGAATAAAGAATTAAATTAGTAAATAATATCTAAATCAGAGTTATTTTTTTATTTTTCTCAAAACTTGAGTTGTTTGAAAGCACTTTAATTATTCTATAATTACATGGATTAATGTATTCCCACCCCCCACGGGAAAGTCTATGTTCTTGGGGGTGTCATGGAAGCAAGGCCAAGATATTAATAATCACACAAGTAGCCCGATATTAAGTATAAAAAGGTTAGTAATTTGAGCTCTCTTTGCCATTTCCCTGGTGGCCACCCAGGCTTCTAGAGGCAGAACCACAGCCTTCAGGGCCAGACAACTGCCCCGACCACTTTCCCCACCGCCTCAATCCCACCCCTGGGATATATAAGCCTCAGTTCCTCACTGCTTCCCAATCACAGAGTGGTCAATCTCGGCCAGCGAAGTCCCTGAGAGTGAAGACAGAGGGGACTTCAGCCACACATGGCTGGGAGATGTAGTGAGGAAGAAAGAGGAACTGGGTTCACTGACAGGAACCTGGGGAAGTTTCTCTCATCTCGGAGCCTCCAGGAGCTCGGTGAGAGCTTCTCTAGACTCGGCTTGAACCGGGACAGTGCTTGAGAACGAGGGCATGGAGTATCTACAGGCCAATAAGGGCCCCTGGCTAGTGACACTCACAGGGTCATGGCTACCAGCGGGGCGGGGAGTGGATCCAGGGGCCACGGCTCCAGGAAGACACAGATATCAACCTCTGACATCCCCACTATGGGCAGCAATTCACTCTAAAGAAATATGTGTCCACATCCATCCACCCTACCGAGGTCAGTATTTAAAAAAAAATGACCAAAGAGTTTTTCCCTAAATTTCCCCCTTCTTTTGGCAAATATTTTATTGCCAGAGTTCCAATAAAATAGGCTGTGCTGAGTATGGACTGTGGGTCCTGCCCCACCTGCTTCACGTTTCAATCATCAAACAATCCAACACTTGTTTTTTTTTTTCTGGCTGCACCACAGGGCGTATAGGATCTTAGTTCCCTGACCAGGGATCAAACCTGTGCCCCCTGCGATGGAAACATGGAGTCTTAGCCACTGGAAGCACAAGTCTTAACCACTGGACCAGAAAAGTCCCTGATGCTCTCTTGCATCCACTTTACAGCAGGCAACTGAGGTTTCCCAAGGATGATGTGCACCCCCAAGGCGACACAGTTCTTAAGCAGCAGAGCCAGCGCGAGAATCCAAGGAGGCCAACTCCAAAGCGATGCTGTCCCCACTCGTGACACCCCTGCTGTTAGGGAAATGAGTCTCCAGGAGCCCACTTGTGCACCTAGATGCCTCCAACATCCCCGAGCTTCTAACGACCTGATGTGAGAGCTTACAGAGAGGGGGCGATGGGAGGAGATGTTTTTACTCTAGTGATTTCAGTTAGTCTTGTTGTTAGTCGCTCAGTAATGTCCGACTCTTCTGTGACCTCAAGGACTGTAGCCTGTCAGGCTCCTCTGTCCATGGAATTTCCTAGGCATGAATAGTGGAGTGGGTTGCCATTTCCTTCTCCAGGGGGGTCTTCCTGACCCAGGGATCAAACTCATATCTCCTGAACTGGCAGGTGGATTCTTTACCACGGAGCCACCAGGGAAGCCCTGTGATTTCAGTAACCGGAGTCTTTGTGCCTCTTTGGCTTCTCCTCCCTGGTCTTCTGAGTGCCTTCCACCACACAGTCAGAGAGGCTCCTAAATGGGAAATGACACTGAGCACTAAGGCAGAGTCCTGAACAGCGCGAGCTGGGATCGGGCAACAAGAGGGAACCCCCCAGGCAGTATGGCTTTTAGAAACAGAATGCTCAACCAATGACCACTGATCACCCCTGAGTGGACACACTCATGGACAGCAGAGGTAGGTGGACAGGAGAGAATTAAGAAGATTCTCAGAGATTCTATGGAGGAAGACGTGCCGCTATGACTAATAATGTCATGAATTATAAATGACTTTTTTTTTTTTTTTTACAAAACCTCACAGCCTGCAAAGCCTGCACAACCACCCCACAAAGGAAGTACTGTTATCCCTACAATTGTATAGATGAGGAAACCCAGGGGCACCTGGCCAATAAATGGCAGAGCCATGCACACCCCCAGGGGGCCCGACTTCGAACCCTCTGCCCTGCCTGCCACACGCCCAAGCTCAATGACACCTGGCCAGCCCACTTCTCCCACACTCTGTCCACAGCTCTCCTATGGCTCTGACATGCCAGGCCTGCACACAGTAGGTACTCAAGAAACATCTGCTGGAAAACACGTTTGAGATCTCTTCACTGCTTCTCCAGTGACGCGGGATGGAAAGACTACCAGAAAGAAGGAACATGGCAAGGGGAGCTGGAAACACGTGTGATGGAACCCAGGCCCTGACTGCCCTTCCTCACCAGCCCAGCTAAAATGACTGGAAAGAAGGCAAAAAAGGCTGAGACCCCCCGCCTCCCCCCGCAACAGTAGAGAGTAGAAGGGCCAACAACAGCAGGCAAAGCGATTAGCAAGGCTATGTTTGCAGGGGGAGCAGACAGCCACTGAGAAATGGCGCGGCAGGCGACAGTGGGGAACTGGATGACAGCTGTCTCAGACCAGAGAGGCCAGCCCAGCAGGGCCCTGGGACCTCTGAGACACAGGCTGGGGTGCAAAGTAAGACCTAAACCTCCAGGTCCCCTCCTGATCCCGATGGAAGACATGATTTGTTCTCTGGAGTGGTAAAAAGACAGATTCTGCCACACGCACCACAGACCAGAGCGCCACCCTGAGGACAGAGGACCCGGCCCAATTCCACATAATGACCATGCAGAGCACCCGGCCCTCTTTCCCCAGCAGGCTCCTGGGCCTCTGGAGTGGACAGGCTGGTGTCTCTTGCAAGCCCCTCATCTCTGCATCCAGCTCATCCTTACCAGACTGTGCATGTAGGCCACCAGGCCTCTAGTCCCCATCTCATCCAACCCCAGCTCCTGACTTTGTCACCTTTCTCTCGGCTAATTTCACACAAATTCAATAGGGCCTCGGCCCAGGTAGGGTCTTAAACACACTCTCACTAAAATCCAATTAACCTTCGATAAAGGTCCCGCAATCAATAGTCATCCTGTGGCTTGAGGAGGCTGCATCCAGCCCAGGCAAGCACGCTCCCACATGACCTTTATTCTTAATGAAATCAATGACAGTCACTGTCACCAGCTCTTAGAGTGACTGGCAAATATGATCACTGGGTCAGGCCCTCAGTAATATGCCGCTTCTGGGCTCAGAGCAGAGACGAATGAGAGCCCCTGCAGGCTGTGGGCACTGCAGGCCCCATACTGGGCAGAGAGCCCACCTAGGCAGGGCAGCCACGTGCCTGGATGCACAAAACAGCGGAGGTGAGGCCTGAGGGCCCACCTGGGGCAGCCAGGGGCCCCCTGGCCCTGTGGCAGGTGGCTCCTGAACTCCAGTGAGTGTCTGAACCACCTGGAGAGTTTGTTAAAATGCTGATTCTCGCAAGCCCTCCCACCCCAGATTCTGATAAATCGGTTTGGGATGGGGCCCAAGAAACTGCATTCAGGTCTTATCTCCTGGCAAGCCGAGAGAGGCTCTTCTGTAAAGTATCCGAGCAGAACAGACCCTTAAGAGTCCAGCTAACCCAACACCTCCAGTAAGCATATTGAGGCCCAGAGAAGGAAGCAATTTGTCCAAGGTCACACAGCGGCCCACTGGCAGAGATGGAGCCTGAACCCAGGTCTCTGGCCTGCTAACATGGTGTTTTCTTAGCTGAGTCTATCAGGAACTGGCCACTTAGACTGGTCTTCAGGTCCTCACATATGAGGCCCAACTGGGCTGGGGTGCTGTGAGGTGAGGGGGGCCTCTTCAAGGGAAGTGGGGACGACTAACAAGTGCTGGAGGGATCTGCAGCCCTGCCCATCTCCCCTCCAGAGCCACTTCCTGCTGAGCCAACAGCTTGTAGCAGCCAAGATGCCACTAACTACCCTTCCCCCCAGGATCGTGGCAAGATCTGCCTCTGGTCACTCCCCCCTGTCCCCTGCAGGACATGCCAAGCGACACTCAGCCAGGCAGTCCTCAGCAGGGACAGTCACGCCAGGGACAGGCCCACTCAGGCCCACAGTCCTAGGGAGGCTTCGGAACCTCAAAAGTTTGTTAGAAACTTCCATTCACATGGAGTCTTTCACGCTACTCACAAATATACACACACATATACACACAAATATACATACACACCCCACTAATCTTCCATGAGGCCTGTGGCTTTGACGTTGGCTGGGAATTGGGAAATTAACCTAATAACAGGTTAATTTCTGCACAGCAAGGCCTGTTCCTCGTCCACTCCTAATATCACTGATGGTCAGCAGAGCACATGGCCCACCGCCCACGGCCTAGTCTAACGTTCCTGTGCAAGGATTGAATGACATCATCTCGGAACACTACCAAAGAGCCTCCCAGGTCACGTAAACCCTAGAAGCCAGGGGCAGGGGCTTAAGAGGAGAAGGAATTAAGACAGTATGGTATTATCAGAAGGACAGACCTACAGACCAAGGGAAGAGAACAGAGCCTCCAGAAAAGACCGGCAGCGGCCTGATGACAAAGATGCCAGGTCTAAACTACCACGCGGTATGATGCCATTAACACGCAGTTCAGGGAGGTGACAGAGGTCAGAACAGCGGTGGCTCTGGGGGCAGTAAGAAGGGTGTGGACTCTGAGGGGGCATGAGGGGCCTGCCATGGGGCTAGAAATGGCTTGTGTCTTTGCCCAGCTGGTGAGTACATGGGATGTCCATATGACAACACACGAGGTGTTCCATGAAGATCTGAGACCTCATGTAAGTTATCTTCCTTCCCTGAGTCCTCTTGATTCTTCATCCCTAGAATGGAGACAAGACCTCCCTCCCTCCTAAGATTGTGACACAGAATGAGCATGGCACCCAGAGTCAGGCAGTGAGTAAACATCAATGGTCAAAGGAGGTAACAGAGAAAGGGCAAGCCCCAGGGATGATGATAATAATGAAAACAGCAACAACCATCAACTAGCTACCAATTCGGAGCTTTAGCCATGCACTAGGAGGGTGAACCTAGTCCTCTAGAAAATGGAACAACGCTTGTATGAACTTGACGTGAGCTAGAGAGAGGAGGGCTGCATTCGGATGGTGCCCTGGGAGTTGGCAAAGGTTCTGTCAGTATTCCAACTCCTTCTTCGAGGAGTTACTGGCGTGGCTGTCAGCCTACTAGACTCAGGTTCCCCTGCAGCCCCGGGCAGAGATGCCTGGGAGGAGGATGGAGAAGGTGGAGGAGAAAGGACTCGGAACTCATGCCGACCTGGCTTCCGCTCCTGACTGTCCCTGCTAGCTCTGTGATGCTAGGCAACCTGTTTAACCTCTCTGAGCTTCAGCTTCTCATCTAGATATGGGATTAATGAGATATCCTTGACAGGGCATCTGTAAGGAGTAGATTATATGTTGTCACATGTTTGGTTCCTATTAGCTGCTAATAAAAAGCAGAGACATTACTTTGTCGACAAAGGTCCCTCTAGTCAAGGCTATGGTTGTTCCAGTAGTCATGTATGGATGTGAGAGTTGGACCATAAAGAAAGCTGAGCACCAAAGAATTGATGCTTTTGAACTGTAGTGTTGGATAAGACTCTTGAGAGTCCCTTGGACTGCAAGGAGATCCAACCAGTCCATCCTAAAGGAGATCAGTCCTGGGTATTCATTGGAAGGACTGATGTTGAAGCTGAAACTCCAATACTTTAGCCACCTGATGCGAAGAGCTGACTCATTTGAAAAGACCCTGATGTTGGGAAAGATTGAGGGCAGGAGGAGAAGGGGACGACAGAGGATGAGATGGCTGGATGGTATCACGGACTCGATGGATGGGAGTTTAAGTGAACCCCGGGAGTTGGTGATGGACAGGCCTGGTGTGCTGCAGTCCATGGGGTTGCAAAGAGTTGGACACGACTGAGCAACGGAACTGAACTGAGCTGCTAATAATAATTATTGCTATTGTTTTTCCCAGACCAGATTGATATCAGCCTGCCGGACTTTGCATGTTCATAGAAAATAAAAACCAACACTCTACTCCAACCTTGCCTCATAGAGGTCAACCCAGGGCACGAGGCTGGCTTAATTTGTCTGCTAATTCATAGGATGTCCACCAGAGTCTGCTCTGCACAGAACACCAGCTTTATCTGGAAAGCTGATTCAAGAGGGTTGAAGTCGGAGCTGTCGAGCCCAGGCCCCCAGAGGACATCACCCAGCCCCAGCTCCCACCAGCCACCTCCAGCCTTCTCCCAGGTAGCCTCACTCAGCCAGGAGCAAGCAATTCAGAGCAAATCTCTGTGTGCACTTTGAAAATCAGAGCTGCCTCTGATTAAACACCATCACAGCTCTGGGCTCACTGGACCCCAAGAGATGAATGGATTCAGGGGTGCAGCTGGCACGAGAAGCCCACTGCTGCTGGCAGGAAGTAAATTCCAGTAACTTGAAGCCCTTGGGATCTGCCCTACTCGGCAGGCAGAGAGACCCTGCTCCCCTTTACGACTAGGATAAACAAGAGGTAACCTCCCCTCCCCTCCCCTCCCCTCCCCTCCTCCCTGGCGCCAAAGACTCTGTACTCAGGGTACTGGTGGACAAAGGACAAACCAGCCCTGGCTAGAGGCAGGAATGTACCCCCATCCCAACCAAGGGTGCGAGAGGAAGGCGAGCAGGTCTCACCGCACCCTCCTCTGCAGGGAGCACTGCCCAGACACCCTCCAGCCAACGGTGAGGGCAGCAGGCGTCAGAAGCCCCGAGCTCTGCTCCTGCCGAGTGACCCCAGGAGAGCCCTTTGTCTCTGGGCTTCCGCCTATCTCTAAAGCAGAGGTCTGAACTGGAACAGGACTATTCTCCAGGAAAGCCCAACAGGCAACTCACGATGGCCGAGCTGCCCCCAGGTGAAGCAGGGTAGGGAGTAGGGAGGCCCCTCCAGCCTCCTCGCCAGCCCAAGAGGCCCCCCGAAGCATTCCAGGAGCCCTGTTTCCCAAGTCAGGGGCCAACGGCTGGTCCCCGGAGGACAAGGCCAGCTGTGGCTCACCTTTCCCAGCCATGCTCTTGGCAGCCTCTTCTTTTATGAACTTCCCTGGTAGCTCAGAGGGTAAAGCATCTGCCTGCAATGTGGGAGACCTGGGTTCGATCCCTGGGTCGGGAAGACTCCCTGGAGAAGGAAATGGCAACCCACTCCAGAATTCTTGCCTGGAGAATCCCATGGACAGAGGAGCCTGGTGGGCTACAGTCCATGGGGTCTCAAAGAGTCGGACACAACTGAGCGATTTCACTTTCACTTTTTATGAACCAAGAAGAGTCCTGGAGTCAGAGAGACGTGGGTTTTAATTCTAGCTCTATGAGCTGTCTGACCTCAGGCAGCGCACCCTCCTTCTCTGAATCTCTGATGCCTCACCTGCAAGATGAAGGCATGCAGGCCTCCCTTCTGAGATGTTTATGGAGGAAAGGGCCTGGTACAGGGTGTTAGGCATTCAGCAAACAGGAACAGTAAGAGGAGATACGGGATAAGGGAGAAAAGGACAAGCCCAAAGAGTGAGGACAATAATCTCGCTACCATGCTGGAGAGCTCAGCACACACCACGCACTGTTCTAAGTGCGGTGGTGCACAAACCTGTGGTCATCACGACCGTCATTACAAATGGAGCTCTCATCGTCCCCGCTGACGGAGGCCACACTGGCACTGAGGCCTGGGCTCCCAAGCTGCACACTCTCCGGCCACGTCTCCTGGCTCATCTGCGGAGCCAAGAAGTGGCTTTGTCCTGGGCTGTCCCCCTACGGGGACCCTAGGCTCATCTTTGTGTGTTGCCCTGGATAAAGTAGGGAAGAGCATTTACTTCTACTAGCTCTGGTTGTCCCTTGCATTCCTTCCCCTCACCAGCCACGTGGGGCATGTCACTGCACCCCTCACCCTTCAGGGACTCCCCAGGACCTTGGGGTCACGGCCGAGTTCTGCTCCATCTGCCCGCAGCCCTGCAGAACCTCGCCACTCCTCTGCCCTTCCTTGCAACACCCCTCTGCTCCCACAATTCTGCCACCCTGAGACGTGCGCGCGCACACACACACACACATGCACACACACACGCACACACATGTCTGGAAAATCCCCACTCAGACAGCTAGGGAAGCCGACCTGGGGAAGCGGTGAGCACTTTTTCCATGTGGCGCCCTGGGGACGGGCTCACACCCCTCGCTGCCTGAAGGATGGTGCTAAGGATGCAGTTGTGTGACCGACTCCAATGCTGGGCTGGGAAATCCTTGACAAAAGGAACTGTGTCTGGTTCCCCTCTGAACCCACACGCCTCGCACAGAGTAGGGGCTAAACAATGATGAACTCTGGTGAAAAGGTCCCCCCCCTCTACCCCTATCTGTGGGACCCCCTGGTCACCAAGAAGAAGGAAATGGGGTTCAGGCCCCCCAGCCCACCAGCCAGCGCTCCCTGAAGGCCGGGGAGTGGCAGGCAGGAGACAGAAGCCCTTCTGTATTCAGCTCTAGGCTACTCACCGGCTCCAGCTATGTCCTCTCTGCCTGATACCTGGAGACCCAGGAAGGGCAGGAGGTGTGTCCAGGCCCCGCAGGATGGAAGATTAAGTCCTGAGAGTCTGCACCACTGTTCTCACATTTCTGCAAGCTGTGGGGCTCGGATGACACAAGACAGATGGTGATAATCCCCTGTTCAGGCAGGGCCTGTGGGAGGGGCCCAGCGCGTGCCCGCACCCCACTGCCCGCTGCCAAGCCTGGCTCAGGAGATGGGTGGAGGGCTGCCCTAGAGCACCTGGAAGGCTGCTTCATGCTCCAGAGATTTAATAACTCTTCAGAAAAGACAGGCCCCGCTTCCAGGCCATGAGACCTCCCCTGGACACACCTGCCCTCACCGGGCAGACCCCACCCGCAGCAGAGCGCGCTCGACTCACCTCGTTGACGTCAATCTTGTTCCGCTCCATGTAGTGCCTGTCATTGACCTGCCCGCCATCCACAAACTCCATCAGAAGCACCCGCTTGGTGGACAGCTCCCAGTAGATGTGGGGGACCTGGAGTGGGAGAGCGCAGGTCAGGAAGGGCTGGGAGGCTGGGGGCTCTGGGCAAGGGCTACAGATAGGCACGTGGGCCAGACATCAGCCCACACACCTTCTGGGAACAGGAGGGAAGGCCCAGAGAGACCCCAGCAGAGAGGGGCAGGGAAGGCAGGAGGCAGGCCGAGAAGGAAGGGCAGGCTGCTCCGCCTCCCCCAGCAAGGCCCCAGGCCCTTGCTGCTTGGGGACCAGAGAATAAGTTCCCCGCCTTCCTCAGTGCCTTCCAGACACAATGAAGGGCACACACTAAAAGTGGGGCTTAGGGGGAAGTACATGGAACCTCTCAAATCTGAGCCACAGTTGGGGTTAAAAGCTATTTCTCTCTCACCAGGCTTATTTCAGGCTCCTCATGTGAATATAAACACTCTGCCTCAGTTTCAACACCTGTACAATGGGTGTGATTATTATATACGTGAATGAATAAATTTTAACCGGGTGATAAATTTTTCAGTTAGGAAGTCCTGAGTTTTCTCATGACCGTTCCCTGCAAGCCTTCTGTGGCAGACAGTGTGCTGAAGCCTAACCCAACACCTATTCCCAATCCTCCTCTTCCCCAGGAAAAACGAAATACTTTCCCTGCCTGCCTTGCAGTAGTTATGGCCATGTGACACAGTTCTGGCTTGTGAGTCACAAGTGGAGGTTGCTAGGGGATGTGGGAAGGCTTTTACTTTCTTAACAAAAAGGGATGTTTATAAATATTGCAACTCTTCTTACCCTTCTCTTCCTACCTTGAGAGTGAAGTGATACCTGGAGTTGCAGCAGCTGTTTTATAACCATGAGGAAAATTCTAAGAAAATCACAGAGATCCCAGTTCTGACACCGTCAGACCACTGAGACAATATCAACAGGCAACTGCGGCAAGTCTTCCTGTTATGTGAGGAAAATACATTCTTTTTGTTTAAAACACTCTAGATGGAGCTGTCAGTTATGTACAAACAAATGCATTCCTAACTGATATACTCTCTAATTCCCTCTGATTCTAAGGACACCCAATAACCAAAAAGATACTAGATTTCCCTAGAAGCAGTCAAGATGTTGGGCTGTACCAAGGACTGCAGAGTGCCATGTGAGTGAGTGATACCTATGAGTCCCACCGATGTCAGGAAGGAGGAAGGACCAGGCTTTCAGCACGCCACAATTCCCCAACAACTTCATGGGCTTATTCCAGTTACAGATAAAGAAGCAAGGGCAGCTAATTCAAGCGATTAGGGGGAATAAGTTCTTCCCTCATCCCAGCTCTCAAAGTTCACATAGCAGTAAGACAGCAGGCTTGAGCCAAGAAACTTTTTTTGCTCCCCGCTCTACTAATAACTGTTGTGTTTGAATCTAGCCACTTAAATCCTCCATGCCTCTGTTTTTCTCATTAAAAAGGAGACTGTGGGACTTCCCTGGTGGTCCAGTGTTTAAAAGTCTGGGCTCCCAATGCAGGGGGGACAGGTTTGATCCTTGGTCAGGGAACTGAGATTCTGCATGCCCTGGGCATGGCCAAAATAAAAGAAAAAAAAGGAAGGAGACTCTTCCTGCTCCATCTCAATAAGGAGTACTGGGGACAAAGCGGGCCGTATATACAGGAGAACCCTCTGGAACAAATTTCCTACTGAAACCAAGGCATCATTTTGTTTACTCCTTTCCTGCGGTTTTTGCCATTTAAAAATCTAGACCAATGGAGAAATCTGGGACCCTATGTCACTTTGAACTTAAAAGTCGGTCTCGCTTGGCATTTTTAAAAAAGTCTCTTTAAAAATACGAGTACAAGTTTGCTGCTGCTGTTTGAAAGAAAGTGAAAGCAGCTCAGTCGTGTCCAGTTCCTTGCAATCCCATGGACTGTAGCCTGCTAGGCTCCTCTGTTCATGGAATGCTGCAGGCAAGAATACTGGAGTGGGTAGCCATTCCCTTCTCCAGGGGATCTTCCCATCCCAGGGATCGAACCCAGGTCTCCCGCATTGCAGGCAGATTCTTTACCAGCTGAGCCACCAGGGAAGATGCTGTTTGAGGCTTCCAAGTAAAAGGGACATACTTGGGGGTTAAGTCTTTCCCCTGGTATGCCTGGGGCCGAAGCTTGACAGTGGGGTGCCTGGGGCTCTAAAGACTCACTGTCAGACACCCCTCTGTGCCTGCCTGGAGCAACGTGGAAAACAGCCATGCAAGAGCCAGAGATGCAAAGAGAAAACCCCAAGGCTGGAGACTGCCTGGGTTTTGGTCAGGGTTCTAAGTGTGCTGAGACCCCATCCCCTACCTTTCCCCCAGGTCTCCCTCCAAATGCAGCCAACCCAGCCTCACAATAGACGTGTGTCTGCGGAGGCACTGCTTAGCTCTGAAACAGCAGAGACAGCACCCACCCCCATCCCCGCCAGAAAAAAAGCAAGGCAGAGGGGTTTGTCGTGGGAGCTCAGGGAGGGCTGCGGTTGCCCCTCGATGGATGTAACACAGAAATGACTGCAAAATGCAAAAGTGCTTCCTGCTCAGTTAGGAGACACTTGGCCTGACGGGATACAAGATCAAGCGACTTGCCCCTAAATCAGCACGTGAGCAGGAGGGTTAAGGGGCACCAGGTGAAATTCACTTCACCCCAACACTCATGTTTCACCATCATTCCTTTCTCAGCTTTTTCCATCAAAGAAGGGAAAATGAAGGAGAAAAATTTTGAAAGAGGCAATAAGAACCACCCTGTCCCCTGCCCAAACAAAAATCAACCTGGGAGGCTCGCAGTCAAGGTGCCTCCTGACCCCAGAGGCAGAGTCACACCTGGCCCTCAGGACCTCTGGGTCTAGGGGGGTCTACCTCCTCACGGCAGGAGGGCCCACCCCTGTAGGCCCCGTCTGCCCCCCATACGAGAGCCAATCGTGACCCCAAGAAGGAGAACAGAGAGGAGGGAAAGTTCCAGCCCAAGACCTTGACCTCAGCCTCATTAACGGGCCCTGACCTGCACTTCCTCTTTGTTCTGGTGCCTGGCAAGCATACCTGGGAAGGAAGGCCTGGCATGTCTGGGCATCATCTGGGGCCACGGAGCTCCCCGAACCTGAGGCCAGTGGAGCAGGGCACAGGCCTGCAGTCAGATGGCCAGGCTGGAGCCCCAGCTCTGCCTCTGCCAAGCTGTGTGACTTGGGTAAGTTGCATAATCTCTCTGAGCAGCGGTTCCCTTGCCTGTAAAAGGCTGATGACAATTACAATGAAAGCAACGTTCCCTGCTTCCTACAGGCATGGATGAGGTCCTGGTGCTCAGCAGCACAGCAACCGCCATACGACAGCCACAGAGAATTTCACAGGTGGTTCTGATACAGAACCAAGGCTGAGAGTTGATGCTACAGACAGCTCAGCATAACTCAGACTGTTGTGATTGTTTTGTGAAAGTTGCTCAGTCGCTTCCAACTCTTCGCAACCCCAGAAACCTTTGCAATTCTCCAGGCCAGAATACTGGAGTGGGTAGCCTTTCCCTTCTCCAGGGGAATCTTCCCAACTCAGGGATTGAACCCAGTTCTCCCACCTTGCCAGTGGATTCTTTACCAGCTGAGCCACAAACTCAGATCTGCCCATCAATTATTCTAGAGGGACCAGAGCACAGTGGTTTAACAGGTGAGCCTGGGGCCAGGCTGCCTCTGCCCTTTCCCAGGAAGCTGTATGACTTTGGACGAGTGACTTCATCTCTCTGGGCCTCATCTTCCCCGAGGCTGACATGGAGTTAATAATGGCATTTCTCTTGTGGGGTTGTGTAAGGATTAAGGAGGAAATATACAGGGACTTCCCTGGTGGTCCAGTGCTTAAGATGCCACACTTCCAACGCAGGGCTCAGGGGTTCGATCCCTGGTTGGGGAACTAGGATCCCACGTGCTGCACCCCATGGCCGAAAAAGAGGGAACCAACGAGTAAACAGACATAAAGTACTTTAAAAAATGTCTAACACAGCCTAGCCATGTAAAAAAAAATTAACGGATACAGTATTAATAACTAGATATCAGTTCCTCTTAATCTTTGAGATCCTTAGAAAGTTATTTCACCAGAAGCATGCTCATCCTGGCAGGGTTTGCCCCCAGTTTCGAGAGAGTCCCAGGCCCCTTGTGTGCTCAGTTGCTCAGTGGTGTTCAACTCTTTGCAACCCCATGCACTTGGCAATACCCACCAGGCTCCTCTGTCCATGGACTTCCCAGGCAAGAATACTGGAGCGGACTGCCATCTCCTCCTCCAGGAGATGTTCCTGACCCAGCACTAGAGAACCCTGGAGGGGCCCCTGCTCCAGAGACAACCCCCCACCAAGCCCCTCCTTCCCGTATACAGACTCGCTCCCATCCCTTGCAGTCCCAAACCCTGTGTTTTTAAGGCGTCTGCCTCTATCTTGGCCCAGCTGTCCCCAAGGTCAGTCGCAGACCTCACTGCCTGTCCTGTCGCCTCCCACACACTCTGATGCCAGATCCACAAACGCCCTGGTCTTGACCGTTCGGCCTGGCTGCCCCCTCACCTTGGCCCAGTCTCCCTGACGTGCATTTGCATTCGGTGCTCGTCTGAGGTGCGGCGATTTATAGCACAGGGCTGAGGTTATTAAACCCACTGGAAGAGGCCTCACACACCAAGAGGTAAACTCTGCACTGAGGCTTAATTACGCACAGATGTTGTGATGGGGTGCCAGTGTGCAAAGCAATCTATCTCCTGTTTGAAGAGCTGAACTGGGTGCGCGGCGCAAAATTTGCTTCCCACTTGTTATGTGTTTAGGCAAAATTAATTACTCGGGAGCCTTAATTCCACCATTCTCTTAGGAACGGGGTGCAGGCTTGAGAAGCAGCAGGTCAAATCGTTACATTAATTATTCACCCATTTGGCATCCTCGTTTCAAAAATTTGTGTTATTATTACATGTCTTGGTCTGACAGATGCTAGTTGGCCCCAGCCAGGGGACAATTTTGCTGTTTCCATGGGAACAGTGGAGGAGATGGTTCTGTTTGTCTGGCTCACAGTACTGGCGCCGAGGACCACCCCTGCTGGGTAAGAGGCAACACAATGTCCTTAGACGAGCACCAGAGTTGAAGTCAGAAAATGCTGTTTGTACCCCAGCTCTTCTCCTCTAAGACTGCCATCTGTAAAATGGGATGATGGTTTTTGGAAGGACCTTGTGTCCCTGTGTCTGCCTAGTACTCAGAGCCACAGAAGAAACATTCAGTAACTTCTGCCTATCCCCTTGCACAATCAACACTTCTTGGAAGCCCCCACTGAGCTCCTTATCTGGGCAGAATTAGATACTTCCTCTTGGGCACCCACAGAAACAGAGATCAGTCTCTGCCATAGTGCCAACAATCTGAACTACAGAACCCACTGTGTGTGTGTCCCCCACCAAATGCGAAGTCTTCTCAGGCAGGAGCCAACCATCTCTGGCTTAATCTACACACCCCCAGATCCTAGCACAACCACAGGCTCAGGAAGTGCTCGATAAATGTGGAATAACGGAATGAAACAAAAGGAATAGGTAAGCGGAAGAGTCATTTAGACCCGACAACAACGCTTATCAGTTAATATTATCACTTGTGTGAGAAAGCCAAGTTTTCATTGAATTGGTACCAGATCATCTGGATTTGTACCCACAAGAAGGTCTGCACACACAGTGGCATTTCCCTTGTAGGGCTGTGTAAGGACCAGCCCGTCAAGCAGGCCGGGAGCATCTTGCCAGACCCGACTCACTTAAAGAGCTGAACTTTGCCAGTGGCTACACCATCCACCAAATCAGTGTCTCAAGACACCACACCGATCACCCGAGTTGTGGGTCTTCATCCCATGGACCAAGATTTAGGATTCTCAGGCAGCTAGTGTAGACACACCCTCCCCACCTCTGTTAATCAAACTGGAGAGCGTAAGTATAAATCACTGCCTCCGGCTTCTCAGGATGTCTTTAGAAGCCACTTGGACACTTCAGTCCCAAGCAGGAGACCTTCCAGTTCACGTGCTGAGACACCCTGCCCAGGAAGAGCCCCACTTGACCATTTGCTCCAGAACTAGGACCCGGAGCCCTGCGCCCCATCTTCCCACAATCTCCAGGCCTCTCCAGCGGAAAAGCAGAGAGTGGATCTCTTCCAAGAGTTGAAAGCCAAGCTCTCCACATAGACACCAGAGGCTTCTGACCCCCGCATTGCTGTGACGAAAGGGGTACCCCTGGTAAATGGGTCCAAACCCCACCACAAAACGTGTTGGAAGAGCAAGTGCCATGGGCTTGATCTGTCTCGTTCCAATCTCCATGGGACCTGTGGGGAACATCAGGACAGTCCTCCAAGACCAGCTCCAAGGCCGACTCCTCAGCAGAGCCTTCCCTGCCCTGCTCCACCCAGAAGCCCTTTCTTCTGAATCCTTAAAGCAGGATCTCTCACTGAGCTGGGACTATGCGTCATCGGATGTTGTCTCCCAAGGTAAGTGTCACCTATCATGTCAGCAGTTCTAGTAAATACCTGAAAACACGAATCTGTTCCAATGTAATAGATACATGAGGGAACAATTTGATCATAACACAGATTTTACATTTGTTGATGGTGCAGCACTATCCATGAGAAATACTCGGAAGTGCAGAAAACTTGTATCCGGCTGATCCAAACAGGAACACCCAAAGCAGGCACACAAACATTGCCATGTGTGTGATGGGTCACAGCCCCCCACAACTTCTGTTCAATTTCAGATGACCCCCGCTACCACCTCTTCACAGTAACTCCCAAGCAGCAAATCTTCTGACGCCCATTTCTGCAAGCCCGTGTCCAGTAAAGTGCCATGTGTGCTGTGGTCTTCTGTATTTCTTAGCCATTTAACGTGTGCCAAGGTATGCTCGCATTTCATTAGGTTCCCATCTGCTTTTATTTTCTGGATCACTGGTGACATTTTTGAGTGTTGTAAGCCTAACCCCCTTTTTGCCCATAAACCCTGTTGTTTCTGCTGTGCCATTCTGCAAACGGTGGAGATTTCTAGGACATGTGTTACAGACCTGTGTATTCAGTGAGCTGATATAATAAAGTTTTAGGAAACACGTCAGAGCACAGTAACGTTAGCTATCATCACCATTACCATCATCCTCAGTGTCATCAACCCATGATTCATGGAGGCTGAGACTGTGGCTTACAGGCCCTCAGGAGGGCTCAGGGTCTTGCAATTGTAGACCATTCCATAGACATCAGTTTGCTTGACAGGTCAACAGTCCCCTTTGGTAATTTGTAACTTAGACTTCAAGGGCTTGAACATGCATCACCAGGGACAAATCAGTCATCCTCCCTCACCCAAGAAGGAGACACCCGCTGTGGGTCCTGCAAGGGGAGATGTTCAGGGCTGGGACCAGTCCTCCCCTGTACTCTTCTGCCCAACCACCAGGCCCCCACGGCCCTGCCTTCTTACCTTTAAGAAGTCAAAGTGCTTCAGCATTTGGGCCACTTTCTCAGCATTCCTTCCCTCATTGAGGAAATCCAACTCCAAAGGCAGGTTCTTCTTGGCTTCATCCACCAACCACATGAACTCAAACTCTGGAAACAGCTGCTTCACAGCCAGGACAAGCACCTGAAACCCACAAGCACCCCATCAGCCAGTCCATGACTCCCACCAAGGGCAGTCTAGTCCCTGTCCTCCTGCCTGGTCAGGGCGTTGACAAGTCCCCAGGCCTCCCCTGGAATAAGGATGGGTGGGAAAGTGGCCCCCTGGGGCCCATCTCTGTAATCCAAATCCCAGATATAAAAGCCCAACAACCGCCAGCAGAAACCACTTCCATCCTTTGCTGGGTGTTCCCCACTTGCCCAGCACTGGGTAAGTGCTATTACTCACCTTATTCCTCCATTTAGTCTTCACAGCAACTCTAGGAGGTATACACTCTTCAGCCCCATATTACAGATGAAAAAAGTTGAGGCTCTCAGAGGTTATACGATTTTTTTCTAAATGTGCCCAGCAAGGAAGCCCAGATTCAGAATTCCCCCTGGGTCTACTCAGCCCCAAAACCCTTGCTCTTAAGCACATCACTGAACTACTGGCTTTGCAGCTCCTAGATTTGTGCTTCGTGGTCCTGTCAATAAAGGGCCTTGGGAGGGGGCCCGGCTGTAACTGCATTCTATCTATTTCTTCAGCTGAGTGGTTGGTACCTGAGCATTTATAATATCTTTTATGATTTTTGTACATCCAAAATATTTCATGATAAAAAATTATATCGGAATACGAAACCAAGGGTGGACATGACAAGAGGAGTAAGAGATAAGGGATTTGTCCACTCGGATGAAAAGCTTGGATTTCTAGTGATCTGGGCCCACTGTGGATTCTTGAGTCAGGATGTGATGAAAGAGGGAGTTTTAGAAGACTTATCTGACATTTCAGCTGTCAATTTAATGATGTGAAAGAAACATGACTGGCACAGAACCAGAGCCCAGAGATATCTGCAGGGCACAGCACAGCCCCTCTGTGGGCACGGACTCAGCTCTGAGGCTACCCCACCACCGGAGCTCTGGATCTGAGATAGTCTCACAAGTTCACAAACAATGGCTCTACAGTGACAAAGCAAGGGTAAGGCTGGGGCCATGGGAAATGTTCCAGCATTGGGCTGGGGTGGGCAGAAGGCAACTTTCCTGCTCTCCTACAAACCCTCCTGTTGGTATTCAAAGTCAGGCCTGGGGAGAACCACTGACAGACTCTCATCTGTGATTCTTGGTATAGATTATGGTCCAAGTCCTCTGAGAATCCCCATCTCTGGCCCTGGTCAGAGCAGAAGGACAAGGAGCAAGAACTCAAGAACCGTGGGCCTATTGCTACCAAGAGACCTTCCTCCACTGTTAAGGAAACGTAATGCTTATGTAGCCCCCCAGATTCATATGTCAAGCCCTAACCTCAGGGAGACGGTGTTCAGAGGTGCAGTCTTTGGAAAGTAATTGGGCCTAGAAGAGACCATGAAGGTGAGGCCCACATGACAGGTTAGTGTCCTTATAAGAAGAGAGAGACCAAAGCTCCCCGCTTCCCTGCCAGGCAAGGTCACAGAGAGCAGGCAGCCATCTGTCTACAGCCAGGAAGAGGCTGCCCCTGGGAACAGAATCAACCAGCACCTCGAGCCTGGACTTCCCAGCCTCCAGAACTGGGAGAAATAAGTGTCTGTGATTTAAGCCTCCCAATCGATGGTATTTTGTGGCAGCAGCCAAAGCTGACCAAAACACCACCCACTCCACCCAGAAGGCCTTGCTGGGTCCCAGTCACAAGCCTTATCTCCTGCTTTTGTTTGCCCTGGTCTCTGATATGATTCCAACACTGGATTAGGCACACACGGCGCAGTGAAATAAATCCAGAGCAGGGCCATTAACTACAAGGCATTTACAGCTTTGTTTTTAAATCCTATGTCCGAGGCAATGTACCAGACGCCATTCTGTAAGAATCATCACACAGGGTTATTATACTCAATTTCTCTCAAACCCTCTTTAATTACATTTGGCTGCAGTCTAATTTCTCTTAAGGCTTGTCTAGTCTTTCATGGGCTAGACCTGTGACCTTATGATAATCGATTTAGTTTATGTTTTGTTTCTTTTGGTGTCACATGAAACAAGAACGGAGAGGTGGCAACGGCAAGGGCCTGACTGTTTCAGATCTGGGCACCACGTCTCGTCACCGTGCCCTCACCTTGGCTGCCACCCGAGGGGAAGCAGAGCTGGTACACAGCAAACAGAAGCACCTGCCCGGCCCATGCCGAGGGCACAGCTGTCATCTGAGGCACCTGAACTCCAGTCTCTAGGCTCCAAGTTACAAGCAAGAAGCCTCTTGTGTGCTTTGCATGCTGCATGCTAAGTCGCTCCAGTCATGTCCGACTCTTTGCAACCCCATGGACTGTAGCCCGCCACGTTCCTCTGTCCATGGGATTGTCCAGGCAAGAATACTGGAGTGGGTTGCCATGGCCTCCTCCAGGGCATCTTCCCAATCCAGGGACTGAACCCGCATCTCTTATGTCTCCTGCATGGGCAGGTGGGTTCTTTACCACTAGCACCGTCTGGGAAGCCCTTGTGTGTTTTGCTCCAGCACAGGTTCCAGACCTTCGCATCCAGGAGGGACGAGGAAGGAGCCACAGTGAGTCTCACTCATCTTTTCAGCCAAAATGTATTTACTGATTACCTTCTAGATGATGACCCTGGACCAGCCGTAGGTACACACAGAGACCCACATGTAGCCAAGTGGGGTCTACATCAGGCGATGAGGCTTCTGTGGCCACACACTACCTCCTCATTGCTGACTGTCTGGTCACTGTCATTTGTGAAATTTTAAATTATCATTAATATCCAAACAGCCCTGAAAGGCACCTTAAAGATTTTTCTGTTATCAATCAATTATGTAATTAGTCCTTACTAATACTATTGGTTATTATTGATACTTTATATCATTAACCATAAAAGCAGTCAAAGGTTTTATTGGTTGATATTAATTGCTAGTAAGTTAGTAAACTAATTCATAACCCCTGGGACTTTGCAGGACTCATAAAACTGGTTTCCAAACCATTCTGTGGTGGTTGGCAAGTCACTCCCTTGGTTACTCTAAAATGAGAGGGTCTGTTTGCATGGAAGTTAGTGGTTCGTAGTTTTAGAGGCCGTCATCCCCTTTATAGGAAGTCACCGATTTGAAAATGTGATGCCAGCAATGAAGCCCAGAAAACACACATACTCCCATAATTTTGTACATAATCCAGGGGTTTATCACCCCTTGAACTTCAAAGGGAGGGTTGAGGTCAGGTTAAGAGGCATCCGGTCCAAAAAAAAAAAAGAGTCATCTGATCCAAATCCAAACCAGTTTGGGCTGCTGCCACTTTGGACTTCTCTGAGCTTGAGAAAAGAAAACGAAATTCCATTTCATCCTCTGTTTTAACTCAGTTCCCTTCTGAAGAGCCTGCCCCAAGTAGATTCTTTTATGTTTTTCTTTCTTGACAACAGATGCAATCAACTAAAATAAAACAGGTGTTGTTAACAATTTGACTTTTTGATTTTTCTCCCAAATTCATCTTCTCATAAAATTCTTCCAACTGCCAGTGTTTTCACCAGTGCCTAGCATGTATTCAACACTCAGCAGATGTTTCCTGAATATTCATGTGAATGAATGAGTGAATAAATGAACATTCCAAAAGGCCTGCCTTCTCCCCAGAAATAGTTATCTGCTCACATGTGCATTACGCAGATGGATTACATCTGTACGCCTCAGAGATTTGGGTGGAAGAAGGGATTACCTCTGAATGTGGGGGAACCACAGTTTTGAAATGTCTGAGAATATTCTACTTCACTTGAAGCCTTGTTAATCAATCAGGGTATATTCAACAATTAATAGTTGAATAGATTATTCTCTCCTTCAAGGGAGAATAATGAAATCATTTTCCTACAGGACTATTGGCTCCCAGGAAGAAAACTAAATTATGGACCACACAGAAACATAATGGAAAAATTGAGAGTCACATAAAAGTTTGAAAATTAGTGATTGCTATATATGATAGCAAAAAAAATGGGAATTATCATTATTGAGACACAAGCACCGCACCATGAGGCACTTGATATGCATGCTCTCATTTCTTCCTCTTCTTGCCCATTTCACAGAGAAGGAAATTGGATCCAAGAGGTTAAAGCATTTCTAAAGGTCACACAGCTTGCAATTTCAAATGCAGGGCTTGAACCCACTTTTTTTTTCCTTCCTTTCACTTCTTTCTTTACGCAGTCCTTCTCAGGCAATACAATATAGGACAATACAATAGAGAGCCTGAGATAAAGCATAAAAGGGGCTTTGTAAACTGTAAAATGCAACTGAAATTCGAGTTACTGCTATCAACTTATTATATATTATAAAAGAAATAATGGTCCACGGGAAAACAGGACACTAAACAGAACGCCTGCACGGATCCGAGCTGGTAAAAATGGATGTTCGACAAGGATCGAAAATCAATTCAGAGTGATGTAAATAGCTTACCGTTCATGGGGTTTATCTTTGTTCAGATAAGTTATTAAAGTGCAGACTGTTTAGAAAACAGAATTACAGGGTGAAGAGAAGTTTCCAAGGGATGATCTACATCTCTGGGGCTTTCAAAAATGTATTTAAAAAAATAAAATCAGCTGTTGGATTCTGTGCCAACACAAACATTACCTAGCCACCCACTGTTCAATCAACACACTCAGAAAAGAAACAAGATGACAGACAGCATGCACTGAAAATGTTGTTCAAAAAAAAATCAAAAACATAACTGTCACAGGTCTTTATTTTTAGAGACCCTGGGTATGAGCCGGAGGCCTTCCAATGGTGGATGGGATTCTGGTGCTCAGATCTGAGCATCCCGCCCTAATGTTGCAGACCTTGGGGACAGGTGATACACGAAGGGCCTGGTCAGGAGTTAGATTCTTCAGGATAGAGCACAGGGCATTCATTACCAAGTTCAGAAGCTTGAGAGGTAACAGGGTGTGATACAGGGTAGTGCTCTGGAAACCTGGGAATGGTGGTCTCAACACTGCCTCACAGGTCAGCTGAGTCCCACCCTGTTCTCAGACAGGAGAGTGGCAGTGATTCCCAGCCTGCTAAGTAAGCTCCCGGCTCTCGTGGGCAAGCAAGGACTGCTGCAAAGCCAGCCCGCCAGCAGACAGATAGACTCTGACTTGTCAGTTCACCCCGTGCTGCTGAATCATTGTTCCAATCTCTGGGCCCAATTAGTCTGGCTCCGGACAGCCACTCAAATCAATAAGAGTCACTGGCCGTGCATCGAGAAGTAGAGTTGCCCCAACTATTAAAGGGACAATATCAGGTGATGATGACAAAGCTGAAAACACCCTTGGCTGTGCCTTTCTCTTTTGTGCAAAGTCACCGACACCATCAGCTTCATCACCATTTACTGAGAGTCGGTCTCTGATTCTCTGGCACCAGTCAGCAGCTCTCCCCAGCACTGTCTCCTTCCCCAGGAGAAGGCCCAGGTTCACAGGAGACACAGAACACCAGGGTGGCACATGCTCCTGGGTGCCAACCCACACGCCATTCATTTCCCCATCTTCCTGGCCAAAAGAACCTCTATTTTGTGCATGTTTCATGTCCTTCAAGGAAGGCAGACCTTAGCCTGAGAAGGTGAATCACAATCGGTCTGAGGCAGTCACAGTGGTCCCAAACCTCTTGCCAAGACTGCTTCAGGCTTGGGCGAGTAGGCCTGCTTCTGGCCAATGAGTACTGAAAGAAATTCTACTGAATGGCTATTCTTTAATATGAGGAAAGACACTGGTAATGGCAGGAACCCTGCAGCTGTTTGAGGGCCACGAGGAGCACTACCTTAGAAGGACAAGCCAGGAAGCTGAGCTGGCAGAGTGGAAGACATAAAGAACTTAGGTCCTTAAAAACCTCAGTGAAGTGCTGGATTAGTCAACCCTGAAACAGCTGACCCTACTTGTAGATGTCTTGAAATGTGAGATAATATAGGTTACTATTGACCACTGTCAGTTGGATTTCCTGATACACGCAGCTAAAAGCATTCTAACTGATATAGCCAGTAGTCCCCACCTCCTTATTCTCAAAAGTTTTACTCTTGTAAACCTCCATCCTTACAGCAGATATGTGTTTGGATTTACAAGCCCACTTCGTAAACTGCAAATATCCAGAAGTTAAGCCTATGAGCCACTCTCCCCTTAATACTAAGGGGACTACTTTACCCAAATTTTCTTCCTCTCAAGACAAGGCCGGGACCAAACACAGGGCTGAAGAGGAGATAGAGACAATAGTGGGCAGTGGGAGAGAAGTCCGAGGGCACACAACACCTGGAATTAGCAAGAAAAGAAGCACCAGAAGGCTCTACAGAAAAGCGGCTTTGTCTCCCCTCTATCTCCAAGTTTCTGGCAGGTATGACAGTCCTAACGCCTCTCAGAAATCATTCTTTCCCACCAAGCACACCCAAACATATATCATCACTAAAATCAAGGCACCATGTAGGTCTGGGCTTAATTTAGGTCTGAAAAAAAAAAAGTCATGCTCATTTTAGATATAAAACAAAATGAGCTTTCCAGTTGGCGCTTCTTGGTTGTAAACCAGAGAAGGGTGACCAAGTTAAGGCTTTTCCCACCAGAGGCCAAGCGCAATGAGAAGGCAGTACCACTCTGCGCTGCTGCTGCTGCTGCTGGCGGTCCATGGAAGACCTCAGGCCTCATTTCCAGCTTCTCTCCTGCAGGCGGTGAGTGCGGGTCTCCAGTCCGCCTTCAGATCCCAGCCCCAGCCACTGCAAGGGAGCCGCTACTCTGTATTCAGCACACGGCCACACGGCTGGTAATTTCAAGAAAAGCATCTGATGCTTATCTCAGGGAGGAAGATGCCAAATCTTTACCAGTGCTATTGTTGCGGTTGACCTTACGGCCACCGTTACTTAGGGAGGGGAGAGGCTCTGGGCAGAGGAGAGATGTCAGCTGTCCTCCCAGCTCCCGTGGGCCCTGTTGGTACCACCAGGCAGAGACAGTTTCCAGCCCAACTCAGGTGTGGCCATGGGGTTCCAGGAATACCCAGGGACCCTCCAAGACTGGCAGTGTGCTTCCATCTGTGGCTGCTCCATACCACAGACTGATGCGTCAGAAAACCCAGGTTTCCAGGTGGATGCCCAGTGCCACTCAGCAGCCCCGCTCCTGGGTCCCGGTCAGCATCCTTCTCCAGTGCACCCGGCAGGATTCCAAACCTTCATCCCCCTCAAGCCTCCATGCCACCTCCTACCCTCTCCTTCTCAGCAGATGGTCTTACCTCCCACTTCAGAGGGAAAAATAGACGCTATCAGGCTGGTACAACTCAGCTGCCCACTGTCCCTGCCTTCCCCCTCTGCCCCACTCACTCATCTGGACCCAGCCTCAAGAACAAAGCTCTAGCCCCAGAACAAAGTCTGCCAAAGCCTCACGCTTCCGCCTGTGTCCTTGGGGCCCAGTCCCTCCAGGCATCTCCTGCACCAGCTCTATCAGTTACTGCTCTCCCCTGAATCTCTAAGCCCCCAACTCCGCTGCCCCTTCCTCATCAGTGACAGCCTCCGCAAGACCCCCACCTAATCCTGTGCTTAGATCTAACCACTACCCTCACTGTCCCCCACCATCCAAGGCCAAACATGGAAAGGGTAGTCTCCATTAACCGTCTCCGCTCCCTGAGTCCTCAATTCTCTTTCACCCCCATTCACCCCATCATTCCTGTTCTTCCCCAAAAACTCTAAGTCACCAAACCAAACATACTCTTTTCAGAGCTTTACTAATTTACATTCCACTTGGCAATATCAATTAATTCTGACAGACTCTGTTTTCCAAAACGACTGCAACAATGTCTCCCCCTCTAGTGCTCGTCTGGAACCATGCCATCCCCCCATCATGAGGCAGAGTCTATTCCACTGCCCCCTCAAGCCTAAGGTCAATCTAGTCAAGGCTATGGTTTTTCCAGTAGTCATGTATGGATGTGGGAGTTGGACTATAAAGAAAGCTGAGCACCGAAGAACTGATGCTTTTGTGGTGTTGATGTTGTGGTGTTGGAGAAGACTCTGGAGAGTCCCTTGGACTGCAAGGAGATCCAACCAGTCCATCCTAAAGGAGATCAGTCCTGGGTGTTCATTGGAAGGACTGATGCTGAAGCTGAAACTCCAATACTTTGGCCACCTCATGCAAACAGCTGACTCGTTTGAAAAGACCCTGATGCTGGGAAAGATTGGGGGCAAGAGGAGAAGGGGACAGAGGATGAGATGGCTGGATGGCATCAGTGACTCAATGGACATGAGTTTGAGTAAACTCCAGGAGTTGGTGAGGGACAGGGAGGCCTGGCATGCTGCAGTCCATGGGGTTGCAAAGAGTCAGACACGACTAAGCGACTGAACTGAACTGAACAAAGCCTAGGGGACCACTGTGACTCTCGCTCTTACCAATAAAGGAAGGAAGAAGTAATCTACATGACTGCCACACCCAGGTCATGAAACCATGATGAACTTTCAGTCTTATGTTCTTGGGACACTTACTCTTAGAACCCAGCCGCCAGGCTGCGAGGAAGCCCACACAGGCCTTGGAAAGGCCTCCACGGAGAAGACGTGAGGCCCTGAACCCACAGCTCCAGCTGGGATCCCAGCCAACAGCCAGAACCCACTTGCCAGCCATGTGAGTGGGTCCTCCAGCTCCCCACCTGTAACCACTTAGAACTGAGATGCGTCTATCATGCCCTGCGCAGACTGCAGTCAGGAGCATAGTACTCGACTGGGGTCTTAAGCCACTCCCTTTTGAGGTGGTTCAATGTGCAAACTAGCAGTTGCATCAGTTAGGATGCTAGATAGCGGACAGAGGTCTTTTCTGACACTGTTTTTGCTGAATGCAGATGCTCAGTCCTGGTTCTCCTCTAATCCCTCTGACCATGCCTCTTTAGTTCCCTCGGGAACTCACCCTCCTGGGCACAGTCCCCAGATGACGATGTTCCTCACGGTTCTGTCTCTGCCCTCTCCCTTTTGTTTTAGTCTATGTAGCTTTTCTAATGGAGAAGGCAATGGCAACCCACTCCAGTACTCTTGCCTGGAAAATCCCATGGGTGGAGGAGCCTGGTAGGCTGCAGCCCATGGGGTCGCTAAGAGTTGGACATGACTGGGCGACTTCACTTTCACTTTTCACTTTCATGCATTGGAGAAGGAAATGGCAACCCACTCCAGTGTTCTTGCCTGGAGAGTCCCAATGACGGTGGAGCCTGGTGGGCTGCCATCTATGGGGTCACGCAGAGTCGGACACGACTGAAGCAACGTAGCAGCAGCAGGAGCAGCGGCAGATTTTCTAAGCAATCTCAACTACTCCCCCGGATCCAGCTCCCATGAGTCTCCTTGCTGATAAATCCAGAAACCTGTATTCCCAGCCTGAATTATAGACGGGCTTCCCAGGTGGCTCAGTGCTAAAGAATTCGCCTGCCAAGCAGGAGATGGCGGGCTCAGAAAGATTCTCGGGAATAACTTCCTGGGTTGGGAAGATCCCCTACTACAGGATTCTTGCCTGGGAAATCCCACGGACAGAGAAGCCTTTTGGGCTATATAGTCCATGGGGTCACAAACAGTCCGACATGACTTTAGTGACTAAACAACAAGAGAGATCCGGACAGCAATGTCTTATAGTACATGGTCGCTCCATCACCTACTCCGTTTGTTCTGACATCCATGCCACCCCCTTATCTCACAAGAAAGTACATTCCCCAGGCTCCCTTGCAAACCAGCTTCCAGCTAGGTTTAGTGGCATACGGGGGGACAGGAGGAAGTGAAACACCCACCACCTCAAACAGCATCTGTGGCTCCAATACCACGTGACGGACCCTATGTCCATGACCCACTCCCCTCAGGTGCCCCAGCACCTGGGATCCAGGGAACCACCTCTTCTTGTCCCTCCTCTATAAGGGTGGCAGTGGCTTCCTGCCTTGGGTGACCATCTCACCATCCCATTTGGCTTCTCAACCATTCCATCCCCGGTGAACCGCATGTTCTGTTTTAAACTCCCTCTGACATGCCTAGAACAAGTTATTTTTTCCCAACTGAACCCAGACTGATACACATGGTTAAAGGCCCCCAGGTTTAATCACAGAAGCCAGAAACATACAATTTGTTTTCATTCTGATCCACACTGGTAGCTTCCCTCAATCCATGTAAACCAAGCTGGTCACAAAGTCCTGATGCTCCCACCCCGTGAATCCACGCCTCTCCTCCGCCCCCATGACGCTGCCTTGGTTCACACCACTGCTCTCTCAGAGTGGTGCAGCAGCCCCTCAGTTGGTCTCCCTGGCTGCAGTCTTCCTGCCTCCCCCAAACATCCTCCAGACTGTTAACACACTTTTATTTCTAAGGCATGTCTGATCACGATGTTTCCCTGATTAAAATTCTTAAATGGTTCCCCACTGACTGCAGGAGAAAATCAGATCTGCTCGGTTCCCCAGTAAATACATATTTACTATGTGCTCCACCCTATACCTGAGCCTGGAACCCAAGGACCTCTGTGTTCCATCCTGCCTACCTTCCCAGCTTCGCCTGCACTCACACCCAGCTCAAACCATCTGAACCAGCTGACACTCTCCACGTGCACCCTGCTCCCCTAAGACTCGAGACCTTCAGCTGGGTCACCCTTCCGCTGTCCAGCAGTCTCGTGGGTGCCTCGATGAAGCCCCTCTGATGCCCCCCCATCAGTCCAGGCTCCACGGCACCTTGCCAACACCCCTTAGATGGAACTCACAGTCGAGGACTGTTTGTGTTCAGGTCTCCACTAAACGGGGGGGCGGGCTGTCCGAGGATGAAGAGGCAGGTCGCTCACTCGCGTGTCCTATGCACCTATCAGGTTTAGTCAGAGAGCTGAAAGAATAAACTAAGTGTCCAAAGTGAGGACAGGGAACCAAGGAAAGGGAAAGGAAGCAGGGGAACATGCTGGCAGGGTTAGCAGACTGCGGACCTCCCCTGGGGCTGCTGGCTATGGCCCAAGCCTTGGCCACTCTCCCTTTCCCCTTGCTCGAGGCAGGGAGCTAGAAAAGTCCAGAAGCATAGGATCCACTAGAGCTGTCTCAGGGCCACTTTAGGGCATGCGCGTTTGCTCGTGCAGAACAAATATCAGGGAAGCAAAGGAGCGCTCTGCATAAACATTTCTATGTGATCTCCGTGTCATGTTCAAACTCCTTGGCTGACCACATGCTCCTGTTCGTTATAATGGACCAGATTAGGATGTAGCCTTTTCTACCCCCAAGGAAATCACCTATTTGGGTCACCTCATCTCTATAATATGCCACCCCCCACCACAAGTTCTCCTTGGCCCCAGCAGTTGCCCACGTGTTCTGAGACCATCCACAGACAATTCCCAGGAATGAATCAAAACAATTCCCAGGAATGAATCAAAAATCGGCCAACCCAGCCATGGGTCCCCGGGTCGCAGCGCTGTCATGACATCTTTGTGATCTCAAGCTCTCCTCTCCCGCTCTGTGATTCAGAGGCCCACACTCCAGCCCATAGGCCTTCCACCAGTTTCACTGGGACTGCCCAGATCCCAGGGAAACATAGAACGAGGATGAAGGGAGGCGAGGAGGAAGGCTCTCACCTCCATCAGAAGAATATCCTTTGAGCTCTGAGCCTGCACCTTCGGGTGCTGGACCTTCACGGCCACTGTCCGCCCATCACGCAGCACGGCCTTGTGGACCTGGGCCAGGGAGGCCGCTCCCAGAGGGGTGTCGTCAAAGCTCAGGAACAAATCATGAATCTGTCAAGAGAGGACAAGAGAGGACAGGGCAGTTACGAGGACTCAACTCACTTAGAGGGATGGGGGGAGGATGGCCCAGGGCCTCCGCCGGCAGTGGCGAATGACTCCATGACAGACTTCTCCTCTCTCAGCTGCTTTGCCTGGGTCCTTTGCAGCCATGGATATTCACACACACCTGTCCTTACTCAGGAAGTGAGACAGAAAACACATGTGGAGGACGTGACTTACCTGTGCTTGGAAACCCAGCGCATCTCCACTTAAAGCCAAAAAAGTGCCATCTAGAATGTCCAAGATTATGCATCATCCATCCATTTAATCACCTACCATTGGACCTCCAGGGGCTTCCCTGGTGGCTCAAACAGTAAAGAATCTGCCTGAAAGGCATGAGACCCAGGTTCGATCCCTGGGTCAGGAAGATCCCCTGGAGAAGGGAATGGCCAGCCATCCCAGTATTCTTGCCTGGAGAATCCCATGGACAGAGGAGCCTGGTGGACTATCGTCCATGGGGTTGCAAAGACTCAGACGTGACTAAGCAATGAACACTTGCACCACATGTGCCTCCAAGGCTCTCACATATGGATACACTCAAACGTTAACAGAACCTGGGCTAGGGCAGCTCAAGACAGGGCATCAGATGGAAGACGTTTCAACCCCGCCAACTTGGAAAGCTCAAGGACACGTGGGCTGCAGGCTCCAAACCCAGCAATGACCACTTGTTGCTGCCTGAGCCTCGACGTGGGTCCCCAAGTTCACTCCTGACCTGGCTCCCTGACAGAGCTCCCAGGCTGCAGACCAGAGCTGGGCTTTTGGTCTTCACCGGCGATGCCATGCCAGGAGTCCTGGGCAATACCCGTCCTCTGTGCCTCACTTGCTCTACGAATCAGACCATATACCCCATGTTCTTGCATCTCCTCTTCCCTTCTTCCTGGACTTCCCTGGTGGCTCAGACGGTAAAGCGTCTGCCTACAATGTGGGAGACCCAGGGTCAATCCCTAGGTCATAAAGATCTCCTGGAGAAGGAAATGGCAACCCACTCCAATGTTCTTGCCTGGAAGATCCCATGGATGGAGGAGCCTGGTAGGCTTACAGTTCATGGGGTTGCAAAGAGTCAGACAGGACTAAGCAACTTCACTTTCCCTTCTTCCTTCCCCCTGCTTCCCTCTTAGAAATGCCATCCCAGTTCTCCTGAAGGAAAAGGTCTTTCTGACTTGAGTGGTTGGTTATCAGCTAAACAGTCTAGATAGGAATATTCTCCCAGATGGGAAGGAGGGCCCCAAAAGCCTCTTGCAGAATTTCCCCAGGGCAGAAATCTTTGTCCCCTCCATTTCTTGAGTCCCCTGGATAGCCTCACAATTCTGGAAAAGCCAGACATTCACACGCACACACACACACACCCCTGTGTGTACGTCTCACACACCTCCCCTCCTCCTCACGCCAGGGTCTCGTGCCAAGGTTGATGTAGCCCCCGGCCCCCACTGCCTTGCTTTGTCCCCCTTCTGCAGTGGCCACTCCACGCTGCCCCCCAGCCCCTCGCCTCTCCTTGGACTTCGGAGGTTCACAGGACCCACGGCCTCCCCCACCCCATCCCTTTGTTTGCTAGGCCGCACCATCACTCTGCTAATCTCCTCTCATAAATCACTCCCTCCAGTCCTGTCATCATTTTTGTAGCTTTCACTGACTCCATGCCATTTGTCAATATCCTGCGGGGGCCAAAGGTCCAGGCAAACGCGGGAGGGGCCTCCCCTCTTCTGTCACGGGCAATGCGTCCAGACTGGCTTCCCGTCCCCCTCCTTCCTCACTTTGTTCCTCTCCTTAGCGCCCCCTTCCCCAACCATGCAACCTGTCTTTTTCCCTCCTTCTTGAGTTCTGGGCTCCCTGAGGGCCAGTTCCTCCCCACATCGTCACCCTGAATCACCTGGGGTCTCTCCACACAAGAACCCGTTATCCTGGGCCTGGGCGTAGACTAAGAACGACGGGACCACCCGCCCTCCATTCCGCATTAGAACAGCAGCTCCAAACAGGCAGCGATTTTCTTTCTGTTTTGTTCGCTGCTGACTTCCTTGCACTTAGAACAGGACAGGAACTAGTCGGTGCTAAACGTGTAAAAGCATGTGTCGGGAGTAGGATTTACCTGCGGGCATCCCACCTGTTACTCCACGGTGGGTGTGAGACCCTGGCCTGCTGAGTCAGAGCCCCGGGGACCGCGGGCCATCCTGATTAGATCAGAGGCGGACACATGACCCAGCTGGTCCAATCAGACTCAACTGTTCAGTTTGACCCGTAGAAGGGCTTTTCCTTCTTGCTGTTCAACCCGAAGCTAAAAACTGAACTTGAAGTCTGGAGCTACCAGGGGTCACACAGTAGAAACAAAGAGGAGAGCCAAGCCTGGAAAGAGTGAGTCCCGGTCACACTGGTCCTAGCCACGCCTCGGTGCCCACCCCATAATATCTTTTTTTTTTTTTGCTGAAGGCAGTGTGAGTTGTTTTCTGTCACACACAACTGAAGGGGCCCTGACTGACGCAGTGTGCACTCAGGCCCCAGCTGGAATAGATGAAAGGAACCTGGGCATGGTGCCCGGTGCCCCCCAAGAGGCTCTGTACGTGTGAGTCCCATCCCCTCCCCACCCTCTTGCTGGGACTGAAATCCAGAAACAGAAGGGAGGTGGGGTTTCAGAAATGCTCCCATCCATTACATAATGGCAACCACACCACTTCCCAGGAAGCCCTCTGGTAATTCCTGAAGGAGCACCAAGGAGAAGGCTTTTCTGGAAAAAAAAAAAAAAGCTGTGAACTCAGACCCTCACCTCTGGCAGCTAGACTGGGCCAATCTCCCCACTACAAGGAGGTCTTGGGGGTCATCCGAGCCTACCCCCACCCCAAGCCTCTGCCTGGCTCCCTGGGAACATTTTGCTCATGCTCTGAGAAGGACAACCAGTCTTCGAATCCGTGTCATTGCAGGGACGTTGCAGAGTCACTGCAACTGAAGACTGACATGGCATCCCTAGGGCTGTGTGTCCAGAAGAGCTGCCAAGAGCGGGGAGGGGCAGGAGGAGGGGGGAACCGGCCAGGGCAAGCAGAGCCCAGCCTCCAGGTGAGAGGAAGGCAGGTCTCCCACAGCCCCTGGGAATGGGGAGGGGGCCTTCTACAATCCCCTGCTCCCGCCACCGGCTGGAATGGGGGGCGATCCCAGGACCACCCAAGCCCAGGTGCCAATTCGGCACCCTGAACGAGGCCGAACTGTGAGGACTTGCCCAAATCCCCCATTTGACCAGTGGAAGCAGAGGCGAGGGAAGCGAGGGTGCACCAGTCATGGGGCGCAGGGAACCTGCTGGACAGATGGCCCGCCCCACCCACCCCTGCCCCCCACCGCCTCCTGGGGCCCCTGGAGCCACCCTTCTCCCCTCTATCAGCAAGCAAATCACACACCCACACCCCACTGTGCTTAAACACACACACACACACACACACATTAATTGATTGCTAGTGAATGTTCCTAGCTGGCTTATAAAAAAAGGTAATTAAAGATTGGTACTACAGCCTGTAATTAAATATGAATAAAGTATCTCTAAATGGAACCTTGATTCAAAGTGTTCACTGAAAGTACTTTATGCTGATAGAGAATAAGGAAAAATAGACCCTGTCCCGAAAGCAGAATTATACCCCCCATGCAGCTGAAACAAACGCCACCCCCCTCCAATCAGGCCTCATCCCCCCAGCCCTTTCAGCAGAAAACCATTAGCAGAAACAAACTGCACCATTTGCAGCAATTAGATTCAAGCAGGGCCCTCAGCTGCCTCCAGTCACTCGCAGGAACCTGTCTCCCTTTCTAAGGCTTCCTTTCCCCTGTGCTCTCATTTCTTCCCCTCTGGGTCTGGCGACAAAATCAATTAAGTAAAACAACTACATTTTAAAATGACTAGTTATGTGCTTTTTAATTACTGTCGGCCCATGATTCAAATACATCGATGTCCCTGTCTGGAAAAGGAAAAATAATCAGAAAGAAAGTTGCTCTAGTTTTGTATGATGTGTGTGTCCGTGTGTGTGTGTGTGTTGGGGAGTTTATGGACATCAGAAAGGCCAGAAAAAACATGTCACCCCTAGGGGGTTAGCTGACCAGAGGCTCAGGTTAAGACTTTGTAACACGAATATATGAGATGCTGCTGCTGCTGCTAAGTCGCTTCAGTCGTGTCTGACTCTGTGCGACCCCATAGACGGCAGCCCACCAGGCTTCTCCATCCCTGGGATTCTCCAGGCAAGAACACTGGAGTGGGTTGCCATTTCCTTCTCCAATGCATGAAAGTGAAAAAGTGAAAGTGAAGTCGCTCAGTCGTGTCCAACTCTTAGCAACCCCATGGACTGCAGCCTACTGGTAGGCTGGCTCCTCCATCCATGGGATTTTCCAGGCAAGAGTACTGGAGTGGGGTGCCTTTGCCTTCTCTGATATGAAATGATGGATGTTAACTAAATTTACTGCCATAATCATTTCACAATATATGTAAGTCAAACCATCACGCTGTACACCTTAAACTATACAGTGAGGAGTATCAATTACATCTCAATAAAACTGGAAGGAAAAAGATGTCAGCAGACTGGCTTCAGCTGAGGTCCAAGAGTCGAGAGACCACATGACATGATACCCCAGTCCAGGGCAGAGTGACTCCCAAGAACATCAGCCAGGAGGAGTCCCTCGAAGCCAGGTTACTGGGCAATGTTTCCAAAATGCCACACCGAGTAGCCAAGTGCTGGCCAGGCCCTCATTCAGCCTAAAATAAGGAGGCAGGAAGTCAGGATCTTTGGAGAAGCCTCGACAATGATCCCTGGGGAGAGTTCCACTTGGGTCTCTCAGCCAGCCCCACCAAAGCCTACAGCCTGCCAGTCTCGTGAGGACTGGTGCATCAGTCACAGGGTGGGGAATGTCCCAGATTATCGAGGATGGTCCAATAGAAAATACCCTCTCCTGTTGCCCCCACACTCATTCACCTCAGACCCCTTCTGGATTCAGAAACGACATCCCCATATGATAAAGCTAACAAGTTGAACAGACCCTGAACAGGCCAGCTCTAGAAAGAAGCAAATCCAGGCCTTGATGCCGGGGCCAGGCAGTTCCTAGTGAGGAGCCAGGACGACTGCCCAGGGCACCTGAGCAGGTTACCATGGCATCAGCAGCAAACGACATCTGGCTCTCGCCCTCTTGAGATGGCCCACCCCACACCTGGCTGGGTGCCAGCAGCCTTTGGCTGCCGCCTGATGGGGAGAAGGACAAGTCCCTGTGCTAATGAAGTGGCAGGAGTGAACGGTACCCACCCCAGCCTGAGGCAGACAGCAGAGCCCTAGCTGGCTAGAACTGCAAAACACTGTCCAAGCCTGCCTTGGAGAGGAAATCCATTGCCCCCTCTGGGCAGCATTTCCCAGGAGCCTGCCCCCAGAATCCCTACATCTCACAGTTGCCCCATCAACTGCTACCCCAGTTGCTGCAATTCCTGCCCCTTGAGTAGGGGCTGGACTTAATGACCATGACTCCTAACAAAGAGCACGTAGAGGAAAGGACAATGTCCAGTTTCCAACTGTCACTGTGATGTCCTCCTTGCTTTCTCTCCTGGAATGCTTGCGTGGGGGAAAGCAAGCTGCCGTGTCACGAGGCCCCTCCAGCAATCTGTGGAGAGGCCCCCGTGGTAAGGAACTGAGGCCTCCTGCTGACCGTGGGCCATCTTGAAGGCAGCTCCTCCCTCCCCACTCAGGCCTTCCGATGCCTGCACCCCAGCTAACATCTTGACTAGAACCTCATGAAGAGACTGAGCCAAAGCCATCCAGCGAGTCATCCCCAAGTTCCTGACCCGCAGAGACCCTAAAACATCAGAACCCTGTTGTTTTAAGGCACTGTGTTTATGGGGAATTTGTTATGCAGCAGTAGCTGATTAATGGACCCCAAGCACACCCTGCCAGACATCACTAATCAATCACAGCTTCACTCCTGCTGGGTCCAGATGATGCCTCAAAATCTCTCTCAACCCTGAGCTCCAGGCAGCCACTACCAACTGACCAGAGTTAGCATATGAGATGAAACCATCTGCCATTCCTTAGCCTAAGATAGAGGGTGAGACAGTTGGATGGCATCATTGACTCAATGCATACGAAGTGGAGCAAACTCTGGGAGATGGTAGAGGACAAGGAAGCCTGGCGAGCAGCAGTCCATGGGGTCGCAAAGACCTGGACACGACTGAGCAACTGAACAACAAGCCTAAGCCAATCAGTCAACAAATATGTACATGACAGAAACCCCGGTAGGAACATGGGCCAACAAAACAGGCAGTCCCGAGCCATGAGGAGACCTTGGTCCAGCAGAATGTCCTACTGGAAGAAGGCAACAGCCTCTGAAAAACACAGCTGCATTCTAGCAGGACCTGCTGGAGAGGGTGCCCCCTTCCCAGTGTGCTTCACCCAACCCCAAGGGACCTTCTGGCAAGGTAAGCAGAGGGGACCTCCAACACCACCATACAGATCCTGGGGGGCCAGGGGAGAGGACAGGGCATCCAACTGTCTCTCCGTCTCCCCACTCAACAGCTGCCCTGCCTCAAGGTGGGGGCACCCCCATCTCCAGCTGCCAACTCAGAACAATTTATTATAACAAAAATCACATCAACAATAACAGCTCAAGGACACCTAGATCCTTTCATGGAAGTTGTGTTCTCTCTGGGGTTCTAAAAGATCAAAGCGTCGGTTCTGCAGAGCTGTTACTTACTGCTACTGCCAAGCTGGGCCAACAGCAGAGCTTGAGGCCCTTCTCAACAAGGGTCACCCCCAGAAATAACAAAACATCATTCCTGTTGAAATTCTTGCAAGGAGGCTGGCACAACACTCAACTCTTACCAATTTGCTGAAGAGCCTCCAGGTACAGGGTAATCATCTATCGGGCTTTGCCAAGGGGATCACAAGTCAGACTAAGCTTCTTTTTTCCTGCAGGATGGTGACAAGTAGCTGACAGAAAGAGAAGCAAGAAGCCAGGGGCAGCCACACCCTAGGAAAGCCATGGTGTGTTCCCTAGGAATGCCCACCTGCCGGCCAGGACAGTCAGATCCAAGAGGCAGCAAGGCATAGTGATTTCAATGCAAGCTCAAGGTCAAACTGCCCTGACTCAAATTCTGGCTCCAAGGTGCATCAGTTTGGGCAGTGACATAACCCTTCAGTGCCTCAGCTTTCTCATCTGTAAAATGGGAATTTTGGTACCTACCTCATAGTATTATATGAAACATCATACATAAAGAGTCTAGGATAGAGCCGAAGAAGACCCCCCAGTAATGGTAGCAAGAGTAGTGGGTACTCCATCTGAGGTCTCCACAAAGAGCACATGGTCTAATGAAAAGGGCATTGGAACAAGGAGGCTGTCAGGTAGGCTCTACGAGCAAGTGAAAGCCACCATCCTCTTTCACCTGAAGACTCCTAACTGGTCTGCCCATTCATGTTCCTTTCTCTGCCAAGCCCTCTTCCACATACAGCTCAGGTGAGTTTTTCCAAACATGAGCTGATCATGCCATGTCTCCCTGCTTCCAACACATCAGCAGCTTCCCAGGGTCAAGATCCTCAGCATGACCCACAGGGGCTGACCTTGCCTACCTCTCCTGCCCCTTCTCCTCTTTCTGGCCCCCTCCAGCTCTCTCTGCCCTGAACAGAAGGCCTCTTTTGATGACCAGCACACTCCCCACCTGTCCACTGCAGGGCCTTTGCACGTGCCATCCTCTCTGCCTAGAAGGAATGAATAGGAATTCCTCCTCGAGGGAATTTCTACTCATCCTTCAAATCACAGCTCGACGGTCACCTCGTGTACAATCTCAGAACTCACTGCCCTCCTCAGTAGCCATCACACAGTTGCACTTTGCCTCAGTTTATATTTGCTGCATCTCCCTCTTCCCATGCAGATGAGAGACTTCTGCTCCTGCTCAGCATTGCCATCAAGGCACCTGGCACATAACTGCAGAATGAATGGAGGTGAGGTTTTAATGTCCCCATTCTCTTCCTGGCGAGGGGTCTCCAGGCCTTCCAGCTGATCTGGGGCAGCTAAAGTGGCTACGGTTCCCTCAAGGTGGCTGGGCACCTTGAGCGCTGTGGGTGGAGGGACTCTATGGAAATGTTGTGATAATAATGATTAATAAAAAGCAGATAAACACCCAGTGTGGCTGGCCAGCCCCGGGAAGCCATCCATTACATCTGTCATTCATTAGCGGTGGGGGGGAGGGTGCAGTCCAATCAGATCTCCTCAGTTTAAGCAAACCTTCTGTAAATTGTAGGCTGCAGGCGCTGACATTTGATAAATTATTCTTCATAATCCGCCGTGGGCTGTCATAAATCTAATCTTTCAACGTTCCCCATCTTAATAACTTGTCCAGCCACACAGGGTGACAGGTCTATGTCTCTGCCTGTGATAGAGATCTCTGGGGTAGCAAGACCAGAGGTCCCAGGCAATGCAGTGTGACGTTGAGGACCCCCCCCCCAACCAACCCACAGCCAGGGCAGGTATCCCCTAGATGATCAGAGTGCAGAGATGATGAGTTGTCTGTGGAGATGAGAAGTGTCTGGGCGGGGGTGGGGAGTGGGGGTGGGGGTTTAGGGCTGTGCCAAGTGTTCACATCCCATCACAGCACCCAGACACAGGGGGTGCCAGGAACTCAGACCCAAGACCCGGACAGGCTGAGCTCTACGCCCTCCGCTGCAAGCCTGCTCATGTGAGGACTCACCACTTCTTCCTGGAACTCAAGCTTGGCCAGAATAAGGGATGTCACAATATCTTTGCTCCGCGGGGGCTGAAAGTTTAACCATGGGAAATTCCTTGTATTTGCATAGTCTTTGCTGCTCTTATGTAATTCCCTACCCTCTCTTGAGGTTAGGTAGAGAAGATATCACTGCCCCCATTGCACACAGGAGAACATAGCCCCTAAAGGTCACTCATTTGTTTATCCAACAAATGCTCACTGAATGACTGCCATGTGCAGGGCCCCTGGACTAGTCACTGGGGACCCGATGGGGAGAATGAGTCCTAACTGGGTACGGCCACCCCGCCCTGGAGTCACTACTGGAATGTCAGGTCCAGTAGGGAGACAGGAATTAATTATGAAATCACAAAGAAATAGGAGCCTGTGCTCAGAGGGTTAAACCTGGGCTGGGAGAACTTCTTAGAGGAGGTGACAAAGAGCTGAGCTCTGAAGGATGAGGAACCAGTTAATCAACTGAAGAAAGGAAGCAGGAGCGTTCTAGGTAGAGGGGCAGCCTGTGTAAACCATGAATAAAGGGAGTACGTTATGGCAACAGGAGACAGCCAGAGACAGGAGGATCTGCAGCCCCTAACCAGACTTGGGGGAAACCACACACAGTCCTGGCTGAGCCCGGCTACCGGAGCAGGGGTTAGGAACACCAGCCACTGCCTGCTATTGCAGCCCACAAGCAAAGAATACTCTTTCACATTTCAAGTGGGGAAGATCAAAAGAATAATACTTCATGACATGTGCAAGTTACATGAAACTCAATTTCCACACCCATGAATAAAGTTTTATTGGGACCCAGCATGCCCATTCATTCCTTACTGTCTACAGGCGCTGTCATCCTAGAATGGAAGAAGAGTCAGTCACTGCCACAGAAAGTATGTGGCCTGAAAAACCTAAGCTGTTTACCATCTGGCCCTGTGGTAGGCAGAAAAATGCCCCTCTCTAAGGACAGATGACTCACCGATGCAATGTTCGTGATCATGGGCAAACTTCTGGAGACGGACAGGGAGGGACAGGAAGGCCTGGCGTGCTGCAGTTCATGGGGTCGCAAGGAGTCGCATACGACTGGGCGACTGAACAACAAAGATGTCCATATCTCAGTCTCCAAAGATGTGATGAAATTAAGGCTCTTGAGATGGGACAGTGTCCTGAATTCCCATGTGGACCCAGTGCAATGGATATAAGGGTCCTTATGTCGATAAAAGGGAAGCAGAAGGGCCAGTATTAGAGCAAAGATGTGAAAAGGAATGAGGTGAAAGCATGACAGAGAGTGAAACTTAGAGACGCTTCACTGCTGGCTTTGAAGATGAAGGAAGGGGCCACGAGCCAAGAATGTTCAGTTCAGTTCAGTTCAGTCGCTCAGTCGTGTCCAACTCTTTCTGACCCCATGAACCTCAGCATGCCAGGCCTCCCTGTCCATCACCACCTCCTGGAGTCCACCCAAACCCATGTCCATCGAGTCAGTGATGCCATTCAACCATCTCATCCTCTGTCGTCCCCTTCTCCTCCTGCCTTCAATCTTCCCCAGCAACAGGGTCTTTTCAAATGAGTTAGCTCTTCGCATCAGGTGGCCAAAGTATTGGAGTTTCAGCTTTAACATCAGTCCTTCCAATGAACACCCAGGACTGATCTCCTTTAGGATGGACTGGTTGGATCTCCTTGCAGTCCAAGGGACTCTCAAGAGTCTCCTCCAACACCACAGTTCAAAAGCATCGATTCTTCGGCACTCAGCTTTCTTTATAGTCCAACTCTCACATCCCTACATGACCAGCTATATAAGCTGGAGAAGACAAGGAAAGAGAGTCTTCCCTCAAGCCTCCAGAAGGAATGCCAGCACCTGCATTTTAGGGCTTCTGACTTAGTCGGGAAGATGCCCTGGAGGAGGGCATGGCAACCCACTCCAGTACTGTTGCCTGGAGAATCCCATGGACAGAGGAGCTGGCAGGCTATAGTCCATAAGGTTGCAGAGTCGGACACGACTGAAGTGACTTAGCATGACGCACAGGACAGTAATATAATAAATGTATATTGCTTTAAGCTACTAAATCCAAGGTAATTTGTTATAGCAGCAATAGGAATCTAAAACAGGCCCTGAAATAGAGCTAGTGTAACACTCTCAGTGTATGTCAGTTTTTATTCTTTTTCCTGCATTTCCCAGGATAGAGGTGGGGCTAGAACACTGGAGACTGTGACAAAGAGATGCACCGGTAGTGTGGGGAACCCAGGTCAAGTGCAAACCCTGAGACGTAAACCAGGAAGGGCACGTCACGACTTCCGGCTCTGCTGCGCCAGGGCGCACACCTAGAACCAGTCCTGTCCTCACCCACGTTCCAGGGCAGGGCGCTCTCTGCTCCCCCAGCTGCCTCCAACGTTCCCTCCCAGCCCTCAGGTCAAACCCTAATACCTGGATCAGCCTCTCCCCTTCCTCTCAAAGAGCCTCAGACCTCATACAGAAGCACCTGTCATCAGCTCACACACCAGAGACAGGAAGAGCAGCGCGGGCCCTGAGAGACCCCTCATCATCATCATGCTGATGACACAGGAGCTGTCCCCGCTGTTGAAGTAACAGCCCCTCCTTCTATAAAACCCGTTTTACACACACACACACACACACACACACACTCCTACAGCTCTCATCAGATCGGGGCGCTGACGACTTTTTTAAATATCTGGACACCAGGAACCCAGTGCTGGATCCAAGCCTCTCCAGGCTGAACCCCAAATTGCTGAGTCTCCCATGGACTCTCCAGCCTTCTCTGACCATCAGCTTTAAGGAGAGAGGGGGCCATTGTGCAAACCCAGCCCTGTAGGAAGACCATTCTCCAAGCTGCTTGCAGGCTGAATTGCTAACTCACTTCCCCCACCACCCCATTCAGCGCTGTGGTCAGAACCCTGGGCGTCCCTCTCCCTGACGCCTCCCTGTTTGATTCATCCTGAGTCCTGTGGATTCAGCCTCCAAAGCACATCTGTTCACCCTTCATCTGAGCCACCATCACCTCTTGCCTAGATGACCTCGAGAGCCTGGTAACTGGTCATCCGGTTCCACCCCGATCCCCTGTGAGCCTGCAGGCTGGGCTGTGCTGTTCTCTGCTGGGAGCCAGTGCCCCTGCCAACCTCCGATCTCCTGAACATGCCCAGTGCCTCTCCAGCCTCACCTTTTGGAGTGTCTCTCTGTCCAGCCACTACACCCCTTTTCTGCCCCCCAGACAGATCCACGCTCTGCCCCAGCCTGCCGCCTCTGCATTCTCTCTGTCCCGCCTCTCCTTCCCCTAAGGTCCCTCTGGCTTTGGCTTCATTCTCACTTCCTCAGAAAGGCCACCCAGGCCCCCACACGAAGAGCACTACTCTTCTCTTGCGGCCTTTATCACAAGTGCCAATGGCTTTTCATTTTCCCGAATGCTTGCTTAGCATCTGCGGTCCCCACAACTGGATCGCGAGCGCCCGTGACGGCAGTGTGCTCGCGCACATGACCCCCGGTGCCCACACGACAGAGCTCGGTAAACATCTGCTGAGCCAATAAATGAACAAGCCAAAGATGGGTGAGGTCCTGGGAGGCAGGAAGGCTGCAGAGGGTCCACACGGGAGCCCCAGCCCGTGGGCCAGCCACGCCACCCAGCCCCAGCCTCAGAGGCCCCGGCCCCCGGGTGCGGCTCAGGTTCAGAGGTCTCCCCGGGGTCCTCAGCCCTGCCTCTGCCCGTCTGCTCAGGCTGTTCCACCCACCCTCTGGGCCTGTCCACGCGCGCTCCTTTTACAGCACTGACGTCCTGCCCGCGTCTGTCCCCCTTCAGACGCTGCCCTAACTCAGCCCTCCCTGCATCCCTATTTGCGGCTTCCAAGAACACCGGAAAACTTGCCAAAACTTCAGAGAACTTCCTCTCGTCCTGTCTCAACCTCTTATTAAGTTACGTCTACAGCTCACTCTGTATCCAAAACACAGGCTCCTCTGAGATGTCAGTTGCGTGATGTCAATAACTGGAGGAGAGCAGCCCACACGGCACCCTCCTCTGACTCCACCCTGCCCGTTCTGCTGTGGAAAGTGTTGCGCCCTCCAAGTCCGGGGTTCTCATCCCACCCCTGCCACCAGCCAGCAGTGTGACCTGAGGAAGCTGCTTCACCTTCTCTGGATCTCAACGCCTCCTCGCTTATAAAACAGGGTGTCAGGGCACATGATCCTTGATATCCTTCCCAATTCTGTGATCCCGGAACACTTCCCTTCCAGCCAACACGCCCCTAACTGTGCCCCCAGCCGCCTCTTACACACACACACACCTGCACATGTACTCACTACGTCCGCTTCTCCACCGGGAGTCAGCTTACCCTCTCTGGTCACACACACACACACACACACACACACACACACACACACACACACTCAGAGTCACTCCCAAATGGCACAGGCAAGGCCCCTAAGGGGTCCTCCCTGAAGCAGAGCCCCCTGTGGGCAGATATCACCAAGGGTGCCTTGTCTGGGACACAGGCTTGTTCCTAAAGCTCCATGAATAAAGAAGCAGGCACAGCTGACCTATTCATAATCAGCATAAAAAATTGATTAGCCCTTTCCAGATTAAACATTATTGTTTCAACGAGGAACATAAATCAGGTGGACGTGGAGGGCTTGCCCCCCTCTACTGCCAAGGAGCGGTGTCAGGTAGACAGCAAGCAGGGCCAGTGGAAGGAGACGAGGGCCCCCCACCTGCACACACAGAAGGGTGGCTCCTTGTCCACAGGGGAGCTGGAAAGGAGAGCCCAACAGTGCCTGAACCCCGTCCCCAGGCTCCTCAGAGCACCCGCTGAGCCGTCACCTGATGGGGCTAGCCCGGGGCTGAAGGCAAAGGCGAGGACTGGAATGATGTCACAGGAGGGAGCTTGGCCCCCAGGAACCAGACTGCATCTCAGAGGCCCAACAGCACAGCCTTTTATTTTCTTTTTTATTTATTTATTTTATTTGGAGGCTAATTACTTTACAATATTGTAGTGGTTTTGGCCATACATTGGCATGAATCAGCCATGGGTGTACATGTGTCCCCCATCCTGAATCCCCCTCCCACCTCCCTGCCCATCCCATCCCTCAAGGTCATCCCAGTGCCCTGAGTGCCCTGTCTCATGCATCAAACCTGGACTGGCGATCTATTTCATACATGATAATATACATGTTTCAATGCTGTTCTCTCAAATCATCCCACCCTCACCTTCTCCCACAGAGTCCAACCAAGGAAACCAGAATTGAAAGAGACACGTGTACCTCAATGTTCACTGCAGCACTGTTTACAATAGCTAGGACATGGAAGCAACCTAGATGTCCGTCGGCAGACGAATGGATAAGAAAGCTGTGGTACATATACACAAAGGAGTATTACTCAGCTATTAAAAAGAATGCATTTGAATCAGTTCTAATGAGGTGGATGAAACTGGAGCCTATTATATGCAGTGAAGTAAGTCAGAAAGAAAAATACCAATACAGTATATTAATGCATATATATGGAATTTAGAAAGATAGTAACAATGACCCTATATGCAAGACAGCAAAAGAGACACAGATGTAAAGAAAGCAGGGCCTTGAACCAGCCCCTCTCCTCCTTGAAGCAGGCTGTGTAACTGAAGCGTGTGGGTCTCTGGAATCAGACACTGCTAAGGTTCAGTCACCAGTCGAGCCACTGTCCTGCTGTGTGACCCTCAGTTAAGTTACGGAGCATCTCTGAACCTCAGTGTCCACACCTGGGAAACATGGAAAGGGATACCCGCCCCGCTGAGCTGCTGTGAAGACTAAATGAGACCTTGGGCATCTGGAAACCTCCAACACGTGCCGAGGAAGGAGAAAACAAGCCCTTCATCAATACTCAGTTCCTTGACCTGCCAGGGTTCCCCATCTGCCTGCCCCAGCTCCCACTCAGCAGTGCTAGGAGAGGCCACCAAACGCCGGAATAGGAAACCTTGTGAAAAGCAGGGGGCTCCTTACAGAGAGCAAGGGAACTCAGGGGTTAGGAGCCTGGATTCTGCAGTCAGGCCGGCTTTGCTCCTGACTCTGCCTGATACTCTCTGTGTGACCCCAGGCATGTGGCTCAGCCTCTCTGGTCTTGGTTTGCTCCTCTGTGAAATGGGAATAACCGCACTTCCCCCTCCCAGGGCAGCTGTGAGGGTTGTAAGAGGTGATGTCTGCAAACTGTGCAAGGGTCCCACACACTCCCTCTGGTCTTTCCTCTGGTTCTGGCCTGACTGCCATTCTCCATATTTGCATCTGTGCTTGAGGACTCTGCCTCCAAAGCCACGGGCATTAATAGCCCTCAGGAGTAGCCCTCACTCAGGAAGTTAGCTGGTGCATAAACACGCTACCTTCTCCCTGGCTGTTGGGTGGGATAATTCTAAGGAGACTGTTTGGCACCATTTCCCAGCCTCCCCACAGAGTTAACCTTCATTCACCCACCGTGGCAGCTGGTTTAGAGCACACAGCCACCGCTGCCTTCTCTGCCCTGGGCCACACTCCCACTTCCCTACTTGGAAGCACCTGCTGTTTGTTCCTGTTGCTCAGTCACTCAGTTGTGTCCAACCCTTCTGCGACCCCATGGACTATAGCCCACCAGGCTCGCCTTTCCATGGAATTCTCCAGGCAGGAATACTGGAGTGAGGTTGCCATTTCCTTCTCTAGGGGATCTTCCTGACCCAGGGATTGAACCTGCATCTCCTTCTTAACAGGTGGATTCTTTACCACTAAACCACCTGGGAAGCCCAAGCATCTAAGCTTCCACAAAACCACTTGCCCTGGAACCCTTTTCTTGGAGTCATCTTCTGGGAGCCCCCAACCAGGATGAGCAGCTCTCGTTCCCTTAGCACTGGGCCAAAGTTGGCATTTACATTCTCTATGGGATGGGGCAGAACCTGGGACTCCTCCAAACCATCGCTTCTACGCTGGCTATCACCAGTAAAGACAGTTGTTGGGCTCACATGGAGACAGAAACTACTGCAATCACACCCACCTTGCCCGTGCCACCAATCCCAGCCCTGAGAGACGCAAGTAGGGACCCACTTTCCACAGGAAGGGGACAAAAGGCCACAGTTGCATTCAAGGAGAAGATGAGGGCCCTGCAGTCCCTCCAGCAGCCCCAGAGGACATGAGGTGTCAGCTGTCCAGGCAGCTCCTTCAAGGGCAGAGACTATGGCACTCATCCTCTGGCCTGTAGCCATCTGACTCACTGTTCAGCTGAGGGCACTTGCTCGGAGCTGCAGGAGGATGGGATGGTGAGGGAAGAACGTGGCCCTGCCTCAGCCCCAGGAGACAGCTAAAACAGGCTGGTGGCTCAGCAGTAAAGAATCCGCCTACCAATGCAGGAGACACAGGTTTGATCCCTGGGTCAGGAAGATCCCCTGGAGAAGGGAATGGCAACCCACTCCAGTATTCTTGCCTGGAGGATTCCATGAACAGAGGAGCCTGGCAGGCTACAGTCCGTGGGGTCGCAAGGAGTCAGACACGACTGAGTGATTAAACATCAAGGAGAGTTCACCTCTGTTAGGCATGAATGACGGACAGAGTCCCTGCCCCATCCCAAGGTTCCTGCCTTGGGCCACTCCATCCATCTTGCACTGTTGACTGACTCTGCCTGAAATGTTTTTTTCATTAGTCATGGGAGCTTGCATAACACATGTGCATACACATGCCTGCATGCACACATGCGCGTGCACACACACACACACACACACACTTAGCTGATTTGATATAACATTACTCCTAAGAGCCGGAACCTGGGGCCACTCCCTGAAGCTTACATACCCAAGCCCATTCTAACACCTATTCTAATGTCCTCCAGGAACCAGCTCCTCTTCAGGGCTAGCAGCTAGAAGGCAGGAGGGGCAGGGCCTTAGGCAACAGAGTACCAAACCTTCCTCTGCTTCCTTTAGCTTTGTGATCTGGATGTTTCTTAACCTTCTAGGGCCTCTGCTGCCTCATATGCAAAACTGGAATGGTAAAACCTACAAACCTTGCAGAATGACTGTAAGGGTTAGAAATAAAACCTACAAAACATCCGTCCAAGATATACTACATCGCAAGTACCAAATACCCAGAAACTACCGTTATCATCCACTGACATGAACATCTCTGGTTCTGTTGGCCTTCCCCTCTTCTTCATGCCTTTGTATGCCTTGCCCCTTCCACCCGACCCCAACTGTATTGGGGTTTGAATGGGGGCGGGGGGAGTGACATCTCACAGACCCACCTCCTCTGACCACAGTGACTGGTCTGTAGGGAATGGATGCCGTGTTTGCTTCCTAGGGCTACCACACCAAATCACTACTGACTGGGTGTCTTACTGCTGCTGCTGCTGCTGCTGCTAAGTCGCTTCAGTCATGTCCGACTCTGTGCGACCCCATAGACAGAAGCCCACCAGGCTCCCCTGTCCCTGGGATTCTCCAGGCAAGAACACTGGAGTGGGTTGCCATTTCCTTCTCCAGTGCATGAAAGTGAAGAGTGAAAGGGAAGTCGCTCAGTCGTGTCTGACTCTTAGCGACCCCATGGACTGCAGCCTACCAGGCTCCTCCATCCATGGGATTTTCCAGGCAAGAGTACAGGAGTGGGGTGCCATTGCCTTCTCTGGACTGGGTGTCTTAGAACAATACAAATGTATTGTTTCACGGTTCTGGCAACTAGAAGCCTGGAATCAAGGTGATGGCAGGCCTGCATTCCCTCTGCAGGTTCTAAGGGAGAATGCTTTCTTGCATCTTCTTGGCTTCTGCTGGCGTCCCGCAATCTTCCGAGTCTCTCAGTTCATCATCATTACATCACTCAGATCTCTGCTCCCACTGTCTCATGGCCTTCTTAAAAGGACAGACCAGTCACTGCAGCCCACCCTAAGCCAGTATAAACTCATCTCAGGTTGCCTGCTTACATCTGCAAAACCTCATCTCACAGTCTGAGGTTCCAGATAGACCTGAGTTGTGGGGGTCGATGGGGAACACTTTATTTTGTAAAGTGAAACTAGAAGAGGACAGAGTCTCTCCTGGGGCCACAGCTGGGAAGAGGTGAGGCCAAGAGAGGCTGGTGGCCAGTGGTCATGGAGGGAACCACGAGTGAAGCTGACCTTCATTCACGAAGGTCATGAAGGTCACTTAGGAAGAAGTTGAGAGACAGAGAGGAGAGTCCGGGAAGAGCTCCCGGAAGGCACAGTTCCACTCCAACCCTTGCTAAGATGTGGTTCCATGGGCCAAGACATCTGCCTTTTTGCCTCCGCTAGTTCAAGTTGGGATTCTGATCCTCACAGCCAACACACCACCGATAATGAGTTGATTTGTGTCCAAATATCCATGTGTTAGCCTCCAGCGCTTAGGACATGAACTTGCTTGCAAACAGGGTCCTTGCAGATGTAATTAGTTGAGATGAGATCATGGTGGCATAGGCTGGCCCCCTGATCCAACAGGACTGCATTTATGAAAACTGGAAATTCAGACACAGATACACACACACAGAGGAAGAACGCCAGGTGAGGGTGAAGGCAGAAATCAGGGTGATGCTTCTATAAGCCAAGGAAATCCACAGACTGTCTGCAAACCTCCAGAAGCGAGAGAAGAGGCACGCAACAGGGCCTCCCCGACGCCCACAGGTGAGCCATCCCTGCCGACACCGCGATCTTGGACTTCCAGCCACCAGAACTATATAACAACAGATTTCTGTTGCATAAGCCACCTGACCTCTGTACTTCATTACAACAGCTTTTGCAAACTGACAGACCCTCAGCCAAGTTCCCTGTCATTCCAGCCCTCCTGGCCTGCTCTCAGTGGGAAACAAGCTGAGGTCAGCCCCAGCCACCACACCACCCAGCTCCTCATGCTCTTATATCTCCCTCCTTAAATCTTCCTCATCCTGTGAGGGCCAGTTCATGGCCCACCTCATCCAAGAACCCCCTTCTGAACTTGCCCCACAAAGTGAAAAGTGAAAGTGAAAGTCGCTCTGTCGTGTCCGACTCTTTGTTACCCCATGGACTGTACAGTCCATGGAATTCTCCAGGCCAGAATACTGGAGTGAGTAGCCTTTCCCTTCTCCAGGGGATCTTTCCAACCCAGGGACCGAACCCAGGTCCTTCTGCATTACAGGTGGATTCTTTACCAGCTGAGCCACAAGGGAAGCCTAAGAATATTGGAGTGTGTAGCCTATCCCTTCTCCAGCAGATCTTCCCAACCCAGGTCTCACACATTGCAGGGGGATTCTTAACCAGCTGAGCCACAAGGGAAGCCTAAGAATATTGGAGTGTGTAGCCTATCCCTTCTCCAGCAGATCTTCCGGACCCCAGGAATCAAACCAGGGTCTGCTGCATTGCAGGCGGATTCTTTACCACCTGAGCCCTGCATTTCTCCTGCATCAGCCCCACAGCTGAGCACTTAATTCTTCTCTAATTATGCCCCCTGTGGACTGTTCTGTCTGCCTGGTTTTGGGGGTATGGAAAGGAGGGACGTGGCTTTGACGCTTTCTGTATCCTCCACAGCCCTGACACAGAGGTAAGAGCTATCAGTCACTCAACAAACCTGTATTTTCTGGGCGAGCAAAGTATCAGTCTGTGAATGTGGCCACCATGAGCTGAGGCTCTCTCTTCACAGAACAGCCTGGGCACAGCAGCTCAGCAGAGGATGTGGGCATCCCTGCATGCCAGATGCCAGGGACGGGCACCACCCCAAGCCTGGACTGTGGGCTGAGGGCAAACTGGTGAGCAAATGGGTAGAATCGCCTCAAACCACAGATGGGGCTGACAGAAGGATACAAAGAACAGAATCCCATCCCCTTGGGGGGTGAACTTAGGGTCATCCAGCCTCCTCGAAGTCCACAGGGGACTCCACGGTCCCAAGCAGGGTGGAAGCTACCTGAGGCCCTCTGGGTTTCGCTGAGAACAAGAATGGCCTCGTTTCCCGTGCCAGCCCCCATCTTCCGGGCACAAAGCTTCCAGCCCCGAACAGAAGAGTCTGGGAGGACGAGCCCTGGGTTAGGGGTTGGGAGACCCAGGTTCCACTCCTGCCTTTACCACCAAGCAACTGTGCCACTCTGGGCAAGTTACTTCCCCTCTCTGAGCCTCAGTTTCCTCACCTGCAAAAAAAAAAACAAAAAACAAAACCAGGCTTGGACAAGATGATTTCAAAATCCATATAACCCATGAGTTAGTGACACTCTGGGATAACTGCTGTCTAAAGCAGCTGCCTCCGGTCAGCGAGGGCTCAATGAGAAGATACAGCATTTGTCAAACCCCAGGAAGATCCGGGCACCCAGGTGAGGGGATGGATATAAAGTGAGGATCCTGTCTTACTGCTTTGTTTCTTCCTCACAACCCCACACACAACAACCACAGCTAACAGCTGCTGGGACTCACGATAAGCTGGGCACTGCATTTTAGATGGTCTAGCCTTTCAATCCTCATCACAGCCCTGTTAATGCAAAGGTTCTATTATCATTCCTGTTTACAGATGAGGAAACTAAAGTTCAGGGGAAAAAAAAAAAAACCAATGAGGGACTTCCCTGGTGGGCCCGGGGCTAAGACTCTGAGCTCCCAATGCAGGGGGCCCAGGTCCCATCCCTGGTCAGGGAACTAGATCCCGCACGCCGCAACTAAGACTAGGTGCAGACAAATAAATGAATGAAATAAATAGAGCTTTTTTTTAAAGAAAGAACTAACGCTATAGTGAGAATATGATAGATTCAGGGTCTGGGCAAAGCCTGCTGAATCCAGAGCCTGTTTTATTAACCTTTATGCCATGCTGCCTCAGAAATGATCCTTTTGCTCCTTCCAAACCCTGGCCTCCCATCAGCCCATCATTTAAATAGCCCCAGACACACCCTCATACAGCACTCTACAGGCTTGTACAGGAACATCCCAGGGAACAGTGGGACCAAGACCGAGGCAGGGCAGAGCTGGCCTCCCTGAGAACCCCAGGCCCCGCAACCCCGAGCCATGATGCCCTGCCTCTGATGGAGTGTCTTGGCGCATGTTATAACCCATTATTAAGCACCTTCTGTGTGCTGGGCATGGACAGCATCCTGAGGAAACCCCAAGACGAGGGGGAAGGGACCTGCCATCCCAGGAACATAAACTGCCCTCTGAGACAACCAGACCACCAGGCCGAAAGAGAAGGCCAGCCTGTTCAAGGGGACAGGGGCATCTGAAATAGCTCAGAAGTCAACCCAACCACATCACAACACCTACTATGTGCAGAGCCCACACTAGGCCCCACTGGGGATAAGATGGGGAGGCAACCAATCTTAACACAACAGACAACTGCCTAAGAGTGGCACTGGAGTAGGGAAACACAAAAGAGCCATTAATCCTGACTGGGGGGGTACCTGGGGAGGCCCAGGGGGACCACTTCACCAGACACTGCACCTCAGTTTCCCAGCTGTAAAGCGAGGAATACCAGTACCCATCTCAGAGAGTTCTAGTGAGAAGTGAGTTGATCCATGTGAAAGCTCTACAGTAATGCCTGACGCCTGACAGGCATTCACGGTGTGTGTGTGTGTGTGTCTGTGTCTGTATGTGTGTGTCTGTCTGTCTGTGTATGTGTCCATCTATATGTGTGTCTATGTGTTTGTGTCTATGTGTGTGTCTGTGTCAGTATGTGTGTGTGTCTATGCATGTGTCCATCTGTGTGTATGTCTGTGTGTGTCCGTGTGTGTGTGTCTATGTGTGTGTGTCTGTGTCAGTATGTGTCTGTGCATGTGTCCATATGTGTATGTGTCAGTATGTGTGTGTGTGTGTGTCCATCTGTGTATGTGTCAGTATGTGTGTGTTTTTTGCATGTGTCCATCTGTGTGTGTCTGTGTGTGTCCATCTGTGTGTGTCTATGTGTTTGTGTCTATGTGTGTGTCTGTGTCAGTATGTGTGTGTGTCTGTGCATGTGTCCATCTGTGTGTATGTCTGTGTGTGTCCGTGTGTGTGTGTCTATGTGTGTGTGTCTGTGTCAGTATGTGTCTGTGCATGTGTCCATCTGTGTATGTGTCAGTATGTGTGTGTTTTTTGCATGTGTCCATCTGTGTGTGTCTGTGTGTGTCCATCTGTGTCTATGTGTGTGTGTCCATCTGTGCGTGTGTCTATGTGTATGTGTCTCCATGTGTGTGTGTGTGTGTGTGTGGTGTTGCTGTCGTCGCAGTAGCAGCGGCAGTGGTGGTGAGAGGGGGAGCTTAGAGGAGGAGAAAGCCTGAGGAACAAGGAGGGACGAGAGGGGGGCCTGAGGAGCAGAGGCCGGCTGGCGGGAGACACCCGAGCGGTCAGGGCGCTTGTGTGAGGCTGCGGAGGACGGGGGCGCGAGGGGGCGCCCCGCTGCCCGGGGCCTCGGTGCCCAGGAGGGAGGGGGCCGCGGCCCGGCTGTGCGGGTCCACCAGGCGGGACGGGCGCCCCCGCCCAGGGGAAGGGCGCGGGCCCGGGGCGGGCGGGGAGAGCAGGCGGCGCCTCAGTCCCGGGACTAAGGGCGCGCCGTCCGTCCGCTGACAGGGACACTGCCTGCCATCCATCTCCCGCTCGTTAAATTACCAACCCAAATCTCTCTCCCGTAATTGATAAAAATCTCCTTTGGATGTTCGGCATTATTGGGGGAAAAAATGTTTTTCTATTTTTCATTATGTGTTTTTAATATAAATGCGTTTTTTATTGAGAGCTGCTGGGAAGGCTGGAGGAGCCCAAGTCGGCGGAGAGGGTCGTCTCCCCGCTCGGCACACCGGGTCCTGCCCGCACTCCAGCGCCTTCTGCTCCCCTCCCAGAAGCCTGGGGGAGGCGGGGCACTGTCTGGGGAGACCCAGAATAAACTCCAAGGCTCTTCTGAAGACCAAAAGAAGCAGGTCTACAGACAGCTGCAGCCCTCGTGCCCAGCTCCAGGCCAGCAGAGCAGCCCTGGGGGTGGTATAAAGGCCGAGCCCACCTTGGCCCGCCCCCTACCGGGGTGTATAAAAACCAGGCAGGAGCCCCCCCCACCCCACCCTGAGGGCGGGGACCCCGGGGCTGACACAGAGGAGAGCTCCATCAAAAGTATGAGGGAAGTCAGAGAAGCACAGGGAGGAGTTGGATCGGCATTGGAAAGAAGGCAGCGGAGAACACTGGACCACAGAGGCGGCTGTCATCGAGGAGGAAAGCTTCCACAGGCCCCGGGGTAGGCGCAATCCCCCTGCAGCCTGTCCTCTACACTCTTCTCCAGCCCCAGTTCAACCCGGAGCATGTTTGTCACCCACCCCATACCCAACTCCTCCAGGACAAGGGAAGTTGAGTCCAGCTGCCATCCCTCAGGTGAGGCAGGCACGAGGGGCCCTAGTGAGAGAGTCAATTCCTAGGCAGGTTGATGAGAAGTCTGGGGTCCCAGAGGAGGAGAGAGAGGTCTGGGGGTCTCAAGGACGAGGAAACGACAAAGTTTTTCTTTTCCTCTACATTCCTTAGTCTGAGTCACATAAAAGAGTTTTTCTTCTTTAAGCCTGGAACTGATGATTACACAACTGTTTAAACTCTGTACTAGGGATTATATAACAATAATGTATCCTGCTTGAGGACAGTTTCTCCTTCCTGAAAACCTTCTGACTAATCCTGATATGTTCAGTCAGTTTAGTTCAGTCGCTCAGTCCTGTCTGACTCTGTGACCGCATGGACTGCAGCACACCAGGCCTCCCTGTCCATCACTAACTCCCGTTGTTTACTCAAAACCATGTCCATCGAGTCCGTGATGCCATCCAACCATCTCATCCTCTGTCGTCCCCTTCTCCTCCTGCCCTCAATCTTTCCCAGCATCAGGGTCTTTTCAAATGAGTCAGCTCTGCACATCAGGTGGCCCAAGTACTGGAGTTTCAGCTTCAACATCAGTCCTTCCAATGAACACTCAGGACTGATCTCCTTTAGGATGGACTGGTTGGATCACCTTGCAGTCCAAGGGACTCTCAAGAGTCTTCTCCAACACCACAGTTCAAACGCATCAATTCTTCGGCGCTCAGCCTGATATCTTAGAATGTATATTATGGGAGTGGGTCTGGTAGGATCTTTCTATTGTTAAGTTCTAACCCTGTTATCCTAAAATGTAAGTGTGGGAGTGGGTCTGGTAAAATTCTTTTGATTTATTGTAATAACCAATTAAAAAAGGATATAGCTCCCTTGCTCACACTAGCAAGGGGGGCACGCTCCGCCCCCCTTCCAGTGTCTGTGTCAGAAGCTTTCTCTGCCCCTTTTTCTCATTAATAAAACTCTGCTACACAAAAGCTCTGGAGTGATCAAGCCTGGTCCCTGGTCCTGAAGCTAAATCTTCTTCTTTGGATATCGCAAATCCGACATTGTTCACCGTCAGCTGTCACTAGACACAACACAGCCACCAGCTCCCTGACCCTGGACACCCATGGCTCTATCCCATCTGTGGAGTCAGTCCAAGACCACACCGCAGGCGCTGCTGAGTAGCCTCAGGAAAGTGCCCAGTGAGCCACTGGCAGCCTCCCAGGGCGGAAGGAGGCTCTCAAGAAGCCCGGGGGACAGGCTCCAAGGCAGCCTGAGGGAGGCTTCCACCAGTGAGGGCTGCGGCTGGCCACTAGATGGAACACTGGGTACCAGTGGGAGGGGATGGGGAGGGAAAGGCCCATTCTTCTAGAAAAATAGCATCGGGGACAGAGAACCATAGTCTTATATCAGAAAACATGGTTAAAGACCCAACTCCACCATTTCAAGTCCCTCAGGACCTTGGTTCCTCACACACCGAAGGCATCCAGCACAACACAGAAGTGGTAGCTCATGTTTGCTGGCCACCTGCTCTGTGCCAGACGTTGGCTCCACGCTCCACATTCATTGATTCATTTCATCCCTGCAGCAAGCTGAGGAGGTAAGGTACCATCATTAACTCCATTGTACTAAAGAGGAACCTGAGGGACAGAGAAGATAAGTTGCTTGTCCGAGGTCTCGAAGTTGCTCACTCGTGTCCGACTCTTTGTGACCCCATGGACTGCAGCCTACCAGGCTCCCCCGTCCATGGGATTTTCCAGGCAAGAATGCTGGAATGGGTTGCCATTGCCTTCTCCAGGAGATCTTCCCAACCCAGGGATTGAACCCAGGTCTTCCACATTGTAGGCAGATGCTTTATCATCTGAGCCACCAGGGAAGTCCTGGTTATGAGGCCAATAAAGCCAACAGGCAGCTTCTGGCTCCTGCCCACCTCAAAGGCTCAATATAGGAGCTTGACGGCCACGTGAAAGCAAGACCCAGCTGGGGCACCTTGTCCTCGTTCTCACAAAGTTCTCTGCACGCCAGCATGAGGTCCTGAATGCAAACGTGCGGAAATGATAAGGGTCACCCCAAAGTTGGCCACTCCCTCTGCAAGTCCCCTCCCCCGGCCCCTCCCCCACCACCCACCCAAGCCTCTGCCCCAGTCTCTGCGCTGTGCCCACCTGGGGCTCCACTCACCAGGAACCTCTCACATGGGCCAAGAGCACCCTGCCCTCACCTCCCCCCGTCTGCTTTTGCCTCCGCTGCCCCTCTTGTCAGCAGGGCCTTCTCTCTGCCACCCCCACCACTCAATAAACAAATGATGTTCTTGGGAGCAGGGCTTCTTTCCCTCCTTTCTGACCTTTTGCTGACACCTGAAACTCACCCTGCACCTATTATCTGTAGGTGCGTGTGAAACAATGAGAGGTGCGTTTCCCCAACTGAATTGCAATGGTTCTTGTCTGCATCCTCACAGCCACTCAGGTTGGATGGTCCCTCAGAAACATTTGAGCACTTGTCCCTGGGTGCCACAAGGGGGTTACAAAACCAGGTCAAGTCTAGAAACCCCACCCCATGGAAGCTCAGGAGGGAAAAGACTGATAAAATGTGTTTTGGAGGACAGAAGCCAAACCCCAAGCCTTCAGCACCAGCACAAACACAGCCCTTCACAAAGGTGTTTCTGAACTCTGGCCCCTGACCTAATTTCCTTTCGTTTTTCATCGAGTTCCAGAGTTGGGAAGAACATCATCTGATACAGCTATGTTCCAGCACAACAGACGAAACTGGATCTCTCACTGAAATGTATCATAAGGAGACTGGACTTGTCCATGTGTGTTCCAGGAGGGGGGAGAGATGTGTGTGTGTGTGTGTGCACAACCAAAGATAACTGTACCAGTGCAGCTGAAAATTCTCTTATCTCTTCCTGAGTCCCACTGTGACTCCTGCCCCCAAGCTCTCCACCCACCTCAAACCTCCAGCCTCACCTCCCCCACCTCATCTCCCATGTTATTAAGGAAATTCAGCTCCACTCCATTCCTCTTTGTTGAGAACCTCTCCAAGCCCTCCTATTTCAGGCTCACCTTATGAAAAGAACATCCAAAGACCTTTAGTAATGTAACCTCAGCCCCAGCTTTACACCTCGGCCCCGCGAGTCACCAGGCTGAACTCCCTCTGCCAGTCAGCAAGACTTCACCATGCACTCCCCTGTGTTTTATGCTTTCCACAGCCTGCATCTTCGGCCCATTTCATTAACTGGTGACCCCCTCCTCCAACCTCCACCTCCCCCAACCCCACCCATCTTTGAGAACCTAGATGAGACACAATGGGCTGCAGAAAGCTTCCACCCACCCAAATGTAATATCTCTCTCCCTCGCCATCTCCTCCCCCTCCCCACAGGACCAGGTATTACAGCAATGGGTGTACCTCCTGTTGACCCTAGACTATACGGGCCAGAAGGAAGGTTTTACCCATGTTGACTGTAGCTACAACTTCCAGCTCTGTACCTTTCCCCCTAAATACCAGCTGCTTAGACAACAGACAGAATGAAAAAAAAAAAAATATATATATATATAGAGAGAGAGAGAGAGAGGATAGTCAAGGAAAAGGTGTTGAACCACAGAACTGAATGTTGTTAGAGCCTACAGGGGCCTTAGAGAACTCCTACTCCAAATGAAGAAGCTCTAAGGATGGGTTGGTGGTCAGCACGAAGAACCCGGCCAGGTCCTCCAGCATAGCGCCAAGAGCTCCTGAAACCCAGGGTGGTCAACAGTCTCATAACTTAAGCTTGCGTCTGCCCCATTCAGAGTACAGAGCTGTCAGCCCCGCTCCACAGCAGGGACCATGCCCAGGAGTAGAAAGAACCAGAGTCTCATCCAGCCGTCAGGGCTCCCTTCGTAAGGAGCAAAGGACTTCAACAGCCCTCCCGGACACTCAAGCTCAGGCGCCATCTGCTGGTCAGGATCAGCACTGCGCCTGGACCCGCCGCCCCAAGGGTGGTCAGGAGACAAGACTGAGACCAACCCCAACCCACTCCAGATTCAAGTCACTTCCAGGCAGAAGCAATGACCCCACCTCCTAGAGCTCTTACTGCTGACTGCTCAACCTGTCGTGCAAGACGTAAGCCTAACATTCAAAATAAAAGGAAAAAAGTAAGCTTCTTTTTGGTAAGGATAGAAACTCCTAAGGCACAGACACATAAAAAAGTGATTCCTAAAGGGTTTCTGCCAAACAGAAGTTCTGCTACATAGGAGACAAAGCACTGGCCAGAAGATCAAAACATCTGAGGTCTCATCCCACCCCTCACATGCCGCTCCCTTAGCTACATGGTCCCCCCACTAGCAGCACCCCACCTCCCGAAAGAGGCCAGTCCCTACGCCGGGAATGGGATCACTTCACCTGCTCTCACCTCGACACTGACGGCACTGCCTGCTGTCCAGGGATGTGAACTGATCTAACACCAAACGTACATCACAGAGTCCAGAAGAGCTGCAACCTCACCCTCACGCCCCAGGCTGGGGACATCCCCTCAGGGCCAGTGCTATCCTCCAGGGACAGGAATCAGTCTGAGAGCGCTAAGGGCTCTGCTCACAAGGCAGACACGGAGCCAGTCAGGGCAGGCTGGGGCACACCAGCCTCTAACTCCTCTTTGGTCACCCCTCTCCTCTCAGTGTGAGATTTAGGGGCAGCCACGTGACCGATCTTTGGGGCTTCTCTGGTGGCTCAGTGGTAAAGAATCCACCTGCCAATGCAGGAGACATGGGTTCCATCCCTGGGTCCGGAAGATCCCCCTGGAAAAGGAAATGGCAACCCACTTAAGTAGTCTTGCCTGGAAAATTCCATGGACAGAAGAGCTTGGCAGGCTACAGTCTATGGGACCACAAAGAGCAACTGAGCAACTGAACACGTGTGCAGTCTTTGAGCTCCAGGTGACCTCAGGGTCCACCCGAGGACTCGGACCTAGGAAGAAGACAGTGATGCACGGCAGACTCAGCTTCCTTTAACCGCTCCTGGAACCAGGGATGAAATGGAGGGTCCCGGGGTGGGCGTGGTGCTCAGGATTAGAGGAGCCAGCTTAAACGTCTTCCTGGGAGGATGGGGGGTGCGGGGAAGGCTGCTCCCCAAGAAGTGTCACGGGAGGAGCTGGGGGAGGAGGGAAGGGTAGAGTGAGTGACTTTCCCCGCCCTCACTCCCCGACACCCGCCTACCCTGCTTCCCACGCGGCCCCCTTTCCCCTCCCTCCGCCCACAGGCTAAGAAAGTGTGGAACCGGGAACAAATGCCATCTTCCCGGCAGGGAGGGGGAGGAAGGGGTGAGGCAAGACTTTGACTGTGCGTCTGTGGGGGCCGGGGTAAGAACCCTGAGGCTTCTGAGCTTCCCAGCCAGGAGGGACATGCCCTCCAAGCCATGGCCTTGACATTAGTCTCCTTCTCTCAGCAGGCTCATGACCAGCTGTGGGGCAGGAGACACAGGCCACCAGGCTCAGGATGGCTTGGCTGGGCGAGGGGGTTGCCAAGAGAAGGGGCCCTGAAGACGCAGGCAGCGTCTCCCAACTGCAGACACCCTGCAGCCAGCTGGGCGGGCAGGCACACGATGACTGCTGATGCCCCGAACTTCCCGTCTCGCTCCACCCTGGCCTGGAGGAAAGCCGCTGCCCTGCTCTCGCCTCCCCCTCCAGCTCCAAGGGTTAAGCTGCTGCCTTCTCTTCCTGCCTCCACCCCCGCTGAGCTGCCACAGTGCCCAGCAATGGTGCACTTCACACTGCTATTACAGTGACTTATTTAGTGTTCATTTGGGGGTGCATCTCAATGCTGTAGGAAGCAGGAGGCCAACCGTCTTGGCAAGAAACAGGCACACGAAGGCTGAGCCACGCTGCTGCCGTCCCCCCGGCCTGCGGCCCCTCCATCCTCACCCCACTCTGCCCAGCCTGTGGCCTGCTCCTGACTCAGCCCTAAATCAGGTCTACTCTTCACTCAATCTTCCACCCCCGCCCCATCCCCTTGGAGGAGATGTTCCTCCATAGGAAGGAAGTCCACAGAGGTGTCTATGCTCAGAACCATTATACCAAACAAATTCTAGTGCTGCTGAGAAAGTTCTAGGACCTACAGCAGATTTCCCAACCTGGGGATCTGGCCAAAGGGACTGAGAACCCCCAGGGAATTTGACTTCGGAGGCCAGTGGGATTTGATTACAAAATGTACACAGGACTGGGGAGACAGGCTCTTGGAGGGCACAAACAAAACCTTGTGGGCACCAGGGCCCAGGAGAAAGGAGCCCTCCTGGGTGATCCAGTGCCCATGCCTCTCCCAGAGAGTCCAATAATGAGGCCAAGCCAGGCCAGGCCATCAGTGAGGAGTGGGACTTCTCTGGAGGGATGCCAGGCATGTGATGCCAGCTCTACATTAAGGGACCGACAGTCAGGGCCAGCTGCACGCAAATCAGCAGAAACGGAACAACTGAGCTTTATGACCCTCTGCCCCAACTCTCCGCCTGGCCCTCAGTGGCCTAAGGAAACTGTCACTTATCCATCATTGGTTCATTAAACAAACACCGGCACCCCTGATACACCACGTACTATTCTGGAACTGCAGACAGGAATAAAAGGACCACCATGGTGTTCATCCCCAGACTTCACAATTTGTGGTGAAACTACCTAGACACAACTAACCAACCCACGAGAAGAACAAGTGGAGGGAGCAAAGGTGTGCAGATGGTCAGAGAAGACTTCATGGGAGAGCTGGGATTTGGCCAGGACCCCCAGCATCTAGCACAGTGCCTGGCATTTGGTAGACAGACAGACAGATGAGCCAGTGGCCTAGGAACACAAGGAATGACTGACAGGGAGAGGGTGGAGTAAAGAGACTCCAAGCAGACGAAGACCATGGCAAGCTGAAAGTGGGTGGGGTGGATCTCGAAAGCCCAGCTAAAGATTTTATTTGGGGAAATTGGGAAGTATCAGAGGTAATAAAATAATTTCAGGAAAGGCGTCAGCTGATCTAGGCTTGACATTTAAGATTATTTTGCTCAGAAAAATCCTAGAAGATCCAAAGGATTCTCTCTCTAAGAGGAGAATTGCAGGGACTTCCCTGGCGGACCAGGGGCTAAAACTCCATACTTCTAATGCAGAGGGTATGGCTTTGATCCCTGGTTAGGGAACTAAGATCCCATATGCTCTGCTTCATAGACAAAAAAAAAAAAAATTAATTAAAAAAGGGAAAAAAGAAATAAAAATAATTTTTTAAAAAAAGGAGAATTTCAAATGTAATAGGTGAAGGGAGAAAAGCTTTACTGAATAGAGTTCTCTTAGGTACCATGAAATTCTAGCACATAGTCCGTAAGCCTGGGCCTGCTCTGTAGATCCTTGCAGATGGCTGTTCCAACCACCCCCTCCCCAGAATCACGATGAGTGGATCAGGCCAACAAGGATCCACACCACTGGGCCCAGTCTGGGTTCCACACATCCCGCAGGTCACTGGCGTGAGTCCAAAGGAGCGTGACCAGGGCCACATACAGAATGGCCCTCAGCCCCTTTGTCTGTGGCTCCAGGGTCAGAATGAAGATCAGAGACGTTTGAGGAAGCAGGCATCAGCCCTCAGGAGGAAGCACTTATTACAATTAGAGATGACTGATAATAGAGCAGACCACATCAGGCAGCCCATAAGAGAATAAGCTTCCTGTCACTGGAGGCAATCAAGCAGAGGCCCAGCGATGTCCCAGAAGCCACTGCACTGAATGATTAGGACAGCTCACTGATAGAGCAGGGCGCCGGAACTGTGTACTAACAGTCCCCTTGGACACTTTACCTGATCACTCTAAGCCTCCATCCCTCATCCACCAAACAGGCTTATTGATAGTGTGTGTCTTGTAGGTTTGCCATAAGGACTAAGTGAAATAACGTGTGGGAAACAACAGAGCTTGGAGCACACAGTAAACTCTCAACAACTGACAGCAACTATTAGATTGAAGGGTATGAATCGTACTAGGTTACAGGTCGAAAACAGTCTAAACATATAACTATTTCATATGGTCCAAGTAATATATTTACTGAGGGCCACTCAGGTTCCTTCTAACCTCTCTGATTTCACACTGAAAGTTTCCGTGCTCCCCACCTCTGTTGGATCCCCAGGGCCTGGGGCCAAGCCAAGAACTCTGCAGGGTCTTTCTGGAAACACACTGTACAGGAAGGGACCCACCCCTCCCGGCGGAGGCGGGTACCTCTTTGCCCAGGTCCTCGCGGATGACCTGGCGGACTTCCTTCATGCTGCTCTGCGGGGCCTGGCTGTGTAGCACCTTCAGCGTGCTGGTGTACTCCTCCGGCAGCAGGTAGTCCAGAGCCCCCAGGTGCTGGCCCACCTTGATGAACGTGCCCCGGTTGGCACAGCAGAGCTCACAGAGGCGCCTGGCAGAGCGGAGGTGCACCTGCAGGGAGACAGACGGGGCCAGAGAGACGTGAGTGCCCATTGCCCACTGGGCGCACTTCTCTTTTCCTGCCCGCTCTGCGTGGATACCCTGATTCACCCCCCAGTGCACATGCACATGTACTTGCACATGCACACACACCCCATCATTCACCTTCAGTCTCCTGGTACACACACACACACACACACACACACCATCATTCACCTTCAGTCTCCTGGTACACACACACACACCCATCATTCACTTTCAGTCTCCTGGTACACACACACACACGCACACCATCATTCACCATCAGTCTCCTGGTACACACACACACACACACACACACCATCATTCACCTTCAGTCTCCTGGTACACACACACACACACACACACACACCCCCCATCATTCACCTTCAGTCTCCTGGTACACACACACACACACACACACACACCATCATTCACCTTCAGTCTCCTGGTACACACACACACACACACACACACACCATCATTCACCTTCAGTCTCCTGGTACACACACACACCCCATCATTCACCTTCAGTCTCCTGGTACACACACACACACAGACACCACCCCCATCATTCACCTTCAGTCTCCTGGTACACACACACACACACACACACACACACACACCATCATTCACCTTCAGTCTCCTGGTACACACACACACACATCCCATCATTCACCTTCAGCCTCCTGGTACACACACACACACACACACACCCCATCATTCACCTCAGTCTCCTGGTACACACACACACACACACACACCCCCCATCATTCACCTTCAGTCTCCTGGTACACACACACACACACACACACACACACCATCATTCACCTTCAGTCTCCTGGTACACACACACACACACACACACACACACACATCCCATCATTCACCTTCAGCCTCCTGGTACACACACACACACACACACACACACACACCATCATTCACCTTCAGTCTCCTGGTACACACACACACACACACACACCCCATCATTCACCTTCAGCCTCCTGGTACACACACACACACAATCCCATCATTCACCTTCAGTCTCTTGGTATACACACACCCCAACATTCACCTTCAGCCTTCTGGTACACAAACACCCCATCATTCACTTTGAGTCTCCTGGTACACATACACACACACACACACCCCATCATTCACCTTCAGTCTCCTGGTACACACACACCCCAACATTCACCTTCAGTCTCCTGGTACACATACCCCCCCATCATTCACCTTCCGTCTCCTGGTATACACACATACACACCCCCCATCATTCACCTTCAGTCTCCTGGTACACACACACACACCCCATCAATTCACCTTCAGTCTCCTGGTACACACACACATACACACACCCCATCATTCACCTTCAGTCTCCTGGTACACACACACACACACACCCCATCATTCACCTTCAGTCTCCTGGTACACACACACACACACACACACACCCCATCATTCACCTTCAGTCTCCTGGTACACACACACACACACACACACACACCCCATCATTCACCTTCAGTCTCCTGGTACACACACACCCCATCATTCACCTTCAGTCTCCTGGTACACACACACACACACACACACACCCCATCATTCACCTTCAGTCTCCTGGTACACACACACCCCATCATTCACCTTCAGTCTCCTGGTACACACACACCCCATCATTCACCTTCAGTCTCCTGGTACACACACACCCCATCATTCACCTTCAGTCTCCTGGTACACACACACCCCATCATTCACCTTCAGTCTCCTGGTACACACACACCCCATCATTCACCTTCAGTCTCCTGGTACACACACACCCCATCATTCACCTTCAGTCTCCTGGTACACACACACCCCATCATTCACCTTCAGTCTCCTGGTACACACACACCCCATCATTCACCTTCAGTCTCCTGGTACACACACACCCCATCATTCACCTTCAGTCTCCTGGTACACACACACCCCATCATTCACCTTCAGTCTCCTGGTACACACACACATACACACACCCCATCATTCACCTTCAGTCTCCTGGTACACACACACACACACACACATACCCCATCATTCACCTTCAGTCTCCTGGTACACACACACACTCACATACCCCATCATTCACCTTCAGTCTCCTGGTACACACACACACACACACACACACACCCCATCATTCACCTTCAGTCTCCTGGTACACACACACCCCATCATTCACCTTCAGTCTCCTGGTACACACACACACACACACACACACACCCCATCATTCACCTTCAGTCTCCTGGTACACACACACCCCATCATTCACCTTCAGTCTCCTGGTACACACACACCCCATCATTCACCTTCAGTCTCCTGGTACACACACACCCCATCATTCACCTTCAGTCTCCTGGTACACACACACCCCATCATTCACCTTCAGTCTCCTGGTACACACACACCCCATCATTCACCTTCAGTCTCCTGGTACACACACACCCCATCATTCACCTTCAGTCTCCTGGTACACACACACCCCATCATTCACCTTCAGTCTCCTGGTACACACACACCCCATCATTCACCTTCAGTCTCCTGGTACACACACACCCCATCATTCACCTTCAGTCTCCTGGTACACACACACCCCATCATTCACCTTCAGTCTCCTGGTACACACACACCCCATCATTCACCTTCAGTCTCCTGGTACACACACACCCCATCATTCACCTTCAGTCTCCTGGTACACACACACATACACACACACACCCCATCATTCACCTTCAGTCTCTTGGTACACATACACACACAGACACCACCCCATCATTCACCTTCAGTCTTCTGGTACCCAGACCAGTCAATTCCAACCTCCAACTGCAGCCAGCCTCCAGACATGGCCCAACGTGGCCTGACACTCCTGATCGCCTTTCCTTTAAAACTTACCTGGTCTGAGTCCCACTCCCACGGAAACAAGCATGTGTAAGGTTTTCAACTAGTTCTGAGACATTTATGATTCATTCAAGGATATGCTAAGTTCACGCATTTGCCACCCACCCCTCAGCCATACTAATGACACTGTCTGTTTGGAGGTCTACAATTTTCAAAGATGCCAAAGTCATTATTTTTTTAATTCTTCCAGCAATTTAGGGAAGCAAGTACAGGTGTCTTTAAGGACAAGAAACTCAGATGTTTTGATTATAGAAAAAGCTAATAAATGTCAAAGCAAGGTCTAGAAAGCACTTCAGTCCCAGGGCTCTTTAACTCAGCAGACTTTAGCCGGGATCTCCTGTTAACTGGAAGAAAACGTCACAGCAGGGCATTAGGCACATAGGGTGGGCAGCAGGCCAGGCGGTGCAAGACAGGCCAGCCTTAACTCCCCTCCTGATGCCCACCTATCCCTCTGGAGTGGGATGTGGCCCCCACCCGCCCCCAGGCTGCACATCCCCAGTCACCACCCCAACTCTGCTGAGGATCTTGGAATTTTGAGGGTCCTGCCTTCCTGGAGCTACAGTTCCTGAACAGGATGGAGCCATGGGCACAAACAGAAGACAAGGGAGGCCCAGGGCTCTGTGGGAACCTGGTACCCTCTTCCTCCTGTAAGTCAACCAGGAGAGTGAATATTTATGATGGACTTACACTCTCAAGTGCTACGAAGGATGCTCACATAATTAAGAGCATGTTGGAGGCAAGAAACCAGGTGAAGAGTTAAATAACGGTAGGCAACAAAGATGGAAGAAATGTTCAAAGATTCTACATGATTAGTTGCCAAGTGAACCACACAGAAAACTGTTACTGTAAGAATTAAAAAGAGAATGCTGCAGCCCCAAATACCCTGGTCCCAGCAGCCAGGGAGCCCACCTACCCGCTCCGTCTATAGCAAAGGGATGCCCCGGACCCCAGGCACTCGGAGGCTGTCCTTAGGCCCTGCCAATCCACCCTTCCTTGCCACATGCTATGATACTGCACTGACCCTGTGCCACTTCTCCTGTGTCAGATGGGTCACTATTAGGCTTGGTCAACAGCGGGGCTTGGGGGGCGGGGGTGGACATTGCAAGACCACAGCAGCACAAGGAGGCTCCCTACCGGCCCCACTGGGCGGCTTCCAGCTCATCAGCCAGCAGGACAGGGGTTTAGGGACCTGCCGGTGGCCCTCATGGACCAGCCCACCCTCACTACCTAGTGGGCCCCTTCTGTGGACCAACTCAGGCCCATATGCTCCAGCAAGTGCTCTGACCGCCCAGCAGGCAGCTCCCAAACACTAGTTCTAGGTCGTCTTCTCCTACAAATCTCTCTGCCACAGGGCACGCTGTGACCATGGCCCATGTCTCCTTGTCTCCAGGGCAGCCTGGGATCCCAGCCTTGGAGGCCCCCAGCCAAGTCTTCAGGTCTGTTCTTGTTCACCACCCCGATCCTAGAGGGAGCAGGTGCTTTATGCATTTACTACCTCTGTCCCCTTAGATTCTTCTACTACTGCTTTTAGGAGTTAACTACCTTTTCCTAATTAATACGTTTTTACATTTAAATTACAAATATGGGGACGTCTCTGGTGGCCCAGTGGCTGAGACTCCAAGATCCCCATGCAAGGAGCCTGGGTTCAATCCCTCATTGGGGAACCAGATCCCATATACCACAACTGAAAGATTTCACGTGCTGCTATTAAGACCCAGCGCAGCCAAATACATAATTATTGGGACTTCCCTGGGTGGTCCAGTGATTGGGATTCTGCCTTCCAATGCAGAGGACACAGGTTCAGTCCCTGGTCAGGGGTCTAGATCCCACATGCTACGTGGTGCAGCCAATAATTAAATAAAAATTTTAAATAAATAAATATTTTTTTTTGCGGGGAGCGAGCTCCGCCTCTGGCAAAGGTCATGAGGAAGGAGGCTTGGCATACGCAAAGGCGGGATCAAGCCTCAGGAGTCTCCCTGGAAATTCTCGAGCAATCTACCCCCAAAACCAGAGTCTGCCTACTTTCTGCTTTGTGCTTTCACCTACACCTCTGACTTTACGGGGGGCTGTCCCCCACTACCTCTCTGAAAAAAGTTAGCTTACAGCTCCAGTTAATAATTCCTGGGTGTGACAGTGTTTAACCTACAAACTCCTTTGGAAATCCTCTAGCCTGCCTGAATAGGTTTTTCCGGCCACATGTGATTGTTCAGAGCCTCCCAACTGAGAGAGGCAGGAGATGTTCTAAACTGTGTAAACACAGATTCTTTTGAGTAGTTAAAAGATTGATTAGAAATTGTATTGGTGAAGGGATTTTCACTTGTTGAGCCAATGTTTGCTGCTAAGTTTCCATATCCCTTACCTGCTGTGTCCCTGGCAGTGTATTGATTAATATAATTGGTGTAAGTAGTAGCTTTAATGTTTGTAACCTGGGACCCTTGAGTTAATTCTTTTTCTTGTTATAGCCCACCACACCTTTGCTCTGTAGGAATGCAACTTTATCTAATGCTTTTGGAGGGTGGCTCCTGACCAATCACCTTTAGAGAAAAATAAGTTTTCTGAAGAAAAGGTCTTAAAATGTTAACAGGCCTCCGGGCCAGAAGATGATGCAAATCACCTAAGCTTTTGCATATGATAAGTTTGCAGGAAGAAAGCCTGGTTTGCTGCAAGACTCTACCCCTTCCCCCATTATCCTCTATGCATAACTTAAGGTATAAAAACTACTTTGGAAAATAAATTGCGGGCCTTGTTCACCGAAACTTGGTCTCACCATGTCGTTCTTTCTCTTACCTTCTGGCTGAATTATTCAGCCTCTTTTCTCCACTGAATTTCCTCACTGAGCTATCCTTATTTCAGCCTCTTTTCTTCACTGAATTTTACTGAGCTATCCTCATTCTATTACTCTTTATATCCTTAATTAACATTTAATTAAGCAATTGTTTCCTGATCTTCGCCTACGCTGTCTCTCCTTCGAATACCCTGGATCAGCCGGGGCTGGTCCCCGGCATTTTTTAATAAAATCAATTACAGGTATGACTAGTCCCTGGCTGATACAACCCCTGCAATTGAATGTGAATAGATTAGGATTAAAAAGGAGAGCATTTCAGGTCAAGAGAACAACACAACATGCGTGTGTGTGTGTGTGTGTGTGTGTGTGTGTGTGTATAAGACCTGCTCCACCATTTTCTTTAGACTAGATTCACATCTGCATTTCTCTCGGCTACTGGAAGAACTCAGAAAGCATTAGCCTCACACCAACAAGGCCTCCTACCAGGGAGCACAGCCAGGGCTCTGTTGCCTCCCTCCTGTGCCCTGAGCCAGTCCCAGGTAGGGTGTCTCCTGGCACAAAGTAAAGGTCACGTTCACACTGTCTGGGCAATGCAGGGAGCCCTCTCTGGTCACACAAGCCCAGGAAGGCTGGTCTACCTCTGACTCACTCATTCCCTGGCACACCAGCCATTGGGAACAGAGACCACGTGTGTCCCCTGTAGACTCTGTGTACCCTAGGGCAAGCCATGATGAGCCGTAAGTGTAGATTGATGACAACCATGGGTCACACACACAAAACCATAATCCATGAAACTGAATCGGCATCTACTGCAAATGGCACCCATATTTCAACCAGCGTCTTAAACACACACAGTCATATGGGGATGAGGGATATTCCACTCACCAAAAAAATGTAAATGCTCTTTGAAGGTCAAAAGACACAAATGCTGAATAACAGAGCAGGCATTCTGATCTCCAGGGTCCCTTTCCAGCTCCAGCTCCTACAGTTCCACTGTCCCTTAGGATCAGAAGGCAGGTCTCATTCAGAAATTCAAGAAACTGCTGCCTTAGTGCAAAGTCCCTCTTTGAGCATTCACCTCCTGCTTGCTGGTGACTTGGGACGGAGGACCGCCCTTCTCCTGCTCACTGAGCATCTTTGCTTCTGGGATCTGTAATAATAAATCTTGTGATTCTATTTCCTCCGGGTGGATGTGTTTAAACTGCACCTTCAATCAAAACACCCCAGTGAGTTTCACTTCCCCAGTGGGAGCTTGGATGCCGAGAGAGCTGTCTGCGGACCCCGTGTGGGTGGCTTGTGCCCCCGACTCAGCAGGTCATACTCTGCACATTCTTAATTGAATACACCAGCGCTGGCTTCTCAACACACACTACTGCCCTAAACACTGCACACCCATTTGCTCACTGGCCCCGAGGCCTGTGGAGCCAGCACCGGGTTTCATGAGCTGGATGGGTGTTTGTCGCTGCAGCATGTCCTCATTGCAGAGTTCCCACTCCAGGTTCCATTCCTGCCAAAACAGGGCAGGAACAGCTGGCACCATCTCTCTGCCCCTCCTCCAACTTCGTTTTCACTCCCAGCTCAATAACTTGCCTTATGATGATCTCATTACCAATAACCTTGTTGTAATGAGCTTTAATCTGCCTCGTATTAATTAAAAGCATTGTCATTAGCCAGCTTGGGTTGGGATTTGGGGGGAGGAGGGAGTGGGCAGTGAACAGCTAATAAGATCAACTCAGTACTGATTAATTATTGATTGGGAGGGATGGAGCAAAGGCCCAAGAAGGGAAATCCTTTACTTGTGCCTAAATCCCAAAGAGTAGGGAAGAAAGGTACCAAAGCCAGCCTCAATCAGTAGGGCTCCCCCATCAGAATTGGGCAGTTGGGCAGTATCTCCAATGGGGTTTTGGGGTTTGAGTGTGAGACACAGATGAAAGAGACAGACACACATACAACCCCACACATCACAGGAAGAGATGGTACAAGAGAAGGTCACAGACAGACCCCAAAGCACACAAGCCCCTTGACAGATTCTCCCAGTCAAAGACTCAACACCCAAAGGAAATGCACTGACAAGCAACCAGTGTTATCTCTGGTCAGTGAGATTACAAGAGTACTTTTCTTTATAGGTCTCTCTGTATTTCTAAAATTTCCTAAAACTAATATTTATCATATCAATAATAGAGGAGAATTTTTTTTAAATAATCTCTTCTTCAACATCTTCTGGAAATAGAAGTCCAGCCCCAAATTCTCTACCACACAGACTGGACCAGCTTGGTGCAGAATCCAGCACTGTTTCCCCAATTTTGCAGGGTGCTATGATCCACATGTGTGTTTTTCATCATGAAAATGGAATTGCAACTCCCCCTTCATCCCCAAGAAATCAAGCCAGGACAGTCTCCAAAGTCTCTTTTCTGGATGTCACCCTTTGCTTTAAGCTTTTACTTAATGAGCAAAGTAAAACTCATCATGTCTTATTGGGGGGGGGGGGTGGGGAACAAGTTGCAGTTTATAAAAGTTTTGAAGAAGCTTGACCACAGATTTAATCCTACCCCTTAACAGCGTCCTCTGTCCCTCCTCTGACTGACTACCTGTTGGGTAGATCCTGGTTAAACTGCAACTCTAAACGTGAAATTGCTAAAGCCATAATCTTGATGTCATCCTTAACATCTCTTTCCAAATGGGGTATAAAAGTACCTTCCTTGTCTGAAGTAATAAAAACTGGACATCAGGAAAGGAAGGAGAGTGATTCCTGAGAGATGCGAAGCAAACACAGTGAACCTATGGTTGCCCCAATTCACAGCATTGAGGGTTTCCAGGCCACAGTGCAGGGAAAGGGGAGCCAGGCAGCACCCAGAAGACTTTGAGCTGAAGACACAGAGCTGAGAGTCCAGGAAGACCACAGCAGCTAGAGTTCACAGGACAGAGTACTGGAGAGCAGAGAGCCATATGAAGAAGGAACCCTGAAGAGCTGCCTAGGGTCTGCCTCGTGTACCTGGTTGAGTAACAGTCAGCACGTACACACAAGAAAACTACATAAGCCAGAAAGATGACAACCGCAAAAGCCTAGGGTTAACAGTACCCTGTGTGTTCATAGAGGTCTATTTCTACTAGCTGGACTAGAAAAATTTCATAATTCTTGAGGCATTTGCTATAATACCCAGAAGAGGGGAATATCCCAAACTAAACACCATTCCATTCCCAAGCAATAAATACTAAAAGACTTGAAAAAAATCACACTGTCTCCAAGTAACTTAACTGTCCCAGAACAAAGCTCTATAATATTTATAAAAATACAAATATATCTAGACAAAAAGACAAAATTGCAATGTCTAGCACCTAATAAAATATTTACCAGGTATTCAAAGAAACAGAAAAATACAACACATTATGAGAAAGAAAAAATCAATCAATCAAAACCAACTCAAAATTGAAACCTATATTAGCAAAAGAGGACAATTGTTATAACTGTATTTCATATGTTCAAAATGTTAAGCAGAGGCATGGACAATATTAAAAAAAGAATGAGATCCAAATGAAACTTCTAGAGATGGTAATTTTTGATATGAAAAATACACTGGATGACACTTCCCTGGTGGTTCAGTGGTTAAGTCTCTGCACTTCCACTGCAGGGGGATGCAGGTTCTATCCCACATGCCTTGCAACGCATCCCCCCCACAAAAAAATACACTGGGTAGGATAAATAGATGATTAGACATTGTAGAAGAAAGGTCCTAGTAATAGAAACTATTCAAAATGAAACAAAAATAAAAAACTTTAATGAAAAGAGCAGCAGTGATCTATGGGACAACTTCAAGCAATTTTATAAACATTGGAATGTTGGAATCTCCAAAAGAGAGGTCAGGGAGAGAATGGGGGGAAAATACTTAAAGAAATAATACCTGAAATTTTTCAAATTTGATTTTTTAAAAATTATAAACCAATAGATCCAAGAATCTCAGTAAGCCCCAAGCATAAGAAAGAAAGAAAACTGCATAATGAACTTGTTCAAAATCAGTGATTAAGAGAAAATCCTGAAAGTATCCAGAGGGAAAAAGACACATTATAGAGAAAGGAACAAAGATAAGAATGACAGCAGATCTCTCGCTGGGAACAACATAAGCAGAAGTTAGTGGAGGAACATCTCTGAAAGGACTGAAAGAAAACCTAGACTCCTATACCCGGCAAAAACATCTCTTAACACCAAAGGTAAACTAAAAGCTCTTTAAGACATATAAAAGCTGATAGAATTCATCTCCCTACACAATGAGAAATTTTAAAAGATATCCTTCAGACACAAAGAAAATGATACCAGAAATACAAAGGAACAAAGAGACCAGAAACAGAAACTTCATAGGTCAAGGCACAAGACTTCTTTTTTAGTACATAAATAGTATAACATGAAGTTTATAGCATATGTAAAAGCAAAATGTATTACAATAGCATAAAGGCTGGGAAGAAAGAAATTAAAGTATATCATTGTAAGATTCTTCACATCACTCTGTGAAGCAGTACAATGTCACTTGTATGTAGACTACAAGTTAAAGATGTATGCCATAAACTGATGCAATCACTAAAATAATAAAAAGAATTATAGTCCATAAGCCAACAAAGGAGACAAAAATGCAACCATGAAAAAAACTCAATCCAAAAGAAGGCATGAGAGAAAAAAAATAAAGCATAAATAGGACAAGTAGAAATCAAGTAGCAAGGTGAAAGATGAAAATCTAACCATGTCAATAATCTCCTCAAATATAAGTGGTCTAAACACCCAAATTAAAAGTCAGAGATTGTCAAATTGGATAAAAAAGAAAGATTCGTGTATATGTTATCTATAAGAAACTGTCCTCTTAATATTAAGACACAAACAGGTTAAATGAAAAGAATGGAAAAGGATATACCATGCCAATATCCATTAAAATAAAGCTGGAATGACTATGTATGTAACAGACAAAGAAACTCTGACTCAAGATGGTGTCACAGCTAAAGGACACCACTTAAGGAAGAAATATTGCTCTTCCAGAAAAATGAAGATGGAATGCCTCCTAATCCATTCTATAAAACCGATGTAATGCCAATATCAAAGCCAGACAGAAAATACAAGGGAAGAAAGAGGCTATATACCAATATTCACAGTGAACACAGATGCAAAAATTCTTTTTTAAAAAAAAAAAGTGTTAGCGAATTGAGCCCAGTCTATAAATAGGTTCTGTTCTCATTACAACCTATCATATAGTGCACAATTTTGATTTGTCTCCCTACAGGCAACATTAATTTTGATGGTTATCCGCCTAACATTCTCACTTTTTCTTTTCTTTTTACAACTAAGTATTGTATGGGGAAGTCCTTTCAAATTGTACAAATAGCCAGTTTTTTACTGAAATTTCAATTTATTCATTTGTTTATTTGTATCAGTATGGGCTCATGGATTTCTAAATTTTTTCAGTGGATCATAATCCATTACTCTCATTGTTTGTTTCACAGCCTTACTGAGATATTTTGACACAATAAACTATACATATTTAAAATGTACAACCTGATAATTTTGACATATGCATACACTTATGAATCCATCACTACAATCAAGCTAGTTAAACATATCCATGACCCCCAAAAGCTTTGATTTCCCTTGATAATTCCAGTCCCATCCCTCCACATACCTCCCATCTCCAGAAAACCACTCATCTGCTTCCTATCAGTATAGCCTAGAATTTTGTAGAGTTTTATATAAGTGGAATCACATTTTTTTTACCTAGTCTTTTTCCCTCAACACAATTTTTCTGAGCTCCATCATATTCTTACATGTATCAACAGTTTACTCTTTTTTTCTTACTGAGTAGTATTCCATTGCATAAATATATTAATATCACAATTTCTTTATTTATTCATCAGCTGATACACATTTGAGTTGTTTCCAGTTTTGAACTACAAATAAAGCTGTTCTGAACTTTCTTGTTCAAGTCTTTGTGCAGACATGCTTTCATTTCTTACAGGCAAATACTTAGGAACGCAGTGGTCAAACTGCATGGCAGGGATATGCTTAATTTTCAAACTGTATGGCAATATATACTTAATTTTCAAACTGCATGTCAGTATATGCTTAATTTTCAAACTGTATGGCAGTATATGCTTAATTTTCAAACTGCATGTCAGTATATGCTTAATTTTCAAACTGTATGGCAGTATATGCTTAATTTTTTAAGAAATTAAACTGTTTTCTAAAGTGGTTGTACCATGTTACATTTCCACCAACAGTGTATCAGAGTTCCTCTACATTATCCCATGCTCAGCATAATGTCCTTTGAATTTTAGTCATTATGTGCAATTGTATTTAATTGTGGTTTAAATTTGTATTTCACTAAGACTAATGAAAATAGATGGGGAAACAGTGGAAACAGTGTCAGACGTTATTTTTCTGGGCTCCAAAATCACTGCAGATGGTGATTGCAACCATGAAATTAAAAGACGCTTACTCCTTGGAAGGAAAGTTATGACCAACCTAGATAGCATATTCAAAAGCAGAGACATTCCTTTGCCAACAAAGGTTCGTCTAGTCAAGGCTATGGTTTTTCCTGTGGTCATGTATGGATGTGAGAGTTGGACTGTGAAGAAGGCTGAGTGCCGAAGAATTGATGCTTTTGAACTGTGATGCTGGAGAAGACTCTTGAGAGTCCCTTGGACTGCAAGGAGATCCAACCAGTCCATTCTGAAGGAGATCAGCCCTGGGATTTCTCTGGAAGGAATGATGCTAAAGCTGAAACTCCAGTACTTTGGCCATTTCATGCGAAGAGTTGACTCACTGGAAAAGACTGATGCTTGGAGGGATTGGGGGCAGGAGGAGAAGGGGACGACAGAGGATGAGATGGCTGGATGGCATCACTGACTCGATGGACGTGAGTTTGAGTGAACTCCGGAGTTGGTGATGGACAGGGAGGCCTCACATGCTGCGATTCATGGGGTCACAAGGAGTCGGACACAACTGAGCGACTGATCTGATCTGATCTGAAGACTAATGATGTTGAAAATCTTTTCATGTGTTTACTTGCCATCTCTGTATCTTCTTTGGTGAAATGTGAATCTTTAGTCCATTTTTAATGAATTGTTTGTTTTCTTATTATTCGGTTATAGGTATTCTGTATACATTCCATATACAAGTACTTTATCAAATAAATGATTTGCATATATTTTCTCCCAGTCTGTGGCTTGTCTTTCCTTTAACATTTTTCCAAAAAGAAATTTTTTTATTTTAATGAAGTAAAATTTACCACTTTTTCCTTCATGGATCATGCTTTTGGTGTTGTATCTAAGAAATCTTTCAGTTCAGTTCAGTTCAGTCGCTCAGCCGTGTCCAACTCTTTGCGACCCCATGAATCGCAGCACGCCAGGCATCCCTGTCCATCATCAACTCCCGGAGTTCACTCAGACTCGTCCATCGAGTCAGTGATGCCATCCAGCCATCTCATCCTCTGTCGTCCCCTTCTCCTCCTGCCCCCAATCCCTCCCAGCATCAGAGTCTTTTCCAATGAGTCAACTCTTCGCATGAGGTAGCCAAAGCACTGGAGTTTCAGCTTTAGTATCATTCCTTCCAGAGAAATCCCAGGGCTGATCTCCTTCAGAATGGACTGGTTGGATCTCCTTGCAGTCCAAGGGACTCTCAAGAGTCTTCTCCAGCATCACAGTTCAAAAGCATCAATTCTTCGGCACTCAGCCTTCTTCACAGTCCAACTCTCACATCCATACATGACCACAGGAAAAACCATAGCCTTGACTAGACGGACCTTTGTTGGCAAAGGAATGTCTCTGCTTTTGAATATGCTATCTAGGTTGGTCATAACTTTCCTTCCAAGGAGTAAGCATCTTTTAATTTCATGGCTGCAATCACCATCTGCAGTGATTTTGGAGCCCCAAAAAAATAAAATCTGACACTGTTTCCACTGTTTCCCCATCTATTTGCCATGAAGTGATGGGACCAGATGCCATGATCTTTGTTTTCTGAATGTTGAGCTTTAAGCCAACTTTTTCACTCTCTTCTTTCACTTTCATCCAGAGGCTTTTGAGTTCCTCTTCACTTTCTGCCATAAGGGTGGCATCATCTGCATATCTGAGGTTATTGATATTTCTCCCGGCAATCTTGATTCCAGCTTGTGCTTCTTCCAGCCCAGCGTTTCTCATGATGTACTCTGCATATAAGTTAAATAAGCAGGGTGACAATATACAGCCTTGACGTACTCCTTTTCCTATTTGGAACCAGTCTGTTGTTCCATGTCCAGTTCTAACTGTTGCTTCCTGACCTGCATATAGGTTTCTCAAGAGGCAGGTCAGGTGGTCTGGTATTCCCATCTCTTTCAGAATTTTCCACAGTTGATTGTGATCCACACAGTCAAAGGCTTTGGCATAGTCAATAAAGCAGAGATAGATGTTTTTTCTGGAACTCTCTTGCTTTTTCCATGATCCAGCAGATGTTGGAAATTTGATCTCTGGTCCTCTGCCTTTTCTAAAACCAGCTTGAACATCTGGAAGTTCACAGTTCACATACTGCTGAAGCCTGGTTTGGAGAATTTTGAGCATTACTTTACTAGCGTGTGAGATGAGTGCAATTGTGCGGTACTTTGAGCATTCTTTGGCATTGCCTTTCTTTGGGATTGGAATGAAAACTGACCTTTTCCAGTCCTGTGGCCGCTGCTGAGTTTTCCAAATTTGCTGACATATTGAGTGCAGCACTTTCACAGCATCATCTTTCAGGATTTGAAATAGCTCAACTGGAATTCCATCACCTCCACTAGCTTTGTTCGTAGTGATGCTTTCTAAGGCCCACTTGACTTCACATTCTAGGATGTCTGGCTCTCGGTGAGTGACCATACCATCGTGATTATCTGGGTCATGAAGATCTTTTTTGTACAGTTCTTCTGTGTATTCTTGCCACCTCTTCTTAATATCTTCTGCTTCTGTTAGGTCCATACAACTTCTGTCCTTTATCGAGCCCATCTTTGCATGAAATGTTCCCTTGGGATCTCTAATTTTCTTGAAGAGATCTCTAGTCTTTCCCATTCTGTTGTTTTCCTCTATTTCTTTGCATTGATCGCTAAGGAAGGCTTTCTTATTTCTTCTTGCTATTCTTTGGAACTCTGCATTCAGATGCTTATATCTTTCCTTTTCTCCTTTGCTTTTCGCTTCTCTTCTTTTCACAGCTATTTGTAAGGCCTCCTCAGACAGCCATTTTGCTTTTTTGCATTTCTTTTCCATGGGGATGGCCTTGATCCCTGTCTCCTGTACAATGTCATGAACCTCATTCCATAGTTCATCAGGCACTCTATCTATCAGATCTAGGCCCTTAAATCTATTTCTCACTTCCAGTGTATAATCATAAAGGATTTGATTTAGTTCATACCTGAATGGTCTAGTGGTTTTCCCTACTTTCTTCAATTTAAGTCTGAATTTGGCAATAAGGAGTTCATGGTCTGAGCCACAGTCAGCTCCTGGTCTTGTTTTTGCTGACTGTATAGAGCTTCTCCATCTTTGGCTGCAAAGAATATAATCAATCTGATTTCAGTGTTGACCATCTGGTGATGTCCATGTATAGAGTCTTCTCTTGTGTTGTTGGAAGAGGGTGTTTGTTATGACCAGTGCATTTTCTTGGCAAAACTCAATTAGTCTTTGCCCTGCTTCATTCCGTACTCTAAGGCCAAATTTGCCTGTTACTCCAGGTGTTTCTTGACTTCCTACTTTTGCATTCCAGTCCCCTATAATGAGAAGGACATCTCTTTTGGGTGTTAGTTCTAAAAGGTCTTGTAGGTCTTCATAGAACCGTTCAACTTCAGCCTCTTCAGCGTTACTGGTTGGGGCATAGACTTGGATTACTGTGATACTGAATGGTTTGCCTTGGAAACGAACAAAGACCATTCTGTCCTTTTTGAGATTGCATCCAAGTACTGCATTTCGGACTCTTTTGTTGACCGTGATGGCTACTCCATTTCTTCTGAGGGATTCCTGCCCACAGTAGTCGAAATAATGGTCATCTGAGTTAAATTCACCCATTCCAGTCCATTTTAGTTTGCTGATTCCAAGAACGTCGACGTTCACTCTTGCCATCTCCTGTTTGACCACTTCCAATTTGCCTTGACTCATGGACCTAACATTCCAGGTTCCTATGCAATTTTGCTCTTTACAGCATCGGACCTTGTTTCTATCACCAGTCACATCCACAACTGGGTATTGTCTTTGCTTTGGCTTCATCCCTTCATTCTTTCTGGAGTTATTTCTACACTGATCTCCAGTAGCATATTGGGCACCCTCTGACCTGGGGAGTTCCTCTTTCAGTATCCTATCATTTTGCCTTTTCATACTGTTCATGGGGTTCTCAAGGCAAGAATACCGGTTTGCCATTCCCTTCTCCAGTGGACCACATTCTGTCAGATCTCTCCACCATGACCCACCCGTCTTGGGTGGCCCCACAGGGCATGGCTTAGTTTCATTGAGTTAGACAAGGCTGTGGTTCTAGTGTGATTAGACTGACTAGTTTTCTGTGATTATGGTTTCAGTGTGTCTGCCCTCTGATGCCCTCTCGCAACACCTACTGTCTTACTCGGGTTTCTCTTACCTTGGACATGGGGTATCTCTTCATGGCTGCTCCAGCAAAGTGCAGCAGCTGCTCCTTACCTTATGCAAGAAATCTTTGTATAACCCAAATTACAACTATTTTCCCGTTTCCTTCTAAAAGTGTTCAGTTTTCACGTTTTACATTTGGTTGTGTGATCTAGTTGGAAGCCGTTTTTCTACTTGGTGTGACATATGGATCAAAGTTCAATTTTGCACATGAATATCTAACTGTTCCAGCACTGTTTGTTGAAAAGACAAACCTTTCTACACTGAATTGCCTTTTCACCATTGAAAAAAATTCTCTGTTCATATTATGTGTGGGTCTATTTCTGGATCGTTTAATCTGTTCCATAGATTATTTTGTCTATGTTTACACCAATACCATGCTATTCTGATTACTATACATTTATAGTAAGTGTTGAAATCAGATAGTTTTAGTCCTCAACTTTGTTCTCCTTTTTCAGTGTTATTTTCTAGAATTGACTCTAAAACCCTCTGCATTCTTATATAAACTTGAGAATCAGCCTGTCAATTTCTATTTTAAAAGCCCGCTGGGATTTTGATTGGGATAGTTATGAATCTAAGCTCCAGGAGTTGGTGATGGACAGGGAAGCCTGGTGTGCTGCAGTCCATGGGGTCACAAAGAGTCACACACAACTGAGCGACTGAACTGAACTGAAATATATTTGGGGAAAATAGACATCTTAACAATACTGAGTCTTCCAACCCATGAACATGATTGCTGTTGTTCCGTCGCTAAGTGGTGTCTGACTCCTTGCAACCCCTTGGACTTGCAGCATGCCAGGCTTCTCTGTCCTATATCATGAACACAATGTATTTCTCTATTTCTCTCTAATTTCTCTCAGCAATGCTTAGATTCATATATATCATTTCAGGAATTCCTCCTAAGTAAATAATCTAGGACATAGGCAAAAACCCTATGAACAGAGACATTCAGCACAGTGCCAATTATACTAGAAAAACATATATGTAAATAGATGCTGACGCTGAAACTCCAGTATTTTGGTCACCTAATGCAAACAGCTGACTCACTGGAAAAGTCCCTGATGCTGGGAATGACTGAGGGCAGAAAGAGAAGAGGGTATCAGAGGATGAGATGGCTGGATGGCATCACCGATGCAATGGACATGAACTTGGTAAACTTTAGGAAATGGTGAGGGATGGAGGGGGGTGTTGCCTGGCATGCTGCAATCCATGGGGTCACAAAGAGCTGGACACAACTGGGCAACTGAACAACAATAATAAATAGATGCATCCTAAAAGCAGAAAAAGGGTTTATTATAGAACAGTCACACAGTTCAGTATTAAGTAGCCATTTTAACAGAAGATCATGAAGATTATTGTAACAACATGGAAAATGCTAAAGAGAGCAGGCAAATGACATGAAAGAGACAGAAAGCATATCATAATCATAATAAGTGTGAGTTGGTGAAATTACATTTTTTTCTTAAATCTGTACATTTCTGGTGGGCTACAGTCCACGGGGTCGCAAAGAGTCGGACACGACTGAGCGACTTCACTTTCACTTTCACTTCTTTAATAATTTTTTCTATTTTTAATTGATCTATAATTCACACAGCATAAATTTCACCATTTTAAAATATACAGTTCTGTGGGTTTTACTATATTCACTTAAGTAGTGTAACTATTAATATCATCACTAATTCCAGAACATATAAATTGTTTTATTTTTAAAACTCTTATTATATTTTAGTCACACTTTATATAAATATCTATCTTGAGTCTTTGAAATAAAAGTCTGTCTTCATTCAATTTGTCAGTACCCATTAATAGCTGATAAAGGTTGTGAGTGCCCAGTATGTATGAGTTTCCTATTATGTTTTACTAACACTCAAGTTCAATGAATAATTTCATATTAAAATGAGAATCACACAAGATGCCAAACGACTTGTCAGCACAATGAAAGTACAAATAGGTCCCTGATTTATAATTTTCACATACTCTATAATCATTAGCTTCATTTCAATTGTTGATTCACTATATCAGCATAGGATAGAAGCTGCTGGGAAACAAAACCTTGTTCATCACACACTCTGTAATAATGGCTGGTCCTCGGCAGTAAATGCACAATCCTTTCCAGCACTCACATCATCTCACCTGGTCCAGGTAAGAGCCTCAGGTAGGTATCATCATTCTCTACATTGCACAGGTGTGGGAACTTCCACTGCTCAAAGGAAGGTAAGGGCCTTGCTAGGGTTACTCAGCCAGTAAATGGGAGATCCAGGGTTTGAGTCATGGCCTTCTGACTCCAAAACCCATCGCTTTCTGCTCGACTTTGCTGCCCCTCTAAACACACTGTTAAACATTCTTCACGAATGAGAAGGAAAAGGTCCAGATGTCCAGCGCCTGCTATGGGCCCTCAAAGCTGCCCTCCTGTATGCTCATAACACCCCCACTCCTACCCTCAGTGATTTCCCACACCCGGCAGGTCTGGGGCCCCAGGAGTCATCCCAGTAAGCCAGCTATTACCAAGATGAGGAAAAAACCCATGAGTACACAGGGGCCTGGAAAACACCAGTCACACAAACCGCAATCAGGGAGCCACTGGAAGCAGGACACAAGGCAGGCCCCGGAGGCATAACAGGTCTCACTGCAGACACTTGACGAGACCACAGGACTTGCAGCCCCGGGAGGCAGGCCACAAAGGGGCAGGGCACTGGCCCTGGTGGAAACAGGGACACAGCCTTCAACAGAAGTGAAAGCGCTAGTCACTCAGCCGTGTCCGACTCTTTGTGACCCTACGGACTATATAGCCCGCCAGGCTCCTCTGTTCGTGGAATTCTCCAGGCAAGCATACTGGAGTGGGTAGCCATTCCCTTCTTCGGGGGAGCTTCCCGAACCAGGGATCAAACCCGGGTCTCCCACGTTGCAGGCAGATTCTTCACTGTCTGCCACCAGACGGTAATCCTCCGAAAGTCTCCACTGTCCTTGGTAGGAAATCCACACTCCTACCAGGCCCATCACGATGCGACCCAGGTGTCCCCCGGGTCATCTCTTACCTTCCCACTCCCTCCCCCTCCCCAACCACAGGGGTCAGTTCTGCACCAGCCCCTGCCCCCTGCCCCCGCCCCCAGCCTTTGCACAGGCAGCTTCACAACCTCACCACCCCTCTCTCTCACCTGTCAAAACCCTTTTCAGCCTGGATCCTGGCCTCAGTCCCCTCGCGTCTTCCTAGCTCCAGCCCAGCCCGTGCTCCCGTCCTCCCTGTCTCCTCTCCCAGATGCAGCTGCTGCCCACCAGCCCAGAACCAACAGCAGCAACCAGGGCTTCATCTCCAGCGAGCCTCCCCATCCTCTGATTTTCTGAACCTCCTTTGGAAAAAAAACAAAACTGAGCTCCTGAGTGGGCTGCAGCTCTGGGTACGACCACCTGCTCTGGGGCCAGACCACAGAAAGCAGGAAGATGCCACAGACTCGGCCAGGTTGCAGCCACGCTTGGCTGTGATCCAAGGTGAAAGGCCCAGGGCAACAGAGCTTCCGAATGTCATGGACGATGATGTGACCATCCTCCAGTGGGGATGGCCCCCTTCCCACAGCCCCCATCCCCTCATTCCTCTGTAGGGAACGGACGGGCAGATCCTAAGAAGGACTCCATTTGAGCATCCAGGGCAGCAGCTTTTCCTGCACAGCCAAGGACTGGACTCACCAATGACTCGCTCAGCAGAAGCCACGTGCCCATCACAACACCCAGAGAGACACCCCACTGCTGCGGCCCCCCGCTTTCCACTCCAAGAGGAGCCACCAAGCGCTGCTTCCACGAGGAACTGAGCATGCTACCAAGAGGTGAAATTGAACAAGGCAGTGGGCAGACAATTGTCCTAGAGGATGTCGCCCCAGGCCGGACATCTGGGATGATCACGGACCCTGCCTGGCTCTCAAGGCCTCCCTGGGTCCCCTCAAGGTCACCCACAGGGACCACTGACAAGGGTCCGTATGGCTGGACAAAGACATAAAGAGGACCCCAGCGCAATTTCTGGGTCTGGACTCTGCCAGAGCCCTGCTTTCTAAGCCCACAGGACAGGCTGGCCTGAGGGGGAGGGGGCTGGCACAGCTGGGCACTGATGTACAGTCTACAAACTAGGTTGGCACTTTGGGGGCACATACTGGCTCAGGGGAGCAGGGGTGGTCTGGGGAGATGCTGCCGTGATGTTCTGGTCAGAGGAGACACCCAGCAAAACTGGGTCTCACTGAGGCCCCTTTGGCAGGTGGTCCTTAGTGAACCCCACCCGGCCTCCAGGGGTTTGTCATTGCTCCAAACCAAAACAAACTCCTGTGGAGTGTGAAGTGTGACACCCCAAACATGGACATTTATAGACCCAGCACCATCTCACAACTCAGTTGTTAGTACTGTGGGACTTTCCATCACCAATGACAAATTCCAGGAGCACATCAAACACAGAAAATCCCAGAGCATTTAATAGGGAAGGAAGAAAAGCAGGTGTCTGAGGGGCAACTCCACGGGAGACTGCAGAGCGAGCTGACCATGGGGAGGTTTGTGTCCGTATCCAGCAATAATCTAGAAGGACGATATAATGAACACTTTAATCCCATTACCAACGCTTATTAATACTTACTGTGTTTCGGCCCTAATCCAAACGCTTTATATGGGCATTATATCTCATTTAATCCCACAACCACCCTAGAAGGTAGGCACAATTATTATCTTCTGTTTCAGAGATGAAGAGGCAATGGCTCAGAAAGGTTAAATATCTTGGCCCAGAGCACTCAGCTAAGACCTGAGCCCAGGCAGTGTGGTTGCAAGACTGCCTGCTCTTTAACCACAGTGAAAAGCTTCTCAGGATACCTGGATACTCCAAGTGAAAAGGCTTTGAACCTGGATTCATGGTACCTGGATCTTGGGCCAATTCTGCCCCTAATTTATTGCCCCTACTTAATGTAATCCTGAACAAATCATCTGAAGTTTCAGGACTTCAGCTGGCCCATACATACAAAGACAGGTTGCAGAGAATCAAGAACACACGTGTGGCATACATGCCTCCCCTCTATCACCATGGCACCCATCAGCCTCACTAATCAACCACAACACACTGAGCCCAGGTGAAGACTCACTCATTCTCTACCCTGTACTCAACTACTATGTATCAACTGGAATTGACAGATGAAATGCATTTGCTTTCCCAGAGTTAAGCTTGTTTCTAAGGTGTCTTCTGACTCTAAAAATCTACAACTGTGTTACTGGGGTTGAAAAGACAAAACTTTAGCCCCATTCCAAATAGATTTTGTCCTTTCACTTCCATCTTCCTTCTGCAAGATGGACATTATGTTACACGTGGTCTGCTCCACTGTCTCCCCAACCCGCAATGGACGAACTGGACGTGCTGGCCCTCTCTCTCCTCTGTCTCTCTAAGGGAGCCCAATAAAAAGGAGATCTAAGGCCAAAGCCGCTGACATAATAGGATGAAGGGGTGCAGGTTCCTTTGTGCTAAGCATTGTGTTTCCAGAAAGTTCCACTTAAAATACAAATACTCCCTAGAGACGGTAACACGGGAAATTATTATCAGTCACTGACACCTTAGCGTGAGTTTCTGCCTCTTTTTCCAGCTTCAGCAACTAGTCGAGAGCCCAGTTCTGTGGGATGGGATAGATTCCAAACACAGGTTCTGTTTCAGAGAAGGTCATCCTAAAAAGAAAGTTGTGGGAGGGGGCATTTGGGGAGGGGAGCCACTAGAGTGGCTGAGAAAGCTTAATGAATAAAACATGCTACACAGCTGCCAAGGATACTTGCATTTTAATAGGGAACAGTTTGGGGCCAAAAGAATTAATCTCTAATGGTGGAATTACGAGCATCAGCAATGATTTAGGGAGGGAATAAGCAAAGGAAGTTGTTCCAGCACCCCTGAAATCCCAACAAATGAGCTGACGTGAGTGTGCAAGCCCTCAGCAAATAGCAAATATGCTGCAAATTTAAGGGATTAATAATATTATTACTGACAACTTCTGACTCTGCCTGCCAGTGACCAAGCCTGCCACTACAGAGACAAACTCGGATGCTCATGGGAGCCCAGGACACGCACTCTTTGGCCTGGAAAGCATCCATTTGGGAACTTAGTTGCCAGAAAAACTGAAGAGAACCCTTCCCTCCATCTGCCACTTAATCACACACACTGAGAAGATGCATAATTAATTTGTTCTCAACAGTTGCTCTGTGGCTGGAATAGTGAGGGCATTTCTGGAATGGCAATTACAGGCACACACAAAAAACTGTCATGTAACAAGCAGAATAACACATCCATCCAGCCTGCTTCGCTTCCCTTCCCCATCAACCCTGTTCAGGCCATGGACCTGGGTGTGCAACAGGAGTGCGAAGGAACAAAAAACCAAATCCTGAGAGATACAGGGAAGGAAGTCTCACTTTAACCTCAGAAAGGGGAAAAGGTGCAAAGTTCAGGTACAAGGTGAAGATCAATCAGCAGGGCATTTGAGGGACAGCTAAACACACACATGAATTCAATGAAATTAAAGGATTCTTGCTAATTTCATTCATTGTGATAATGACATGAATACATACAAAAATGTCAGTTGTTAGAGATGCCCACTGAAATTACGGGTGAAAAGCCCTGATTTTTATAATTTAAAAGTCTTCAGCAAAATAAATAAATGAAGGAATTATGGCAAACTATTTTAGATCCAGGTGCATAGGGTTCACCATATTATTCTTTTTTTAAATACATCTGAAATTTTTCATACAGAGTTTTTGTCTGTGCTTTTGTTTTAAGATTTAAGGCAGATCCCTACCTGTTCCTAACATTTCACTGTAGCCCAGGAGGCTGTGTGTTTTAGACCTGGGCCAGCCTTTCTTGTCTCATTGTGTGCCAAATGCCCTGTCATTCACCCTAGTCCATCATGTCAGACTCCTTTTGGGTCCTGGAACAGCCATGCTCATTCCCATCTCAGGACTCTTAGGCTTGCAGCCCCCTTTTCCTAGGGCCAACTTCATGAGCATGTGACCAGTGCTACAGTCAGACTGCACCCCACACTCAAACGGGCTTCACACCGAGGTTTAACATGAAAGACAGAATAACACCCCCCAACAAAGATGTCCACGACCTAGTCCCTGGAACCTGTGAATATGTTAGCAGCAAAGAAGGATTAAGGCTGCAGAAGAAACTGAGGTCCCTGATCAGCTGACCTTGAGATAGATTAGCTTAGATTATCCAGGTGGGTCTAGTGTAATCACAACGGTTCTTCTAAGTGGAAGAGGGGGGCACAAGAAGAGAAGCAGAGATATGGCAGCATGGGGACCTAGCCAGACACTGCTCGCTTTGAAGATGGAGAAAGAGTGCTTTGAGCCAAGGAATGCAGGTGGCCGATAAAAGCTAGAAAAGACAAGGCAGTGGACTCTCCCCCAAGCTCCCAAAAGGAACATAGCCCTGCTGATGCTGACACACTCCTTTTAGTCCAGTGAGAACCAGTTTAGATTTCCAACCTCCAGAACTGTAAAAGAATAAACCTGTGTTATAGGGGCTTCCCTGATAGCTCAGTTGGTAAAGAATCCGCCTGCAATGCAGGAGACCCTGGTCATGCAATGCATGACCTCCTGCAATGCAGGAGACCCTGATCCACTGGAGAAGGGATAGGCTACCATTAAGTTTATAATAATTGGTTACAGCAGCAATTAGGAAACTAATACAGCGTAGCTGTCTTGAAATTCTTAATCTTATCTTTGGATGTGGGTTTTTCAGATAAAGCCAAATGGGAAGATGGAGCAAGCTCACACGCAAGGGTAGGTGGAAGGCCATAATGCAATTAATAAAGTTGATGGAAGTTCACACGCAGCTCACACACAGTCCCATCTCCACAGTGGGTTCTTGGCTGCCCTTTCCCCACCCCAAGCCCAGTACCCTGGCTCCATCTGGCCTCCCTGCCTCCTCCCCACCGTTACAGCTGCTCTCCTCCCAGCAAGGCAACCAGGTCATTTTGGTGGGGGAGGCATACCTTCTTCCGTTGCCCTTTGCGCCCACTGGGGGCCTTGGTATAGACATAAGAAGGGTCAGGGTCACTTCATGCCCAGTTACATTCCTCTTCATCCCATCAGTGAAAACACAAAATGAAATGGGAGGTGTCTGGCTTGGCTGACTGGGGCAAGTTGGAATGAGTTGCTTCACTCCTGCACGTATGCTCAAGTAGTCATTTTCAGAGTGTAAAATACAGCTGCTGTTTTTTTGAGGGAGTTTTTTGTGATAGGATGACTTAAGGTTACAAAGGACTATGATTTATGTTGGTTACCCTTTAGTTTAACAGATGAGAGTATAACATTTAAATATCTATTTCCCTTTCTCCCCATAAGTTTTTCTGCATGTTCACAGTGAACTTGAGCTATGGAATGAATTTAAGAACCATGCCTTGAATGAAGTGTAAAAAGATACACAAATTAAAATTTTTTAAAAAAGAAGGGTCAAGGTCATACATCTGTCAAGCAGTATCCCTCCACATCCTAGACCAGCATCACCAAGACAAGCTCAGCAGGTGACTCAGCAGAAACTTCTCACTCATGCCCCGTCCACGGCCTGAGCACCTCCCAGCACAGAGGCTGTGAGCTCTTGGGAGTTTCCCATCCACTGTGGGCTGGGGCAGCAGGGCTACGGGAAAGGGAGACTGACTCCCCGCCCAGCCAGAGGCCGGCATGGTCGCTGTGCGCTGGGCCCTGTGAATTACATAACCCGCCCTGTCTCTTCCATATTCTCTCAGCTTTTCACGTGCTGGTTCTTTCAGCACTTCTCAGTTTCATCTGAAAAAAAAACCCCATGTCAGACAGCATTTCCCAAGCCCAGCTTCAGTCACTCTTTATCCCATGACCATGTTTTATCTCTTTCAGGGCACTCAGCAAGAGCTGACATTATATTCACTTACCTCCTTGAGTCACTAAAAAGTATTCACCAAGCCTGTTTTATGCCAGGCACTGTTGTTAAGTGCTGAGGGTACAGCGGCAAGAGAAACAGACTGAGTGTCTGCCCCCCTGGACCACGCACTTTTGTGAGTGTCATCAATTGCTAACACTCTGCTATCCCCTCAAGAGCAGACTGTTGTACACCTGGCACCTCACACAGTGCCTGGCACATAGTAAGTGCCCAAAAACATTTGTGCAGGGATGTCCCTGGCGGTCCAGTGGTTAAGACCTCACCTTCCAATGCAGGGGCTGCAGGTTTGATCCCTGGCTGAGCTTCTCTGGTGGCTCAGATGGTAAAGAATCTGCCTGCCAATGCAGGAGACCCAGGTTCGATCCCTGGGTCAGGAAGATCCCCTGGAGAAGGGAGTGGCTAACCACTCCAGCATGGTTGCCTGAAGAACTCCATGGACAGAAAAGTCTGGCAGGTTACAGTCCATGGGGTCACAAAGAGCTGGGCATGACTAAGAGATTTTCACTTTCATACTTTTTCTTGGGAAACTAAGATCCCAAATCCCTTGTGGCCAAAAAACCAACACATAAAGCAGAAGCAATTTTGTAACAAAGTCAGTAAAGACTTTTAAAAATGTTCCACATCTCAAATTTTAAAAATCTAAAAAAAAAACCCACACATTTGTTGCACACCTGACTGTATGAGTAATGAGTGGCCCAGGTACTTTGGGCTGTGACTGGGCACAGGATGGAGACATCCTTCTTCATCCTATAGAGGGTGGAGCATAAAGTTACATCCTAAGAGCAAGAAATTGGAGGGAAGGAGAGGCCTGGAGACAGACTGGGGGTGGGAGAAGGACAGTGCCCCATTCCCGAAGCGTGTGGCCTTCAATCAGCCTCACATATGTCCCGCCATTATCTGTCAACAGTTTATTTGTATATTTAAGCGAAGTTATTCCACTAATTGGACATATGTCTCACGGTTCTACAAGGAAAAGTCTATTAAAAAGTCTTGCTGTAACAGGCAAGAGCTTTGAGGGTAGTTTTATTCAGGAACAGGAAGGGAGTTGAGTGGATTTTAATTTGGTAGAAAATAGCTGCTTGGGGCCAAGACAGTGAGAAGCAGGAAATCAAGAACAGGCTATTAGATTATTAGTGTTGTTAACAAGCGCCTCCATCACCCGTACAGCTGCAGAACGCCTTCCATCAACTTTATTAGCTGTATTATGGCCTTCCATCTACCCCTGCCATTCCAGCGATCCCCATTTTGGAGAGACGTGGCCACTGAGGCAAGAAAAATGCATCTCACCCAAGCCAAGATGAGTGTGGCCTCGGCCCCTGAAGCCTCCCAAGCACATCAAGGGGCGAGAATTTCAGAGTCTGAGATGAACAGCCCAGGGGGTTTCAGGAGAAATGATGGAGGACTTGGAGGATGGGAGCGAGGCAGAGGCAAAACCCTGGACTGTCAAACTCCCTGAAACAGCAAGTTCACCCACACCTTGGCTGCTGGCTGAGAGGAAGCCTGGAAGCTCATCCGGTACAGGAGAGAGCGCCGGGGAGTCGAGTGGTTAGAGGCACAGGCTTGGGAGCCACACTGCCGGCGATTAAATTCAAGACCCTACCCTGGGGACTTCCCTGGTGGCCCAGGGGCTAAGAGTCTGCGCTCCCCACGCAGGGGGCCCGGGTTTGACTCCTGGTTGAGGAGCTAGATCCCGCACACCACAACTAAGGAATGTGCATGCCACAATGAAAGATCCTGAATGCCACAGTGAAGACCTGGGGCAGCCAAAACAAATAAAAAACTTCAAAAAAAAAAAAAAAAGACCCTCTTAGTGGGTTGAATGATGGCACCCAAAATATATGCCCACGTCCTAACCCCCAGAACCTCTGACTGTGACGTTCAGTGGACAAAAGGGTCTTTGCAGGTGTGATTCAGTTCAGAATCTTAAAATGAGATCTTCCTGGATTGCCCAGATAGGCCCTAAGTCCAATGACAAGCGTCCTCAGAAGAAAAGAGAAGACGGAGGCAGAGACTGGAGCGATGCAGCCACAGGAAGGCCTGGAGCCAGCAGCAGCAGCAGGAAGGGGCCCCCAGGGAGGCCTGGCCCTGACGGCACCTTGTCCTCACAGTTCCGGCCTCCGGAACCGTCAAAGAACGACTTCTGTTGGCCACCTCCGTGGTGGCCATTTGTCATGGCAACCACAGGAAACTAGTACACCTGCTTCCTAGCTGTGGGGCCTGGGACAAGTCACCCAATCTGTGCTTCAGTCTGTCCATCTGTAAAGGAAGGGTGAGAACAACAGGATCCGCCTCGGGGTCCTTGTGAAGTTAAAACACAAAGAGGGCTCTTGGCACAATGCCTGTCCCGTGGTGTTCCGTCAACGTGAACACTTGCTCTTAGCATCAGAAGCCACCTGGGGAACCCATTTTGAAAAATGGGTTCTCCAGGCCTCACTCCAAAATCACTGAAAACAAATTCTAGACTATAGGGTCTAAGAGGCTATACTTTCAAGGCTCCCCGGGTACCTCTGATTATCTGCCAGGTTAGGAACCATCTGTGAGCTGTCACATTCCCCCTCCACAACGGAGTCTCTGCTGTTTCCAGGAAGCTGTCCTGCATGCTGATTTCACAGCTGTACTAAACTACCCATTCCAGCACTCAACCACCTTCACAGTAAGAAGGTCCAGCTTTTGCCAAATTCCCCATCATGTAGCTTCACCCCATTTCCCTGTTGAGGTAGAAACAGCTTGGTCAGACCGAAAGCACCCAGTCCAGGGTGAGAAAGGAAACTCCAGGGAGACTTTCAGTGGAAAAAGCAATCAGCAGTGAGAAGCCCAGCCACAGTTAGTCTGGGATGGACTCTGAGAGGAAGAAAGAGAGGCTGAAGTTGGGGCTTCTCCAGCTCCGCCCCATTTGCTGTTCAGTCGCTCAGTCGTGTCCAACTCTTCGCAACCCCATGGACTGCAGCACACCAGGCTTCCCCATCCTTCACTATCTCCTGGAGTTTGCTCAAACTCATGATTGTTGAGTTGGTGATGCCATCCCACCATCTCATCCTCTGTCACCCGCTTCTCCTCCTGCCCTCAATCTTTTCCAGCATCAGGGTCTTTTCCAATGAGCCAACTCTTCGTATTAGTGGCCAAAGCACTGGAGCTTCAGCTTCAGCATCAGTCCTTCAATGATTATTCAGGGTTAATTTCCTTTAGGATTGATTGATCTCCTTGTTGTCCAAGGGACTCAAGAGTCTTCACCAGCACCGCAGTTTGAAAGCACCAGTTCTCAGTGTGGTCATGGGAAAGCATCCCATCCAAGGTGAAAAAGGAAACTGCAGGGAGGTTTTCTGAGGAAAAAGCCATCAGCAGTGAGAAGCCCAGCTGTGGTTAATCTGAGAGGGACTCTGATATGAGCAAAGACGGGCTGAAGCTGGGGTTTCTCTGGCTCCTGCCCCATCAGCACACCATCTCTGGGGAGCAGGGCCCTCTGCCCTCCACCAGCTCCCCCACAGAACCAGGGGGCAGGGGCAGTTGGAGAGCAGCTCGGGGCAGCATCCCCGAGGATCAAGGCAGCCCGTGTAGGCAAGGATGCTGCAGACACTGTACACGAGGAATTGGCTAATGATGATGATCATGCTGATCAGAGCGGAGAGATGCCCTCGCGCAGGCAATGGCCTCCTGTCACCAAAAGCCAAGGGCTTATTTTGTTTCATTTCAGCTGTGGCCTTTGGAAAGAGATCACTGCTTCTGAGCAGCAGGAACAAACACCATCCCATCAGGCAGCTTACAGCCCGAAGCAGCCCTAACAGATAGACCGGGTGAGCTGAGGGGAGAGAAAAGCTAGAAAGAGAGCAGCCAAGCCCAGCAGGGGAAAGACCAAGGCAATGGTGGGGCAAGCCAGAGTTTGGCCCAGCATCTGCTACAGGTGGTGAAGCCTGTGTTTTCCCAAGTGTGACCTGGTTACCAGGGATGGTGTGCAAAAAAGTGGCACAAGAGGCGATCTGGGGTGGTACCCAGAACACCAGAAAAACAAATCTTATTTGCATATGCATTAGACCCACAGAAAGAACGCTAGTCTATCAAATCTGTGATTTCACAGATATGTTTGCTTAGAACAAAACCAAATAAAGGAAAAAAGAGTCAATAAAATGCAAAAGGTCATACCAATACATGAATAGTGGGATATAAAGTGAGTGGGAATGATAACCAGTGAATTCAAGACAGTGCTTGCTGCTGGTTATACAGAAAGGAGGCTGGAATCAGGGAAGAAGTACTTAGGAGTCTACAATTGTAGGGTAAGGTATCACTTCTGAAATTAAGCAGAGAGTGTAAGGGTGGTCACTAAATTATTTTATATCTCTTTTAGGTCCTATATTTCACTCGTTTTAAAAAGATAAGAGGCATGCAGACATGGCAAAATGGGTACTGTTTCTGGCCATGGTCCATAAGTCACTGAGAAGTTTAGGGCAACCAAGAAGACAACTTGGCATTTGCATGAGCTGCCTGGGAACTACAGAAAAGCCACGCAGTGGGCCCAATCTCCAGGGGAAGCACAAAGCACGCCACATTCTCCCCCAGGGCTCCCACTAATGGGAATGGACCCCCAAAAGGCTTTCTGCAGCTCACACCAAGGCCCAACAGCCTCCTGCTGTGGAATTCTCTCTGAATCAGAAAGACGCTAGGGTCAGGGCCACTGCAGAAAGTCATGGAGGTTTGCAAGGCAGTACTCAGAAAGGTTTGCGTATATTGAAAAGGAGGTGCTAGATTCAATAGCAGACTCTGGTCTCCCTACACCACAGACCTGGTCCTCAGATGACCCAACCAGAGCAAATTAAATGCAGCTCATGCTCCTGCAGAAATTATCACAAACTCTGAGAAAGCCAGTCATCAAGGCAGCAAGGATTCAATTTCCCTCCCGCTCTGAGCAGCACACTCTGAGGCAAAATATTCCATGATGACAAACGAAAGCAGCAAAAGGAGTCTGCAGGACAGAGTCCATGAAAACTCACTGAAAAGCATCCATGCCAGGTTGACAGATACCAAACGTGCCATGGAACAGTGGCACCATTAGAAAAGGCAACCGTGGAGGAGGCAATCCAGGCAGGTACCCCCAGCCCCAGCTGGGTTAGCAGCCCCTCCCAGGCAGGGCTCCTGCCCCCAACCTCTTGGCTAGGAGTTAGCTGCTGTACGGGGCCAGAGCTACAATGAAAACACACTGATCTTCTGCAACTGGAGACTTCATGCCTGCTCCCCCAACCAGGCTGTGGGCAACTGAAGGGCAGAGGTTAAGCCTTATTTCCCTTTAGATCCTCTGAGCCTGAGCCTGACACAGCGCCTGGCACAGAGCAGGCTCGGTTAATGCCGGTTAAAGTAACAGGTGGACGGAAGAATGGTGAAGGCATGCACTGGTTTGACCAGGACAGTCCCAAGTTTCAGAGAATATTCCTAAAGAGCTAGATGCTGCCACAGTTCCCCTCGCACAGCAAGAAGATCTTTAAAATGCTTATTGAATTATCACACCCTCACCAAGCTGAGAATGTGAAGTGAAGTCAAAGTCGCTCAATCGTGTCACTCAATCAGTCGCTCTTTGCGAACCCATGGACTCCACAACTCATGGAATTCTCCAGGCCAGAATACTGGAGTGGGTAGCTGTTCCCTTCTCCAAAGCTGAGAATGTGGTTATCCTCAAAACCAGCAGTTGTTCAGCAGCTCAAGAGTTGAAACACTTTCCCAAAACAAAAGAACTAGCATCTACTGATTCCTCTGGAGGGTCTACACTCCCCTCCATTGGGGAATGCAAACCTCCCAATATTTGTTGAATTAACAGCTCTTTGGTTGGTGGATTAAATAAGTAAAGGGATCCCAGGGAGAAAGCTCTATTGCCCTTGTCTCTCCTCTGTTTCCCAAGCCCACCCCAGGCAGAACCACAGCTTCGGGGCTCCCACTAGGGGAGAAGCCACACAGACATTTTTGGCTCTACTTTTTATCCAACTTGGTGCTTTCCCTGAGGTTGCAAGTGGATAAAAAGGGAGACAACCAAGTATAGAGGGCAAAGAACCTGGGACTCGGCAAGATCTGGATGTCCAAGAGCAAGTCCAGGATCTGCCACACACCTGCATGGTCCTGAAGAAAGCACAGCCTGCCTCTGAGTCTCCAGTCCCACATCTGTACATTGGAGCCTTGAGTGGGCTGATGCCAAAGATGTCTTTCAATGGATCGAGTATAAACAGCCATCGGCTTACCTGAGACACTTATTCCGCTCCTCTGACCAATAACCACTAGTCAGAAGTGGAGTCCATTTCCCCCCCAAATACCTCACCGTACGCCGTAGTTCTAAAGGTTGACAAAGTATGACTCCTTCCCCTAAAATGTAGAATTCAGTAATGCGGAAACTGCCATCCCATATTCCAGCCAGAAGCAGCCTGTGTCCCTAAACAGTCAGGTGTGAAGGTTAACAGGGCTCAACGGGCAGCAAGGGGTCTTACAGCAAATGTACAGCTGCCTCCCCTTTTGAGGGTAAGAGCGCAGGTGAAGCTCCTGTCCTCAAGTTTCAGGACCCGGAGGGAGCTCCCCAGAGGTGTAAGCTCCTCTCTCTCCCTTCTCTCGCCCTCCCTGTGGAAGGAGCAATCATCAACCGGATTGGTGAGTTGGGCTCACCTCTTCCTCTCTCCTCCCTTTTGGGATCTGGAACTGTGTCCACCTGCCCCTCTCTGCCCTAAGAGGCAGGACCCCACTTGAGAGGCTTGTCCTGCCTCATCTATACCTGGGCAGGTAAGTCTATCAAATTCAGAGGTGAAGCCCACCTGCTCCAACCCCGCATTAATCAGTAATAAAGCTGACATTCCTGTTCTCCACCTGGCAGAGCCCTGCATCTCCTTAGATCTGCTTCTCAGGCCAAGAGGAAAAGAATATTTACATCACTACCTCCTAAGCTCAAATACTTATTAACAACTATAGTAATTAATATGACACACACACACCGAGGACCTGAAGTATCCCAGGAAGCAAACCACAGGAGCCCAGTGACCGGCTCCGTAACAAGAAATTGAATTCAGCTAAAAAGATTCTCAGTCACAAGAGCAATCAAGGTCCCCTCCTGATATTAGGACTCTGATCAAGGAAGGAAAAGGCATATCCTATCCCTCTCACTCTCCTGCTCTTCCCACTCCAAATACACACACACACACAGATCCAGTATGCTTCCCCAAGAATATATCAGGACTCATTAGGCTACAAGGAACAGAAAACTGAACTCAAACCATCTGAAACAAAAAGAGAATTTCTTGGCATAAACAAATGAAAAGTCCAGTGGTCATCTAGCATCAGGCTCAGCTAGATCTCTAGATTCAAATGACATATCTCTCTACAATATTGATTCCATTCACAGATGGGCTTTCACTTCATGGTGGCAAGACGGCTGCCAGCAGCTCTAAGCCAACATCTGATACTCTCAACTAATCCAGCAGAAAAGACAGTGTCCCCTGAGGGACACCCTCAAAAGTTCTAGAGCTGACTGATGCTCACTAACCAGAACTGGCTTAGATACTCATCCTGGAATCAGAGGAATGGACTACACCGACAGCCCAAGTCACATGTCCACCCTGAGAGTGGGGGGAACCCCACTCAAACCTCATGGCACGTATATATGAGATAGGGGTGGTTCCCCAAAGGAAAATTTAGATGCTGCTCCCTAAAACGAGGATGACTCCTGCACTGCAAAATTAACATCTGTCCACTACACCCGACCCCTCGGGCAGAATCAAGTCCGTGCTGCCTCCTCCAGCCCACTGTCTGGATGTCTGGACCAGCAGTGACTTCTTTGTGCTTTGCTGCTGCTGTTGTTTTAGTCACTAAGTCCTGTCCCACTCTTCGGGACCCCATGGACTGTAGCCCGCCAGGCTCCTCTATCCATGGGATTTTCCAGGTAAGAATCCTGGAGTGGGCTGCCATTTCCTTCTCCAGGGGATCTTCCTGACCCAGGCATTGAACCCCACGTCACTTGCATGGGCAGGCGGATTCTCTACCACTGAGCCACCTGAGAAGCCCTCTTTGTGCTTTACGCACAAGCAAGTTCACACCCGCCATCTCTGTTTATAAGCATTCTGGGCGTCAGAAGCCTGGTTCTCCAAGGTATCTGGGTCCCGTCCTGTGCCCTTACTGCATAGCAAAGTGCCCCTGTGCCCTAGAAGACACTCCTCCACCCTGGCTCCCACCCGCTCCTGACGCAGAGCTGAGTCACCACGGTGCCCGCCAGCTGAGCACCAACCTTGTATGTGCTTCCCGAAGTCACTGCCAGCCAAGCTCATCTGGCGCCCGCACACTCCGGGACCCAGGGATGCTGGCTTGACAGGTGAGATAATTATGTCTTCCCCTTCACGCACTTCTCTATCATCTCTCAGACCAGAACAGATAAGTGTTCCGATAGAAGGAAACACTCCTGCAGTATTTAGTTGTGCTCTTTCATGCCACCCAGCTCCCCCTTCCTGGGTACACCTCCCGGGGTCCAGCCTGCACCCTGTTATCCGGTGCCAGCCACCACCCACTGCTGATCTTTCGTCAATTGCCAGGCTGAGCATCCCTTATTGCATCCCCCCAGCTTCTCCTTGACCTGCAGCCTCAATGCTTTCCAGATGCCTGACACACGGAGGCCAGCTGTCTTCAGGACAACTGCTCCCCTGCCCATTCTGCAGATTCCCCAAGGCAAAGGACTTACCCCTGTTTCCATGGCCTAGATTTTCTGTAGAATGTGGCTCTGGTGGGCTCCAAAGCCCATACATAGCACTGCTGAGTTGGAGAAAATGGGGTAAGGGAAAGCAGGTGGTGTTGAGTCTCAGAGACAAGGACTTCGAGATCTTCCAATAAAAGCTAATATTTCATTCATTCGTTCGTCCATTCAACAAACCTTTATTTAGGACCTGCTGTGTCCTGGGTACTGTAACAGGTGCCGCAGATGTTCTCTGTCCTCATGGAACGTACCTTCTAGTAGACATCTGACTGACTTTTGATACCTGTTTTATAGTTATATTTATAAAAAACTGGCTCAGGCACTGTCCATATAATCCTCCGTAAGTGGCATAGCCACCTGTAGCCCACAGACAAGGAACATGGCACTCCAAAAGGTTGAAAGACCTTCTTAAAGCACAAGCTCAGGTCTTCTGTCTACAAACCTTACTCTTTCTGGGGTGTCTCCCAAGGCAGGGAGCTAGCAGGTTACAGCCTGGCGTTGAAACAGATGTTAACTCAGTTTCAGGCCTCACGGATAGAGGTAGAAGCTGCAAAAAAAAAGAAAGACCCAGTCCCTGATCTAAAGGAATTTATGGTCTAAAGAGAGAGAAAGACACATAACCACCTATCGTGTATACAGAAACAAAGATAGAGTGATTAAATCCAAATAGGAAGATATCTCTGGAAAGATATCCAGGAAGCAATGATCACCTCCAGGCAGGAAAACTGGGTACCTGAGAAACGGGGAGAGGAGGATCATTTTGTATGTTCAAATATTATATATTTTGAATTGTGTACCACTGAATTTACTTCCCATTTAACGACACTTTGAGGATGCAATCAGCCAAATACTGAATGTGGGAAATTTCTCAGGATAAATGATCTGGCTTCTTCAACAAGCAAATAGTTTCTCAGAAAAGGAGGGAGGGAACATATTATGGACTTGAAAACATATAGAAAACATCAATCAAACGTAATATATTCACTTTGGGTGGATACAGGTTTAATCAACTTAAAAAAAAAATTTGGGGGGACAACGAGGCAGATTTGAATATAGACTAGCTATTAGAGGTATTAAAAGATTATCATCAATTTTGTTAGGTATGATGAAAGCTGAGCACCAAAGAATTAATGCTTTTGAACTGTGGTGTTGAAGAAAACTCTTGAGAGTCCCTTGGACAGCAAGGAGATCCAACCAGTCCATCCTAAAGGAAATCAGTCCTGAATATTCACTGGAAGGACTGATGCTGAAGCTGAAACTCCAATACTTTGGCCACTTGATGTGAAGAGCTGACTCACTGGAAAAGATTCTGGTGCTGGGAAAGATTGAAGGTAGAAGGAGAAGGGGACGACCGAGGATGAGATGGTTAGATGGAATCACCAACTCAATGGACATGAGTTCTAGTAGCCTCCAGAAGTTGGTGATGGACAGGGAGGCCGGGCATGCTACAGTCCATGGGGTCACAAAGAGTCAGACACAACTGAGTGACTGAATCATCATGTTCCTATAGTTAAGGTGTTTTTTAAGGTCCTTATCTATTACAGATAGACACTGAAGTTTTTACAAATAATGTGATGCTGGAGATTTGCTTTTAAGTATTTCAGCAAAAAATAGTAACGAATGAAGTAAGTGAAGGAATTAATAAAGGGGACAGCAGATAAAACAAGACTGGCAAAATGCTGACAATTCCTGAAGCTGGATTAACAGTTCCACAGGGGTTCATACTACTCTACCCTTGTGGATGGTTGAAATTTTCATAATGAAAAGTTTAAATAAAAATTTTAAAAGTAATTATTCCAGCCAGCTAGGATGACTAAGGAGGAAAGCATCACAGAGGCAAGGTGTCTGCGCTGAGTCCCAAAGGATAACGAGGAATTTTCTAAGGGGCAGAGGGCCTTCCAGGCTGAGCCAAGATACACAGATCTATCACACACCTCCCTCTGTCTATCACACACCTCTCTCTGGAAGAACCGAAGGTATTTATCGTGCTCAGTCGCTCAGTCATATCTGACTCTGCAACTCTCTAGACTCTAATCCACTAGGCTCCTCTGTTCATGGGATTCTCCAGGCAAGAATACTGGAGTGGGTTGCCATTTCCTCTTGCAGGGGATCTTTGCGACCCAGGGATCCAACCTGCATCTCTTGTGTCTCCTGCATTGGTAGGAGGATTCTTTACCACTGTGCCTCCTGGGAAGCCCAAAGATATCTCTACTTGACCCCAAACTCAACTTACATCCCACACAAGTGCCCTCTTGCTTAATCCCCTAACTTTCTGGGACATGTAGGCAGAGCACCAAAATCAACTACCGTTTTCCAAATGAGACCGGAGTGTGTGGTCAACAGCGCCACTCAGAGGCCTAGAGCAGGGGTAGCCTTCAGAGGACAGGAAAGCAATTAACCTCAGTTTTGCCTGACGAGGCAGTTTGAAAGCCAGCTGAGTTATCAGGGACAGCCTGCCTTCTGCCCTCCTGAGTCATCGCAGACACTTGTGTTCCCCGGGAACACACACCGGCCTCCCCAAGAGCACCTTTTAGATTTACAACCTTAGAACCAGGGGGCCCAGCCTCATGGCAGCCTGGCAGCCCACCCCCTGGGCGTTAAAACAGCTCCCCTCCTTCCTCCCAAGCCACCTGCCTCAATCCCCACCCCGTCACCTGCCCACCTCCAGCTGCACGCCAGAAGCTTGCTGGCTTTGCAGTCATCTCTGGACTTATCTGGCCCGGCTCAGATGGGTCCCACAGGTCCTTACCTTGGATCGAAGCTGCAGGTATTCCTCTGAGCCATAGGGGACACTCCTCAGGGATGTAAGATAGTCATAACTGATCACAGCCGTCTGTGAACCAAGAAAAAGGAAGGCTTAGCACCAGACATCAAATATTACTCCACTATCCAAGGCCCACATCTACAGTCCCCTGACACAGGTGGCATGTCCAGAGAAGCAATCCTATCTTGTAGAGGCCCTGCCCCCAGATTCTGGTCTAGCTGGTCTCTCCCTATCAGTCAAGGCTCTGCACAAATACCACCCCTGCACAGACTCTCAATCTAAAGAGACCCCCACCCACTGGGAACTCCCAATTATTTATCATGACAAACCGCCATCCAAGGTTGCCTTGCTCATTGGTTTCCTTGTATATGGACAGTCTCCACTTCACTAGAAATTAAGCTCTATAAGCACAAAGGCATATCCTTCCTATTCTTCATCGTATCCCCGCCATCTTTCACAGTGCCAAGCGCACAGGTGAGTGCTCAACAAATACTAGTTAGATGAATGCTGTTGGATAAACTTATCCCATCTCTCTGTATCACAAATAAACACCATTTCATATTTATGTTTGCTCTAACAGCATAAATTTTAAATCTAGGTCCCTTGGTCAAAACTCCAGAAGAGGTTCCCTTATGTTTGATGAATCAGAAAGTTACAGGCTCCCAGGGATCTCAGGTACAGAGGAGCCTTGAGGGTTGCTGAGCCCAAACCTTCCTTTTTAGAATTCAGCAACTGAGGCCCTTAGAAATTAAGGGGCTTAACAAGGCTGGTATTAAGAAGAGTCCTTTGTCTATATTCCCAAATCCATTCCTTTGTCTATACTCCCAAAGTGTCATTCCATTCCATATATACTTACTGAATACCAACCACTAGCAAGACGTGGCCTGAGTGGTCCACAAGGATAATTAAGACCAGAGCCCTGCGTTATGCTCAGTGAAATAAGTCAGACAGAGAAAGACAAATAGTCAATGATATCACTTAAATGTGGAATCGAATGATATCACTTAAATGTGGAATCCAAAAAATACAACAAGCTAGAGAATATAAAAAAAGAAGCAGACTCACAGATATAGAGAACAAACTTGATGGTGTGGTCACTCACCTAGAGCCAGACATACTGGAGTGTGAAATCAAGTGGGCCTTCAGAAGCATTACTATGAACAAAGCTAGTGGAGATGATGGAATTCCGACGGAGCTATTTCAAATACTAAAAGATGATGTCAAAGTGCTGCACTCAATATGCCAGAAAATTTGGAAAACTCAGCAGTGGCCACAGGACTGGAAAAGCTAAGTTTTCATTTCAATCCCAAAGAACAGCAATGCCAAAGAATGCTCAAACTATCATACAATTGTGCTCATTTCACATGATCTCACAGTAATGCTCAAAACCCTACAAGCTAGACTTTAGCAGTACATGAACAGAGAACTTCCAGATATACAAGCTGGATTTAGAAAAGGTAGAAGAACCAGAGGTCAAATTGCCAACATCCATTGGATCATAGAGAAAGCAAGGTAATTTCAGAAAAACATCTATTTCTGTTTCACTGACTATGCTAAAGCCTTTGACTGTGTGGGTCACAACAAACTGTGGAAAATTCTTAAAGAGATGGAATACCAGACCACTTTATTGTCTCCTGAGACCCCTTATGCAGGTCAAGAAGCAACAGTTAGAACCAGACATGGAACAATGGATCGGTTCAAAATTGGGAAAGGAGTATGTCAAGGCTGTATATTGTCACCCTGTTAATTTAATTTCTATGCAGAGTACATCATGCGAAATGCTGGGCTAGATGAATCCCAAACTGGAAACAAGATTGAAAGGAGAAATATCAACAACCTCAGCTATGCAGATGATACCACTCTAATGGCAGAAAGTGAAGAGGAACTAAAGAGCCTCTTGATGAGGGTCAAAGAGGAGAATGAAAAAGTTGGCTTAAAACTCAACATTCAAAAATTGAAGATCATGACATCTGGTCCCCTCACTTCATGGCAAATAGAAAGGGAAAAAATGGAAGCAATTTTTTTGGAGCCCTAGATTTTATTTTTGGGGGGCTCCAAAATCACTGCAAATGGTGACTGCAGCCATGAAATTAAAAGACGCTTCCTTCTTGGAAGAAAAGCTATGACCAACCTAGACATATTAAAAGGTAGAGATACATTACTTTGCCAACAAAGGTCCATCTAGTCAAAGCTATGGTTTTTCCAGTAGTCATGGACAGGGGTGAGAACTGGACCACAAAGAAGGCTGAGCACCAGTGTTGAAGAACACTCTTGAGAGTCCCTTGGACTACAAGGAGATCCAACCAGTCCATCCTAAAGGAAACAAGTCCTGAATATTCATTGGAAGGACTGATGCTGAAGCTCCAACACTTGGGCCACCTGATGCAAAGAGCTAATTCATTGGAAAAAAAACTCTGATGCAGGAAATATTGAGGGCAGGAGGAGAAGGGGACGATAGAGGATGAGATGGTTGGATGGCATCCCCAATTCAACGGGCATGAGGTTGAGCAAACTCTGGGAGATAGTGAAGGAAAGGGAAGCCTGGTGTCCTGCAGTCCACGGGACTGCAAAGAGCGGGACACAACTTGGTGACCAAACAATAGCAGTGGGGAGAGGGAAATAGGGAAGGGCAGAATTGGGGAAGGGGATTAACAGGTACAAACTATTAGGTATAAAATAAGCTACAAGGATATATTGTACAACATGAGGAATATAGCCAACATTTTTAAATAACTATAAATGAAGCATAGCCTTTAAAACCTGTGAATCACAATATTGTGCACCTGTAACTTATATAATATCATACAGCAACCATATTTCAATAAGAGGATTTTTAAAATATCACTCCCCCTCCCCCCCAAAAAAAAGACCAGAGCCTGGATCTTTAAAGAATATACAGCCCAGTGAATCTACAATAACCTCAATAAAAATTTCAAAAGAAAAAAAAACTAAGCCAAACAAAAACAAAACTCAAGTGCCCTAAATGCAATGTGATATCCTGGAGTAGATCCAGAAACAGAAACAGAATAAAACTGATCAAATCCGAATAGAACCTGGAGTTTAGCAAATAGCAAGGTACCAATGTTACTTTCTTAGTTTTCATAAATGTATCATGGTCATGTAAGATTTTAATATTAGGGGAAATTGGATGAAGGGCATATGGGCACTCTGTACTATCTTTCCAACTTTTCTATAAACCTAAAATGACCCCCAAATAAAGCACTTATTTAAAGAAGAAAAGAATGTACAACCCAGTGGCTGGTTTATATAGCACTGACTTATACCTTCATCCCTCCTCTCTAACTATGCAAATTCCTAAGGTTCCATCCAACCCCGCTGCCCCTAAGACACGCATCCTGACTCCCAGCCCACAGGACTCACTCCTGTGTCTGAGGTCCCACAGCAGCCGTCACCTGAGTCACGCAGGTTGACACTGCTACTGCTATTGCTAAGTTGCTTCAGTCGTGTCCAACTCTGTGCGACCCCACAGACAGCCTCCTACCAGGCTCCTCTGTCCCTGGGATTCTCCAGGCAAGACCACTGGAGTGGGTTGCCATTTCCTTCTCCAATGCATGAAAGTGAAAAGTGAAAGGGAATTCGCTCAGTCATGTCCGACTCTTAGCGATCCCATGGACTGCAGCCTACCAGGCTCCTCTGTCCATCGGATTTTCCAGGCAAGAGTACTGGAGTGGGGTGCCATTGCCTTCTCCACAGCTTGACACAATCCTGGGCTTTAGACTGTTTTTCTGACCCATCCAGGTGTGGACACTCCTCAGTCAAAAGCTCTTTCAAGACAGTTCGTTTCTACCCCTGAAGCCTATAAGACAATGCTGGGCTCAGAAAGGGCCCCTAGCAAGCACATGGGAATCGTTGCATATTCCATGGTCTATGTATCTATTTGCTTATCGTGAGCTATGGTAAGTTCCAGTTTACCTTGAGGAGCAGGCCCCATGTCTGAACCAGGCTGGGGAGAAGACAGGACAATGCTGAGTATTAAAAGAAACGACCAGACAGATTGTGCTTCGGAGTATATATCTACACCAAGGGGAGGAATGCATGAGCTCATCCTGCAGCAGACCAAGAAGGAGAGAAGGCGTGAAGCATGTGGCCACCTGCCCACCACGGAGCAATTACACAGCGCTCTCTGGAGGAGCCGCCTTCAACAGAGGTACAGAGGGCACCATCACACCAGAACATGTCGCTGAGCCACTGGAGAAAACCTCTAACAGTCAAATATTCAGCTCAGCTTCTCTTAGTCTGGGGCTTGGGGCACATCCCCAAAGTTCTTTCAGGCCCCGATACTCTGAGTGTGAGCCCAGCGTCCGTCATGAACTGTTCCCAGGAGCCCACTGGAGGCAGACCAAGTTTTCGGCTAGGATTTAATCAAAGCTGCAAACGCCTCTTTCCCTGTGTGTTTGCTAAGGAGACCGCCTGATGAGTCGGTCCCTAAAATAAGATACGGAAGGTTCTGCAAAGGTAACGTTTCCAGAACAGAGACCCCAGGCAATCCCACTGTATGTTTAACTTCAGGATGGCAGAGGTTGTGTGAACAGGGGCACAGGGCGGTGGAGGGGGGCAGTGCACCTCCATGACAGTGCAACTGTGTAGTGGGAGCTTCACACAGGTCACGGAACACGTGTATCGCCGATGAGTGTGACTGGTGAGTCCATCGGCTATATGCATGAACATCTGCAAGCAGTGCTGCGGCTCCTCTGCCCCTCCCGAAAGGAGAAGAACCTACCGTGGCCACTGCTCGGCCCACCCTGACAGCACCAAAGTCGTTGGGGTCCAAGTACTTGTTGCTGTAGAGGCAGATGCCAGAGGCAGCGAGAGCCACGCTGGTCCACGAGGCGAGCTTGAGAGCCCTTCTGGCCATGTCCCCAGACCCTGCAGCGGGAAAGCAGAGCAAGGGGAGCAGTTAAAGGGTTTCATACGGAGCCAAATTCAAATCAGGCCTCTGCCACTTAATAGACTGTATGATTTTGGGGTCATTTTCTCAACCTCACTGCATCCACATTGCCTCATTTGCAAAACGTGATGATACCTACCTCAAATGTTGCTGGGGAAGCACTTCCCTGGTTGTCCAGTGGTTAAGAATCTGCCTGCCAATGCAGGGAACAAGGGTTCGATCCCCAGTCCCGGAAGATGCCACATTCTGAGGAGCAGCTAAAGCCCATGTGCCACAACCACCAAGCCTGTGATCTAGAGCCCCAACTACTGAGCCCACACGCCGCAACGAGAGAAAGCTCATGCGCTGTGACGAAGACCTAGTGCAGCCAAAATAATATAAACTAAAAAATAAATTTCAAAAATAATAGTAGTTGGGATAAAATGAGATCACGTGTATGAAATGCTGAGCACAGTATCCAGCACAAGTCAATGCTCAAAGCCCTTCTTCCTTTCACAGTACCAGGCACTGCACTAGGCACTAGGGAGACAGCAAAGAAAACAAAGTTCTTAACGCTCTAGAGGGGGTGACAGATCATAAGGTATGTACTAGAAGAACAGCAGGGAATCAGTGCTGAAAAGAAAATCAAAGTGGATAAGAGAAAGGATGACGAATATGTAGTCAAGCATGCTGCTTTTGATAAGAGAAGCGAGAGCATGGTAACTTCTGTTACCTGAAAGCTATTATTATACCAGTAAGCTCGCACAGGCATTGTCAGCCCTCTCGGCCCAGGTTGGAAGGGGCCACAGCCAAAACGACAGGTGCTCAGAAGCTGCCAGGTAAGCCCTCCACATCAGATCGATTTTCAAACTATTTCTTTTGGATAGAATATAGACAGCCCCTTTTCTAGACTGTAAGCTCCTTGAAAGACAACACCATGGCTGTTATTACTTCATCCACTCCCAATCCCATAGGCTGCTTTACGGCTCAAGGTCCTCTTGCAGATATGCTCCGATTAACCAAACTCACAGTTCCGCTCAGCTGAACCAAGTGGGCTACCAGCTCTCTGATACTTTCCCACCCTACTTGTACTGCTCAGTCCACCAAGTGGCTGCACAGTCTTTGAGGCCACTGCACCCAACGGGCAGCTTCCCCTTCAATTCCGAGAAATATTCCATCTAACATCCTGGACCACAGCTGCAGCTGCCAGTGAAGAAGACCCACCCAGGAGAAGTGCCACCACCAAGCCACCCACAAGTACAAATCCGGCACAGACTTGGAGGGGGAAATTTCCTTGCAGCAGGAAAATTTAGGTCATCACCCTGTTTGTTTCTGCGCTGGACTGTCTATGACCATCCCCTCCCTGATCTGTGCCTCTGATTCCCCTCCATATGGAGACAATTGCTGTAAATAGCCTGTCTCTGCTTTCTTTAAAGTCAGTTTTGACTCATGCCTTATAATATAGTCACAGATTTTTTTTAAAGTATCCACAGGGACAGCTTTTTTCCATTCTTTTACTTTCAACTTACACTCTATACTATCTCTCTAAATAGTATATAGTGGGTTTTGTCTGTTTGCATTTAATATAGTCACTTATGTATTCTGACTTAATTTTACCATCTTCTGTGCTTTCTATTTTCCTACCTGTTCTGTGTCTTTTTCTCTCCTTTCTTGACTTTTTGGGACCCAGTTCTTTTTATAATCCCATTGTTTTTCCCTCTGCAGTCTTCTTTTCCTAGCCAACATTTCTAAAGTGTGGTTAGAAGAACACTTGCAAAAAATATCAATCTGGGTGCCATTTCAAAAATGCAGATTTCTGCTAGACTCGCAGACCCAGAAAACAAACTTATGATTACCAAAAGGGGAACGGGTTGGGAAGGGCTAAATTGGGAATTTGAGATTAACAGAGACACACTACTGTGTATAAAGTAAACAACACGACCTACTGCATAGCACAGGGGACTATATTCAGTATCTTATAATAATGTATAATGGAAAAAGAATCTGAAAAACAAAAATATGCTTAAAATAAATCACTTAGCTATACACCTGAAACACTGTAAACCAACTATATTTCAATAAAAATTAATAATGATAATGATGTAACAGTAAAAAAAAAAAAAAAATGAAGATTTCTGAAGCCCACTCTTTGGCCCGCTAAATCAACACTGGGTGTAGGACTTGGGAATCTGCATTTTAATAGGAAACATAATGGGCTATTTTTCTGCCAAGTTTGAGACCCATTCTTGTTAATATTTCATTTTTAATAGAGGCTTCATGTGTTCAAATTCATCAGTGAAACCATGACCCCAAAACAAGCCTTCCAAGTTTATCCTACCCATTCACACCCCAGATGACTGCATTCACCCCAGGAGGATGACTGCAAGCAATTATTTTTAAAGGGATAATTTAAGAAACTCATTTCTTTCACTAAACACAAATGTTCTGGCCCAACTCCTGGGGTCAGTTCATAACTCTGCAAGTAAGGGCTTTGTAGATAAAAAGAATAAATTAAACCATCTTGCAGTGTCCCCTTTACCCCATCCCTGTTGTTGTTGTTCAGTCCTGTCCGACTCTTTGTGACCCCATGGGCTGCAGCAAGCCAGAATTCCCTGTCCATCACCATCTCCTGGAGCTTGCTCAAACTCATGTCCATAGAGTCAGTGATGCCACCCAACCATCTCATTCCCTGTCATCCCCTTTTCCTCCTTCAATCTTTCCCACCGTCAGGGTCTTTTCTAATGAGTCAGCTCTTTGAATCAGGTGGCCAAAGTATTGGAGTTTCAGCTTCAGCATCAGTCGTTCTAATAAATATTCAGGGTTGATTTCGTTCAGGATTCACTGGTTTGATCTCCTTGCAGTACAAGGGACTCCCAAGAGTCTTCTCCAACACCACAGTTCAAAAGTATAAGTTCTTCTTTATGGTCCAACTATCACATCTATACATGACTACGAAGCTAGTGGAGGTATTGGAATTCCAGCTGAGCTACTTCAGCTGGAAATAGCTTTGACTACATAGACCTTTGTGGGCAAAGTAGTATCTCTGCTTTTTAATATGCTGTCTAGGTTTGTCACAGCTTTTCTTCCAAGGAGCAAGCATCTTTTAATTTCATGGCTGTAGTCATCATCCGCAGTGATTTTGGAGCCCAAGAAAATAGTCTCTCACTGTTTCCATTGTTTTCTCACCTATTTGCCAAGAAGTGATGAGACCAGATGCCCTGATTTCATTTTTTGAATGCTGAGTTTTAAGTCAGCTTTTTCACTCTCCTCTTTCACTTTCATCAAGAGTCTCTTTAGTTCCTCTTCACTTTCTGCCGAAATAGTGGTGTCATCTGCATATGAGGTTATTGATATTTCTCCTGGCAATCTTGATTCCAGCTTGTGCTTCATCTACCCTGGCATTTAGTGTGATGTACTCTGTATATAAGTTATATAAGCAGGGTGACAATATACAGCCTTGACGTACTCCTTTCTCAGTTTGGAACCAGTCTGCTGTTCCATGTTTGGTTCTAACTGTTGCTTCTTGACCTGCACACAGATTTCTCAGGAGGCAGGTAAGGTGGTCTGGTGTTCCTATCTCTTGAAGAATTTTTCACAGTTGTTGTGATCCACAGTCAAAGGCTTTAGCATAGTCAATGCAACAGAAGTAGATATTTTTATTGAATTCTCTTGCTTTTTCTATGATCCAACGGATGTTGGCAATTTGATCTTTGGTTCCTCTGCCTTTTCTAAACCCAGCTTGAACATCTGGAAGCTCTTGGTTCACATACTGTTGAAGCCTGGCTTGGAGAATTTTGAGCATTACTTTGCTAGCATGTGAAATGAGTGCAATTGTGCAGTAGCTTGAACATTCTTTGGCATTGCCTTTCTTTGGGATTGGAATGAAAACTGACCTGTCCCAGTCTTGTGGCCACTGCTGAGCTTTCCAATTTGCTGGCATATTGAGTGCAGCACTTTCACAGCATCATCTTTCAGGATTTAGAATAGCTCAACTGGAATTCCATCACCTCCACTAGCTTTGTTCATAGTGATGTTTTCTAAGGCCGACTTGAATTCACATTCTAGGATGTCTGGCTCTAGGTGAGTGATCACACCATCGTGATTATCTTGGTCGTGAAGATCTTTTTTGTACAGTTCTTCTGTGTATTCTTGCCATCTCTTCTTAATATCTTCTGCTTCTGTTAGGTCCATACAATTTCTGTCCTTTATCAATAAAGGACATCTTTTCATGAAATGTTCCCTTGGTATCTCTGATTTTCTTGAAGAGATCCCTAGTCTTTCCCATTCTGTTGTTTTCCTCTATTTCTTTGCATTGATCATTGAGGAAGGCTTTCTTATCTCTTCTTGCTATTCTTTGGAACTCTGCATGCAGATGTTTATATCTTTCCTTTTCTCCTTTGCTTTTTGCTTCTCTTCTTTTCACAGCTATTTGTAAGGCCTCCCCAAACAGCCATTTTGCTTTTTTGCATTTCTTTTCCATGGGCATGGTCTTGATCCCTGTCTCCTGTATAATGTCACGAACCTCAGACCATAGTTCATCAGGCACTCTATCTATCAGATCTAGGCCCTTAAATCCATTTCTCACTTCCACTGTATAATTATAAGGGATTTGATTTAGGTCATACCGAATGGTCTAGTGGTTTTCCCTACTTTCTTCAATTTAAGTCTGAATTTGGCAATAAGGAGTTCATGATCAGAGCCACAGTCAGCTCCTGGTCTTGCTTTTGCTGACTGTATAGAGCTTCTTCATCTTTGGCTGCAAACAATATAATCAATCTGATTTTGGTGTTGACCATCTGGTGATGTCCATGTGTAGAGTCTTCTCTTGTGTTTTTGGAAGAGGGTGTTTGCTATGACCAGTGTGTTCTCTTGGCAAAACTCTATTAGTCTTTGCCCTGCTTCATTCCATATTTCAAGGCCAAATTTTCCTGTTACTCCAGGTGTTTCTTGACTTCCTACTTTTGCATTCCAGTCCCCTATAATGAGAAGGACATCTTTTTTGGGTGTTAGTTCTAAAAGGTCTTGTAAGTCTTCATAGAACCATTCAAATTCAGCTTCTTCAGCGTTACTGGTTGGGGCATAGGCTTGGATTACCGTGATATTGAATGGTTTGCCTTGGAAATGAACAGAGATCATTCTGTCATTTTTGAGATTGCATCCAAGTACTGCATTTTGGACTCTTTTGTTGACCATGATGGCTACTCCATTTCTTCTGAGGGATTCCTGCCCACAGTAGTAGATATAATGGTCATCTGAGTTAAATTCACCCATTCCAGTCCATTTTAGTTTGCTGATTCCTAGAATGTCAATGTTCACTCTCGCCATCTCCTGTTTGACTACTTTCAATTTGCCTTGATTCATGGACCTGACATTCCAGGTTCCTATGCAGGTTGCCGGCTGCGACCGGCGCGCTAAGCGCAGGCGGCTGCGACCGGCGCGCTAAGCGCAGCCGAGAGGAGCCACCCCACGTCTGAAGTCAGGGGAAGAAGTCAGGAGGACCCCATGCCCTAAGGGAGGTGGCCAAGAGGAGTTACCCCACGTCCCAGGTCAGGGGCAGTGGCAGAGAGTACCAGACTGCGATGGCGCAGGAACGGCGGAGAGGAGCTACCCTGCGTCCGAGGTCAGGGAGGGCGGCTGAGAGGAGATACCCAGCGTCGAGGTCAGGGGCAGCAATGAGAGGAGTTACACCGCGTCCGAAGTTAGGGGCGGTGGCCGGGAGGAGCTACCCCATGCCCCTAAGCCCGAGGCCAGGGGCAGCAGGCGGAAAGAGCAACCCACGCCCGAGGCCAGGGGCGGTGGCTGGGAGGACCAACCCCACGTCCAAGGAGCCGTGGCTGCACGGGTGCAGGAGGGCCTAGAGGAGCTATCCCATGTTGAAGGTCAGGAAGGGTGGCAATGAGGAGATACCCCTCGTCCAAGGTAAGGAGCAATGGCTGTGCTTTGCTGGAGCAGCCGTGAAGAGATACCCCACGCCCAAGGAAAGAGAAACCCAAGTAAGACAGTAGGTGTTGCAAGAGGGCATCAGAGGGCAAACACACTGAAACCATACTCACAGAAAACTACTCAATCTAATCACACTAGGACCACAGCCTTGTCTAACTCAATGAAACTAAGCCATGCCCATGGGGCAACCCAAGACGGGCGGGTCATGGTGGAGAGATCTGACAGAATGTGGTCCACTGGAGAAGGGAATGGCAAACCACTTCAGTATTCTTGCCTTGAGAATCCCATAAACAGTATGAAAAGGCAAAATGATAGGATACTGAAAGAGAAACTCCCCAGGTCAGTAGGTGCCCAATATGCTACTGGAGATCAGTGGAGAAATAACTCCAGAAAGAATGAAGGGATGGAGCCAAAGCAAAAACAATACCCAGCTGTGGATGTGACTGGTGATAGAAGCAAGGTCCGATGCTATGAAGAGCAATATTGCATAGGAACCTGGAATGTCAGGTCCATGAATCAAGGCAAATTGGAAGTGGTCAAACAAGAGACGGCAAGAGTGAATGTTGACATTCTAGGAATCAGCGAACTGAAATGGACTGGAATGGGTGAATTTAACTCAGATGATCATTATATCTACTACTGCGGGCAGGAATCCCTCAGAAGAAATGGAGTAGCCATCGTGGTCAACAAAAGAGTCCAAAATGCAGTACTTGGATGCAATCTCAAAAACAACAGAATGATCTCTGTTCGTTTCCAAGGCAAACCATTCAATATCACAGTAATCCAAGTCTATGCCCCAATCAGTAACGCTGAAGAAGCTGAAGTTGAACGGTTCTATGAAGACCTACAAGACCGTTTAGAACTAACACCCAAAAAAGATGTCCTTCTCATTATAGGGGACTGGAATGCAAAAGTAGGAAGTCAAGAAACACCTGGAGTAACAGGAAAATTTGGCCTTGGAATACAGAATGAAGCAGGGCAAAGACTAATAGACTTTTGCAAAGAAAATGCACTGGTCATAACAAACACCCTCTTCCAACAACACAAGAGAAGACTCTATACATGGACATCACCAGATGGTCAACACCGAAATCAGATTGATTATATTCTTTGCAGCCAAAGATGGAGAAGCTCTATACAGTCAGCAAAAACAAGACCAGGAGCTGACTGTGGCTCAGACCATGAACTCCTTATTGCCAAATTCAGACTTAAATTGAAGAAAGTAGGGAAAACCACTAGACCATCCAGGTATGAACTAAATCAAATCCCTTATGATTATACAGTGGAAGTGAGAAATAGATTTAAGGGCCTAGATCTGATAGATAGAATTCCTGATGAACTATGGAATGAGGTTCATGACATTGTACAGGAGACAGGGATCAAGACCATGCCCATGGAAAAGAAATGCAAAAAAGCAAAATGGCTATCTGGGGAGGCCTTACAAATAGCTGTGAAAAGAAGAGAAGTGAAAAGCAAAGGAGAAAAGGAAAGATATAAACATCTGAATGCAGAGTTCCAAAGAATAGCAAGAAGAGATAAGAAAGCCTTCTTCAGTGATCAATGCAAAGAAATAGAGGAAAACAACAGAATGGGAAAGACTAGGGATCTCTTCAAGAAAATCAGATATACCAAGGGAACATTTCATGAAAAGATGTCCTTTATTGATAAAGGACAGAAATTGTATGGACCTAACAAAAGCAGAAGATATTAAGAAGAGGTGGCAAGAATACACAGAAGAACTGTACAAAAAAGATCTTCATGACCCAGATAATCACGATGGTGTGATCACTCACCTAGAGCCAGATCCTGGAATGTGAAGTCAAGCGGGCCTTAGAAAGCATCACTATGAACAAAGCTAGTGGAGGTGATAGAATTCTAGTTGAGCTATTCCAAATCCTGAAAGATGATGCTGTGAAAGTGCTGCACTCAATATGCCAGCAAATTTGGAAAACTCAGCAGTGGCCACAGGACTGGAAAAGGTCAGTGGTCATTCCAATCCCAAAGAAAGGCAATGCCAAAGAATGCTCAAACTACCACACAATTGCACTCATCTCACACGCTAGTAAAGTAATGCTCAAAATTCTCCAAGCCAGGCTTCAGCAATATGTGAACAATGAACTTCCTGATGTTCAAGCTGGTTTTAGAAAAGGCAGAGGAACCAGAGATAACATTGCCAACATCCGCTGGATCATGGAAAAAGCAAGAGTTCCAGAAAAACATCTATTTCTGCTTTATTGACTATGCCAAAGCCTTTGACTGTGTGGATCACAATAAACTGTGGAAAATTCTGAAAGAGATGGGAATACCAGACCACCTGATCTGCCTCTTGAGAAATTTGTATGCAGGTCAGGAAGCAACAGTTAGAACTGGACATGGAACAACAGACTGGTTCCAAATAGGAAAAGGAGTACATCAAGGCTGTATATTGTCACCCTGCTTATTTAACTTATATGCAGAGTACATCATGAGAAACACTGGGCTGGAAGAAGCACAAATTGGAATCAAGATTGCCGGGAGAAATATCAATAACCTCAGATATGCAGATGACACCACCCTTATGGCAGAAAGTGAAGAGGAACTCAAAAGCCTCTTGATGAAAGTGAAAGAGGAGAGTGAAAAAGTTGGCTTAAAGCTCAACATTCAGAAAACGAAGATCATGGCATCCGGTCCCAATCACTTCATGGGAAATAGATGGGGAAACAGTGGAAACAGCGTCAGACTTTATTTTTCTGGGCTCCAGAATCACTGCAGTTGGTGACTGCAGCCATGCAATTAAAAGACGCTTACTCCTTGGAAGGAAAGTTATGACCAACCTAGATAGCATATTGAAAAACAGAGACATTACTTTGCCAACAAAGGTTCATCTAGTCAAGGCTATGGTTTTTCCAGTGGTCATGTATGGATGTGAGAGTTGGACTGTGAAGAAGGCTAAGCGCAGAAGAATTGATGCTTTTGGAGAAGACTCTTGAGAGTCCCTTGGACTGCAAGGAGATCCAACCAGTCCTTTCTGAAGGAGATCAGCCCTGGGATTTCTTTGGAAGGAATGATGCTAAAGCTGAAACTCCAGTATTTTGGCCACCTCATTTGAAGAGTTGACTCATTGGAAAAGACTCTGATGCTGGGAGGGATTGGGGGCAAGAGGAGAAGGGGACGACAGAGGATGAGATGGCTGGATGGCATCACTGACTCGATGGACGTGAGTCTGAGTGAACTCCGGGAGTTGGTGATGGACAGGGAGGCCTGGTGTGCTGTGATTCATGGGGTCGCAAAGAGTCAGACACGACTGAGCAACTAATCTGATCTGATCTGATCTGATCTGATGCAATATTGCTCTTTACAGCATCGGACCTTGCTTCTATCACCAGTCACATCCACAACTGGGTGTTGTTTTTGCTTTAGCTCCATCCCTTCATTCTTTCTGGAGTTATTTCTCCACTGATCTCCAGTAGCATATTGGGCACTTACCGACCTGGGGAGTTCCTCTTTCACTACCCTATCATTTTGCCTTTTCATACTGTTCATGGGATTCTCAAGGCAAGAATACTGAAGTGGTTTGCCATTCCCTTCTCCAGTGGACCACATTCTATCTTACCTCCCTACTATCTACCAAAAAGTCCAAATTCTCTAGTAAGGCATTCAAGACCCACCCCATTCTCATCCCCATCCACCTGTGCAGCTTCATCTCCCACAGTCAATCCCCTACTAACCTTCTATGAAGCCTTTTGTCAGTCAACCTTCCAGCCTTCCTTGTTCCTTCCTCTCTGGTTTATTGCGCAATGCTTTTACGTCTAATAATCTGGTCCAATGTCTGCCTTTTCCACTAGATGCAAAGGGCAGAATTCACTAATAAATAAATAAATGAATAAGTAACCCTGCTAATAAAAAAAAAAAAAAGAATACCCACTGTGCTGGGAGCCAGCGTGAGGAACTCTGCCCGTGGCAAAGGTCATGAGGAAGGAGGCTCGGCCATACAAAAAGGCGGGATCAAGCCTCAGGAGTCCCCCTGGAAATTCTCGAGCATCTACCCCCCAAACCAGAGTCTGCCTCCTCTACTGCTTTGTGCTCTCACCTACACCTCTGACTTTAGGGGGGGCTGTCCCCCACCACCTCTCTATGAAAAAGAGTTAACTTACAGCTCCAGTTAATAAAGTTTCTGGGCGTGACAAGAGTGTTTCAACCTACAAACTCCTTTGGAAGTCCTCTAGCCTGCCTGAATAGGTTCTTCTGGCCACATGTGATTGTTCAGAGCCTCCCAACTGTGAGAGGCATGAGGTGTTCTAAACTGTCTAAATACAGATTCCTTTGAGCAGTTAAAAGATTGATTAGAAATTGTATTGGTGAAGGGTTTTTCACTTGTTGGGCCAATGTTTGCTGCTAAGTTTCCATATCCCTTACCTGCTGTGTCCCTGGCAGTGTATTGATTAATATAATTGGTGTATAGGAATGTAAGTAGTAGCTTTAATGTTTGTAACCTTGGACCCTTGAGTTAATTCTTTTCTTGTTATAGCACACCACAACTTTGCCCTATAGGAATGCAACTTTATCTAATGCTTTCGGAGGGTGGCACCTGACTTTAGAATAATCACCTTTAGAGAAAAATAAGTTTTTTGAAAAAAGGATCTTAAAATGTTGACAGGCCTCCTGGCCAGAAGATGGTGTAAATCACCTAAACTTTTGCATATGATAAGTTTGAAAGCCTGGCTTCGATAAGGATCAAGGACTGCTGACCTTCCCCCATTATCCTCTATGCACAACTTAAGGTATAAAAACTACTTTGGAAAATAAAGTGCGGGCCTTGTTCACTGAAACTTGGTCTCCCCATGTCATTCTTTCTCTCACCTTCTGGCTGAATTCCCATCTGGGGCGTGGGAGGCTCGTCAAGCCTACTAATTTTGCCTGGGCTTCTAAGATCTGACCAGGGAGGCCTTAGTGTCTCCTCTGCTTCGGGAGAACGGGAGGACGCCTGCGGCCTACATAGGTGACGCAAATTCCTTATTTTGGAATTTTATTAGCTTTCCACGTAAACCAAGTTATTCAGCCTCTTTTCTCCACTAAATTTTCTCACTGAACTATCCTTATTCTATTACTCTTTATGTCTCTAATTAATATTTAATTAAAACTATTGTTTCCAGTTCGCCAACGCCGTCCCCGATTCGAATTCCCTGGATCCACCAGGGCTGGACCCCGGCACACTGAATGAATGAAAGAGTGAAAATATTCCAGTCTATCTTCAACATGGAAACTCAAGTCCAACTATGCATTCCTGTGCTCTAACTCTCCAGTGGCGCCCACCTCACTCAAAGTGAATCAGGAGCAAAGGGGGCAGGGCACACCCTATGCTAACAGCATAGCTAGTTAGAACTGACATAAAGAAATGACATAAACTAGTTAGAACCAATTAGGCCCAAGATGGCAGAAGACTTGACTTCCAGCAGACCTTGAGCCTCATTATACGCTCATTGTGATATATTAGCACATGTTAAATGACACACCCACAGGGGCCATGACAGTTCTGAGGCTGACTGTTGGGAGCGGGAATTTCCAATTTCTGGAGGTCCCCACCCCTTCTCCAAAATAGAATGAATCCTCCCACTTATTAGCCTATGAAATTACCTAGCCCATAAAAGGAGAAGGAAATGGCAACCCACTCCAGTGTTTTTGCCTTGAGAATTCCCGGGACGGGGGATCCTGGTGGGCTGCCGTCTATGGGGTCGCACATGACTGAAGCGACTTAGCAGCAGCAGCAGCAGCCCATAAAAACTAACCACCCCATATTTGGAGCCCTTCTGAGATGGATAAACTACACCCTGTGAGACCTGTACTGAGTCAGTAACAACACAGGTCCCCAGGTAAGAATCACAACCTCAGGGCTGCCATGCTCCCCCAGTTATCCCCGGCCCCAGCTCCCAGCCCACCCTCCCCAAGCCCATCTTCCTGAGGTTGCACCACCCTCCAGGCCTGGCCCTCCAGGCGACAGGCCTCCCCTGGCCTTGAGACCACCTCTGAATGGGACATCAGCACTGAAGTAGACACAATTCCCAAGTCTCAGCTTTCATGCAAATGTCCTCAGTAATAAAAGAGGTGGAAATTGAAAAATATAAAATAGATGATATAGGAGCCCAACTGTGTCTAAATAGACTGGAGCTGGAGTTTTTCAAAACGTGTCAGTGAGTCTTTAACATGTAAATGAGTTGCTTCCCTCGGGGTATTTTAAAAGACTCTGTCAGCCATGAAATATGTCTGTCATGAGAAACACCTTTCATTATTAAACCTTTTGCTAATGAATCACCTGCCCTGTTCTATTTACTTGCCTTTTTGACTTTCACCTGAGTTGTCTCTCATACCATCACGTCCTTCTTTTCTTTCAGTTGAGGGTGAGAGGGGGAGTGCCTGAGGACACTGGACCCCAAAACCTAACAATCAGATAATAATACTGGCAATAACTGACCTTCACACAGCCCTCTGCACTCATTATCTCATTAGTTATTCCACACCAGCAGTCCCCAACCTTTGGGGGACCAGGGATGGGTTTCATGGAAGACGATTTTTCCATGGACTAGGGTGAGGGGTGGGGATGGTTTGGGGATGATTCTAATGCATTACATTTATTGTGCACTTTATTTCTATTATTATTACAGCAGCTCCACCTCAGATCATCAGGCATTAGATCTCAGAGGCTGAGGACACCTGTTCCACACATCCCCCTCAGCACACAGTGACGTGAGACAAATACCACTGCCACCCCCAGGGATAAATGAGGACATCAAGGAGCAGAAAGGATGAGGGATTTACCCCCAGGTGGCTCAGCTAGTAAACGGCAGAGTAGACAGAGAACAGAGGAGCCTGGTGGGCTACAGTCCATGGAATCGCCAAGAGCCCGACACCCCTGAGCAACTAACACATATACACACAAGGGAAATCCCTTCAGCGCTTTCTCTTTATGGTACGTGACCTCAGACCTTCCTGATCGGGGACTCCGATCACCAGATGCAGACCTCCAATCACCATCATTCTCACCTCCATTCTCAAGTAACTACATCAGTCACTATGACTTCTGACCCTCTACCAACCCCAAACAGAGCTAGGCACAGGGACGTCGCTACTTGGCACCCCAGAAATCAACAGCATGTCACAAGATCAATCAAAAAAAAAAAAATCACTATAAGCCACCACTCCAGGCTATGAAATGTTTAGGAGAGCTATGTCACTGTCAAGTCAAGGATGAGAATGGTATCCATCTTGCTGGACCACAGGAAACATACCAGCAAGTCATGAGACGAGGCAAGAGCAGAGTCTGATAAATTAATGGTCAAATGCAATTCCATCCCCTGTATCGAACTAAATAGGGAACCAAGCACTTAGTGTTCACTGGGCTGGGTCTTTTCAACTACCATCCATCTGCTGCTTCTTTCCCAAGCCATATTCCAGGACAATAAGCCTAGAATCACTGCATCCTATTTGGTTGCACAGGTGAGAATGACCACAGAGGAAATAATTTAAGGCTCTAATCCCATTAATCCCATAAAGTGACCACAGCACCCCCTCCCATTTCCTAGAAAGACTGTTACACAGATGAGCAGTATTTTTTTTGGTCTGCTCCCAGGACTGGAAAAGACCCAACAATACCTTTGGAAAGAGTGATCAGGTTTTCAGGGAAGTTTAGTTACTGATGTAGACAAAAAGCGACCAAGGGGATGGTACCATCCATTGACTTGATGTCTCAAATCAATGCTGATGAATCCCCAACTGATGCCAAAGTCCTGGAGCAGACAGGAAAAATAAATCTCACCCAGGCAAGGAGTAGAATTTACCACTATTTCATCCAGAGAGAGGCGGACTCAGGAAGAACAGTGTGCTTAAACATCTCATGTAACTCACACAACTGCATTCTGGGGTGCATCCTATTATACCCTCATTCTACAGAGGAAGATGAGTTTTAGAAAAAGTAAGAAACCTGGATGGAAAGCTACTAAGTGATGCAGCCAGAACTTCGAATACAAGCCTATCTGATCCAAACAAGAGCACACAAGGTGGATGAGAACAGGGCTTGCTGAGCGCCTCTGATGCATATAGCTAAACTGAAATAGTTTATTCAGTGAGTCGTGGGGGGGAGGGGTAGATGCCTGAACCAAGCACTATTCTTATCTTACAGGTCCCTTGTATGAGAAGAAAATGTGTATATCAGAAAGGAAAAAAAAATGTAAACTCTACCAGCAGAGGTCAAATTTTACATCCTGAGGGCTGCTGAGAAATGGCCAAGCAGACACAGCAAGATAAAATACGATGTAACTCAGGAAAACTGACACGTGTAGACCTATACATGAAAATCTGTATAAAATGTGGGGGAAGTTACAGCGAACAAAGTAATACGTACATGCTCACTATCACTACCAAAGTGAAACAGGCACCAGCATAGAAAAGCCCAGGTCCAGGAGTGAAGAGCTGGTGCTTTAAGTTCACAGGATTTTTTTCCTACAGAACAATGATACACAAAAGTGTATCCCCAGAACAGAATGTTAGAAATGCAAATACTTGCTCCCCACCGTAGAACTGTGCGTGTGTGAGTGCTCACTCATGTCGGACTCTTTGTGACCCCCATGGACTGTAGCTCTCCAGGCTCCTCTGTCCATGGGATTTCCCAGGCAAGAATACTGGAGTGGATTGCCATTTCCCACTCCAGGGAATCTTTCCGTCTCAGGGATTGAACCTGCATCTCCTGCATTGGCAGGAGGACTTTTTCTACCACTGAGCTTTCATCTGGGAACCCCAGACCTACTGAATCAGAACCTCTGGGGATGTGGTCCAGGTTTCTGTGTTGTACCAAGCCCTTCAGGTGATTCTGATACACGCTGAAGTTTGAGAACTACTGCTTAATGTAAACGTGGGAAGGCACTGCTGCTGCTGCTGCTGAGTCACTTCAGTCGTGTCCGACTCTGTGCGACCCCAGAGACGGCAGCCCACCAGGCTCCCCCATCCCTGGGATACTCCAGGCAAGAACACTGGAGTGGGTTGCCATTTCCTTCTTCAGTGCATGAAAGTGAAAAGTGAAAGTGAAATCGCTCAGTCCAGCCGGACTCATAGCAACCCCATGGATTGCAGCCCACCAGGCTCCTCCGTCCATGGGATTTTCCAGGCAAGAGTACTGGAGTGGGGTGCCATTGCCTTCCCCGGTGGGAAGGCACAGACAAAGTCTAACTCACTTTCAACTCTGCAAATATTTCCTGAACACCAAGTGCCAAGAATCACGGAGGTGATCAATAAGTATCTGTTGAATCGAATGACTTCCTAGTCAGTACAAAGTAAATGTCACTTATCCTGGGGAGAGAGCTGTACTCAGTAGGTATCTTCTAGAGGAAGCTCTCCACACACCGGCTGTCATCAGCACAAGTTTACCTTGCAATCTGGAAGCTCAGAGCCCAGCAAAGTGAAAAAGTCACTCAGTCATGTGCGACTCTTTGTGACCCCATGGACGGTAGCCCACCAGGCTCCTCTGTCCATGGGAACTCTCCAGGCAAAAGTACTGGAGAGGGTTGCCATGCCCCCTTCTCCAGGGCATCTTATTTACCCAGGGATCGAACCTGGCACTCCTGCATTTCAGACAGATAAGATTCTTAAGGGGACAACAGAAAATGAGATGCTTGGATGGCATCACCGACTCAGTGGACATAAGTTTGAGTAAGCTCCGGGAGTTGGCGATGGACCGGGAGCCTGGCGGTGCTGCAGTCCATGGGGTCGCAAGGATTCAGACACAACTGAGCGACTGAACTGAACAAGATTCTTTACCATCTGAGCCACCAGGGAAGCCCCAGCCAGTGCTACAGATAAGGAGAGCTGCTGGGCGCCGCGGGCCCCAACGGAGGGCAGAGATAACCGCGCGCTCTTGCTTCTGATCCAGACCGCGCTCAGGCCCCGGGACGCCTGCGCCTCGGAGGCCACAGACCACAGGGCCCGAGGAGGTCTGAGTGAGCCACCGGCTGCCTTCCTCCAGCCGGCTCCACCGGACACACGGGACCGCGCCCCGTTTCCGCCCACCGGAGAGCCGGCAGGAGTGGCCGCGGAGGAGGCGGGGCCCCTGCTAGTCGCCCGAGTCACGTGGCCGCGCGCCGGGCCCGCGGGTGCCAAGGACACTCGCGCGGGGTCCCCTCGCGACCGGCGGCCCCGGCGGAGGCGCGTCCACTGCGGCTTCCCCGCGCTCCCGCGGCCCCTGGCGGCCCGGGCTCGGCTTCGGCCTCCGAAGTGGGGCTGCCCCTACTCACCCGAGTAGGGAAGCAGGAAGACGCGGCGCTAGGCTTCCAGCCGCAACCAGGGCGGCGGGGATTCGCGGGCAACTTTGCCGCCACCCCCCAGATTGCGCTTGGTTAAGCCGGGGCGCTGCGCGGCCTGCCGGGAGTTGTAGTTCTTTGGTGCCCTCAGCCGCGGAGACGGGGGCGGGAGAAAGACCGCGCTCCCTCTGGACAGCTCCTCCTCCGGAGGCCGAGGCGTCGCAGACACTTGACCTGCGGGTAGCAGGTAGCCTGTTTCTTTGCCTGCGCTGCGGACACGAGCCTTCCTGAAAAAAATTATCTCCAAGAGTCTTTCCAAACTGGTCATAAATTTATGTTCAGTAAGAGGATGGAGTTGTGGCTTTGTGTATTTAAAATAAGGTATTCGAACAGGCAAGGAAAATTTTTACACAGTTGCTGATTCATCTTAGTCATCTTTGTCTCTCATCCATTCATTCATTGACCTCTATTTATGGAATGTTTGTTTATAAGGTGTACTTTGGAGATGATCATCAGACCTTCATTCATTCTACAAACATCTCTTGCTGCTGCTGCTGCTTCTAAGTCGCTTCAGTCGTGTCCAACTCTGCGACCCCATAGACGGCAGCCCACCAGGCTCCCCGTCCCTGGGATTCTCCAGGCAAGAACACTGGCGTGGGTTGCCATTTCCTTCTTCAGTGCATGAAAGTGAAAAGTGAAAGTGAAGTCGCTCAGTTGTGTCTGACTCTTCGTGACCCCATGGACTGCAGCCCACCAGGCTCCTCCGCCCATGGGATTTTCCAGGCAAGAGTACTGGAGTGGGGTGCCATTGCCTTCTCCAAACATCTCTTGAGCTATTATTAATACTTCATGTCGGGTAGAGATGGGGTGGAAGATTCATCTGTCAATTCAAAGAAAGAAAGTGAAATTGCTCAGTCGTGTCCAGCTCTTTGTGACCCGTGGACTGTAGCCTACCAGGCTCCTCCATCCATGGGATTCTCCAGGCAAGAATACTGGAGTGGGTTGCCATTTCCTTCTCCAGGGGATCTTCCTGACCCAGTGATCGAACTTGGGTCTGCCACATTGCAGGCAGAGGCTTTACCCTCTGAGCCACCAGTTCAAAGCAATTCTAATAAATTTCCAACAGGATTTTCCGTGGATGTTTACAAGCTAAGCTAAAATTTATGTGGAAAAACAAAGGACAAAGCATTACCTAAACACTCTTGAAAAGTAGAGACCTATTTCAGCTCCTGTTTCAAGGACCTATCCTTCTATATATCAACATTTAGTATGAAACTATAGAGGTCTGTCTAGTCATGGCTATGGTTTTTCCAGTAGTCATGTATGGATGTGAGAGTTGGACTGTGAAGAAGGCTGAGCGCCGAAGAATTGACGCTTTTGGAGAAGACTCTTGAGAGTCCCTTGGACTGCAAGGAGATCCAACCAGTCCTTTCTGAAGGAGATCAGCCCTGGGATTTCTTTGGAAGGAATGATGCTAAAGCCGAAACTCCAGTACTTTGGCCACCTCATGCAAAGAACTGACTCACTGGAAAAGACTCTGATGCTGGGAGGGATTGGGGGCAGGAGGAGAAGGGGACAACAGAGGATGAGATGGCTGGATGGCATCACTGACTTGATGGACATGAGTTTGGGTGAACTCCAGGAGTTGGTGATGGACAGGGAGGCCTGGTGTGCTGCAATTCATGGGGTCACAAAGAGTCGGACACGACTGAGCGACTGAACTGAACTGAACTGATAAAAATTAAGACCATGGGATATTAGTATAGGGATAGGCTGAGGGGGGAAATGAATCAGCCTGGAGAGCTCAGAAACAATCCAGGCATATGTGAAATCTTGATATATGACAGATCTGGCATTATATTAATAGAACAATAGGGAAAGATAGATTAGTCAGTACCTGAGCTGAACCAACTGCTTATCTGTTGGACACCCAACACAAAATCTAACTCTAAATAGATTAAAGAATTTAAAAGGAAAAAGTAAAATCAGAACTTCTGAAGGAAAATAAAGGAAAATTTCCTACTTACTATCTCAGGGAAGGGTTTACTAAATAACATTGGCACAAATGGTATAGAAAACTTTGGTAAATGTGGATGACATGAAAGTTAAGAACTCCCTCATCAAAAGGCATGAAGAAAAAGACAAGACCACTTGGGAGAAGACACTTGCAGTACAAAGCCACAGTACAGAACTAGCAGTAACACAGAGGTGCATGATACAGCCCCCACCACCTCAAGTTTGCAATGTATAGGTGTTGTTTTGTTTGTTTTTTAAATATTTTGGCCACACCTTTTGGAATATGGAATCTAGTTCCCTGACCAGGGATCAAACCTCTGTCCCTTGCATTGGGAGTTCAGAATCTTAACCACGGGACTGCCTGGGAAGTACCAATATATAGATGCTAAGAAAAGAAAATGAATAATTTCCAAATGGTATCAGAAGCATTAAGATAGAGTCATGAACAAAGTAGTATAAGAACACAAAGGAGAAAACATTAATTTTGGCCAAGCGATTTTGAAATGTTTTGCAAACTAAGACCTGATAGGCTAACAGGGGTCCCCCAGGACAAGGGTGTTAGGGAGCAGCCGAGGCGCAGGAAAAGTCATAGAAAAAAGCATGGGGACTTACCTGGTGGGCCAGTGGTTAAGACCACACTTCCAATGCAGAGGGCGCAGGTTTGATCTCTGGGGTCTAAGGGGACTAAGATCCCATATGCCGAGCAGGATGGTCAAAAAATAAAATAGCAATAACAAAAATAGTTTTTTAAAAAAGCATAAAGATGCAGAACACAGTAAAAGGCATAAAGACATTTAAATTAAAATGGAAATTTTTAAACTACAGAGAGAAAATGTACTAAAAACAATTACTTTAACTGAACTTTAACTATGAAATTGTTACAAGCAGGCTAGCAGCTAACCCTAAGGAATGGGAATGGGGAAGGTGAGACTGGAGTACTTTCAGTGTAGTCTGTACCCTTTTGTAGTATTTGATTTTTTTAAAGTGAATGTGCTGATAATTTTTTGTTTTGCGTGTGCATATAAGCTTTATAATTAAAATTTCGTTGTTTGTGAATCTCCTGGTGGTCCAGTGGTTAGCACTCCATGCTGTCACTGCCAAAGACCCAAGTTCCCTCCCTGGTCAGGGAACTAAGATCCTGCAAGCTGTGCAGTGTGACCAGAAAAAAAAATTTTATTTTATTTTAATTTAGCGAATTTCCAGTTCAACATGGTATGTTTGGTATACCCATTTAAATTCATGTCTTCCTAAAGGCCCATGAAAATGACAGGAAAGGAATGAAAAGGCATAAACCCAAAAAGGAACAATAAAGGAGACAAGAACAGACAGGAAAAATTAAAAAATAAATGTGGGTAGCTCCAAAGCAGATAGGGACATAAAGTGCTTTTAAACAAGCTAGTGCTTGAGCCCCAACCCCAGAAATTCTTTTTTTTTTTCTTTTGGCCTCTTAGGGTGGCATGCTGGATCCCAGTTCCCAGACAACCCCCCACCCCTTGCCTCCAACCCCCCAGCCCTGCAAGGAAATTTGGAGTCCTAACCACTGGGCCTAGAGGGAAGTCCCCAGAACCCCAGAAATTCTGATTTTTAGAGTCTAGTCTGGGGTCTGGGCCTCTGTAATTCTTAGAAAACTCCCCTGTGATTTTAATGGGTGCCGGGGTCCAGCCCCGGCTGATCCAGGGTATTCGAAGGAGAGACGGCTTCGGTGACCTATTTATTTAAATATTCATCAAAGATATAAAGAGTAATAGAATGAGGATAGCTCAGTGAGGAAATTCAGTGAAGAAAAGAGGCTGAATAATTCAGCCAGAAGGTGAAAGAAAGAACGACATGGGGAGACCAAGCTTCGGTGAACAAGGCCCGCACTTTATTTTCCAAAGTAGTCTTTATACCTTAAGTTATGCATAGAGGATAATGGGGGAAGGGGTAGAGTCATGCAGTAAGCCAGGCTTTCTTCCTGCAAACTTATCATATGCAAAAGTTTAGGTGATTTGCATCATCTTCTGGCCCAGAGGCCTGTTAACATTTTAAGACCCTTTCTTCAGAAAACTTATTTTTCTCTAAAGGTGATTAGGCAGGCGCCACCCTCCAAAGGCATTAAAGTTGCATTCCTATATGGCAAAGGTGTGGTGGGCTACAACAAAAAAGAATTAACTCAAGGGTCCAAGGTTACAAACATTAAAGCTACTACTTACACCAATTACATTAATCAATACACTGCCAGGGACACAGCAGGTAAGGGATTGGAGGCTTAGCAGCAAACATTGGCCCAACAAGTGAAAAACCCTTCACCAATACAATTTCTAATCAATCTTTTAATTTATCAAAGGACTCTGTATTTAGACAGTTTAGAACATCTCATGCCTCTCACAGATGGGAGGCTCTGAGCAATCACATGTGGCCGGAAAAACCTATTCAGGCAGGCTAGAGGACTTCCAAAGGAGTTTGTAGGTTGAAACACTATCACACCCAGGAACTTTATTAACTGGAGCTGTTAGTTAACTCTTTTTTCAAAAAGAGGTAGTGGGGGGACAGCCCCCCATAAAGTCAGAGGTGTAGGTGAGAGCACAAAGCAGAAAGTAGGCAGACTCTGGTTTGGGGGGTAAATGCTTGAGAATTTCCAGGGGGACTCCTGAGGCCCGATCCCGCCTTTGTGTATGCCGAGCCTCCTTCCTCATGACCTGTGCCACGGGCGGAGTTCCTCACACTGGCTCCTGGCAGTGATAGACTTCCAGTTGAGCTATTCCAGATCCTGAAAGATGATGCTGTGAAAGTGCTGCACTCAATATGCAATATGCCGGGAGATGGCTCCCAGCAAATGGGCAGCTTAGTGGAAAAGCTCTGTCAAGCTGGCAGTTTATGTAGTGAAAAGTGGGTATATTGAAAGCAGTGCTTTCAGCCCCCATAGAGTCACCTGTAGAGCCTTAACAATCCTCCTGGACCTCTTAAATCCATTTTCAGGAAACAGAACCCAGATAGAAGTATTTTGCAGAGAGCTCCCCCAGAGGATTTCCATGCACAGCCAAGGTTAAACACCACTGATTTAAAGAATCTTGTGTGAGGGACCTCTCTGGTGGTCCAGTGGCTAAGGCACCGTGCTCCCAATGCAGGAGGCACAGGTTTAATCCCTGGTCAGGGAACTGGATCCCATATGCTGTAACTTAGGAGTTCACATGCCACAACTTAAGACTAGCTTAAGAGTTGAGTTCACATGTCACAACTAAGACCTGGCACAGCCAAATAAATAAACATTGTTTTAAAAAAATAAAGAACCTTGTTTGAACTGTGTGACTCAAGTGTTCTAATTTGGTAGAACTTTGTTTTCTTCTTTATAAAATGATCAAATGGTGGTTTCCTTCTTAATAAAAGATATTAACTATCATCTGTTCTATTTAACCTCAGAGGTTCTTGTGAGGATCAAGTGAGACAGTGTGAGTGCTTTGGAAATTGACTATTGCTGTACAGATGTGGCCCATCACACTTAGAAGAAAATGCAAACTCTTTACCCAACCCTTCCTTCTCCGCATGGCTATTTTACCACTCCCTCTGTCTCCAGCCTCTGTTTCCCAGCCTTCTCCCCCAGCTCATATCACACTCTAGCCACACCAGCTTCCTGTTTGTTCCTCAACCCCTCAATCTGGCTGCTGCCTTAAGGCCCTTACACTTGCTGTCCCCCCAGAATTTCAAAGGTCTGCCCTATCACAGAAATCTGTTCCCTCTTTCAACACCTCCTCTCCTGATCACTTTTATCTAACTACCACCACCCGTCTGCATTCCCTCAGGCACATTCTATCCCTTTACACTGTTTTATTTTTTGAAGTACTCATCAGTACTTGAAATTACATCATTTATTTGCTTAAGACAGCTGTTCTCTGTCTCCTCCATTAGAATATAAGCTCCATAAGAGCAGGGATTTGGGTCCACAGTGCTTGATACACAGTAGGCACTGGGTGATGCACAACAGGTGCTGGGTATGTAATAGTGAAGAAAACAGGCAAGGTCCTTGCCATCCCAGAGCATCATTTGGCTGAGATGGAAAAGGAGACAGACAATAGACTAGCAAAGAACATACGGGATAGTTGCATGATGTAATAAACCCTGTGAAGGAAGAAAGCAATGGGAGGTGGGGTGTAGTAAAGAGTATCTGGATGTAATCAGTATTGTGTCTTTGGATAGAGTAGTCACACAAGGTCTCTTTGAGGAAATCACAACCTAACAGATGAGGAAGTCAACCATGAGGAAGATGAGGACGCATGTTCCAAGCGAAGGGAACAATAAGTACAAAAGCCCAGGGGTAGAAAAGAGCTTGGCATGTTTGAGGAACAGGAAGGTACCCAGAGTAACTCAACAGAGAGATTGGTGTGGGAGGAAGTAGGAGAGGCAGGCAGAGGCTGGGCCACAGGGGGCCTTTGGAGGGCTTGACAGTTTGGGTTTTAGTCCAAGTGCAATAGGAAGCCGTTGAAGGTTGTTTTTTGCTTGTTTTTCACTTTGTGGGGTTTGGGGTGTTTTTTTTTTTTTCTTAGAGGATAATTGCTTTACAATGTTGTGTTGGTTTCTGCTGTAGAAAGTTTGGTTGTTGTTTGTTTGGGTTTGTTTTTTTTTTTTTTTTTTCCTTTGGCCACACCATGCAGCATGCAGGATCTTAGATGCCCCACCAAGGATCAAACCCATGCCACCTGCTGTGGAAGCACAGAGCCCTAAGCCCTGGACCACCAGGGAATTCCCACATTGAAGGGTTTTAAATTGACATGAGGTATGAACAGAGAAACTAAGTGGAAAATGCACTGAGCAACCAAAACCATTAAGAGAAGCAACTAACTCTTCCCAGAACCTGCCAGAGTCCCAGGTGCATTTCTGGGGCAGCACGACCTGGGTTGGCACATTGCATACTTACTGATTGAATGCCGTCCAAGAGAGGTTTTCATTCAGGATGCTGTGTGGCTTATCCCAGAGATGGACCATCTGTGAGAAAGCATCCTATAGCCAAGCAGAGGAAAAGCAAGAGAAACTAAAGTGCAAGGTTCTTCCTTAAGGCCACAAGAAAAGAGCACTGCAAAGGAAGGAACAAGGGGGCTTAAGGTCCATGGTAAAGAAAGCAGAAAAGCTGCGTTAGCTCCCAGCAGCATCTCAGAGGGGAGCAATGCCGGCAGGAGTCTGTCCACAGAAGCAGCAGCAGAAGGAGGCATGGACTATTGGCCTGAAGCTTGTGTTGGCACCCGCCCAGGACAGAATGTTCCAGTAGAACAAAGGAAGTTGACTCAGACCCAGAACCAGAAGGTCAGGATCCAGCTACCCCAGAGGACAGTTTAGCATTTGCCAGAGGATCAGCAAGCCAATCCATAAAAACTTATGTAGTAGAGTGGAAGGGCAGAAACCTGCTTGGCCTGCCCCATGAGGTGGTCAAACTGGCCTGAACCTGCTGGAAGGATGAAAGGGATTTTCTTTAATACCTGGGAGGAAATAAGTCAAGATAAGTAATCTGGAATTAATTTCCAACCCAGGGGCTGGAGTGATATGGAGAACAGGGATTTCTTATCTGCCTCTGACTGGCTGAGAAATCCCACATAAAGCACGTCACCCAGGCTCTTCAGGTTTTTTTCCTCTAGCTTTATTGAAATCTAATTGACATACTCTTCACTTTTCTTATCTGTCATAAGGGAGAAGAAAAATTCCTTGTGAAAAAATAGCTGATATATCTCAGTAAAGAAAATGCATATAAATTCTTAAGCAGAATTCCAATTCTATTTATTAGACTATATATATATTTCCCATGTACATTTATATATTCTAATAGATATTCTATAAACACACACATATGCTATCATTTATAAAGCACTTATTATTGCCGAGTGCTTTAAGTATAGACATTTTCTCATATAATCATCATGATACATGACATAGATATCATTATTGTCTGCATTTTATAGTTGAGCAAACTAACATTCAGCAAGTTAAGCAACTTGACCAAGGTCATGTGGAAGGGCAGAGCTGGACTTCCAACCCATGAGTCTGACTCCAGAGCCCACTCTCTGGAATGGGCAACCCAGGATGGTCACAGATCTATTTAGAAAGGGAATCATTTGAGGCAAATGTCTGGGGTCAAAGTAAAATACGCCCTGAGATCTTTGAGCAGTTTTATCAGGAGCAAGTCAAGCTGGCTCAGCAGTAATCCTTTATTACCAACTGTCTCCAATAAGAAGCATGGTGGACTGGGAGCTAGGGAGCTGGGTTCCAGTCTTGCCTATGCTAATTAGCAGTTGACCTTGGACCTGTCATTTCCCCCTCCCTGGGATTCAGTATCCTCTTTTGTAAAGCAAAGTGTCAGTCCCTCAGTTGTGTCCGACTTTTTGCCACCCCATGGTCTGTACCCCATCAGGCTCCTTTATCCATGGAATTCTCCAGGCAAGAATACTAGAATGGGTTGCCATTCCCTTGTCCAGGGGATCTTCCTGACCCAGGGATCAAACTCAGGTTTCCTGCACTGCAGGCAGATTCTTCACCATCTAAGCCAGCTAGGGAAGCCCCTTTTGTAAAGTAAAGGGATTCTATGGGCACAATTCTAAGGGCTCTTCCAACACTCACATTCCGTGATTCTTTGAGTCTGTAAGCAATGTCCTATCCCTATAGACTGACAGGGAAGGCAGGCATGAGTAAGCCCCTGTGCTGCACAGCCTCTGTGTCCTCCCCAAGGTCCTCTCTCCACCCTTCTCTGCCCTGTGCTGTGCCCAGGAGGCTGACCAGTACAGGCTGCATCCCCAGGGCTCACCTGCCCTCTGTCTTCCAGTTGAGTGCAGCCAGTATTAAGTGTGAGCAGGAGGCAGGGAGGCCAAGGAGAGAGAGACCCTGTGTCTGCACACACAGACACACACACAGACACACCACGTGTGCACCTGCCCTTCCTGTCTCCATTCTGACAGCAGCTGGGCTCCTCTCCTGACACATCTCCCATGGGGCACTACTGCCCTGGCCCCAGTTCCCACCGGGCTGCAGGAACACCACTCCCATCCCACACCCCTTTAGATTTAGGGATGATTAGGAATGACGATGGCTTCCTGCTCGACTAGCACCCAGCTGCTTCCCCTTAACATCCACGCCTCCTCAAAGCAGTCCATTCGTTCAGCACTCTGGATTTAAACCCTCCAATGTGCCATCTGTTTCCCACAGGACCCTGACTACTGCAGCCCCTGAGCGTGGGATGGCTTTCCTCCTTATCATTGCCACTGTCTCTCCACATGTCATAAACCGACATAGGAATGCCAAACCTCCTTTCAGAGTCCCACAGGCATCCTTACGGAGTCAGAGACCTAGAAATAGGCACTTTCAGGGGAGTGGGCAAGATTCCCCGATTCTCCTCCAGTGGTGGCAACATCAGTATCAATATTCTATTAGCCAAACTCTATTTTAAAAAAAACAAACTCTTGGGCTCTTTTGAGAGAGGCGACATGGGTAGGACAGACAGACCTGGGTTGGAATTCCAGTTCAAACTCACTGGGTTTGAACCTTGACCCAGTCACTTACAGGCTGTAAGAACTTCCTGTGTCTGAGTCCTCATCGGCAAATTGAGGAAAATAATATCTGCCTCTCAGCTTTGCTTCGAGGACTGAATATGACAATCTATGCAGTTCCTGGCACATTCTAAAGAGATGCTCAGTAAATGTTAACTGTCTTTCTCTCTTAGGCAACTGGGAGGAAGAGGGAGGAAGCCATCAGAACAATTAGATGGGTTAAAGTGGCTTCTCCAGAAATCCCATACCACCTCCTTCAGTTCTCCAACGGAATAGCCAGGGGCTGATACAGCAGTGGACCAAGACAGGGAAAAAAAAAAAAAAGAAACTAGGCTTTTGTCAAAAAAAAAAAAAAAACAATGCTGAAACCCAACTTCAGCAAGCAATTAGGGAACAATAGCTAAATACTTTCTATAATTAGAGAGAGAAGCATCGCAAGTGATGAGAACGCCTTTGTCTGCACTGACCCTCTTCACCCGAAGACGATCTTGGCTCACGTGAGACGGAGACTGGGGATCTTTGTGTCTTTTTTAGTTTTCTTAAGAAATTAAATCTCACACCACGCTTCTCTTGCCAGGAAGGGAGGGCAGTGGAGGCAGTGAGCACCCTCTAGCCAGAAAGGCACTGAAATGTGACTCACTGTATAGGACTAATTCAATCCTGAAAGAGGAGAAAGTCTTACAGCTTTGCTGAGAGTTCCTGACACCCTGGCCTTACCCTGATTTGGGGGCAGGTGGATGGGTTGCCATTTCTGTAGGAAGACATGGCAGATGGGTTTTGACCATCACCTAGTCTGCTTCTTTTGTTAAAATCTGTGCTGCGTGCTAAGTCACTTCAGTAGTGTCCAACACTTTGCAACCTATAGACTGTACCCCACCAGGTTCTTCTGTCCATGGGCCTCTCCAGGCAAAAATACTGGAGTGGGTTGCCATGCCCTCCTCCAGGGGATCGTCCCAACCCAGAAATCAAAACTGCGTCTCTTACATCTTATGCATTGGCAAGCGGGTTCTGCGACCTGGGAGGCCCTGCTAAAATCTGGGGGGCAGCAAATCCTTACTTTTTAACAATGGATACTCCAGACAAAAGCAAAGGAGAGGATATTTACACAAACATTCACACTGGAGAATTGCTCTCTATGTCTCGACAGAAGAACAAAGCTGGCTTCCTCACCCAAAATCTCTATGCCTTCCCAGGCACTTCTGTTCTCCCAGGCCCCCAAGTTCTAACCCAAGTCATCCTTTTCCCTTCATTCTTCTCAACCCCTCATTACTCACTCAGTCTCTTGATACTTCCTTCTTTTTATTATTTTAAAAAATACTTATTTATTTGGCTGTGCTGGGTCATAGTTGCAGCATGTGGGATTAGTTCCTTGACCAAGGATCAAACCTGGGCCCCCTGCATTGGGAATGTGGTGTCTTGGCCACTGGACCATCAGGGAAGTCCCTTTTGACATGTCCTTCTATAACCTTTCCCATCTTTCTCTTCCTCCCCATGCGTATCACCACAAGCATTGTCAAGCTCCACACACATCCCATGACTAGACTTCCATCCAGTCCCCCTTCCTCCAAACATTCCACAAAACACCACCTAAGACATTGTATTCAAAATTCCATCCTGTATACCCAGAGTTTCTAAACTACAGCACTCTAAACTAAGTGCTTCCAGTGGTAGATTATTTTAGGTGTGTGATACACACTGTTGGTGTCCGGTTCCCTTGACCAGCTAGTATGCCCATCACCCAATTGTTACGAGTGTTGGCTGCTAACAGCTCACAGTAGCTCCCTTCTCTGGAACACTGATGCGCTGAAGGGGGCTGCCTCACCAGGGAATGTCTGAAAGGTTACACCCTCTCTGATTCCTACATCGTGCTTTGAAGAAGATATCCTGTTTCTCGAATGCTGGGGTGCTACAAACTGTTTCTTTGGGAGAAAACCAGGTCAGTCTAGAAAAATCTAGGACACCTGCAATGCGGGTCCGAGGGAGGCCATGGAGTTGTCTCCGCCTCCCTGCCTGGAAGGAACAGTTACCGGAGATCTGCCGTGATCCAGGTACTGAGACACTCCCAAACACCAGACCTTGTTTTGAGAACACTGATGTAAATAAAATGATGCCCCAGCACTGCTGAGAAATCCACAGTTTGGTAGTAGACAAAAGATTTTTTTTTGTAATTGTACAATCAGTTTTCCAGTGGTCAAGGCTGTCTTCCAGTGCAGAGGTTATGGATTCTATCCCTGGTAAGACCCCCACATGCCTCATGGCCAAAAAATCAAACATAAAGCAGAAACAATATTGTAACAAATTCAATAAAGGGATTTTTATAGTCTATATAGACAATGTGTAAAGTAATACTGGGGGAGGGGAGAGCCCCTCCGTTCCTTCTTCCTGTGGAGCACAGTGAACTTCAGGATTCAGCAGCTGAGTTCCAGAGTAGATTCTCTCGCTTACTTGCTGAGAGAACCCAAGCAAGTCCCTGATGGTGTCTGCTGGCACAAAAGAGTAATTGAAATGCCCCTTGCAAGCCTGGAAGGATATATACCAACTTTATGGAAATTGTCTCTGGATTATGGGATTGCAGGTGGGTTTTGTTTTCTTCTGTTCGCTTTTCTATTTTTAAAATTTCCATAGAGAATAAAGTCCTTTTGAAATCAGGGTTTAATTCTCAGAAGTAAGCTCCACCGTGGAATATTCTCAGTATATACCCTCCTCCTCAGACTTTCTCTATCAGCTTGTCTGTTTAGCAGCATTCTACAAAGGGTAGTTTCTGTGTCTCATTTCAGATCTGGGGATGGAAATATAGAAGATGATCCTGGAATATCTCATCATTCCAGAGAGCATGAACGTTATCGAAAACTATGGGAGTTGGGTTGAAAGTATTCAGAAGTCAACATTAAGAGTCTCCCATTTGCTAAAAGTGGGGCAAGTTGATCATCAATCTGCCAAAATGATTAATGGATTGACACACATCAAATACATTTAACTCCATAAAGTTTACAATGATGCTCAAAAAAATAATCACGTGTAAAGAATAGTAGGAAACCATCTAATTATTATAAATTAGATGGCCATTAAAGAGAAAGAATTGAGCGAACTAAAATGGACTGGAATGGGTGAATTTAACTCAGATGACCATTATATCTACTATTGTGGGCAGGAATCCCTCAGAAGAAATGGAGTAGCCATCATGGTCAACAGAAGAGTCTGAAATGCAGTACTTGGATGAAATCTCAAAAACGACAGAATGATCTCTGTTCGTTTCCAAGGCAAACCATTCAATATCACAGTAATCCAAGTCTATGCCCCAACCAGTAACGCTGAAGAAGCTGAAGTTGAACGGTTCTATGAAGACCTACAAGACCTTTTAGAACTAACACCCAAAAGAGATGTCCTTTTCATTATAGGGGACTGGAATGCAAAAGTAGGAAGTCAAGAAACACCTGGAGTAACAGGCAAATTTGGCCTTGGAATACGGAATGAAGCAGGACAAAGACTAATAGAGTTTTGCCAAGAAAATGCACTGGTCATAAAAAACACCCTCTTCCAACAGCACAAGAGAAGACTCTACACATGGACATCACCAGATGGTCAACACCGAAATCAGATTGATTATATTCTTTGCAGCCAAAGATGGAGAAGCTCTATACAGTCAGCAAAAACAAGACCAGGAGCTGACTGTGGCTCAGACCATGAACTCCTTATTGCCAAATTCAGACTTAAATTGAAGAAAGTAGGGAAAACCACTAGACCATTCAGGTATGACCTAAATCAAATCCCTTATGATTATACAGTGGAAGTGAGAAATAGATTTAAGGGCCTAGATCTGATAGAGTGCCTGATGAACTATGGAATGAGGTTCATGACAGTGTACAGGAGACAGGGATCAAGACCATCCCCATGGAAAAGAAATGCAAAAAAGCAAAATGGCTGTCTGAAGAGGCCTTACAAATAGCTGTGAAAAGAAAAGAAATGAAAAGCAAAGGAGAAAAGGAAAGATATAAGCATCTGAATGCAGAGTTCCAAAGAATAGCAAGAAGAGATAAGAAAGCCTTCCTTAGCGATCAATGCAAAGAAATAGAGGAAAACAATAGAATGGGAAAGACTAGAGATTTCTTCAAGAAAATTAGAGATCCCAAGGGAACATTTCATGCAAAGATGGGCTCGATAAAGGACAGAAATGGTATGGACCTAACAGAAGCAGAAGATATTAAGAAGAGGTGGCAAGAATACACAGAACTGTACAAAAAAGATCTTCATGACCCAGATAATCACGATGGTGTGATCACTCACCTAGAGCCAGACATCCTGGAATATGAAGCCAAGTGGGCCTTAGAAAGCATCACTACGAACAAAGCTAGTGGAGGTGAAGGAATTCCAGTTGAGCTATTCCAAATCCTGAAAGATGATGCTGTGAAAGTGCTGCACGCAATATTCCAGCAAATTTGGAAAACTCAGCAGTGGCCACAGGACTGGAAAAGGTCAGTTTTCATTCCAATCCCAAAGAAAGGCAATGCCAAAGAATGCTCAAACTACCACACAATTGCACTCATCCCACATGCTAGTAAAGTAATGCTCAAAATTCTCCAAGCCAGGCTTCAGCAATACGTGAACCGTGAACTTCCTGAAGCTCAAGCTGGTTTTAGAAAAGGCAGAGGAACCAGAGATCAAATTGCCACCATCTGCTGGATCATGGAAAAAGCAAGAGAGTTCCAGAAAAACATCTGTTTCTGCTTTATTGACTATGCCAAAGCCTTTGACTGTGTGAATCACAATAAACTGTGGGAAATTCTGAAAGAGATGGGAATACCAGACCACCTGATCTGCCTCTTGAGAAATTTGTATGCAGGTCAGGAAGCAACAGTTAGAACTGGACATGGAACAACAGACTGGTTCCAAATAGGAAAAAGAGTATGTCAAGGCTGTATATTGTCACCCTGCTTATTTAACTTATGTGCAGAGTACATCATGAGAAACGCTGGACTGGAAGAAACACAAGCTGGAATTAAGATTGCCGGGAGAAATATCAATAACCTCAGATATGCAAATAATACCACCCTTATGGCAGAAAGTGAAGAGGAACTCAAAAGCCTCTTGATGAAGGTGAAAGAGGAGAGTGAAAAAGTTGGCTTAAAGCTCAACATTCAGAAAACGAAGATCATGGCATCTGGTCCCATCACTTCATGGGAAATAGATGGGGAAACAGTGGAAACAGTGTCAGACTTTCTTTTTTTGGGCTCCAAAATCACTGCAGATGGTGACTGCAGCCATGAAATTAAAAGACGCTTACTCCTTGGAAGGAAAGTTATGACCAACCTAGATAGCATATTCAAAAGCAGAGACATTACTTTGCCAACAAAGTTTCGTCTAGTCAAGGCTATGGTTTTTCCTGTGGTCATGTATGGATGTTAGAGTTGGACTCTGAAGAAGGCTGAGCACCGAAGAATTGATGCTTTTGAACTGTGGTGTTGGAGAAGACTCTTGAGAGTCCCTTGGACTGCAAGGAGATCCAACCAGTCCATTCTGAAGGAGATCAGCCCTGGGATTTCTCTGGAAGGAATGATGCTAAAGCTGAAACTCCAGTACTTTGGCCACCTCATGCGAAGAGTTGACTCATTGGAAAAGACTCTGATGCTGGGAGGGATTGGGGGCAGGAGGAGAAGGGGATGACAGAGGATGAGATGGCTGGAAGGCATCACTGACTCGATGGACGTGAGTCTGAGTGAACTCCAGGAGTTGGTGATGGCCAGGGAGGCCTGGCATGCTGCGATTCATGGGGTCGCAAAGAGTCGGACACGACTGAGCGACTGAACTGAATTGAATTCACAATAACTAATGATTTATGGGTGTAACAATGATCATAAACGGCAGCTAACATCATGAGCAAGACCACCAAATTTTGGATCTGCCTAATAGAAGTAAACAGTACTATCTGTGAAATTGCTTTATTCCCTCCCCTGACCCCACCACAAAAATGAAGAAAAGAAAAAAAAAACTCTGAATCTAAACAGGCCTTTAGACCTAATGAAGAACTTATAGGAAACAGAGGAGGAACATTACAAAGATACAAAATAGGGGTTATGGGAACCTCTACAAAGCAAACAAAATACTGCATGGAAAAAAAATAATAAACGAGATGGAAGGGGAACTTTTAAGTAAAAGAGATATGATGTTACTGAACTCAAGTCCAACTGCCCACCACCAGAAAATCAGTATTCAAGAGGCGAGTGTTGGTTGAAATGGTAAATGTTACTTTTAATTAAAAAGCCAGCACTCTGGGGAGAAGACAGGCTTGTGTCCTAAAACCAACTCGGAAGATTCTGCTTGGCCACGAAAGTTTTCCAAAGGAAGATGGTGTAGTGATTTCAGTTAATCATTAAGACAGGGGATCGGACTCATGGCCATCTCCCATTGTGTGTGGGCTTGTGTGCAGGCCTGTCAACTCCTCCTGCTCCTGCTTTACATGCTGTCTCGTTCGCACAGTTTATTCATGAGATTACTGAAGGGGAAGCTGGGGAAGAGATCTGTTCATCTGTTAATTACTTCTACTTCTGTTAACAATATCTGTTAATAAGTTTTACTTTGATGAATGGAAAGAACTAACAGTTTAGGCAAAATATTTTGTGATCAAAAGATTTGAATAGTGGCTTGGGCTGGAGATGCCTGGTTTAAGGTTAGTTACAATAGCTTTGCTAAAGTGACAAGACAAAAGGGGCCTCCTGCAGAGAGCTCTTCTCTGCAAAAAGCTGCTTATAAATCCCACTTGTCAGAACATCATTCCATTTCTATGGAATGATGGATGAGGGGGCTTCCCAGTGGTGCCGGTGGTAAAGAATCCGCCTGCCAGGGCTTCCCTGGTGGCTTAGTGAAGTGAAGTCACTCAGTCGTGTCCTATTCTTTGCAACCCCATGGACTGTAGCCTACCAGGCTCCTCCGTCCATGGGATTTTCTAGGAAATAATACTGGAGTGGGTTGCCATTTCTTTCTCTAGAGGATCTTCCCAACCCAGGGATCGAACCCAGGTCTCCCACATTGCAGGCCGATGCTTTACTGTCTGAGCCACCAGGGTGGCTTAATGGTGGTCAAGAATTCGCCTGCCAGCGCAGGAGACATGGGTTTGATCACTGAGGCAGGAAGAGCCCATATGCCACAGAACAGCTAAGCCCACTTGCCACAACTATTGAGCCTGTGCTCTGGAGCCCCAGAGCCCCAACTACTGAGATCATGTGCCCCAACCACTGAAGCCCTTGTGCCCTAGAGCCCATGCTCCGTAATAAGAGAAGCCACTACAATAAGCCCCTGAGCGCGGCAACTAGAGCGTAGCCCCTGCTGTCTGCAACTAGAGAAAAACCCACACAGCAACAAAGACCCAGCACAGCCAAGAAAAAAAAGATAAGAATCCTCCTGCAATGCAGGAGACAAAAGAGACTCAAGTTCAATCCCTAGGGCAGAAAGATAACCAGGAGGAAGCAATGGCACCCCACTCCAGTATTCTTGCCTGGAAAATTCCATGGGCAGAGGAGTCTGGCGGGCCACAAAGAATCGGACATGATTTAGTGAGTGAACGACAACAGCTTCATGCTAGCATGTGTGCATGCTAAGTCGCTTCAGTTGTGTCTGACTCTTTTCACTCCCATGGACCATATCCCGCCAGGCTCCTCTATCCATAGAATTCTCCAGGCAAGAATACTGGAGTGGGTAACATAGGGCACCATATTCTCAGCGCACAAGATGTTGACATGGGTCTGTAGCCTCTCTGTGCTGACACTTTCAGCTGCCTGCTTACATATATGGGTTGAACAAGCTATAATTATTTTGATGCCCCAAAAGATACAGATAATTATGAGCAGTAGTATTAATCCCATTCTCTTAAGGCCAGTTCTTGGGACTGTGCTAGCCAGAGATTCGGTACTGCCGAAGATAGAGCAGCTTATGTCACGGCTGCTGTCTGGTCATCGTGCAGTTAGCTTTTTCCCTGTGATGACAGTTACAGAATCTGGAAAACAACTCATGCTGAAGGATTCTGTGACTCTATTGTCATTAACTGCTTGACACTGAGCACTTTTGTGACACTGGGAAGCCTGGGAGACCAGCTTTTCTACAGACAAGAGGCAGGAGACATGGAGGGGCCTTTGTGCTTGGAGGGGCTCTGCAGAATTCTGTTCTGTTCCATGAGATATATCAACCTAACACAGTGGATCTCAATTCAGACAAACAAATTGCATGCAAGTATGCATGTGTGTGTAAAGTAAAACCCAAGAACACTTTTGTGTTTTTTTAACGTGAAACCTAATTTTAACAAAATCAGGGAAATTCAAGCACTGGATATTTGATGATATCAAGGATATTTTTTTTTTTAATTTAGGCATGACAATGATACTGTGGCTGTGGTTTTTAAATAGGAGTCTGTCTTTTAAAGAAACATAATGAAAGTTTTACAAATGAAATATGATGCTTGAGATTTGCGTCAAAATAATCCAACAGAGGACGTGGGAAAGAGGATCATAGTACAAGACTGGCCTGTATTGAAAATTGTTAAAGTCACTGGTGAATTCATCAGGTGCATTTCCCTGTTCTATTTTTTAAGACCTTTGAAATTTTCATTGATAAAATATTCTGGAAGTTCATGGCTGAAACTTGAAAATTTCAGAAAAGTAAAAGAAGAAAAATTATCCATAATCCCACCCTGCAGAGATAATCACTACTATCATTTTACAGTATATCCTTCTTGACTTTTAAATAATACATATTAAAGAAACCCTGCTGTGAATATCATTTTGTACTGCTTCTTTCACTTAAGATAGTATATTCTTTCTTGTCCTTAAAAACTCTAAAGCATTGTTCTTAATGGCTATAATAGTGTTTTAGTTTCTAACATTTATTTAATCAAAACTCCATTTTTACTGCTAAAAATGTTGCTGCTATGAACATCCTTGAAAATCTTTATTTGGGGGTACCACTCATTTTTAAAAAGTAGAATTAGTGCTTAAAAGACTAAGCATTTTCAGGTATTTAATACAACTACCAAATCACTCTTTAGAAAGGTCATCCACTTATGTTTCTACCTATAGTGAAGTAGAATTCCCCTTTTCCTGAAACCTTACTTTTCTGGAAGCATTTAATATTCCCTACTTAATAAAAAATTCTAAGTCAAAAGAGCAGTTGATAAGTGTGTTGGAGCCAGACAAGCCTACCTTTGAATACTATTAGCTGTGTAATGTTGGGAGAATTAGTTAACATCTCTGTCCTGGGAACAGACTAGCACTGGGAGGTCATAACCATTGAATAAAGTCATAAATGTAATGATATATTTTCTGTTAATTTCCTAACACAGTGCCTGGCTTGGCAGATGTTAGCGGTAACTATCATCATTATCATTATTATTATTTTTTTATTACATATTCTAAAGGAGATCAGTCCTGGGTGTTCTTTGGAAGGAATGATGCTAAAGCTGTAGCTCCAGTACTTTGGCCACCTCATGCGAAGAGTTGACTCATTGGAAAAGACTCTGACACTGGGAGGGATTGGGGGCAGGAGGAGAAGGGGACAACAGAGAATGAGATGGCTGGATGGCATCACCGACTCGATGGACATGAGTTTGGGTGAACTCCGGGAGTTGGTGATGGACAGGGAGGCCTGGAGTGCTGCAATTTATGAGGTCGAAAAAAGTCAGACACGACTGAGCAACTGAACTGAACTGACCTTTCTATGGAGTAAAACTCATAGTTTTATAACTGCTGTTTTCCTTTTCATGAAGAGGCTTTTTCACTTGTTCCTGCATTCAAGTCTGTATTTTAGAAGTGCTGTTGTTGTTTAGTTACTCAGTCATGTCCAACTCTTTTGCGACCCCATGGAACTGTAGCTCGCTAGGTTCCTTTGTCCATAGAATTTCCTAGGCAAGAACATGGGAGTGGGTTGCCATTTCCTTCTAAAGGGGAACTTCCCAACCCAAGGATCGAACTTGCAACTCCTGCATTGCGGGCAAATTCTTTACCACTGATCCACCTGGGAAACCTCAAATTTAAGACAGCTTATGGATACGTTAGGGTGCTTTTGGTTGCCTCCAAAAAAAAAAAAAAAGCCCAAGTTAGGCTGATGGAGCTGCAGCATCAAGAAGGACAAAGGATTCAGGAGATGTGCTCTGACTGTCCTCAATGATTCTGTCCTCAGCAGTCTGCCTATTTCTGACTGTTGTTTTCAACCCCATAATGATATGATGTTCCTAGAATAAGACAGCTTGTCAAATCAAAGAGACACAACTAAATCTACAGGCTTCTTTGTTCCCCTCCATCTGGAAAAAGAAAAAGCCCCTGCCCCCACCCTCCAGTTAGTTTTTTTTTTTTTTAACTTTTTATTTTGTATTAGGGTATAGCCAATTAACAATGTTGTGATAGTTTCAGAAGAACAAAAAAGGGGCTTAACCATACGTATACATGTATCCATTCTCCCCCAAATTCTCCTCCCATCCAGGCTGCCGCATAACATTGAACAGAGTTCCATGTGCTATACAGTAGGTCCTTGTTGGTTACCCATTTTAAATAAAGCAGTGTGTACATGACCATCCCAAACTCCCTTACTATCACTTCCTCCTGGCAACCACAAGTTCATTGTCTAAGTCTGTGAGTCTCTTTCTGTTTGGTGAGTTCATTTGTAATCCCTTCTTTTTAGATTCCATGTATGAGGGACGTCATACGATGTTTCTCCTTCTCTGTCTCACTTACTTCATTCAGTTTGACACTCTCTGGGTCCAAGCATGTTGCTGCAAATGGCATTATTTCATTCTTTTTAACCCCAGTTAGATCTTGAGATGTATACTGATTAAGAAAACTGTTTTTGTTTTATTTAAGTTTTAGCTTGTGTGTGTGTGTGTAACTGGATAAGCACATTCTCAAGGTAAAGGGCCAAGTTGTAACACACTACTGAATCAGGAGAATAAAGTGAGAGGGCTTGCTGTAACAGAAACAGAATAAAGAGCCCCCAAGCAGACCTGCACATACGGATACTTGCCACATGACAGAGGTGGCCTGCAGAGCAGTGAGGAAAGAGCATATTTTTAAATAAATGATGCTAATAAAATTGAGTATCTGTGTAGGAAAAAAAAAAAAACCTGAAATTGCACTCATATCTCAGCTCATATACAACTGGAATTGACCTAAGTATACAAAGGAAAACTAGAAAGCTTTTACAAGATAGTTCAGGAAAGCACATTCAAGACCCTGAGACAGGGCAGAATTTCTTAAACAAGACACGAAAAACACGCCATTACAGAAAAGATTCATAAATTTGCTTACTTAAGAGTTAGAATTTTCTATTCATCCAAAGATACCATGCTGCTGCTACTGTTAAGTCTCTTCAGTCGTGTCCGACTCTGTTCGACCCCATAGATGGCGGCCCACCAGGCTCCCCCATCCCTGGGATTCTCCAGGCAAGAACACTGGAGTGGGTTGCCATTTCCTTCTCCAATGCATGAAAGGGAAAAGTGAAAGTGAAGTCGCTCAGTCGTGTCTGACTCTTCACAACACCATGGTCTGCAGCCTACCAGGCTCCTCCATCCATGGGATTTTCCAGGCAAGAGTACTGGAATGGGGTGCCATTGCCTTCTCCAAAAGAAACCATAGTTAGAGCCAAAGAAAAGTAGACCAATAGAAAATACTTGCAATACAACAAACCAGAAACAGACTCACAGACATAGAGAGCAGTCTTGTGGTTGCCAAGGCAACATGGGTAGGGGGTGGATCAGGAGTGTGGAATTAGCAGATGCAAACTATTATATATAGAATGGATAAACAGCAAGGTCCGGCTGTATAGCACAGGGAACTACATTCAATATCCTGTGATAAACCATAATGGAAAAGAATACAAAAGGAATGCATATATGTATAACTGAATCACTTTGCTGTACAGCAGAAATTAACACAACATTGTAAATCAACTATATTTCAATAAAATAAATTTTTTTAAAAGTACTTGCAATAGACAAAGCACTGGTTTCCAAACAGAATGACAATTTCTCACAAATCAAGAAAAAGACTTATCAACCCATAAGAAAATGGACAAGAGACTTAAACAGGATCTTAACAAAAGAGGAAATCAAAACTGCTCCCCTCATCAGTAATCATGGAAATGCAAATTAAAATCAATGCTGTCATTACATACCAGATGTAAAATTTTACATGAGTATATCAAGTGTTGGAGGTGGGACTATAAACTGAATCACTCGCTTTGAAAAATGGTTTGGTATTATCTGGAAATAGGAATATCTGCATATCCTATGACTCAGTCATCTACTCCTAAGTGTGTATCCTAGAGTAACTGCTGTGCAAATATTCAAAGTCGCATTATTCATTAATAACACCAAATTGGAAACAGCTCAAATGTTCATCAACAGGAGAACAAAGTCTTAGACAAGTTTGCCATTGTGTGTTCTAAGTCACTTCAGTCATGTCCAACTCTTTGCAACCCTATGAACCATAGCCCGCCAGGCTCCTCTGTCCATGGGATTCTCCAGGCAAGAATACTGAAGTGGGTTGCCATTTCCTCCTCCAGGAGATCTTTCTGACCTAGGGATCGACCTGCCTCTCATGTCTCCTGTGTTGTCAAGCAGGTTCTTTACCACTAGCGCCCTCTGGGAAGCCCTAAATCTTCCATGCTGCTGCTGCTGCTAAGTCGCTTCAGTCTTGTCTGACTCATAGCGACCCCATGGACTGCAGCCTATCAGGCTCCTCCATCCATGGGATTTTCCAGGCAAGTGTACTGGAGTGGGGTGCCATCTGCCATAACCCTCTCTAATAAAATTTAAATGATAAAGCCTCTGCCTACAATGCGGGAGACCCAGGTTTGATCCCTGGGTCTGGAAGATCCCCTGGAGAAGGAAATGGCAACCCACTCCAGTACTCTTGCCTGGAAAATCCCATGGACCGAGGAGCCTAGTAGGCTACAGTCCATGGGGTCACAAGGAGTCAGACACGACTAAGCAACTTCACTTCAATTTAACAATAGCTAATCTTTTTTTACCAGGCTTCTCTGGTGGCTCAGTGGTAAAGAATCCACCTGCCAATGCAGAAGACACGGGTTCCATCCCTGGGTCGGGAAGATCCTCTGGAGAAGGAAATGACAACCCACTCCAGAATTCTTGCCTGGGAAATCCCATGGACAGAGGAGCATGGTTTCCCAAAAGAGTCAGACGTGACTTAGCAATTAAACAAGAACAATAATCTTTTTTTTTTTTTAATGAGGTATGGCTAAATTATGGCTAATCTTACTGGGCACTCACCATGTGCTAAATACTGTTCTAATGTTTTAATATGGGCATCCCTGGTGGCTCAGAAGATAAAGAATCTGCCTGTCCTGTGGGAGACCTGGGTTCAATCCCTAGGTTGGGACGATCCCCTGGAGAAGGAAATGGCAACCCACTCCAGTATTCTTGCCTGGAGAATCCCATGGACCAAGGAGCCTGGTAGGTTATAGTCCACGAGGTCACAAAGAGTCGGACACGACTGACTAACACACTTTCAATCATTAGAAATTCTAATACAGAATTTACAATGTGCCAGGTACTGTTCTAAATAGCCTTCATATATTTAGTCATTTTATCTTCATACTTAACCTATGAAGGAGACCCTGTAAGCAGCTTTTGGCAGGGCAAGGCTCTTTGCAGGAAAGAGCTCTCTGCAGGAGGAACCCTGTTTGTCTTGTCACTAACCTTAAACCAGGCACCCCCATGCTCTTCTCCTCTCTGGCCCTTGCACATCTTTCAAATCTTTTAACCACCCACTACCTTGTTGGTTCTTTCCATAAATAAAGCATGTCAAAAAGAAGAATAAGTTATTAACAGATGACGAGATCTCTTCCCTAGCTTCCCCTTCCATAATCTCAAGAACAAACTGTGTGAACAAGATAACCTTTAGAGGAAGATCACGAGCAGTCCATGAGTCTGTGCACAGCGGGGTATGACAATGGCTCTGAGCCCCTCTCTCAGTGGGTAACTGAGATTACTTCCCTTCTTTCCTTTAAAACTTTCATGGCTGAGCAGAATTTTCGGAGGTGGTTTGGGGGGACACTGAGTCCACCATCTCCTCAGATTACCAGTATTCTGATTAAAAGCACCTTTCCTTTCTACCAAGATACGCCTCTCTCTAAGTATTGATTTTTCCAGTGGAGAGCAGCCAGACCTGATTCAATAACAGTGCAATTATTATCTTCACTTTTCAAATGAGGAACTTGAGGACAAGAAGTTAACTAACTTGCTCACAATCACACAACTAGTTAGTGGAAAAGTTGGGAGTCGGCCTTCATGGAAGCTAAACTAAAAAAGGGTCTAAAGCAGAACCTTAAGAAAGATGGGCAGATAAAGAGTTAATACACAAAGAGGGGCTCAGGAATTTTTTACAAAATAAGGGGAAAGAGGCAGAAGTCCCTTGTGGCTTCCATTTATGTCAGAGAGAGTCTGCGGAAAGTTGGAACAGAGATTTTTTTTTTTTTTAGTATCAGCTTTATTGAGATATAATTCCACATACCATAAAGTTCACCCTCTCAGAGTGTACAATTCAGTGATTTTTATTATATTCACAGAGTTATAACTTTCGCCCTATCTAATTTTAGGACTTTTTCTAAGACTACAAAAAGAAATGTGTACTCAGTAGCAGGCACTTCTTGGTTCCAGTCTCCCTTTATTTCTAGCCTGTCCTAGCCCCCGGGCAACCGCTAATCTACATTCTGTACAGACAGGCCTATCCTAGACATTTCATATACATGGACTCACACAATATCTAGTCTTTTGTGACTGGCTTCTTTCACTTAGCATAATGTTTTCAAGGTTCATATAAGTCGTTATCACGTAGGGGTATTTCATTCCTTCTTATTGCCGAAGAATATTCTATGGTGTGAAGATACAGACAACATTTCATTTACTGTTTCATCAGTTGATGGACATTTAGTGTGTTTCCATATTTTGGCTATTACGAATAATGCTGCTATGAATATTGTGTACAGGTTTCATAATAAATATATGTTTTCATTTCTTTTGGGTCTACACCTAGAAATGAAATTTCTGTGTCATATGGTAACTCTGTGTTTAGCATTTTGAGGAACTGACAGACTGTATTCCAAAGCAACCATATCATTTTCTTCCCATCAACAATATATAGGAGTTTCAATTTCTCTACTTCCTAATACTTCTTGTTGTCTGCCTTTTTGATTATAATCATCCTAGTGGGTATGGAGTGGTATCTTATTGCGGTTTGGAGCAAATTTCTTTTATATATATATATATATATACATATATATATATTTGTTTCTTGGCCATGCTGCATCACTTGCAGGATTTCAGTTCTCTGGCCAGGTGAAGGCCCAGAATCCTAACCCGTAGGCAACCAGGGAACTCTCTGGAGCAAATTTCTTGTCTGTAGGTTGAACTTGACCTTTAAGAGTCTCTTCCATCCTCAGCATTCACCCAGCATTAGCCAAGTCTCCCAGACCTCTGGTAAGAATGGTCTCCTGATACCCTCAAAAAGTTCTCAGAGTTCACCCACTTTGAAGAATGTTCTTTTTCCTATGTGCTGAGACTGATCCTGACCATTTAGACAGGCTTCCATTCTCATGTTGTAAGGATCTAGAATCTAGCAAGGAGCTAGAATTCTCTCCTAGAGTAGAGAATCTCTCTACTTTTCTGGATTCTTCCAGAAATACTCTCTCCTCACCTCTGGCGGTTTTTCTTTATTGCCTCTGGAGGAATTTAATTGGCATTTGTCAGGAACAAGCATTTATGGGTGGTTATTTTGTAGGAGGACATAAATTCTACCTCCCAAACAAACTCTGATATCTATTATTTTAAATACTAAAATATTCTCAGCTTCTCATCCGAAACAAGAGCCCTACATTATTGTTGGTGTATAGCTGAGTGAGGGGTGTAAAGACTCCTTCTGTTAGAAGCCTGTGTTGGGATTCTCACAGGTGGTCCCCACGGGTACATGTGTGTCTGGTTAGTCAAGGAGAACGTTGGGATATGCGTGCAGTTAGTCTATGGAGCCAGGAAGTCTCAGCCATCAGCTGTGTTCAGTCATCTTTCCTCTGCCAGTGATGACAGAGCCAGAGACTCCACTTGCACCTGGAATGGGGTCTGGATGGAACACTTAAAGGCAGGTCAATAGATCAAAGAAGAGACAGAGGCTATTGCTGCTACCCCTAGCCCTTTCCCAAGCTGTTCTGCCTGCTTAAACAGCTCGTCCACTCCACCCAACACCCAAACCTCTGAAATTGTTCTTCAGGGTCTCACCTATTAATGGCACATGATCTTGGTCAGGTGACATTATCGGAAATTCAGTTCAGTTCAGTCACTCAGTCATGTCAGACTCTTTGTGACCCCATGGCCTGCAGCACTCCAGGCTTCCCCATCCATCACCAACTCCTGAAGCTTGCTCAAACTCATGTCCGTTGAGTCAGAGATGCCATCCAACCATCTCATCCACTGTTATCCCCTTCTCCTCCTGCTTTCAATCTTTCCCAGCATTAGGGTCTTTCCCAAGGAGTCACTCCTTCACATCAGATGGCCAAAGTATTGGAGTTTCAGCTTCATCATCAGTCCTTCCAATGAATATTCAGGACTGATTTACTTTCGGATGGACTGGTTGGATCTCCTTGCAGTCCAAGGGACTTTCAAGAGTCTTCTTCAACACCACAGTTCAAAAGCATCCATTTTTTGGTGCTCAGTTTTCTTTATGGTCCAACTCTCACATCCATACATGATTACTGGAAAAACCATAACTTTGACTAGACGGACCTTTGTTGGCTAAGTAATGTCTCTGCTTTTTAATATGCTGTCTAGGTTGGTCATAGCTTTTCTTTCAAGGAGCAAGATTAAAATTCTTTTAATTTCATGGCTGCAGTCACCATCTGCAGTGATTTTGGAGCCCAAGGAAATAAAGTCTGTCACTGTTTCCATTGTTTCCCCATCTATTTGCCATGAAGTGATGGGACCAGATGCCATGATCTTAGTTTTCTGCATGTTGACTTTTAAGCCAACTTTTTCACTCTCCTCTTTTAGTTTCATCAAAAGGCTCTTTAGTTCTTCTTTGCTTTCTGTCATTAAGTGTGGTGTCATCTGCATATCTGAGGTTATTGATATTTCTCCCGGCAATCTTGATTCCAGGATTCCAATCTTGATTCCAATTTTGTGCTTCATCCAGTCCAGCATTTCTCATGATGTACTCTGCATATAAGTGAAATAAGCAGGATGACAACATACAGCCTTGACATACTCCTTTCCTGATTTGGAACCAGTCTGTTGTTCTATGTCCAGTTCTAACTGTTGCTTCTTGACCTGCATACAAATTTCTCAGGAGGCAGGTCAGGTGGTCTGGTATTCCCATCTCTTTCAGAATTTTCCATAGTTTATTGTGATCCACACAGTCAAAGGCTTTGGCATAGTCAATAAAGCAGAAGTAGATGTCTTTCTGGAACCCTTGCTTTTTCGATGATCCAACGGATGTTGACAATTTAATCTCTGGTTCCTCTGCCTTTCCTAAATCCAGCTTAAACATCTGGAAGTTCTTGGTTCACGTACTGTTGAAGCTTGGCTTGGAGAATTTTAAGCACTACTTTGCCAGCATGTAAGATGAGTGCAATTGTGCAGTAGTTTGAACAGTCTTTGGCATTGCCTTTCTTTGGGATTAGAATGAAAACTGACATTTTCCAATCCTGTGGCAACTGCTGAGTTTTCCAAATTTGCTGGCATATTGAGTGCAGCACTTTCACAGCATCATCTTTTAGGATTTGAAATAGCTCAACTGGACATTATAGGAAGCATCCTCTCAATTCCCAGGCTTGGCTATACTTCCAAAGCTACTTGGGCTCACCTTCAGCACTTGCGCTTACTTCATACTGTGATGAGGTTACCTCTTTACACCAGGGGCTGCAAACTCAACTGCTTACAGAGGCCAAAGAGATAACAAAAATAAGGATTCCCTGGTGGTCCAGTGGCTAGGGCTCTGCATTCCCCTTGGTTAGGGAACTAAATCCCACATGCCACGACTAAGAGCCAGTGCAGCCAAATAAATAAATGAAAGGTAACAAAAGTAAGTGGAGCAGGTCAGACATGTTAATAGTCCTGGCTTTTAAAGGAAAACAAAAAATTCGTCCATTTTAAATCACACAGTTTCCTTGATCTACCTTTTGTTTTCTTTCAAGAGCATCATAGATACAGGAAGCATGTCACTTCTTTTATTCAGGAAAATGGTGGAGGAACTTCCCTGGTAGTCCCATGATTAAGGCTCTGCACTCCCACTACAGGGGCATGGGTTTGATCCCTGATAGGGGAACTAAGATCCTATATGCTGCATGAAAGAAGTGAAAGTGAAAGTTAGTTGCTCAGTCATGTCCAACTCTTTGAGACCCCATAGACTGTAGCCCACCAGGCTTCTCTGTCCATAAAATTCTCCAGGCAAGAATACTGGAGTGGGTTGCCAGTTCCTTCTCCAGGGGATCTTCCAGACCCTGGGATTGAACCTGGTCTCCTGCATTGCAGGCAGATTCTTTCCCGCTTGAGCCACCAGGGGAGCATATGCAGCCTGGTGTGGCCAAAAAAAAGAAAGAAAGAAAAGAGTGCACAACTGCAGCAGTGGATGGCCACTGACTTCCTCAGATATAATAAGGAGTGGAGGGGACTGTGGCCCGTATTGGCACACTCCCTTCTAGATGCTGCTGCCATGTGAGAATGTAGGCCTAGGATTGCCCCCTCGACTAGTTTTCAAGAGCTGGAAATCAGATTTTTATTAAAATCTCCCAATTTTTAAATGTCTCGAACTAATTCAAAAGTGCTAAAGCATGTGTGGACAAACAGAACACTTCTCAAGGCCAGATTCAGCCCATCAGCCCCAGATCTACCATCCCTCTGGCCTTTAGGATTCAGGCTGTATAGCATTTAACCCCAAGTCCCTTCAGATTAGCTTAGGGTCTCATACAGAGAAAGTACTTAATACATTTTTGAAGAAAACCCCCTGATATTCATTTATTATTCACCAGACCAAGCATTTACACATTACATTTATATTATAGCATCTTTAAAGCTTTATGAGGTAGGTAGGCTTGCTAAGGTCTTCCCAGGTAGCTCAATGGTACAGAATCTGCCTGCATTGCAGGAGACACATGTTCAATCCCTGAGTCAGACAGATCCCCTGGAGAAGGAAATGGCTATCCACTCCAGTATTCTTACCTAGGAAATGCCAAAGACAGAGGAACCTGGGAAGCTGCAGTCCATGGGATGGCAAAAGGGTCAGATATGGCTTAGTGACTAAACAACAAAGGCTTGCTAAAGGTTATAGAACTAGGAAGCAAGGGAGGCAGGACTCAAACTCAAGTCTGTCTGACTCCAGATTTTTTAGAAAGGCAGTCTTCCACTTGGGAGCCAGTAAAGAAGAGTGGGTAAAATCATATTTGGCAGTTTAAGTCACTTTCCAAATTTGTCACTTTCCATTTTTCATCTTGGCAACTTGTATGACATCTCTAAGCCTTCATTTTCCAATCTGTAAAATGCGGATAATAAGTGTTAGCTACTCATAGGGCTGTTGCAAGAGTTAAATGAAATAAACAGACGCAGAAGAGCTCGTCAACACACAGCAAGTATTCTTTCCTTGGCTGCACTGGGCTTTTGTCGCTGAACACAGGCTCTCTCTAGCTGCTGCAAGTGGGGGCTCCTTTCATTGTGCTGCATGGTCTTCTCATTGCAGGGGCTCCTCTTGTTGCGGAGCACAAGCTCTAGGTATGAGGCCTTCGTAGCTGTGGTGCACGGGCTTAGTTGCTCCGTGGCATGTGGTGTTTTCCTGGACCAGGGATCGAACCCATGTCCCCTGTATTGGCAGGCAGATTCTAAACCACTGAACAACCAGGGAGATCCCACAGTAACTATTCTTATAGCCCCTGTATTTCCCCCTTTAGGATTACTAATCATAGCCATCCACACCCACATCAGCTCCTTAGCACACAAGCAGGCATATTTTAGTGGGAAATCTTGTTACAAGACAAGAGAAAAGACAGGAAGTAAGGCAAGCAGTCACTTCAGGTATCAAATGATTGCCTTCTGAGCTGCCTGCACACTTGATAGGAATGAAAACGATCAAAATAAATGACGGTGCTCAGGGCAAGGGGCCATCTGTTCCTCTGCCAGGCTGTTCAATAAAAAAAAGGAATAGTTAGCTTGGGTCTAAAGCTTCATCCCACTGGAGCCTTGTGTTTCAAATCCCTTTAAGGTTAGAACCAACTTTCAAAAAGAATAATTAAATCTGGAAAGAAATGGGGTCAGCAGGTCTCACAGTGCTTTCAAACAGGAAGTCTCAGAGCTGGAGGAGGGAATGGCTGTCAGCAAAGCTGCTTTCCTGCATATCCAGGAAAACTCAATACAAAAACCCAAAGAACCACTCGGTCCTAGGAAGAAGATATAGGAGCCTATCTAATCACAAACAAGTTGACCTTAGCTTTAAGTCATCCACTGTCAAAAGACTGTTTCTATTTATACATTGATGCATTTCAGAAGACTTTTGACTTCCTTAACAACAACAAAAAAAATTATATTTAGTAATCATATAAACACAGAGACTGTATTCATGCTAACAAAGAAGTGAAATACCTAAGAATCAATATGCTGAGAGATGTGTACAGTCTATACAAAGAAAACTTCAAAATGTTACTGAAGAGATAAAAGACGATTTTAACACATCAAAACAGTGTTCCTGAGACATAAAATTGTAAAGATACCAGCTCTCAAAGTTAACCTATGGTCAACTCAATGACAATCAATATTCCTATAGACGTTTTTAAAAGAACTCAACAAAATAATTCTAAATTTCACTTGGAAAAAAATTAATGGTGGGATATCATACTTTTATTCACTTATTTATACATTTTATTAATTGTACATCTTGACTTTGATTTTACAGCTTTATTGAGATATATTTCACATTTCATTAAATTTACCTTTCCAAAGTGTACAGATCAGTGGTTTTTAGTATATTCATAGAGTTGTGTCAACACCAGCACTCTGTAATTTTTCTTTTTTTTTTGTCTGGTCCTTTAGCAGTGAAAACATGAAATCCTAACCATTGGACAACCAGGGAATTCTCTATAATTTTTCAATACTAAAAAAAAAACCCAAAAAACCATGTACCCATTAGCTCTCACTCATCTTTCCCATTCCCCATTTCCACACAAGTTAGTCCCAAGTAACTACTAATCCACCTTTTGTCTGTACGCATTTGTCTGTTCTGGAAATTTTATATAAATAGAATTATACAATATCTGGCCTTTAGTGACTGGTTTCACTTAGCATAATGTTTTCAAGGTTTCTGCAGTAAAGGATTTAACCTTGCCCAGATAGAAATCTGGCCTTTGTCCTTGGCTTTGGGGAAGCAATCTCTAAGCTCTTGAAAGGTCATGCCTAATAGGAGTGCCTCTGTTTTCCTGGTAGCTTTGAGTGGCCAGATCAATTCAGTTCAGTTCAGTCGCTCAGTCATGTCTGACTCTTTGCGACCCCATGGACTGTAGCATGCAGGGCTTCCCTCTCTTCAGTGTCATATCTTTTTGCCTTTTCATACTGTTCATGGGGTTCTCAAGGCAAGAATACTGAAGTGGTTTGCCATTCCCTTCTCCAGTGGACCACATTTTGTTAGAACGGGTCCACCAAGACCCGTCCATCATGAGTGGCCCTACACAACATGGCTTATAGTTTTTCATTGAGTTAGACAAGGCTTTGATCCATGTGATCAGCTTTTGAGTCACCAGATGGTCTAACAATATGATTTAGGTGGAAGCTAACCACATCAAATAGTCTTATAGTGGGGGCTGGCCAGAAAGACTAACAATGTGATTTAGCATGGGGGCTTTAGGTCACAGTATCAGTAAACATCTTAGGGGCTGGAGACTGAGATCAGCCACACAAGCAGTCAGTCATGCCTATGTGAGGGAGGCTCAGTAAAAACTCTGGACACCAAGGTTCAGGTGAGCCTCCCAGCTTATGGACACACAGTGATGCCAGGAGAGAAATGCTCTTGGTCTACACAGGGAGGAGACAACTGGATTCCCCATGCTTGGAATCTTCCTGAACTCTGCCCTATTCAACTTCCCTTGGCAATTTTTTAAAATTAATTTATTTAATTGGAGGCTAATTACTTTACAATATTGTAGTGGTTTTTGCCATACATTGACATGAATCAGCCATGGGTGTACATGTGTTCCCCATCCTGAACCCCTTTCCACCTCCCTGCCCACCCCATCCCTCAAGGTCATCCCAGTGCACCAGCCCAGAGTGCCCTGTCTCATGCATCGAACCTGGACTGGCGATCTATTTCACGTATGGTAATATATGTGTTTCAATGCTGTTCTCTCAAATCATCCCACCCTCACCTTCTCCCAGAGTCCAAAAGTCTGTTCTTTACATCTGTGTCTCTTTTGCTGTCTTGCATATAGAGTCATCATTACCATCTTTCTAAATTCCACATATATGCGTTCATATACTGTATTGGTGTTTTTCTTTCTGACTGACTTCACTCTATATAATAGACTCCAGTTTCATCCACCTCATTAGAACTGATTCAAATGCATTCTTTTTAATAGCTGAGTAATATTCCATTGTGTGTGTGTGTATATATACATATACCACAGCTTTCTTATACATTCATCTGCCGATGGACATCTAGGTTTCTTCCATGTCCTAGCTATTGTAAACAGTGCTCCTTGGCAGATTTTTTTTAATGTATTTATTTTGGGCTGCACTGTGTCTTCATTGCTGGAACCAGGCTTGTGTCTAGTTGCATACTCTCTAGTTGTGGTGCACAGGCTTCGCAGTGCAGAGTCTTCTCTTGTCACAGAGCACAGGCTCTAGAGTGCGCAGACTTCAGCAGTTGTTGTTCATGGGCCCTAGAGCTCTGGTTCAGTAGTTGTGGTGCATGGCATGGTTGCAGAGCAGCACCTGGAATATTCCTGGACCAGGATTGATTGAACCAGTGTCCCCTGCCTTGGCAGGCAGATTGCCAACCACTAGACCACCAGGGAAGTCCCCTGTGGCTAATTTTCATCTAGATCCTTTTTCTGTAATAAACCAGAAAATGAACACCTTTCAGTAAGTTCTATGTGTCCTTCTAATAAATTGTTGTCAGGACTTCCCTGATGGCTCAGATGGTAAAAAAAAATCTGCCCTCAATGCAGAAGACCTGGGTTCAGTCCCTGGGTTGGGAAGATCCCCTGGAGAAGGGAATGGCAACCCACTCCAGTATTCTTACCTAGAGAATTCCATGGACAGACCACGGGGTCACAAATAGTTGGACACGACTGAGTGACTAACACACACACAATGAATTGTCAAAATTGAATGTGCCTTTAGGAACTCCCAAATTTGCTGTTGGTGTTAAGAAGTGAAGGTAATCTCTTACAAACTGCTCCTTCTGACTTTGGAAGTTGGCTAAACTCACTCAAGATTTGTTCGTATTTTAGCATGTATCAATACTACAGTCCTTTTTTGCCAAATAATATGCTATTCTATGGATATATCACGTTTTGTTTATCCTCTCATCAGCTGATGGACATTTGGGTTGTTTCTACTTTTTCGTTGTTATGAATGATGCTGCTATGAACATTTGTGCACAGGTTTTTGTATGGACATGTGTTTTCAATTCTTAGTTATAAACCTAGGAGTAGAATTACTAGGTCACATGGTAACCTCAATGTTCAATTTTTGAGGGACTGCCAAACTGTGTTCCAAGGTGCCTACACTATTTTCTAATACTACCAGCAGTGTCTGAGGGTTCAAATTTCTCTATATCCTCATCAATACCTGTTACTGTCTTTCTTTTTTCATTTTACTCGTTCTAATGAGAATGAATTGGTATCTCACTCTAGTTTTGATTGGCATTTCCCTGATCCCTAATGATGGTGAACAAATTTGCATGTGATTAATGGCTATTCACATATATTCTTTTTGAAGAAATATCTACTTAAATGCTTCGCTCATTCTTTTAAATGGATTATGTCTCTTTGTTGTTAACTTGTAAGAGTTCTTCTGACTACAAGTTCCTTATCAGATATATGATTTGCAAATATTTTCGCTCATTCTGTAGGTTGTTTTTCACTTTCCTGTTGGTGCCCTTTGAAGCACAAAAGTTTTTAATTTTCATGAAATCTAATTTATCTATATTTTCTCTTGTTGTTCATATCTATGGGCTGACAGCAGTCTATATTGTAAAACTTGTGCTAATTTTCTTAGAACTATTAATGACAATGTAGTTACAAAGAAAATTCCTTATTCTTGGTTGATGCATGCCGAAGGGTTTGGAAGGAAATGTGTGCAACTTTGACATTGACATTTTGGAGATTCTAGGCCAATTGTCCTATAAAATGTCTCCACATTCCGGATTTTTCTGCTTTCTTCCTCATGCTGCTTAACTAGTGCCTCTAGAGCCTGAATTTCTGGTGAATCAGAAGTTAAGTCTGGCTTGATCAGGTAATTTGAGAACATCCTGTCAGAAAAAACTAGCATCAGATTGTCCCTCCATCCAGATTTCTAGAAAGGTACATTTTTTTCTTTTGCAGTTACTAAGTAATATGTGACTCTAGCCTTTTAAACTATAGTTCAGTACAAATCAGAACTTTGATTTTAAAAACTGGTTTAAAAATTGTGAAGGTATATGAAAGGATTCTAATAAGGAAGAACAGTGAAGTAGGACACTGCTACTTTTCACCAGGAAATGAATGTCAGTAAATAAAGCAGCAGTATCTAAAGCACAATGGCATCAAGAGCATAAAATACTGGTACTGCAATAAATGAAAACATTCATCATATAGGACAATAGACTGTTAGTTGGAAGGTACCCTAGAAATAAAATTGAGTTTAATTGCCTCACTTTACAAATGCAAAGCCTGAAGCTCAAGAAGCTTAATAAGTGCTGTTAAGGCCAATTAAATTAAGTCGAGAAAATAATAATTGTTTTCTGAGTGCTTACTCTATGCTGGACATTGTTCTAAGCACTTTACATGATTAAATTAACTGATGAGTTTATTTAATTATCCCAAAAGCTTTATGAAAATAGGTTTTACTTAACTTTTTCTCTTTTTTTTTTGGTGGGGGGGGGGAGTCCAGCAAGAAACTTAGAACTTAAATAACCTGCCCTAATTTACAGGTGGTACATTAGGATGCTAGGATGGGAACCCAGGAAAGCTGACTCAGGAATCTGTGCATTTAGCAGCTCCATCCTACTACCTCCAAGTTGTCACTTGCGGCTACAGGGCCGCAGCTGGTTAGAAATCAAATTAGGCCCAAGGTTCTCTGAGGATGAATTCCTCCCTCCATCTGGAATACCAAGAGTGGGCTGAGTTGATTGTTTCTCGTAATCTGGAGCATCACCAATTCTAGCTTGCACTGGGCAGTCTCTAATGAGCAGGCAGCTACTAATTACCCGTGTTAATGAGGGTAGAATGCTACCAGGAAGATCCAGCAGAGCTGAACACAAGCCCCTACTTGGCTTTAGAGTGTGTGCTTAGTTGTTCAGTCATGTCCAACTTTTTGTGACCCCATGGACTATAGCCTACCAGGCTCCTCTGTCCATGGGGATTCTCTAGGCAGGAATACTGGAGTGGGTTACCATGCCCTCTTCCATGGGATCTTCCCAACCCAGGGATCGAACCCAGGTCTCCTGCATTGCGGGCAGATTCTTTACCGTCTGAGCCACCAGGGAAGCCCAAGAATACTGGAGTGGGCAGACTGTTCCCTCTCCAGGGGATCTTCCCGACCCAGGAATCAAACCAGGGTCTCCTGTATTGCAGGCCAGTTCTTCAGCAGCTGAGCTACCAAGGAAGCCACTTAGGGTATAATATTGTACTACTTTTGCAGTAGATATGCCTTCTTCATTATGTTTTACTAAGATTGGTGTTAAAGTCAGTTGCTATTCCCTCTATACCCCATGGACAGCAAGAGACCACAAATGATAGAAATGCTTCACAAGATAGCCTCTGTGAAAAATGAGAGTGAGTGCATGGTCAGTTGTGGCTATCTCTTTGTGAACCCATGGACTGTAGCCCGCCAGGCTCCTCTGTCCATGGAATTTCCCAGGCAAGTATACTGGAGTGGGTCGTCATTTCCTTTTCCAGGGGATCTTCCTGTGGGTTGTCATTTCCTTCTCCAGGGGAATCTTCCTCGCCCAGGGATCTAACCCAAGTCTCCTGCGTTGCAGGCAAATTCTTTACCGCTGAGCCACCAGGGAAGCCTGTGAAAAAAATGAGATAATGGTAAAAGGTCTTCTCCACCCTTTCCTTTCAATCCTACATCCCAGATCTTGGTCTATATCTTACTGATTTCCCATGGTAATTATTTTAACCTTTTCCTCAGTGGCCTCCTTCATCACCATAGAAACCCATTCTGCCTTAAGAGTCATCTTGAGTGACAGTTTCTAAAGTCTTCCTTCTGCTCCAAATTATCTGCTGAGTTAAATCTAAGGTTCTTGATCTTGTCTTCAGGACTTTAATTTGCTCCCCTTTTATTCTCTTTTTACAAATAATACATTCCTGGAGCAGAGGTTAAAGCAGATCACTGTCAGTGAAAATATTAACTGAAATAACTAATATATTTACATAGTACTTTAGATGTGAGTAAAACATATTCACTTACATTACCTCAATCACTCTATGATAGATACATAAAGCAGGTAACATGATCAGCATTTTAAATTCGGTAAAACTGGGGGCCAAAGAATTTAAGTATCTTGACCATGATAACACAGCTTACTGGTGAAGCTATCGCTTGAATTTATATTTTCAGACTCCAGGTCATGCTTGGTACATTATACAGTATGATCAAAGATCCAGAATTTACCAAAAATTTTTTTTTCCTTTTGGCTTATATCCTCAGACAAAATTCTAAGATCTCTCCCATGATCCTCTCCCCAGCCCTGCTCCTTGCACACACCCTGCAATAACCCTGGAGCTGTGAATACAATGAGACATCAGTCCTGTGATTGTTATGTTACAAGTTGATTTTAAAATAAGAAGATTATCTGGGTGGGCCTGACCTAATCTATGAGCCCTATAAAAACAACTCTTCCCTGGTGGCTCAGACGGTAAAGTGTCTGTCTGCAATGTGGGAGACCTGGGTTCGATTCCTGTCGGGAAGATCCCCTGGAGAAGGAAGTGGCAATCCACTCCAGCACTCTTGCATGGAAAATCCCATGGACGGAGGAACCTGATAGGCTACAGTCCATGGGGTCGAAAAGAGTCGGACAGGACTTCACTTTCACTTTCACTTTCTATAAACTGACCAAGGTGTCACATGGGAAGGACTTGAGGGTGGACTGTAGGAAGTGAGGATGGTCCTCCTCAATGGCACACAATGAAACAGGGACCTCAGTCCAGCAACTGCAACAACTAGAATGAGCTTGGAAATGGATTTTTCTTCAGAACCTCAGCCTGATGAGGATCCAGCTCAACATTGTGATTTCAGGTTTATGAGACCCAGAGCAGAGAATCCATGCATGCTCTGCCAGCCTTCTGACCTAAGAGATGTGAGCTCAGAGTGCTGTTTCAACCGTAGTGCTGTTTCAAGCCACTAAGTTTGTGACAATGTGTATATGGCAATAGAAAATAAATACATCTAATATTCCCTTTGTTGTTATTTAGCTGCTAAGTTGTGTCTGACTTTTTTGTGACCCCCATGGGCTGGAGGCCGCCAGGCTCCTCTGTCCATAGGATTTCCTAGGCAAGAATACTGGAGTAGGTTGCCGTTTCCCCCTCCAGGGAAATCTTCCCAACCCAGGGATCAAGCCCACATCTCCTGCATTGGCAGGCGGGTTCTTTACCACAGAGCCCTTACTCTTCTTAAAAAACACTTATTTTATGAAACCACTTCTATGGTCCTAGGAACCCAAGATGTGCTCTGAATCTCAGCAGGTACAAAGTAAATGTTACTGATGCTGAATGAGGCTAAAGAGGCCCTTCTCACAGTACAGCGCTAAGAACTAGACCAGGCATTTTTTTTATTTTTTTAATTGTCTTACAGTAAAACTGATTTTTTTTGGTGTGCAGTTCTATGAATTTTAGCACACGCATAGTTGTGTATAATCACCATCACAATTAGGATATAGAACAATTTCATCACCCCCAGTGTTGCTTTACAGTGGTCACGTGTTTCCCCTACCCCTCATCCCTGGCAACCATTGATCTGTATTCTGTCACTATTATTTTCTCTTTTCAAGAATGTCACAAATAGGAACTTCCCTGGTGGTCCGCTCGTTGACAGTCCGCCTGCCAATCAAAGGACATGGGTTAGATCCCTGGACTGAAAACATCCCACATGCTGTGGGGCAACTAAACCCATGGCCACAACTACTGAAGCCCAAGCGTCCAGAGCCTGCACTCTGCAGCAAGGGAAGCCACCACGGTGAGCAGCCCGAACACAGCAACGCAGAGTAGGCGCTGCTTGCCGCAGCCGGAGAAAGCCTGCACGCAGGGCAGCCAAAAATAATAAATTAATAAATAAAAGTTTTTTTAAAAAAAGAATGTCATAAATTAAATCACATAATATGTAATCTTTTGAGACTGGCTTCTTTCACTCATCCTGATGCCTTTGAGATTCGTCTAAGTTGTTGTATATACCACTAGGTCTCTGAAATGGCATATTTTTAAATCTATCTAGAAGTTTAAAACCTAGAGAAAAGTACTGAGAATCAACAGATGTCGACACTAGAAGGGATGTTTGATATTACCTAGCCCCATGCTGCCCTTTTACAGATAAGAAATCTGAAATCCAGTGAGGGTTGAGGACTTGCCCAAAATTGTTTGGGCACAAGTGAATAGTGAGAGAGATTCAATCTCCCTAGAAGGCACATCGGAGAAGGCAATGGCACCCCACCCCGGTACTTTTGCCTGGAAAATCCCATGGACGGAGGAGCCTGGTAGGCTGCAGTCCATGGGGTCGCTAAGAGTACACGACTGAGCGACTTCGCTTTCACTTTTCACTTTCATGCATTGGAGAAGGAAATGGCAACCCACTCCAGTGTTCTTGCCTGGAGAATCCCAGGGATGGGGGAGCTTGGTGGCTGCCGTCTATGGGGTCACACAGAGTCGGACACGACTGAAGTGACTTAGCATAGCATAGAAGTCACATAACCCATTGAAATTTATGAAATGTGGTAAATGTTAAGACTAGGGGAAGAACAAGAATTATGGGAGCACAGAAAACAACCATTGTATAAATTCCTTTTTGTTGCAAATGATAATAAACTTAAACTAGTTGAAAGCAACAAAATAATTTATTGGCTCACTTGGTTAAAAAAAATTCAAGGTGGTGTGGTCTTCAGGCACTGCTGTATCCAAGAACTGCCATGATGTTGTCAGACGTCTCAACTCCATCAACCTCTTCCTCTCCCTCTCTTTATCCTCTGGTCTCTCCATTTTGCATGGTACCTTCATTCTTCCCTGACATAGGCTCTCGCTTATGCCAGGAAAGATGCTGTGCATGCATGCATGCTCAGTTGTGTCCGACTCTTTACGACCCCATGGGCTACAGCCTGCCAGGCCTCCCTATCCATAGGCTTTCCTAGGCAAGAATACTGGAGTGGATTGCCAGGTCCTTCTCCAGGGGTGGAACCTGTGTCTCCTGCATTGGCAGGTGGTTTCTTTACCACTGAGCTACCTGGGAAGCCCTCAGGAAAGATAGATACTGGTAACTCAGGCATACACCCGTATAACATCTGATCCAAATGAAAGACATGCTTTCTCTCCTAACTCCATTGATCAAACCTCTAGCATTTCTGTTTCCTTTATTGATTCCTCTCGTATCCCCAACTTCTAAACTCCAGAAGTCTGTCCTTGGACCACTTCTCTTCTGTACCCACACTCACTCTATTAAGTAATCTCATCTGGTATCATGTATGTAAATACTATCTGTCTCCAAAGGTCTCCAGCCTTGATCACTACCTCCACACTAAAAACTTGCATATCAACTGCCTATTTTGTTTGGATATCTAACGAGACATTTCAAATGTAACACGTTCAAAGCCCAATTCTGATCTTCCCCCACAAACGTGGCCCTCTCTCAGTTTTCCCATCTCAGTAAATGGCAACTCTGTCCTAGTTGGAGTCATCCCTGATTACTCTCTTTCATTAGTCAGTTCAGTTCAGTCGCTCAGTCGTGTCCGACTCTTTGCGATCCCATGAATCGCACCACGCCAGGCCTCCCTGTCCATCACCAACTCCCAGAGTTTACCCAAACTCATGTCCATAGAGTCAGTGATGCTATCCAGCCATTTCATCCTCTGCCATCCCTTTCTCCTCCTGCCCCCAATCCCTCCCAGCATCAGGGTCTTTTCCAATGAGTCAACTTTTCACATGAGGTGGCCAAAGTACTGGAGTTTCAGCTTCAGCATCAGTCCTTCCAATGAACACCCAGGACCTTTAGAATGGACTGGCTGGATCTCCTTGCAGTCCAAGGGACTCTCAACAGTCTTCTCCAACACCACAGTTCAAAAGCATCAATTCTTCGGCACCCAGCTTTCTTCACTGTCCAACTCTCACATCCATACATGACCACTGGAAAAATCATAGCCTTGACTAGACAGACCTTTGTTGGCAAAGTAATATCTCTGCTTTTGAATACGCTATCTAGGTTGGTCATAACTTTCCTTCCAAGGAGTAAGCGTCTTTTTATTTCATGGCTGCAGTCACCATCTGCAGTGATTTTGGATCCCAGAAAAATAAAGTCTGACACTGTTTCCACTGTCCACCCATCTATTTCCCATGAAGTGATGGGACTGGATGCCATGATCTTAGTTTTCTGAATGTTGAGCTTTAAGCCAACTTTTTCACTCTCCTCTTTCACTTTCATCAAGAGGCTTTTTAGTTCTTCACTTTCTTCTATAAGGGTGATGTCATCTGCATATCTGAGGTTATTGATATTTCTCCTGGCAACGTTGATTCCAGCTTGTGCTTCTTCCAGCCCAGCATTTCTCATGATGTACTCTGCATAGAAGTTAAATAAGCAGGGTGACAATATACAGCCTTGACGTACTCCTTTTCCTATTTGGAACTCTCTTTTATACCTAACATCGATTCCATCATCAAAATTTGTTGTTTATACCTTTGAAATAGGTCCAGATTCCAACTTCGCCTTATCATATCCACTGCTAACTCCCTGCCTAAGCCATCAGCATCTCTCCCCAAATTATCTTAAAAGTTACCCACTGGTCTCCCCATTTCCTTCCTTGCTTCTTGGAATCCATTTTTAATACAGTAGCCATAATGTATTAAAACATAAGTCTTAAAACATAAGTCAGACCAAGTTTATTCTCTGCTTGGAACCTCCAATGTAATCTCTATACGCTGCAAAGGAGTGATCTCCAAGATATATTAACAAGTGGAAAAAGCAAAGTGAAGAAACATGTCTATGTGTTCTGATCGCTCAGTCGTGTCTGACTCTTTGCGACCCCATAGACAGTTGTCCATGGAATTCTCTGGACTGTATTTATCTACAAACTGTATAGACCCCATGGACTATACAGTCCATGGAATTCTCCAGGCCAGAATACTGCAGTGGGTAGCCTTTCCCTTCTCCAGGGGATCTTCCCAACCCAGGGATCGAACCCAGATCTCCCCAAGATCTCCCTTTTATTCAACTCGTCAACTCCCTTATTTAACCCGTCAATCCTTTCATTTAACATTGTTGTTCCCATTTGGGAATGTCGCCTCCATTTTGGAATGAAAATGTCTTCTACATTTGGGACCACAACAAAGGAAATTAGATTAAATGGGGAGTAAAATAAAGTGCACAATTTAATACTATTAACATTGTTATTGCAAATAATACTGCAAAATTTCACTCATTTCACATGCTAGCAAAGTAATGTTCAAAACCCTCCAAGCCAGGCTTCAACAGTATGTGAACTCAGAACTTCCAGATGTTCAAGCTGGATTTAGGAAAGGCAGAGGAACCAGAGATCAAATTGCCAACATCCGTTGCATCATCAAAAAAGCAAGAGAGTTCCAGAAAAACATATATTTCTGCTTTATTGACTATGCCAAAGCCTTTGACTGTGTGGATCACAATAAACTGTGGAAAATTCTGAAAGAGATGGGAATACCAGACCACCTTACCTGCCATCTGAGAAATCTGTATTCAGGTCAAGAAGCAACAGTTAGAACTGGACATGGAACAATAGGCTGGCTCCAAATGGGGAAAGGAGTATGTCAAGGCTGTATATTGTCACTCTGTTTATTTCACTTATATGCAGAGTACATCATGCGAAATGCTGGGCTGGATGAAGCAGAAGCTGGAATCAAGATTGCCTGGGAGAAATATCAATAACCTTAGATATGCAGATGACACCACCCTTAGGGCAGAAAGCGAAGAGAAACTAAAGAGCCTTTTGATGAAAGTGAAAGAGGAGAGTGAAAAAGTTGGCTTAAAACTCAACATTCAGAAAACTAAGATCATGGCATCCATTCAGTTCCATCACTTCGTGGCAAATAGATAGGGAAACAACGGAAACAGTGTCAGACTTTATTTTCTTGGGCTCCGAAATCACTGCAGATGGTGACTGCAGCCATGAAATTAAAGGACGCTTGCTCCTTGGAAGAAAAGCTATGACCAAGCTAGACAAGCATATTAAAAAGCAGAGACATTACTTTGCTGACAAACGTTCGTCTAGTCAAAGCTGTGGTTTTTCTAGTAGTCACCTATGGATGTGAGAGTTGGACTACTAATAAAGCATAGCGTGAAAGAATTGGTGCTTTTGAACTGTGGTGTTGGAGAAGACTCTTGAGAGTGCCTTGGACTCTAAGGACATCCAACCAGTCCATCCTAAAGGAAATCAGTCCTGAATATTCAATGGAAGGACTGATGCTGAAGCTGAAACTCCAATACTTTGGCCACCTGATGTGAAGAACTGACTCATTTGAAAAGACCCTGATGCTGGAAAAGATTGAAGTTGGGAGGAGAAACGGATAGGGAATGAGACGGTTGGATGGCATCACTGACTCGATGGACCTAAGTTTAAGTAAGCTCTGGGAGTTGGTGATGGACAGGGAAGCTTAGTGTGCTGCAGTCCATGGGGTCGCAAAGAGTCGGACACAACTGAGCGACTGAACTGAACTGAAAATAACGCGACTTAAAAGGCATCTAAACTTCGTTAGTATCTTCCTTAGGGAATGCTCTATCATGCCATAGTGTAAGAGCGATGCGTTTTGGTTTTCCTTAACTGAACCGTGTATCCCAGAACTCTGGTTGAGAATGGAACCGAATTGTAGTCTTGCTCAAGAACTACAAGTCCCAGAAGGCCGTTCGACTGGGGCGCCTGCGCACCGCGCGCTCCTTCCTTTCCACAGCTCTCCGCCCGTGAAAGGCCCGCCCCGCGGTGCTGTCGCTCGCGCTGGAAGAAGCGGAAGAAGATGGCGCTCACCAGGTGGGTTTGTTGATTCGGTTCCTCGATACGGAAGGGTCTGGGAGTACCCACCTTTTTCATTTCTCTGCCCACACTCTGCGGGCCGTCAACCGGCCCGGGCCACAGAGCAACTGTAGGCCGAGGCCACGGCTGGGCTCTCCTGCCGGCCGCCGGAACGGCTAGGCCTCGCCGAAGCTGGCGTCTTTACTCAGCGGCTTCCCGGGTTGTCTTCGCCCCCTCACTAGGGCCGAAAGTCGCGGCGTGGCCAGTAGGTCTCTGGCCTGAGAGACCGGGGAGTCCCGCGTGTTTTTCGTTTGAGCGTCTTGGGGTGTGGAGGGCTCCGCCTCTGGTCCGCGGCTCGGGTGGGCGCGATGGGTGTGTGTGGAGGGCAGGGGCTTATTTGGGCGGAGTAGAGCGGGCGAGAGACGGCGACTGCCTGGCTGTTTTTTCGCCGAAATCTTTTCTTCTGTTTCTGTCCGAAACCAGGACTCCTGGAAAAAAAAAGGGGGGCGGGGGAGAGCGGTACTGAAGGAGATTTAAAATCAAAAGCTACAGTAGTGGCCGCTGTCTGCTAGTTCGCGCCGCTGCCCGCACTTTTAACTTTGGGCTTTTTTAGAATTTCTTCCTGTAGATAGAACCGCGTATGATTTTTGCTGTTCCCGTTGCCTTGGCAACTGCAAGTGATTAAAGTGGTCCCCGCCTTTAAAGAAGAGATGCTTAAGCAAGAGATTCCAAGAAGTTACGTAACTCCGAGCTTGCTGCCCCATCTAAGTGGAAAAGTTTCCACGCAAACGAACTGCAATGGAAAAGTTGAGTGCCCAAGAGGTTAAAGAAAGGAATCGCGTTAGGACATCTGCCTCAGCTCCCCTGACACTCTTCATTCTCCTCGTTCGCCTTTGTCTTGGCTGATGACCGTTATGAACCCTAAAAATACTTGGATAAGAGATTTCTTTCGGGTGCCTTGCTCTGTCCTAGGATTTGTGTGTATACAGAAGGAAATCTGACAGTCTTTGGCAGTAGGGAAGATTGGGGTACAAGGCCTACAGATATGAAACGAAGAATAATACAGAATGCTTATTATGTAGTACTAGCCTGAAGTGCAAAAAGAATTAGATGGAATGGGCTGAATGAACTGGAGCGTTTTCTTTAGTAAGCGTTGCAGGCAGCAAACATTCGAGTGAGTGCCCTCCAGGTGGGAGGCAGTGTGACAGACTAGTAGTGTTACGAGGAAAGGCTTTGTGGAAAAGATAGAATTGAAAAGGACACAGAGCAAAAATACCAGAGATCTTGTCAGTATTGGGTGCTTAAAATTGCCATAGCAGAGTGCAGTCATTAAATAGCTTGTCTTGGGGACTTACATAGCTTTCTGATTTTGCGGAGTTCTAGCTGATTTGGTTTCTATGCAGAGTCTCAAGTTTCCAGGTGAAGTGTAGTTATCTCTAAGATCTCCCAGAGATTCTTAACAGCAGAGACTAGTAAAAAGGAAGGATAGACTAAGATGTCTCCACAGTGGCTCTGTTGACATTTGGGGCTGGATAATTCATTCTTGTATGGGGCTGCCCTGCCTGTATTAAGATGTTCATGAGTATCTGTAGCTTGTACCCAGTAGATGCCAGTGGCATCCCCACCCCTTCTCCTCCCTCTGCCTCACAAGTTACAACAAAATGTCTCCAGATGTTGTCAGATATCTGCACTGTAGTTATTTTGCCCCCAGTTGAGAAATACTGAGGTAGACTTGTGCTCACTTAAGCAGCCCACCCCTACCATTGGAAAGTACCTCATGGAATTGTCATCTGTTACAGGGAACAGCAATATTAAGACTCTCTGGAAGGCTAGGCTGTGTTCTCATTATAATCCAGGCCAGATTACCTGTTTACTAGATTGTCCAAACTCTGCCTTGACAAGCTGCCTGCCTTTTGATCATTTTAGTGACTAGTTCTTCCAACAGAAGTTAAAAGAGAAATGAAACCTAAATAAATATTTTGGCTTCTTTGTTTCTGACTTTGTATCCCTCTATGTGTTAGTATACATGGTTTACTGAAAACAGCTCATCCATTCATTTGCTTAGTAAATTGCATGTGTTGGATCGCATGGATTGAAAGTCTGCTGTGTGCCAGCTAGTGTTGCTATTGAGTCGATCTTCTTACCCTCAGAGTTTACATTCTAGGGAAGACAGACTGTAGGAGTAAACAAATCAATAACACAATTTCAGGTAGTAAGTACTAGGAATAAAATAAAGGTATAGAGAGTGACGCAAAGAGCGGGGTGGAATGTTATTTTGGTCAGGTAACAGCTGTAGGGAGGTATAATTGAGCAGGGACAGGAATACTAAGAAGCAAGCACTAAAGAATTTGACGAAGAGTTTTCTTAATAAGTAAATAGAATACCTATGGCAGTGGGAAAGCAGATGTAAAGATACAGAGATGATTTGTTTAAAGAAAGGCAGTAAGTTTGTCATGAACGAAAAATGATGAGTGCAAAGGGTAGAGTGAATTTATTTCTCTAGCCAACATTTAAGTAGGCCGTATTGTGAGCTAGTTAGGCAATGCCTTAAGAGTTAAGGATTAAAGAAACAGAAAGTGTGATTCCTACCCTCAAGTTGCCCACAGTCTAATGAGAGAAAGAAAGATAAATCAATAGTGATTGCAGTCCAGTAAGACAGATATTGTAGTAGTGGTGCGCAGAGGGTCTTGTGAGAGCATAGGTGAAGGGCAACTAACTTACGCTGGGGGAATTGTGGAACAGCTCCAAGAAATCAAATATTTATGGAACACACACTGAATGGTAGCCAGACTCTGTGCCTCGTTGTTCATGGGTGGTCTCATTTAATACTTAAAACAGCTCTGAGAGGTAGATAATCTTTTGGTCCATCATTACAAATGAGAAAACTGAAGTTCAGAGAGGTAAGCAACTAATCGAAGTTAGTGTGTGGCATGGATAGCTTCTGAACTCAGAGTTCTTACCATCACATTACCTGACCCACCACACTGGATTAGATTCTTCTGACATACGCTATCAAAACACTCTACTTTTTCTGATCACTTGGTATAATTGGTAATTACGGAGTTGTGTGATTTTGATCTCTCTCTACAGAACCCATCCATCTTTCTCAGTTCATCATCTCCTTTCCTACCTAGCACAGTGCCAGCACCCCAGCAACCAATAAATATTTTTTTAATAAATAAGCTCTGCTGCTTATTCAAATATTCTTACTAGCCAAGAATCACAAAGGGACCCTAACTTTTCCATTGGGTATATTATTTACATACTGGAATCCTTTTGTGGTACTTTGGTATGTCTCTGTAATAACTTGTATCATACTTAAAAGTTAAGAATGGTTAAAACCTCTTAAGTTTTAAATTACATTCAAAACTAAATACCCTTGGGAAAACACACTTAAATATGCATCTCGTGTTTTCTTTCTTTTTTTATCCACCTCTTTGTTACTTTCAGTGCTAATACTTATTTTTTTGTATTGATGCTAAAATAGTTAAATGTAGGAAGCATAAGGGTAAAAGAGTTAAAAATAAGTAGTATAAGAATAGTAAAGTGCTCGGTTCAGCACCACATGTACTAAAATTGGAACAATACAGAGAAGATTAGCATGGCCCCTGCACAAGGATGACACGCATGAAGCGAATATGAAATTCGTGAGGCATTCCATTTTTTTTTTTAAGGGGTATTAAAGACACTAAGAACATCGTATTCTAGAGAGTTGACCCCTCGGTAATTGAGAAAATTTACTTGTTACAAGAAAAGAAATGTGGAGGCATAAAAACTAATGCTTTATTATATGAAATATCTGTCAATTCTGGGCACTGGTTGCCTGCATCCTGGTCAGATATTTTTACTGTATGTCTCTGAGTACTTATTTCTTTTCCAGGCATAATAAAGCAACAAATATTCAACCCTGCCATAAATCATTGGAAAGTTTGCTCTTTTGCCCAAAGGAAGAAATATAATAGGAAAACAGTGTTTGATAGCCAAATTGCAATGATAAAATGTAAGAGTTTTTAAAATTCTTACTTTTTGTCTTTGTTTCTAGCTTTTTACCTGCACCTACTCAGCTGTCTCAGGACCAGCTTGAGGCTGAAGAAAAGGCACGATCCCAGAGATCACGACAGACCTCACTGGTCTCCTCCCGAAGAGAGCCTCCCCCATATGGTTACCGGAAAGGCTGGATACCTCGGTTATTAGAGGTAAACGGTTTTGCTGAAATTTATTATAGTACCTTTGTAAAGTAAATGTAAACCCTAAAACTGTTGCATATGAGTTCCAATGTGATAGAGATTCTAGCTGTGAGCTCTCAAGACATGTACTTCCCTCAGAAGATTGAGCTTTTTGTTCTTGCTTATTCTCACTGCTTTGTGATCACTAGAGAAGTATACCAATGTATGTCTCTTATGTCAAACTGTTAACTCATGTACAGAAGAAATTAACAGACCCTTTCTAAATTGGGACTTATAGTGTATGGAAAATAATGGGGAAGTAAGAGAGAAAAATGAAAGAATGGTTTTATTTTCAGGTACCTTTCCTTCCCCCTTCCCTACGTGCACAGTGCCACATCACCCTGAAGAAACAATTCTTCACCAGGGAAAACTGGCAGCATTTGCTTTTCTGATTTCTTTCCTGTTAGTTGTAGTGGATAGAACACTGACAAGAAGATTCTTTTTATTAATTTTTTTTTCCTTATAGCTGTGTTCCTTACTATTTGTGTGACCCTGGACAGATCCTAAGCTCTCTTCCTCTGTTTTCTTATCTTCAATAGGAGAATATACAGCTTAGATCAATTTGGGAGAAGGTATAAGAGACAGAATTTGATGGTTAATTCAGAGGCAGTGAGGGAGAAGGAGGAATCTGAAATGATCTTTTTATGTCTCTAGCTTGATCGCAAATAACAGACATTGTTAGCAGCACTTACTCTCCTCATTACTCAGGATCTTGTACATCAGTTCAATGCATATTCCCTTCCCTAATTCCAGGGGCAGAGTGCCCATGCTTGATCACCTTTTTTACCTAGGGAGAAATGCAGACACTTGAGGCTTGCCTCCCCAAGGCCTCTTCTTTCTTCTCCATCTTTGTATTTTCATTCTGACTCCTGCAAATTTTCCTCCTCCACTTCCCAAGGGATATACTTGCCCTATTAAAAATCTCTGTGCCTATTCATTTGTACCCAGTTATTATAATTTTATCACTTTGTTTTGTTCTGTCTTTACATAGTTATAATTTTGCTTCACAAATAGGAAGGGTCAAGTCCTAAACTTTTTTTCATATGCCACCAAGTGGTGATCATGAAATTAATTATTCATTGGATTGAAATATGTTGCTCAGCACCTATGTAAAAGCAACTGTATTCTCAGCCTCTCTCCTTTGTCATTATTCCTGCCTGCCACATTCTTTGTATAGCCTCGAAGAGGAACACCCAGCTAAATCATGTCTTCTCCTGACATATTCCCTGGTGGGTTTTTTTGTTTGGTTGGTTTTTGCTCAACTATACTCTGATCTTTATTAATTCTAGTGTCTGAAGGCCAGCCTTCTGACACCTCTGAAGGTATTTTTGTTGTTGCTTTTATTTTCACTGATAATGTAATTTGTAAGAAGCAGAGCAAAATAAATGATTATCAAGGAGGCCATAATGCTCCCTTATCTGGGGCAAAAAGGTAGTACTTGCCGTTATCTAATAGAAGACTGGAGTGTCTCTTTTAAGGGATTATAGATATTCTGCATTTGGCCTCTCGGTAGATGAGAGTGAGGATGGCAGGCTTCATCTACATACAACAGAAATTGCATCCTTACTTGCATTTCAGCATCAGGACATTTAACATTTAGTACTATTAGTTTTTAAAAGCTTGCATGACTATCATAGGGTTCCTATATCCTGGTGGAGCCGACCAGTTTATTTGAAAATGAAACCAGAATGGCCAGCTGATGGAAATACTGTGAATGCTTCTTGAGGAGAGTGAATATTCTGTGGAAGAAAGCATTTTGTTCTAGTTTTTAAAGTAAAAGCTGTGATTTTTTGGCAAGCTTAATGACCACATAATGCCACATCTACAGTCCTGAAGTACTTGTTACAGTTGAAGAACTCTAGCAAATCTGAGCATATGTCAGATTGATGGCCTACGTACAGGTAGGACCATTCTGGGAAATGTTTTAACTATTTTCTGCCTAATTTACAAGAAAACATCTTCAGCTCTATTATTTGTTTTAAAAGATGTCAAACCTTTCTTTAGCAAGTAAGCTTTTTTTTTTTTGCAAGTAAGCATGTTGTACCTAGAAAATCATATATCTAGGATCTGATGAGATATTTCTTGAAGGAGAAGGACATATAAAAGTGGCTATTTTCATAAATTTTTTTTTCATCAAATCCCCTCTAAATGATTAATATTAATATATTTTTCCTCTAATTTCTTGCCCTTTCTTGAGCTAAGATACTTCAGTTTAGTAGGAAATGTAAAGGCTTTTGGAGTCAAAAGATACGGGTTCCAGTCCTTATAGCTATCCATGAGACCTTGGAAAAATCACTTTTAATTTTTCTAAACTTATTTTTTCCATATGAAAATATGAAGTGTTGAAGAACTATAAGAATTAAATGATAATATATGTGTGAATTATATTTTCTAAGTTTTAATAAGGTACTAAGCAAATATTGACTATGCCAAAGCCTCTGTGTGGATCACAACAAACTGTGGAAAATTCTGAAAGAAATGGGAATACGAGACCACCTGACTTGCCTCTTGAGAAACCTATATGCAGGTCAGGAAGCAACAATTAGAACTGGACATAGAACAGCAGACTGGTTCCAAATAGGAAAAGGAGTACATCAAGGCTGTATATTGTCACCCTGCTTTTTTAACTTATATGCAGAGTACATCATGAGAAACGCTGGACTGGAAGAAGCACAAGCTGGAATCAAGATTGCCGGGAGAAATATCAATAACCTCAGATATGCAGATGATACCACCCTTATGGCAGAAAGTGAAGAGGAACTCAAAAGCCTCTTGATGAAAGTGAAAGAAGAGAGTGAAAAAGTTGGCTTAAAGCTCAACATTCAGAAAACTAAGATCATGGCATCTGGTCCCATCACTTCATGGGAAATAGATGGGTGGACAGTGGAAACAGTGTCAGACTTTATTTTGGGGGGCTCCAAAATCACTGCAGATGGTGACTGCAGCCATGAAATAAAAAGACGCTTACTTCTTGGAAGGAAAGTTATGACCAACCTAGATAGCATATTAAAAAGCAGAGACATTACTTTGCCAACAAAGGTCCGTCTAGTCAAGGCTATGGTTTTTCCAGTAGTCATGTATGGATGTGAGAGTTGGATTGTGAAGAAAGCTGAGCACCGAAGAACTGATGCTTTTGAACTGTGGTGTTGGAAAAGACTCTTGAGAGTCCCTTGGACTGCAAGGAGATCCAACCAGTCCATTCTAAAGGAGATCAGTCCTGGGATTTCTTTGGAGGGAATGATGCTGAAGCTGAAACACCAATACTTTGACTACCTCATTCGAAGAGTTGACTCATTGGAAAAGACTCTGATGCTGGGAGGGATTGGGGGCAGGAGGAGAAGGGGACGACAGAGGATGAGATGGCTGGATGGCATCACTGACTCAATGGACATGAGTTTGAGTGAACTCCGGGAGTTTGTGATGGACAGGGAGGCCTGGTGTGCTGCGATTCATGGGGTCGCAAAGAGTAGGACACGACTGAGCGACTGAACTGAACTGAAGCAAATATTATTAATTTAATAAAACTTTAAATTGAATGTCCATATGTTAACTTGAATGATAGATCTTTTTTGTAATTTTAAATTTGACAGACTTAGCTTATCTCCTTTAAAAGTCTTAATTCTGTCTTCTAAATAATTATATATAATCATCATTAGAAATGTACACTCATTTCTGGATGCTTCCTATTTGCTTCTCATGAAGCAGTGAATAATAGTATCATGTTCTTAAAATCTGAAGAAGAAGTATAATTCTTTACTTTTTCTTTTTTTTGGCTGTGCTGCACAGCTTGCAGGATCTTAGTTCCCTGACCAGGGACTGAATCCAGGCCATGATGGTGAAAGCCTGGAATCCTAACCACTAGGCCACCAGGGAACTCCCCAATTCTTTACATTTCTGCTCTAACTGTAGCTTGACCTGTCTTTCACTAAGAAAATTATGTATGCTAAAATGAAAAATACTTACACTAAACATTTTGCTTAATTTGTTCCTGCCATGTACTTAAAATCCAGATCCCTGCCATGATCTAGCAGCTGTTTCATGATCTGATGTTTGTTGTCTTCCCATACAGACTTAATCACTTATGTGACTGCACCTCTGCCCTTAGTAAGCTACAGCCCCACTGGACCTCGTTTTCTAGAGCATGCTAAGCTCAGTCTTGAAGCAGGGCCTTCACACTTGCTGTTTAATCTGCCTAGAAAATGCTGCCCTCAGATCTTCCCATGACTGATTTCTCATCATTCAGGCTTTACCTCATACTACCTCTTCACAAAGGTTATCCCAAGCACACTATCAAAAACAACCTGTCTTCCCAGCCCCTTTATTGCTTTCAAGGCATTTATCACAAGCAAAAATTATGCCTTTTATATCTTTGCCCACTAAAATGTACACTCCATAAGATCAGTGACCCCTGCTTTGTTTACTGCCATTTCTCTGCCGCTGCTGCTGCTAAGTCGCTTCAGTTGTGTCTGACTCTGTGCGACCCCATAGACGGCAGCTCACCAGGCTCCCCCGTCCCTGGGATTCTCCAGGCAAGAACACTGGAGTGGGTTGCCATTTCCTTCTCCAATGCATGAAAGTGAAAAGTGAAAGTGAAGTCGCTCAGTCGTGTCCAACTCTAGCGACCCCATGGATGGCAGCCAGGCTCCTCCGTCCATGGGATTTTCCAGGCAAAAGTACTGGAGTGGGGTGCCATTGCCTTCTCCAGCCATTTCTCTAGCATCTAGCATAAGGGCTCAATAGTTACCTGCTGAAAGAGTGACTATATCTTAAATCTCAAATTACTATTATTGAACATTCTTTTTATTTCTCTTTATTTATATAGGATTTTGGAGATGGAGGGGCTTTTCCAGAGATCCACGTGGCCCAGTATCCCCTGGATATGGGACGAAAGAAAAAAATGTCAAATGCATTGGCCATTCAGGTGGATGCTGAAGGAAAAATTAAGTATGATGCAATTGCTCGACAAGGACAGTCAAAAGACAAGGTAACCCTCTCATTGATTTTTTTCCCCCATTGATAAATATTTCGTGAGAAGTTTTTTTTTTTTTTTTAATTGTGTGAAAATGAAAATGATAACTCTTTGGCCATTTAGTTTATGTTAAAAGTAACAATGAAGTATACTTAGGCTAACTGAAGATGAGTTCATAACAGTATGAACAATATAATATGGCTTCATAACAGCAATGCCTTTTTCCTTAGAAAGTCCTCAAATTGATGATAAGTTTATATATATTAATACTTTGGGATTCCATGTATTTGTTTTACATTTAAAAAACAATTCTTGTTTCCCTTCCAGTTTTATTGAGATATAATTGACATATAGCATTATATATAAAAAACAGTTCTTTTATAGTACTAGCTTTTTTAAATGCTAGTAAATTTTTAAAAATCTACAATTCTGGCAGTCCTAAAAAAACCAAAATTTAGTTTTGTCTATAATCTTTTCTATTTCTCTTCCAAAATACGTACATAGTTAATTATTTTAATGGTTCGTTTGAATAGAATAAATCACATAAACTTCTTTCCCCCTTGATTAAGTACAAAACTGGCACTTGCTCATTTTAGGATGGCCCTGCTTACAAAGTAATCCAAAGACCAAAAATAAAATTTATTTAAAATAATCTCATCATAGAGCAGCCACACCCAGAGCCAAGGAACTGTTTTTAAGACCTAGTTTTTTTCTTATAAATAAATACTCCAAATAGAGATAAAATATCTCTTTAGAATTGAATGTATTAGGGACAGTACCTGAGAACCTTCAATACCTATCCTTTGCTTCTTCTCTCTCTCCCAAACATTCTCATTTTACTCTCTAAGGCAGCACTAATGATACATCATTGTTTGCTCCTCCATTATGGATGCTAGTTTAGGGGGAGAACAATTATGCAGTCATGCAAATTTATATCTCAGATTTCAGCTGGGCTCCCTTGATGTTCCTCCAAGCTTAACTCCTACTCTTCTCTATCCTCTCTCAGTTTAACAGGTGACTCGCCATCTATTTGCAGATAAGACTGTTGGAAGAAAATTATTGGCTTTCTTTATCTTGCACTTGCCTTTTTGTCTTGACTGTTCCTTTTGTCACTATAACAAATCTCCTATCTAAACCTAGTCTTGCCAAGTGTATTCTTATGTATCCTAGATCTCATCTCTTCCCCTTTCTTTTGTAACTTCACCTTTACATGTATTCCCACTTTATATATATACACATACAAACATATGTATCTTTTTTTTAAATAAATGACATTTTAATTCTCATAACTCCCATAGACTTGATTTTTTTTTTTTTTTTTTTTTACTTTTACTGTTTTAAAGATTTTTATTAGTACATAGAGGGTCTACTTCATTAAGAAAAATCTACATAGATTTTCATGGTGGCCTTGTGCCCTAATTGTTTTTAAACATTGAAAATTTCCAGTTTTTTACTTTTGCAAGCAGTGCTTTAGTCAAGATCCATATATAACATCCTTTTCCACATCAGTGTTTTGTATAATGGCTTCCCTGGTGGCTCGGGGGTATAGAATCCACCTGTCAGTGCAGGAGATGCAGGTTCCATCCCTGTGTTGGGAAGATCCCCTGAAGAAGGAAATGCCAACCCACTCTACTGTTCTTGCCTGGACAGAGGATCCTGGTGGGCTACAACCCACGGGGTCACAAGAGAGTCAGATACGAATAAGCAACAGCAACAGATTTGTATAAAATAAATTCTTAGTAGTATATATATTGGGTCAGAGGATATTCACATTTCACATGTGACATATAATGCCAGTATGTTCTCTAAAAAGCCTTTGCCTAACATTCATTCTATTCTGTTGTATTTCCCTCAGGCTCTCCATCTGTTAGTGACCATGATTTATCTTATTTCTTTAACATTTTTCAGGTATTTCCTTCTCTGCTACTTAGTTCAGACCCTTATCTTTTCTTGCGTAATTTACTGCAGCAAAATCTGAACCCCTCTGCTTGGCATTTGTCTTACCTGCATGAAAAAAACGGTAGTTCATGTTTTTCTGTTTCTCTCTCTCTCCCCGCCACAAACACAGCATAAGCACGCACACTTAAAATCTTTCTATAATCTTTAGGATGAGAACCAACCAAGCACCTAATGACACACTTGACCTCTTGCTTACGTTTCTAGCCTAGCATCAATTTTCACCAGAATATTGAAATCCAAAAAATGAAAGTCCAGTTTTAGCCATTCTGTTTATCTTCAGTACAAAATTATCGACATTACAGGTTGTTGTTACAGAAGAAGAAACTTTCAGGCATTCCTCGTAATATGTCTGCTATAAGGAACTTCTTGCAGTTCCCGTTATGACACATTTTTACCTTGGGAACTTCCCCTGTGTGCCCTCTCATGCTAGGGAAAGTCCTTTCCGTGTTCTTTTTTACGACTAAATTCTCTTACTTTCAACTCACTCGTCTCTATTCCAGTGTAATCTCCCTGGCTGGATTGGGTGTCCTTTCTCCCTGTTCCCTGTGGTTAGTAGCAGTCATCACCTTTTGTTGTAATTATCTTTTCACTAATAACAGTCTATGACGTTTAATTATAAGCTCCTTGAGTACAGAGATTATGTCTTTATTTTCCTTTTTGATGCCTAACTTAGTGCCTGACACCTTGACACACAGGCATTCCAAAGTGTTTGTTGGGGGAATTATAGCTGTATATTTTGAATAATGGAGAACCACTTTTGCCTGGTTGCTTAGACGGTAAAGAATCTGCCTGCAATGCGGGAGACCCGGGTTCCACCCCTGGGTTGGGAAGATCCCCTGGAAAAGGAAATGGCCACCCACTCCAGTATTCTTGCCTGGAGAATTCCATGGACAGAGAAGCCTGGCAGGCTACAGCCCATGGGGTCGCAAAGAGTCAGACACAACTGAGTGACTAACACACTAACACTTTTTCTGAAGCCACTAAGGAAGCACAGTCCATTCCTACAAAAGGAAAAGTAGGTCCCTATACATGCAGAGCACATCCTGAAAATTTATCCTGTACCAAAAGGCCTTTATTTGCCTTTATTTTGGTGCATCACTCTTTGTTTGAATAGTGACTATTCTTTACTGATATGTGCTACCTTTCCTCTTATTTATTAGGAAAAAGTAACATCTTAGGACAATAATTTGACATTGACAGGTTGTGTAATTTTGAATGAAATATACTGTTAGCCCATTTAAAATGTATATTGGTGATTCTTTTGTATTGAAAGTAGAGTAGAAATGTTTATTTTTAGATTTCAGTATTCTGGCCAAATAAGGTCTCCAAAGTATTTTTATTTACACAGTTGAAGCCTTGGCATGTCTGTTTATAGTGCAGCCCCTGGAAATGAACCCTGGACTAGTGGTTCACAGGGGCACCACTCTCAGGGTCACACTAGCCCTAACGCAAGTGGGGGAAGCTGTGCTTGTGGAGAAGCGGGCGGTATGTAGGAAATTTCTCTACATCCTCTTTAATTTTGCTCTGAACCTAAAACTGCTCTGAAAACTGCTTTTAAATAATAATTTAAAAAACCACAATGAAGATTAAAAAAAGAAGACTGGGTCACTCCCTGAATTGAGTAGAAAGATACTGAATAGAGTGACTACTTGGATGGGGGCTATATGATGGGTTTATTTCCTTCTTGCTGGACTTTATACCCCTGGAATATACATTTGAATTCCTTACACACTTTTAATAAATATGTGCTTTATTTTTTTTTTTAAGTAGATGGATTAATGTATAAAGCTTTTGAATGGATTTAATAATTCAACATTAACTATGCATTGGTATTTAGAGGAGGGGGACACTTCTTGATTGTTTGGGACTGTCTTGAGCGTTGAATCATGTTTAACATCACTGGCACTATCTATCAAATGCCAGTAGTGCCTCACCTGCATCCCCACCATTGTTTTAACCAGGAACACTTGACATGTTTTCAAAGATCCTGGGAGGGGAGTTGGAGCTGTTAGCATTGCCCCGTGTGCAAACCACTGATTTTCCTGTGGTAATAGGAACTGGCTACTAAATGTACAAGATAAGATTTTTTAAAATTCATTATTCAGGATGCTGATATGCAGGGTCCTTGACCTAGGATGAAAAGGTTTGTTGGATTATTGAATTTGCACTGTATTGTAGTGATTTCTGATTTGTATCAGAGGGATCTGGTATTCTTCAGAAACCAGGGACTTTTCACTGAAATATTAACAGTGAAAGAGCAAGAATGGAAAATGCTTGGGACTTCCCTGGCAGTTCAGTGTTTAAGACTCTGAAGTCCCACTGTAAGGAGTGAGGTTCCACCCCTGTTCAGGGAACTAAGATCCCATGTGCCATGCGGTATGGCCAGAAAAAAAGAATGGAAAATGCTAGCTCTAGATATAAGAGGTGAACAAGGCAAAGTTCCAAGAGATCATATTCTAGGGCAAGTCTAAGGTCATTGATCTCTCTAAATGTAAATACTGTGTATAAGACTTAATGGTAATACAAAATTGGGAAAGAGAAAAAAATTTAATGTCAATAAAACTAAATCCCTTTTTTGTCCAATGGTGACTTCAGTGGTAAATCTTTAAAAGTGTTTATATTTTTCCATCTGAAATAGTTATATAGGAAATGTTACATATATGATATTACCTAGAAGAATGCCTTCAACCCTCCCCACCTGAAAAAAAACCTCCAAACTTTAAGATAAATTTTGTGTTGTTACCTTGTTCATAATGTATCACAAACTATAGTGTTTTGATATAACCAAAAGATAGTGTTTTCTTTCTACCTCTGAAACGATAGATACGTTGACAGGCTTATCCTTTTAGTCAATCCAGTCCTTTGCCAGTTTTCAGTCATGAAAAAAATTCTGTTTCACAGATGAGTTACTACTTTATCTTGTTCACAGAGCTCATTTGTGCTCCTTATACCTTCAAAAGTATATTGTATTTTTCAGATAATCCTCCCCAGTCCCTTTGTCTCCTGAGATACGAGTTTCTTCAGCACATTTGGTTCTCAGGCAATAAAAATTTGGGGTTTTATAGTTAATTACCTTGGAGGAATCTCGCTCTTCAGATGTCCTTCACTCAGCTTTGTGAGATGCTAGAATCTTATTGATGCTCATTTAAAGGGTTATTAACTTTGGAATACCCAAACAAGAAGCAGCAAATGGCTCTTGTATGCTAAATTAGTATTGAGACTTTATGTTGAGCATGTATGACTATGAGGGAGCCATTTACTTAAAATCCTTTCCTGTAATGATTGCTGTCAACAGTAGTTAACTCTTCATAGTTTTGGTAGTATTTTCCAGAGATTGTTATGTAACTTTTAATTCTTAAGATACAGATTTTTCCATCCTGAAAAGGTATTCGATATTGAGGTCAGTTACTGGCTGTGTGATCTTAACACACTGAGCCTTGCTTTTCTCACTAGAGTGAGCTTCAGAGCACCTTCCAAAATGAACACTCTGAGAGAATGGTGACACTGCTGCTGCTAAGTCGCTTCAGTCGTGTCCGACTCTGTGCGACCCCATAGACGGCAGCTCACCAGGCTCCTCCATCCACAGGATTCTCTAGGCAAGAACAGTGGAGTGGCTTGCCTTTTCCTTCTCCAGGGGTGACACTAGTAGCTCCCATATCAGTAAACATGTTTTGTGGTTAAAGTATGTGTACTTCTTACCTGCTCCCTTTTCTCATTCCTGAGAAAGACAAGCTAGAGATTTTGGCCTATATCCATGATGCGGTTTTTCCAGGAAATCAGAAGCTTATATAAAACATTCTGCAATCCCAACATGTATACATACACCTTTAACATAGAATAGAGTATCTGTAAAAGTCATACATTCATTCATTTTTACAAAAACTATTGACTGAAAGCCTCCTGTGGACCAGGCATTGTTATAAGCACTGGAAGTACTTTAATGAATAAGAGATTCCTCATCAGTGATACAGGTATAATCGTTGTGCACACCTCATAGGGTTGACAAAAAGTTAAATTTGTTTATTCATATATATATATGTATGTGTGTGTATATATATATATATATATGTATATATGGAGAAGGCGATGGCACCAGTACTCTTGCCTGGAAAATCCCATGGATGGAGGAGCCCTGTAGGCTGCAGTCCATGGGGTCGCTCAGAGTCGGACACGACTGAGCGACTTCACTTTCACTTTTCACCTTCATGCATTGGAGAAGGAAATGGCAACCCACTCCAGTGTTCTTGCCTGGAGAATCCCAGGGACGGGGGAGCCTGGTGGGCTGCTGTCTATGGAGTCGCACAGAGTCGGACACAACTGAAGCGACTTAGCAGCAGCAGCAGCAGCATATATATATATATATATGTATATAAACGAATTTAACTTTTTGTATCAACCCTATGAGGTGTACACAACGATTATACCTATATCACTGATGAGGAATCTCTTATATATAAGGAATCTCTTATATATATTTATATATATATATATAAACAAAAGAACAGTGGCACAAAATATGTGCTTAATATATGTTAGCTGTTTTGTTATTACTTTAATGGTGAAGACAAAGATTTAAAACAGATAATTTTGTACTGTGAGCAGTGCTTTGAAGAGAGCAAATAGAGTTCTGTGACACCAAATGATTGGATGGGGAGGAATTGCTCCTGTAGCAAGGGTAGTCATAGGAGGCCTCACTCTTGCATGCGTGACCTTTGAATCAAGACTCAGGTTGAGAATTCAGTTGAAGAACTGGGAGCAATATTCTGTAAAGGTCCAGAATTGGGGGAAAGCAAGTTGTTAAGTTGTCCTTTCTCTGTATGTGTGTTAAAGAATGCCTAACTCAAGCATCAAAACCTAGAATGCTGCTTATTTGTTAAATTTCTAATACCTCTATTTTTCTATAAAATCTGCCATGTAGGTTATTATGTAAGTATTCAAGAAGTATACATGAGCGTGAAAGTCGGTAATATTCTATTTGGCAGAGGCCCACCGATCAGAAAACAGTCCTAAATGAGTGTGAAATAAGGTGTGTGTATAGGTTTTTTTTTTCCATGGAAGAATGTGTTCTGGGTTTTTTGACCATGGCATATGTTCATTTTCTTATCTATGAATATAGATGATGCGATAAAAGACAAACATTACAAGTAGGGCCAGGTCAATGAAATTTTTTAGGCCCACAGGATTTGGAAACTATTCACTAACCTGACTTAAATTCCAGTGAGTTTGTAATCCAAGATAATAGTGCTTTAGGCAGTTTATATCATCATTAATTTCAAGTCCTAGTGAGCCTCAAAAATAGGGATCACTGATGCGTAAGATTTTGTTGGCACAATTTATTTGGATACTGACTTGATTAGAAGATCTCAAATAATTTAAATGCATGAGGTCAGAGGAAAATTATTAGCTTTTATAGCCAGGGCAGCAATTTGTGTATATATTTTAAGCTTCCTTGGTTTTAAAATCTAAAAGACAAAATCTGTGTCCTAAATTTATAAGTGTGCTGAGAGGACATTTTGACTTCTGAAATGACTTAATGAGGTTGCTTCTCTTCATTCTTTGCTTTTCTTAAGCCTGCTTGTGTTTGAACATTTTAGGTCATTTATAGCAAGTACACTGACCTGGTTCCCAAAGAAGTCATGAATGCAGATGACCCAGACCTTCAAAGACCTGATGAAGAAGCCATTAAAGAGGTAACTGGGAATTGATATATGTAATTATTTTAGATGAGTTTTTACATCTTCATTAACTTTCAAAGCACTCATTGTGGCATTTATTATTTCAGATAACAGAAAAGACAAGAGTAGCCTTAGAAAAATCTGTATCGCAGAAGGTTGCAGCAGCCATGCCAGTCCGAGCAGCTGATAAACTGGCTCCTGCTCAGTATATCCGGTATGAATCATGCCTGGAGGTTTTAGCTTCATGTTGGAAGTGATTAGAGTTGGGGGTCCTGATATTCTTTCGCTATCCTTAGTCATAATTGTAAATGCAGTTTTTTGAGTAATTACTTGATGTCTGTTGATTCTTAGTGCAAATGGTAATTAGAATTTTTTAAGATACCCACTTTTAAGATATTAGCTGTTATGCTATTTTAAAGCATTTTTTTTACTTTTAGAAATTAACAGTTACACGGACTATATGATGTAAACCACAGTGATTATAGTTTTCCATTTTAAAATTATGTGTATAATATCTATATAATAACATTAATACATTGGAAATATTGTATAATACAGTACTACTATAATTATTTGATAGTATGCTATAAATATTAATAATGTATTAATATCATTTATATAATAGCCATCCTTATAATACTTCTAAATTTTGAGGAATTTCACTCAACTAAATCTTTATGTGGAAAGATGATTCACATATAGATATTAAGGGAAAATTCAGAGCTGGTAGGGCTGCTGCCATTATTCTTTCTGCTTTATAGCCTATGATTATTCAGAAACTACTAATTTTAAGTTGCTTGCTGAGGATATTATTTTTTCTTCAAGTGCAGACTTACAAAATAGGTTCTATTTTCTAGACCTCTTACTTAATGAAATTGAACATGGTACTTAGCATGGTTCAAAATGGACTGTGATGGATTATTTGCAAACTAATACAACTCTAGTTTACATTCTGCTTATAACTCTGAGTTGCTGTTAGTTCTCTTACCTCTGTTACTATCTGCTCTGCCTAAATATTTCTGCAATTTTCTATTACTGCTTTGTGAGAGAAACTGACAATGTAGTCCAGCTTAGGATTGTAATAAAAGTAAAATACCTGTTGAAAACTTCAACTAGTTAACACCTGTAGTTTCATCTACATTCCGTAGATACACACCATCTCAACAAGGAGTGGCTTTCAACTCTGGCGCTAAACAGAGAGTTATTCGGATGGTGGAAATGCAGAAAGATCCAATGGAGCCTCCAAGGTTCAAGTAAGTAGGTGGTTTCATGAGAAGGCACCACTATTCCTAAAAAAAAAAAAATCAAAGGAGGGAAGTGTCCATCAGCATATAAACGGGTAAACAAAATGTGGGGCATCTATACATGGAGTGCTTCCCTGGTGGCTCAGCTGGTAAAGAATCCACCTGCAATGCGAGAGACCTGGATTTAATCCCTGGGTAAGGGAATATCCCCTGGAGAAGGGAAAGGTTACCTACTCCAGTATGCTAGCCTGGAGAAGTCCGTGGACTGTATAGTCCATGGGGTCACACAGAGTCAGACACAACTGAGTGACTTTCACTTTCATACATGGAATACTGTTAAGCCATAAAAAGAAACAAACTTTAATACGTACAGTGACATGGGTGAATCCCAAAATAATTATGCTGAGAAGCTAGACAAAAACAAGTACATACTGTATGATTCCTTTTATATAAAACTCTAGAAAATGCAGACTAATCTATAATGACAGGAAGTAGATCAGTGGTTGCCTGTGAGGAGGGAGGGAGTGTGGATAGGAGACGAGAGGAAAAAGAGGCATAGGCAAAGGGGCATGCAGAAACTTGGAGGTGATGGGTATGTTCAGTGTTTTATTTGTGATGATGAGCTCACACAAGTAAATTGTGTTTACGTGTGTCAAAAGTTAATTGGATTGTACATTTTATGTATAGTTAGTTGTACATTAGTTGTGCCTCAATAAAGCTGTTGTTTAAGAAGGCAAAATATTATTATTGGATGAAATAATGATAATATGGTGGAGGTGAAGTGGGTAGTGATGATGATGACACAGTTGGCTGTTTTAATAATTGTTGAAACTAAGCAGTTGTGATAAGAAAAACAACTTTTGAGGAAAACAGCTTTTCTCCCGAATTGCTGCCTAGGCATGTTGCAGTATGATGACACTACTCCCATGTAGAAACTAGACATTTAAATTAGGACTTGCATTTAGGATGCCAGTCATAAGTTCCCACTTTGCCTTTCCCAGGGAACATTTTAAAATATAGTTGGCTCTTCATGTCCACAGGTTCTGCATCTGCAAATTAAACCAACTGCGGATTGAAAATAGTCAGGAGAGTTTTCCCTGGGAGTAGTGGTTAGCACTCAGGGTACAAGAGTTCGATGCCTGGTTGGGAAACTAAGATCCTACATGCCACATGGCGTAGCAAAAAGGAAAAAAAAAATTCCACAGAGTTCTCAAAAACGAAACTTAAATGTCATGCCCACCACAACTATTTATACAACATTTACATTGTATTAGATATAATATAGAAATGATTTAAAGTATAAGGAAGAATGTGTGTAGTTTATATGGAAATACTACTCCATTTTGTGTAAGGGACTTAAGCATTCATGGGTTTTGGTATGTATCCTTGACGTCCAGGAACCAGTCCTTGGATACCAGGGGACTACTATAACCACTTAGGGTTAAGTCCCAGGAAAAGTTAGACTTCTCTGTCCCAGCCAGCTAGGTATTACTACCCTGCTCTCTGTCTTCTGCTCACTTGTGGCCTAGGACAGAGGATTGTTCTTCCTCTAGTTCTTTGCTCTCTCCTTACTCCTCACTTCTGGGGTCTTTCAGTTCAGTTCAATCACTCAGTCATGTCCAACTCTTTGGGACCCCATGAATCACAGCACGCCAGGCCTTCCTGTCCATCACCAACTCTCAGAGTTCACTCAAACTCATGTCCATCGAGTCAGTGATGCCATGCAGCCATCTTATCCTCTGTCGTCCCCTTCTCCTCCTGCCCCCAATCCCTCCCAGCATCAGTCTTTTCCAATGAGTCAGTTCTTCGAATGAGGTGGCCAAAGTACTGGAGTTTCAGCTTTAGCATCATTCCTTCCAAAGAACACCCAGGGCTGACCTCCTTTAGAATGGACTGGCTGGATCTCCTTGCAGACCAAGGGACTCGCATGAGTCTTCTCCAACACCACAGTTCAAAAGCATCAATTCTTCAGCGCTCAGCTTTCTTCAGAGTAATAATAAATCTTGTGACTATGCTTCATTGTGTGGATGTATTAAAACTGCATCTTAAATTGAAATGACCCAGTTGGGTTTCACTTCTCCATATTGGGAGCTTGGATGCTGAGAGGGCTATCTGAGGACCCTGTGTGGGTGGCTTGTGCCCCTTTTTCAGCAGGTGTTAATCTGCACATTCTTGATTGAATACACCCGCTTTAGCTTCTCAACACATTGGTGTATAATAGATGGACATTCATTATACACTCTTTTGTTTTTGTGTCTGTTTGAAGCTTTACGTAATAAAAAATGAGGAAGAAGACGTGAGTTACTGACTAAAAAGGAAAAATGTATATCATTCTGTGGTTGTGCTTTGGTTTATCCTTCAGGATTAATAAGAAAATTCCTCGGGGACCACCTTCTCCTCCTGCACCTGTCATGCATTCTCCTAGCCGAAAGGTAATCTTGGCTCTAGTTTAAAATCTCTTTTTGTACTCATGATTACTAATTTATAAATAACCCCCTATAGAATACATTCTAGATGTCTATATTATTACTTTTCACCAAATGTATTGTTTCTTAACTTGTTTTTCAAAATCACATAGGGACCCACTCAAGACTGTAACATGTGGTTCCATAGTATGAGAATGTATATAAAATGTTAGCTGTTAGCTTTATGATTAATAACCTAACCCCTGCTTTTAATGGAATGAAAGGGGTCTGCTGTTTGAAAAGATGTTATCATAGTTGTAGGAAGTAAGTTCCTGGGATCATTAGGTCTGTAATGGATAGTCCAAGTGACTTTTTTTTTTTAGGTATATTTTATTACGCATCTAAAAGAAAAAGTTCTCATCTGGAAGTAGTCACATCAGTTTAAATATGTAAAAATATTAACCAGCATTTGTAACTGTCAAAAATAGATTATATTCCATGTTTTATATTAAAGTTATTACTAGAAACCATGATGTGGGAACATAGTATATAGTGCCACTAAGCAAATGGAATTAAGACCTTTGATTAAATCAGTGTATATTGAACTATCTTTGAAGAGAAAGGTGCACTTAGTTTTTTGCTAGACTATAAATCGTAAAAATGTCTCTTCTTCCTCTTTTTTCTCAACACAGATGACCGTGAAGGAGCAGCAAGAGTGGAAGATTCCTCCATGTATTTCAAACTGGAAAAATGCAAAGGTAATTAACTTGTCATAAATTTAGTGTCTTAGTGTTAGAACCTCCTGAAAAACACCCAGGTAGGACCTTCAGCCTGGGTTACTTGATGAAACCTCAGCATATCATTTAGCTGAAGGTTTTCCAGAAGGAACACCCAACTTATACAACTTTTTTCTTTTTATGTTAATGTATTAGAAATGTTAGTGTTCCAGGCACATGAGTTCCATGCAGATTCTCCTGGTAAAATGTAATTATTGGAAACACATAGAGAAGGAATGAGTAGATTGAAGTAACAATATCAGTGAAAGATACTATTCTTTAGAAAACCTAAATTTATATCTGAAATTCTTCCTGAAAGGATTTAGATCAATTTAAATAATCATATGACAAAACAAAATAAATGTTTGGCTATATTCAGTGCTTTCATTTTTAAACTATTTATTTCTGTTTATAACAATGCATGAATAAATTATTTAAATCCTATGTATATCTACTAATCACCAAAGCATCTAGGAGTCATGAATAATCTGTAAAATACTGCGAAGTAAGTTTCCTTATCACTATTTCCTTTTCCTCCCAAATATTTCATGATTCTTTTTTTAATGGGTGAAGAAGGCCACCTCAATCCATGATTTAAATACAAATTATTCCTTAAAGGAACTTAGGGAATTCCCTGGCAGTCTAGTGGTTAAGACTCGGCACTTTCACTGCCAAGGGCCCAGTTTGATCCCTGCTTGGGTAACTAAGATCCAGCCCACAAGCCTTGCAGCACAGCCAAAAATAAGTTATACACTCATCCTGAAACAAAAGGATTGTTGGGTAGTCTCGTTTGGTATACCATACATATTTATGTGTGTATAACTATGAGGCATCTTGAGCTGTCTGTAACACTCCTTGAATTAGGAATAAAGACCATGGGCAGGAGGTCATTATTTAGTAGTCTACTCAAAAGTCTGAAAGAATAAAGCTAAGCGTGGAAGTTACGTAAATGTTCAAGCATATTCCTTAAGTTGTTGAAATAGGATGCAGAATTTCAGAACAAAGAATCTTAGTTGTCTAGCAAACTTTTATCTTTTTTCTGTTTACTAAAACGTTAAGGGTTCCAAGAATCTGATAAGTCATGAAAGCAGTGCAGCAGATTAAGCTACCTGTAGACACTCTGATTTTAGTGCTTTCTTCTACCTTTGTATAACTGTTAGATTTACTTGATGAGCAACTCTTTAGCTATTTGGTATTGATTTCCTTTTATTATAACCCAAAATTTAACATGAGAATCTGTTTTCCCAGAGCTTGCATTCTGAAATGCTAGTTCTTCTGCTTATTAACTGTATGACCTAGGCTTCCTACCTCAAGTGTCTTCACCTGTGAAATGGAAATAATAATGTTACCAGCCTTATAGAATTGCTGTGAAGGATGAGGCCATAAATATAAAATGCTTAAACAGTCCTCCACACGAAGCGCTACTGTTAGCTGCTACTACTGTTGCTTAATTACAAAAAGAGATGTAAGGAGAAAGAACTTAAAATGGTTGTCAAAATGGACATATATAAATCTAGTTTTAAAGGCTCTATAGTTGCTCTTTGGTGACCAGTGTTTTCTGCCTGCCTTCGTGCTAGGGTTATACAATTCCATTAGATAAACGTCTGGCTGCCGATGGAAGAGGACTGCAGACAGTTCACATCAATGAAAATTTTGCAAAACTGGCCGAAGCCCTCTACATTGCTGATCGAAAGGTTAGTCTGTTGTAATTAAGTTGTTTAATGCTCTTGATAATTTGTAAATCTGTTCAAAATTACCTAAGATACTGTTATTTGGGCTACATTGCTGGGTACCCAAAGAGGCTCTCGCATGTGGTATGTGTTCCAGAGATGACATGTGCTGGTGGCAGTTCTGACTCAGTCTTGACCTTTGTAAGCTCATATATGTACCCCACCACTGGTGATTCATCTTCCCCACAACGTTCTAGAATAATGGTGCTGCACTAGACTGATCCCATTTTTGGGAAGGTTGGCACCTACTCTTCCTGGGTTTCATAATTTTTCCCTATTTCTCTTTGTCTTCCAAAAGATGGCACTGAAGGGAAAATAAACATACCAATGTATTGAATGCTACAGAAAATGGCATTCATAGTATTGGCTGTCTGTTAATATTATGGTATTAATATGTGTCTTTTAAGTTTACATGCATCAGGGTGTGGACATAGAATATACAAGAGTATATCTTCTGTGTCACAGTGAGCACCCTTATGTAAATTACTTCTTGCTCATCTATACTACGGTTATATCTTGAGTTGATCTGATTGATTTTGAAAACATTACCAATTCGTATTATTGATGTTGAGAATTGCTTTATTGCTTGTTTAATTTTATTTTTTAGATTGTTTCTAAAATGAAACAGTGAAAAAGCATTAGTGAAACACTGACTTACAAGATTGATTGGAGTCAGAGTGAAAAAGCCGTTTGCAGTGTCGTCTAGGCAAGTTATCTTTTGTAGACAAGAATCTGTTTTAATTAGCAGTAACAAATGTGAATTCTTCTAACTGTTCTTTCAAGCCAGAGTTTAGTCAGGAAATTAAATGACAACTGTAATTCTCTATCCCTGATAGTATCTTATTTAACATCTAACTTCACTTACAGGCTCGTGAAGCAGTGGAAATGCGTGCTCAAGTAGAGAGAAAGATGGCTCAAAAAGAAAAGGAAAAACATGAAGAGAAACTTAGAGAAATGGCCCAGAAAGCCAGAGAGAGAAGAGCTGGGATCAAAACCCATGTGGAAAAAGGTATAACATACTCGTTGTTTAGTTGCTAAGTCATGTCCAACTCTTGTGATCCCATGCACAGTAGCCCACCAGGCTCCTCTGTCCGTGGTGTTTCCCAGGCAAGAATACTGGAGTGGGTTGCCATTTCCTTCTGCAGGGGATCTTCCCACCCCAGGGATCGAACCTGAGTCTCCTGCATTGGCAGGCGATTCTTTACCACCTGAGAAGTCACCGAGGAAGCCCTGACATACTCACTACTGAATTGAATTTACTTTATGAATAATATTTATCTCAATTTAGAAAATCTCAGCTGTTTTTTTACTACATGCAGAAGTAGTGCATACATGTAAAGAAAATATAGATATTTCAGAAATAATGTAGAAATAAAACAGTAATTTCTGCCTCATTAAGTGGAAGTAAAAGAAAAGAATGTGTATTTAAGTGTGGCCTTTAATATGAGACTACACCAGAATTTTTTAAAATTCTGAGTGGAATACTTTTTAAAATCACATATTATTCAAATGATAGGCTTAATTTTCTCTTACTTTTCTGGAAACTTAGAGAAAAGAGATCTCAGACTGAACAATTCAGCTCCCCCAATGGTAAACTTAATCCACAGTTTTTCTTTTAGGCCTTTAATCATTTTCTCTCTTGCTTTATTTAGTGATCCACAAAAATATTGCGGTATATGTGCTATATTAATTCAGTTAGAGTGAGAAGACTAATTCTAATTGAAGAACATGATGAGGGTGGTTTCAGTAATAATTCCTCATCTAGTATACTTATTCAGTTCATGTTGCACACCTACTAGGTGCAAGGATTTCATCTAGACACAGTTTTCTGCTAGTCAGGTAGGGGATATAGCAGTGAACATTTTAGGGAATGTAGACAGACAAAAAAATGTTAATCCTATAGTGTATTAGAAGATAATAGTCACTATGAGGGAAAAAAAGAGGAAGAGTATATAAAAGTGCCAGAAGGAGGGAGTGGTCAGAATAGACCTCACTTCCGAGATGGTAACTTTAACAAAAAACACTTGAAGAAAGTAAGGAAGTGAGCCATATGGATACCTAAGGGAAGAGCATCCCAGATAGAAGGAACAGCCAGTGCAGAGGCCCTGAGTTGGGAGTGTATCTGGTGTGTTTAAGGAAAAGCAGGAGGCCAGAATGGCTGGATTAGACCTAGAAAGCTAAGTAGAGATGAGGTGTCAGAGTAGTTAGGGCAAAGTGGCCAGATCTTGTGTGCCTTTTATAGCTTTTATTTCAAGTAACAAGGGAAGCAATCTGAAGAGTCTGGAGCAGGATGACATGATCTTGCATATGTTAGAAGGCAATGGAATGGTTATCTGCAGGAGCAGGAACACCGTTAGAAAACTTTTGCAATAATCCAGATAAGAGATAATAGCAGGAGGTAGGTAGTGAAAATATGTCAGGTACTGAGTGTGATTTGAAAGTAGAGCTGACAAAATTTGCTTATGGATTCGGCATAAGAAGGAGAGAAAAGGAGTCAAAGATGACTCCAGAACTTTTGACCTAAACAATTGAGAAGGATTGAATTGCTCTCTACTAATATTGGTAAGACTACACTGCGGAGAGATTTGGGAAGGAAAGATTAGGAATTTAGTTGTAGATATGTTATGTTTAAAATGAAGGTGTCAAGCAGGCAATTGGTTATAGGAGTCTAGAGTTGAAGGGAAGTAATGAAGGTTCTGGCTAGTAACCCACTTCGTTGCATATATATATAAATGTCTTAAGGGGGCATAATATAAAAAACCTACCTGTTGTAACCTAGCCACTGATGATAACTCAGAGTAAAACCTCTCTGTATCTAAGTTCTCTAAACTGATTTAAAAAAACAGGATGGTTCTTGAGAAGGTAGTTAAAATTTTTAGAAATCCTCTTGCCAAATATTAATAAGAACTTACCATTTATTAAGCATTTATTATGGCAGGTGCCGCTCTGAGCACTATATTACTTTATATAATCCCTACAGCAACCCTATGCAGTGATTCTATTATTGTCACTATTTTACAGAGGAGGCGACAAAGGCTGAGAGGGGTCAAGTAATGGGTATAATTTCACATTGTTGATCTGTCATAGAAACAGGATTTGAACCCAAACAGTCTGACTCCAAAGCTCAAGCTCTATATTATATTTCTTCTATATCTACACTATATCCCTTCAGCCTGGAGAGGGTAGAGAAAGTGAAGATAGATATAGACACAGTAGATGAGATGAGGTGCAACCAGCCCAACGTATCATGAGTAAAAGGTTCTTTATTTGAAGTCAGTCTTCGAAAATATAAGTATGAACTTTGCAAATTCTTTTTTCTGGCATTTTATTATGAAAATTTTAAAACACATAGAAATATTCTCTTGTTCAGAATATTAATAGTGATAAGTACAGTGATAAAGTCATTTTCACCTGTGTCCACACAGAGGACGGGGAGGCACGTGAGAGGGATGAAATCCGGCATGACCGGCGAAAAGAGAGACAGCATGACCGGAACCTCTCCAGGGCAGCTCCAGACAAGAGGTGGGTACTCTGAGGTCAGTGTGAATTGTGAAGAGTGACTTTTGTGAACCTTCTAGAGAGGAGTGTTAGTCCACTGAAACCAGTTTTGCTTCTCTCCTTCCTCTTCAGGTTGATAGCTTCATAAACCAGCACCTATTTTCTTGCCCTAAACTGCTTAGTCTGCCTTAGCAGAAGAACTGACTATGCCTGAAAGTGAGCTTTTCTTCCATTACCTTGTATTGTCAGCTAGGGTTGAGAAGGATGGGGATACACAAAAAGAGAATTCAGATCATATTTATGAAGAAGAAAGTAGTGGATATGCTTGTTCTGATCTGTTCTTTTCCTGCTTCAAATGGTGAGACAGGTTGATTTATCATGTGCCTGCTCCTCTAGACAGGAAATAAGCTGCTGGACCTTTATTGAGGTCCTTTCACATGCAGAATACTGTACGGAGTGAGTACAGTGGGGGAGAAGAGCAGCTTTTGTAAGAAGTGAAAGTCAGCCTCTCTTCATGAGCAGTTTCACTTAAAATTCAGAAAGATAGAGCTGTCATATGAAATTGCTTGGGAAAACTGACAGAACACTCTTAATACAGACTTAACAAAGGAAATACATGTATGAACACTTGGAATAAAGTAGAGATGGATTCATGAAGTTTGTGGTTCACCAAAGGCCGAGGACTGAAATTGATGAAAACTTGAAGAAATGCTGTAATACAAGAGGTGGAATTCTGAGTGAGGGTTAAATGCAAATATAAAACATTTTCTTTCCAAATGAGCAGTTTTGAATGCTCTCATCCTCCTGTGAGCTAATACTATGGTTTTTTAGGTCATATCTTAAACAGATTCCTGCTGGTGATATTCTTTGTTGTTTAATGGCATATTTCATCTCCTTGAATAAGTGAAGTCATGGAAAAGCAGAAAATCTGAATTTAGAGTTTAAATGTACAGTATAGAACAGAAAGGAATGAAATTTGAAAGTACACAGTTAATGATACTCTCAGTCTGAAATTCCTAAGCTGTAAAAATCAAAATGGCTCTGTAGATAAATTGAGCCCTTACAACCAGTAAAGTGACTGAGAATTGATAAAATAGAAAAGCTTTAAACTTGTGCTTGGATGAAAATTAGATTGTCTATAGAAATCATTTTAAGACCTGAACCTCTAGTAAAGTAAATGATGACAGTTATCATGGTATCATTGTGATGTAGATTACATACATACCAAAACAGCAGGGGAATTAAATTCACCTGAATGTCAAACATCATACTGAGTAATCCAGTCATTAGACATATTTTTCTCAAAAATTACTAAATGTTGTTAGGTAAAAATTGATTCTGTCTTATTGAGAGTGATTGATGTGGTATACCTAATTTGCATCCAGTCCCCCTAACCCTTTATAATAATAGCAGATACAGACTGTAGCAGTTTCATATCTCAGCATGTATTACAAGAAGATTGCTTGTATTAAGAATGATTCTTTTGAGAAAGGACAGCCTCTTCTATAGGTGCTATTGGAAAAACTGGATGGCTACATGCAAAAGAAGGAAAACCTTAAACCATGCACAAAAAACTCAAAATCAATTAAGGATTTGAATGTGAGACCTTAAACTGTAAAAATCCTAGAAGAACACATAGGTAGTAAGCCCTTTGACTTGATGTTAGCAATGATTTTGTGAATCTGACTCCAAAGGCAAAGGAAACAAAGGAGAAATAAACAAATGGGACTGTATCAGACTAAAAACTTCCACACGATGAAGGAAGCCATCATCAGAACAAAAAGGCAGCCTACTGGGTTGGGGAAGATACTTGCAAATCATATATTCGACATGAGGTTAATATCCAAGCTATAGAAAGAACTACAGCTCAACTAAAACCAACCCAGTTAAATGGGCAGAGGATCTGAATAGACATTTTCCAGAGAAGACATGCAGATGGTGAACAGGCACATGAAAAAATAATCAACATCACTAATTATGAGGAAATGCAAATCAAAACCACACACCTGTTAGAATGGCTGTTAGAAAGACAAGAAATAGCAAGCATTGGAGAGGATGTAGAGAAAAGGGAACCCTCATGCACTGTTGGTGGGAGTATAAATTGGTGCAGTCAATATGGAAAACACTATGGAGATTCCTCAAAAGATTTTCCATTTCTGGGTATTTATCTGAAGAATATAAAACACTAATTCAAAAAGTATAAGCATCCCTCTGATCACTGCAATAAGTTCATGATCTGAGCCACAGTCAGCTCCTGGTCTTGTTCTTGCTGACTGTATAGAGCTTCTCTTCTTTGGCTGCAAACTAATATAATCAATCTGATTTTGGTGTTGAATATCTGGTGATGTCCATGTGTAGAGTCTTCTCTTGTGTTGTTGGAAGAGGGTGTTTGCTATGACCAGTGTGTTCTCTTGACAAAACTCTATTAGCCTTTGCCCTGCTTCATTCTGTATTCCAAGGCCAAATTTGCCTGTTACTCCAGGTGTTTCTTGACTTCCTACTTTTGCATTCCAGTCCCCTATAATGAAAAGGACATCTTTATTGAATGTTAGTTCTAAAAGGTATTGTAGGTCTTCATAGAACGGTTCAGCTTCTTCAGCGTTACTGGTTGGGGCATAGACTTGGATTACTGTGATACTGAATGGTTTGCCTTGCAAACGAACAAAGATCATTCTGTCCTTTTTGAGATTGCATCCAAGTACTGCTTTTCGGACTCTTTGGTTGACCATGATGGCTACTCCATTTCTTCTAAGGGATTCCTGCCCACAGTAGTAGATATAATGGTCATCTGACTTAAATTCACCCGTTGCAGTCCATTTTAGTTCAGATTCCTAGAATGTCGACGTTCACTCTCACCATCTCCTGTTGGACCACTTCCAATTTGCCTTGATTCATGGACCTAACATTCCAGGTTCCTATGCAGTATGGCTCTTTACAGCATCAGACCTTGCTTCTATCACCAGTCACATCCACAACTGGGTATTGTTTCTGTTTTGGCTCCGCCCCTTCATTCTTTCTGGAGTTATTTCTCCACTGATCTCCAGTAGCATATTGGGCACCTACAGACCTGGGGACTTCATCTTTCAGTATCCTATCATTTTGCCTTTTCATACTGTTCATGGGATTCTCAAGGCAAGAATACTGAAGTGGTTAGGTTGCCATTCCCTTCTCCAGTGGACCACGTTCTGTCAGAATTGTGTCCGGTTTCTTAAATTGAAGAAAGAAGGGAAAACCACTAGACCATTCAGGTATGACTTAAATCAAACCCCTTATGATTATACACTGGAAGTGAGAAATAGATTTAAGGGCCTAGATCTGATAGAGTGCCTGATGAACTATGGACAGAGCTTTGTGACATTGTACAGGAGACAGGGATCAAGACCATCCCCATGGAAAAGAAATGCCAAAAAGCAAAATGGCTGTCTGGGGAGGCCTTACAAATAGCTGTGAAAAGAAGAGAAGTGAAAAAACAAAGGAGAAAAGGAAAGATACAAGCATCTGAATACAGAGTTCCAACGAATAGCAAGAAGAGATACGAAAGCCTTCTTCAGCGATCAATGCAAAATAGAGGAAAACAACAGAATGGGAAAGACTAGAGATCTCTTCAAGAAAATCAGAGATACCAAAGGAACATTTCATGCAAAGATGGGCTCGATAAAGGACAGAAATGGTCTGGACCTAACAGAAGCAGAAGATATTAAGAAGAGGTGGCAAGAATACACAGAAGAACTGTACAAAAAAGAGCTTCATGACCCAGATAATCATGATGGTGTGATCACTGACCTGGAGCCAGACATCCTGGAATGTGAAATCAAGTGGCCCTTAGGAAGCATCACTACGAACAAAGCTAGTGGAGAATTCCAGTTGAGCTATTTCATATTTCAAATCCTGAAAGATGATGCTGTGAAAGTGCTGCACTCAATATGCCAGCAAATTTGGAAAACTCAGCAGTGGCCACAGGACTGGAAAAGGTCAGTTTTCATTCCAATCCCAAAGAAAGGCAAAGCCAAAGAATGTTCAAACTACCACACAATTGCACTCATCTCACACGCTAGTAAAGTAATAGTAATAGTAAAGTAATGCTCAAAATTCTCCAAGCCAGGCTTCAGCAATATGTGAACCGTCAACTTCCAGATGTTTAAGCTGGTTTTAGAAAAGGCAGAGGAACCAGAGATCAACTTGCCAACATCCGCTGGATCATCAAAAAAGCAAGAGAGTTCCAGAAAAACATCTATCTCTGCTTTATTGACTATGCCAAAGCCTTTGACTGTGTGGATCACAATCAACTGTGGAAAATTCTGAACGAGATGGGAATACCAGACCACCCGACGTGCCTCTTGAGAAACCTATATGCAGGTCAGGAAGCAACAGTTAGAACTGGACATGGAACAACAGACTGGTTCCAAATAGGAAAAGGAGTACGTCAAGGCTGTATATTGTCACCCTGCTTATTTAACTTATATGCAGAGTACATCATGAGAAACGCTGGGCTGGAAGAAGCAATGGCTGAAATCAAGATTGCCGGGAGAAATATCAATAACCTCAGATATGCAGATGACACCACCCTTATGGCAGAAAGTGAAGAGGAACTAAAAAGCCTCTCGATGAAAGTGAAAGAGGCGAGTGAAAAAGTTGGCTTAAAGCTCAACATTCAGAAAATGAAGATCATGGCATCTCGTCCCATCACTTCATGGGAAATAGATGGGGAAACAGTGGAAACAGTGTCAGACTTTATTTTGGGGGGTTCCAAATCACTGCAGATGGTGATTGCAGCCATGAAATTAAAAGACGCTTACTCCTTGGAAGGAAAGTTATGACCAACGTAGATGGCATATTCAAGAGCAGAGACGTTGCTTTGCCAACAAAGGTCTGTCTAGTCAGGGCTATGGTTTTTCCAGTAGTCATGTATGGATGTGAGAGTTGGACTGTGAAGGCTGAGCGCTGAAGAATTGATGCTTTTGAACTGTGGTGTTGGAGAAGACTCTTGAGAGTCCCTTGGACTGCAAGGAGATCCAACCAGTCCATTCTGAAGGAGATCAGCCCTGGGATTTCTTTGGAGGGAATGATGCTGAAGCTGAAACTCCAATACTTTGGCCACCTCATAAGAAGAGTTGACTCACTGGAAAAGACTCTGATGCTGGGAGGGATTGGGGGCAAGAGGAGAAGGGGATGACAGAGAATGAGATGGCTGGATGGCATCTCGATGGACATGAATTTGAGTGAACTCCGGGAGTTGGTGATGGACAGGGAGGCCTGGCGTGCTGTGATTTATGGGTTCGCAAAGAGTCGGACACAACTGAGCAACTGAAGTGAACTGATGATCACTGCAGTGTTATTTACAGTATTCAAGATGTGGAAGCAGGCTAAGTACCCATCAACATATAAATAAGGTGTGTGTGTGTGTGTGTGTGTGTGTGTGTGTGTGCACGCTAAGTACCCATCAACAGATAAAGAAGGTGTGTGGGTGTGTGTGTGTACACATTAGAACTCAGCCATAAAAGTGAAATCTTGCTGTCTGTAATAACCTGGGAGAACCTTGAGGGTATTATGCTACATGTAATAAGTCAGAGAAAGAGAAACAGGGTGTGATTTCACTTACGTGAAATCTACAAAAAACAAAACAAACAAAAACTCATAGAACAAATTGGTGGTTATCAGAGAAGGGGGTTGAGGAATTAGTGAAATGGGTGAAGGAGGTCATTTGTATGGTGATTGAGAGTAACTACACTTTGGTGGTGATCACTTTGTGTAGTGTTTACAGATGTCAAATTATAATGTTGCAGTCCTGTATTTTTCCTCAAGGGGGAAAAAAAAAGTCTCTGAGCAGTTCTTTTCTGTATCAGGAATGCCTAATTATAAAACCCTATCTCTTACAATAATCATGTATCTGAAATACTGTAAGAAATGCCATCCTAATTATGTCTTATCAAGGAATATATATGTTCATAAGATGTGAACTGGACATATTTATTTCCTCTGCTTCTGATAATGGTTGTATTGAAGTTGAAATTCAGCTTGTCTGTGAAGAAGTTTCAGTTTGCGCCATGGTATTTCAAAACAGGTCGAAACTGCAGAGAAATGAAAATCGAGACATCAGTGAAGTCATTGCTCTTGGTGTGCCCAACCCTCGGACTTCCAATGAAGTTCAGTATGACCAAAGGCTCTTCAACCAGTCCAAGGTACACAGAGTCTAGAAACAGCATGTCTTAAGTGTTGATACAAATACAACCTTCAGGGAAAAGAAAATTAGCATATGAGACATTTGCATCAGCCTAAGGTATGCTAGCATGATGGAGAAAAAAAAATTAGAAGTTGCATATTGTAACTTAAGAAACAAGTTAGAATAGCTCTTAGAGTTGGCTCTTAGAGTTGGCTAGGATTTGAGACACTGTTAGAAAATGAAAGAAATTAGGTAGTAAAACTTGGTTCTGGTATGTGAGTCTTTTATTTCTAGAACAGAGCCAGTGTCCTATAAAAGTGTCTCTTGGGTTATTTTTTGTCGGTATTTGCAAAAATAATTTTTTTAGTGCTATAAAAACACAAACTTGGGATCTTTGAAAAATGAAGCTATAAAACCCAAGTATTCATCAGAAAGTCTGATTTCTAGTATCAGACTAGAACACCTAGTGTTCTCGTATCTAAGCTAGAACCCCTTAGGCCTGAGGAAGTACCTTTACGTTTTCATTCACCCAACATTGATGATCTACTGTATGTAAGTCAGTGAGATCAAAGGTACACGTCTTAACACTCAAGGAATGTGCAAGTCTACTGGAAAAGACAGATACATGTATATCAATAAAGACAAGGCAGACTGTGCTAACAATACAGAAGTATAAATGTCTACTGGGATATAGAGGGTTCCCATCGCCCCCTGCAAGGCTGGGAGTCACCCTGTGGATTGTTCCAGGAAACATGCTGAGAGCATAGTATCCGAGTCACAGCAGGACAGACTCACGGACCCACCAGGTGGGTGACAGGGTACACACGTCCCCAATACGACTGTAACCACATTAGAACCCAGGTCCTCACCCCGACCCTGCACCAGCTGAGTCAGGGCCTGGCTTCCCGCTTCTAGGCCATAACCGTGGTCCAACAGAGACCATGACCCCTCACACCCCGGGATACTGTTTTGTGAATAACAAAGTCTACCTTTGAAACCAAAAAAAAAAAAATAAAAGTTGTGATGAAAAGTTTTATCAAAAGGCACATTCTTATATTAACGAACCATTACAAAACAAACTTGTTGACTTGAGATTTTCATTGAGAATATTGTGTTATGCTTCAGTAGTGTTCTCACACAGTTAAGGGGTTTAACATTATTACTGTAAATGGTGTCAGATAAAATGTTTTGTAGTTCTTTCATCTTGCCACTATGTCTGCACAAATGGATTGTCAAGTGCCTGCTTATACTGGTATCCTCCAATTTTAAAGACCACTTTGCTAAAACAGTCATTAATGAGTACCATATTTAATGTAAGGACCCAAAGGTGATAACGAAGAAAAAACACTGGTTTTTTTTAATTGAAAGATAATTGCTTTACAGACTTTTGTTTTCTGTCAGACCTCAACATGAATCAGCCATAGGTATACATATATCCCCTCCTGTGACCATTTTTTAATAACCTTTTTAATTTGTAGTTCAGATTGTTGAACATGTAAGCTGTAAATGAGCAAGGGTTTACTCTACTTAAGAATGTAATGCGATTCAACTTTTAATAAAAATGTGTACACTTTTAATGTCTATTTTTCCACAGGGTATGGACAGTGGTTTTGCAGGTGGAGAAGATGAAATTTACAATGTTTATGATCAAGCCTGGAGAGGTGGAAAAGATATGGCCCAGAATATTTACAGGCCCAGTAAAAATCTGGACAAGGACATGTATGGAGATGACCTAGAAGCCAGAATAAAGACTAACAGGTACCAGGGCAGACGGCTCAGTTTTAACATCTACACCAGTGAAAATAAAGTGGTTCATAGTCATTTCTCTTTTTCCCTAGATTTGTTCCCGATAAGGAGTTTTCTGGTTCAGACCGTAGACAAAGAGGCCGAGAAGGACCAGTTCAGTTTGAGGAGGATCCTTTCGGTTTGGACAAATTTTTGGAAGAAGCCAAGCAACATGGTGGCTCTAAAAGACCCTCAGATAGCAGCCGTCCCAAGGAACATGAGCATGAAGGCAAAAAGAGGAGGAAGGAGTAGATACTTTGTTCAGAGTGAACGAACTGTTATTGTTAACCCTAATGATGCAAGTCATATGGGGAACACTTTGTACATGGCCAGGATAAAAACCAAATCTGGGTGTCAGAGCCCAGCACTACTTTTTATTACAGGAGAGGGAGGGGGGTATGGAAAAGTTCTACTTTGAATTATTTAGTTTTTTTAAAAATGGGTTGTGTTTGTGCTTCTCCCACCTTTTGGCATTTATAGAAAATACTGCCCCACACGTGAAATTAAAGCCACTTCCTTTCAAGTGACATTAGTACTTTGGGGTTAATATTTTGTCTAAAAATGACTGCTTATGAATAAAGTGACCCCGATCGTAGCAAGTAGAAAGAAGGATGTTCACATATTGGAACTGTCCTGCCAAATGATGTTTGCCCCTGTAGTGCTCTGTTAATTTGGAGTGGGGAAAGTAAGCTCTTGCTTGGTGCAACTATTTGTTTCAAATAAAAACATTTAGACAAAACTTCCTCTTTTATTTACTTTATTCAGTAGGCAGTGAGGGTCTCAAAAATCTTTCTCTTCATCAGATGTTTGGTCTCCTTGTAAAGCTTTGGGTCTTTGAGGTTGAACATGGAGCTGGGGGGAAAAAAAAATTCAGCACTGTAAGGAAAGTCATTGTCTACAAAAACATTAAAACCAAAAACTGCTGTTCTATGAGGGATCAGCACCAGTGAGCTGATCCTTGTACTTATTTGTTCCTTGTACTTAAGGCTCCCTGAACTCCCATTAAAAACTGTAAATCAGTCTGGCCTAAGGTCACATCAGTTCAGTTCAGTTAAGCTCAGTTGTGTCCGACTCTGCAACCCCATGAACTGCAGCACGCCAGGCTTTCCTGTCCATCACAAACTCCCAGAGCTTGCTCAAACTCATATCCATCCAGTCAGTGATGTCATCCAGCCATCTCATCCTATGTCATCCCCTTCTCCTCCTGCCTTCTATCTTTCCCAGCATCAGAATATTTTCAAATGGGTCAGTTCTTCGCATCAGGTAGCCAAAGTACTAGAGCTTCAGCTTCAGTGTCAGTCCTTCCAGTGAATATTCAGGACTGATTTCCTTTAGGATGGACTGGTTGGATCTCCTTGCAGTCCAAGGGACTCTCAAAAGAGTCTTCTCAAGGTCACATAGTAAGTGGGAAAGTCAGTATTTCAACCAAGGTCTCCCTGCTGTTTCCACTGTTCCGTGTTCCATGTATCTTGCTAACCATTAAAGTGTCTTCTTGTACTTAAGTCTCCAGACCTTTTACAACTGGGAACTCTCCCACCATCACTGTTCTTTAACAAACATTAAGTTACAAATCATCCAAAATCCCTTTCATTTCACACTTCTGACCTATTTAACTGGTATACAGAAAACTCACATGATATGATACAGAAAAATACTTACCTTTACTCCATCAATAACATGATTTTCCTGTTGTAGTGCATTGTGAAGTTCTTCTTCTGAAGAAAAGTGAATCCAACCCATACCTTTGTGAAAGCCAGTCTCTTTGTCCTTAAAAATTCAAAATTTAGGAAGAAATTAATAATCATGAACTTGAGAAAGTTTCCAGGTGTTCCAAATTAAACCAACTTTTTCATCTGCTGAAATGGAATATAAGACATTTTAATTTAAAAGTATCAAAAACCCTGCTTTAATACAAATACTCTTAATCTTAACACGCTCTCTAAAACATGAGCAAAGTGCTTTTTGTGTTGTTCGAGATAAAAAGCACACTCGTAGCAATAGTCAAGGGAAATTTTGTTAAAGAAGTACTCTTCCATCAAAACCACTATGAGGTACCATTTCACACCAGTCAGAATGGCTGTGATCCAAAAGTCTACAAATAATAAATGCTGGAGAGGGTGTGGAGAAAAGGGAACCCTCTTACACTGTTGGTGGGAATGCAAACTAGTACAGCCACTATGGAGAACAGTGTGGAGATTCCTTAAAAAACTGGAAATAGAACTGCCTTATGATCCAGCAATCCCACTGCTGGGCATACACACTGAGGAAACCAGAAGGGAAAGAGACACGTGTACCCCAATGTTCATCGCAGCACTGTTTATAATAGCCAGGACATGGAAGCAACCTAGATGTCCATTAGCAGATGAATGGATAAGAAAGCTGTGGTACATATACACAATGGAGTATTACTCAGCCATTAAAAAGAATTCATTTGAATCAGTTCTAATGAGGTGGATGAAACTGGAGCCTATTATACAGAGTGAAGTAAGCCAGAAGGAAAAACACCAATACAGTATACTAACGCATATATATGGAATTTAGAAAGATGGTAACAATAACCCTGTGTACGAGACAGCAAAAGAGACACTGATGTATAGAACAGTCTTATGGACTCTGGGAGAGGGAGAGGGTGGGAAGATTTGGGAGAATGGCATTGAAACATGTAAAATATCATGTATGAAACGAGATGCCGGTCCAGGTTCGATGCACGATACTGGATGCTTGGGGCTAGTGCACTGGGACGACCCAGAAGGATGGTATGGGGAGGGAGGAGGGAGGAAGGTTCAGGATGGGGAACACATGTATACCTGCGGTGGATTCTTTTTGATATTTGGCAAAACTAATACAATTATGTAAAGTTTAAAAATAAAATAAAATTAAAAAAAAAAAAAGAAGTACTCTTCCTGTTTCTAACTCACTTCTAGAAACTAGGAAATTAAGCCTTCAAACCTAAGTACATTTATGGTGATTTCTGAAACTAATCACCCTCGTCACGACTACCACCATTATCATCACATGCTCCTGAGGAAAAAGGAAAAGTTACCTTTACTTACCTACTTTACACTTCTGGGTTAATTTAAGCAATCCTACTATTTACTTTTGTGCAAAAACCAAGAGTGTTTATCATCCAACTTATTCATCAGATTCTGGCTTCCCTATATTTTCCTGTTACATTACACATTAATTTTCCTACAAATCAAAGACTTCTGTTGTTTAAAATCTGTTAACTCCAGGTCCTAAGTTGTTATTTTTTATACTTTTAAGAGGTAAATGGCAACCAAGAAAAATGTTACTTTTTGGAGAAACTTTTTTTAATATTCCTCAAAAAATGCCAATTTCATACACTTTGTAAAACTATTTTTCAAGCTTACTGATTTTCATGTCTGTAACACACATGCCTCATTCTTTTAATCAGCTATAAAAATGCCATTGTATCAGTGAATTAATATCTATTCAACCAACCCCACTGATGAACACTTAACTTCTTTCCAATTATATTACTAAACAATGCTGTTTTGAACATCCCTCACCTCACATTTCTGTAAAATCAATCTCTAGAAGTGGAACCTCTAGATCAAAGCAAATCCTCTTTTCTTTTTGCAACTTACTTTTCATTCTGGCTGCACTGGGTCTTTGTGGCAGCACACAGGCTTTCTCTAGAGTCAAAGGTAAACCTTAAATGTTGACAGATTTTGCCAAATTACCCTTCAGTGACAGTATCAGTTAAACTCAACAATTTTAGTACCAGTTTCCCTATACCTTCACTACAGCTGGATATACATAATCCGTTAGATTTTTGTAAGGCAAGTAACGTTAAGCCAATAGTTAGAATTTAAGTTACTTAAAGTTGATATTTTACCACAGCCTTTTCAGTGCCATGAGGAAAAAAGCAGTTTTAGTGAAGCATGCGTAAACTGTAAGTGTACTCATGTCACACACCCCAAAACACAATCATTTAAGAAAGTCCACAGAAAAATACAGCTCAGGATAAAGAACAAATTTATACACTTGATTTTTTTTAAAGACTTTTTTCTTTTAAGTAAAGGACTCTATTACTTTATTTACTTAATTATTTTTGCAGGATGTTAGTTCTCCAACCAGAGATTGAACCCACACCCTTGGCAGTTGAGAGAGTCCTAACCACTGAACCGCCAGGGAATTCCCATAGCTTGATTTTTAAACCCTCAGGAGGAAGCAAAGAAAATGTAACAAACAGAAACACACCAAAAGCACTCAACCTGGGCTTCCCTAGTGGCTCAATGGTAAAGACTCCACCTGCCAGTGTTGGCAGGAGGCGGGTTGGATCCTCGGTCTGGGAAGATCCCACATGCCCTGGGGCAACTGAGCCTGTGCACAGCTACGGAGCCTGTGCTCTGAAGCCCAGGAGCCGCAACTGAGCCCATCTGCCACAACTGAAGCCCGCGTGCCGTAGAACCTGTGCTCCGAAATGAGAAGCCTCTGCAATGAGGAGAGAAGCCTGTGCAGCAACAAAAACCCAGCACATCCAAAAAAAGCACTCAACTCCGTGAGGATAAAGGTGAAAATTTTCTCCACCAGTTAAGTTTTATGATAAATTAACCTCTACTCTCTCAAAGTCCTTATTATAATACTGTAATAGACAAAATCCCAAAATGGCCCCAAGACCCCCATGTGTTCCACCATGTTACCCCCTGTATAGTCCTCTCCCCCTGAATGTGGGCAGGGCCTATGACATGCTTCTAAACAAAAGAATACAGCAAAAGTGACGGGATGCTGCTCCCTTGAACAGGAAGATGGGGTGTCCCTCTGAAGACTAAATTATAAAACTGTCGTAGCAGACTAGAGAAACTCCCTTGCTGACTTTGAAGCAAGCTGCCATGTTGGGAGAAGGCCTCCGTAAGAGAGATGTAACAAGGTAACAAGCAACTGCAGGTAGTTTGGAGGACCTGAGACCAGCCTCCAGCTGAAAGCCAGCAAGAAAGCAGATACCCAAGCCCTACAGTTGAAAGACGAATTCTACCAAAACCCAAGGGAGCTGGGAAATCAGTCTTTCCCGGCTGAGCCTCTCCAGCTGACACACACCTGGATTCTGCTGCTCCGGCAGACAGACACCTGCATTGCCTCTTACGTGAATCCCTGAACAGAGGACCTAGCAAAGCTATGCCTGGACTCCTGATCTCTATAATCTGTGAGATCATGTGTATGTGTTGTTTTGAGCCATTACATTTGTGATAATTTTATGCATCAATTAAAAAAAAAAAACTACCACAAATGCCTCGAATACCTAGGATAAGGCTTTTTGTTTTGTTAGATCAATATCACCCATAATTTAATCAACAAAGACTGAACAGCTTCACTCCATTACCAATTCATGTAAACTGATATGCTTTGACAAAGAATAATCAAAAATTAGAGGAAAACATTATTGCTTTTTTTAAAAAAGGTAATACTCACAAAAGGAACAGTGCATTTTCGTACATGGCCAAATTGTGCAAAGTGTTCTCTCAGCTCACCTGTATAAGAAAAGAAAACATAGTAAGAGTTTTTTTTTTTAGTTATTGTATTATCCTCCATCCTAGATTAAGATAGAAACCAAGAGGGGTCCTAGAGCCCCCAAACTCCTTGTGAACAATGGTAGTTTGTATTTCTTGCAGCTTTAAGATCCAGGAAACCATTATGGTATTGATTATAAAGCTGTAATTTACTAGATTTGGGGAGGTGTTGGGGTGGGGGAGACATGGGCAGATAAACTGCTGAGCTGACTTCGTCTTCATCCCCAGCAAGTACTGAGTCTTCACCATACCAGGTACTATGCTAAATGCATGGATTAAAATCCCCGTGAGATGATCACACAGGAAACAGTTAAACAATCACAATACTGTGTGTTGTTAGCTATATTAGAGATTTCCAAATAAAGTCTCAATCTCAAGAATATCTGCAAAAATGACCATGGATTTTTACATTTTGGTGAGCAAATGTAAAAACCTTAACTCAAAACTACAGTTGACAAAAAGCAGTGTTGGTAACAGAAATCAGTACTCATCACTCCCCAGCTTTCTATGTCCAGCCTAAGCCTATCCCATGAACTTCAATTTTTGTAATCATGAAAACAATTATCGTTTATTGAGTACTTACTCTGTATTGAGCACAAATCTAAGCACTTGTATTTACATATAAATTAATTTAATATAATCAACACCCCAGGAGAAAGGTATTATTGACTCCATTTTATGGCTGATGAAACTGAGGCACAGTGGTGAGCCCTCTTCCCCCAATTACCTTCCCTTAGGTACACACATTAGGAAAAGGCAATGGCACCCCACTCCAGTACTCTTGCCTGGAAAATCCCATGGACGGAGGAGCCCCGTGGGCTGCAGTCCATGGGGTCGCTAAGAGTCGGACACGACTGAGAGACTTCACTTTCATTTTTCACTTTCACACACTGGAGAAGGAAATGGCAACCCACTCCAGTGGTCTTGCCTGGAGAATCCCAGGGACGGCGGAGCCTGGTGGGCTGCCGTCTATGGGGTCACATAGAGTCGGACACAACTGAAGCGACGCAGCAGCAGCAGCAGCAGGTACACACCTTAGGTTCTGAACTGTGGTGTTGGAAAAGACTCTTGAGAGTCCCTTGGATTGCAAGGAAATCCAACCAGTCCATCCTAAAAGAGATCAGTCCTGAATATTCATTGGAAGGACTGATGCTGAAGCTGAAACTCCAATACGTTGGCCACGTGATGTGAAGAACTGACTCATTTGAAAAGACCCTGATGCTAGGAAAGAATGAAGGCGGGAGAAGGGGACGACAGAGGATGAGACGGTTGGATGGCATCACTGACCCAATGGACATGAGTTTGAGTAGACTCCGGGAATTAGTGATGGACAAGGAGGCCTGGCGTGCTGCAGTCCAAGGGGTCCCAAACAGTCGGACACGACTGACCGACTAACCTGAACTGAACGAGGTTACACAACTAAAGGCCAAGTTGGAATTGTAACCCAAGGAGAACAGCTTCGGAGTGCATTTCTCAATCTATACACAACGTCCTCTGTCCAGCTAACAAAGAACTCACAGGTTTCTCAAACTAAACACATTTCAATTTAACTACTCATCTTCTTTCGATGTGCTTCTCCTACATTCTAATCACCAAATCCACCAACATTAAAAACCTGGAGGTCATTCCTCCCTTTCCCCCATTCCGTACTCTTCCCCCATTCAAGTCATCACGAAAATCTATCGATTATTCTTTGATTAGCTTAAGTGAACCTGACTCCTCCTCCTATCACTACCCTGAACTCTTCACCTATGAACTAAACTACAGAAACTACCTCTTGTAACTCTGAATCCGTCCCCACGCTGCAATCAAAACAACCCCTTCTAAATCGTAAATCTTAAAAGTTTCCAAGTAATTAAAGCTGTAAACTCCGAAAGGCTGGAGACCGTGAATGGGTGCCCCCAAAGCTCAAGGGGCATCCCTTAAACGGCTTATTGCTGACAAATTTCTTTCTACTCACTGGCTTGCTCAGGAGCACACTCAGCCTCCTTAATCCAGCCACCACGGGGATTTAAGTGCTTCGCAGCAAGCAAGGCTTTTCAGAATTGCTCGGACCTAAAGATTCTGCCCCTACTACATTTCCAACTCACTTGAGGCCGCCGTCCAGGGAATTTTTCTGACAAACGCAACCGGCCGGCCGATGTTTGTACGCAGCGCCATAGCGCCCCTCGCTGCCGAAGCCGCCATCTTTAGGCCGAGGAACGTCTAGTGACCTGAGGTCGCGACCCCGGAAGAGCCTGCCTAATCCGGAGCACGGAAATCAGCTTCCGGATCAGGGGAGGCTTGACAACGAGATGGGGAAGATGGCGGCGGCAGTGGGTTCCGTGGCGACGCTGGCGGTGCAGCCTGGGGAGGACGCGTTTCGGAAGCTTTTCCGCTTTTACCGGCAGAGCCGCCCCGGAACCGCAGACCTGGAAGGGGTCATCGACTTCTCCGTGTCCCACGCAGCCCGCGGTACGGGACCTGGTGCCCCCAAGGTACGGAGAGAGGAGCGGCGCGCTCGGAAGCGATGGTCTCGATGGGCTCAGTAGTTTTGGCTCTGGGACTTAGTTACTCGTGACATGTGGAATCTTCCCGGACCAGCAATTGAACTTATGTCCCCTGCATTGGCAGGCGGGCTCTTAACAACTGGACCACTAGGGGAGTCTCTTAAGATATTCTTAAATGCCAGGAAACCTTCATAGGTCCCTTAAAAGTTTAATTTATAAGTAATTAACAAGGGTAAAAAGTTACGGTTTCGGTAAAAAGTTACGGAGTTTCGGTTAGAGGTTCCATCGAAAAGAGAACAACTATGGTGCTTTTAGTAAACAAAATTCCTAGTGTTTTATTGAAAGATTTTTTTCTGATTAGGGCACTCCAGCCGGGTGTTCCTCAAAGCCCTGTTTAAACACCGTGTTCAAGTTCCTCACAAGCATTATTGTTAGTCCTAACCAAAGGTAGTCTGTATACCAAACACCTTTGATAATTCAGAATCTTATAAAAAATCACAAAGGTGTGGTATCGTAGGAGAAGATAGTGTTAAAGGTCAGCTCCTCATAACGACTTCAATTTTGTATAGCTCTGTTGTGTTTGTTAGTACATAGATGAGGAAACTGAGGATCTAAGATGTTAAGTAACTTATCTAAGTCTTATATCAAGTAAATGGTAGAACTAAGTTTGTTGTTGTTGTGCAGTCGCTAAGTCGTGTCCAACTCTTTGCAGCCACGTGGACTGCAGCATGCTAGGCTCCTCTGCCCTCCACCATCTAGAGTTTGCTCAAATTCTTGTCCATTGAGTCAATGATGCTACTAACCATCTCAACCTCTGCTGCCCCCTTGAGTCGGCTCTTGGCATCAGGCGGCCAAAGAATTGGAGCTTCAGCTTCAGCAGCATTCCTTCCAGTGAATATTCAGGCTTGACTTAGGACCCCAAACTTAGGACTCCTAACTGCCCCACATCAGAAATGCCTTTAGAGGTTTGAGATTCTCACAGTTAACCTGTGAAATAGCTTTAGCCTGCTGACTTCTGTTTGCTTCCTGCCAGGTGGTGAAATCCCAGTTAAATTTGTCCTCAGTCAGTGACCATGATGCACTCAGAGCAGGACTTGAGCCGGTCAGCAAGTGGCAAGCCTACGGACTCCAAGGCTATCCTGGTGAGTTCAATTGAGCTCAGAAGGCAAAAATTACTCAATCAAAGTTTGTCTAGTTTTGGAGAAGGAGTAAATAGACAAAGAAGAAAACTAAATGTACAAATGTTCTGCTCCCAAACCCCTCCTGAATTCTTCCTTGTCTAAGATGTCCGTTTATTTGGCTAGAATAGGAGTCAGTAATGCCTGCCTTATAGTGCAGGAAGTGACAAACCAGGTTCAAACCAAAGATCAGAACAGTGGCTCTGGGCTCCCTGCCGCAGCTCTGAACAGAAGAAGTACTTTGAATTGATAAGAGTAACTCATCATGTTCACTCCAGTCAAAAATCCCTACATTCACAAATGATGTAACAACTTAAAAGCTGTTGCTGTTATCAAGACTGAATTTTTGAATAGAAAACTACAGTTAATGAAATCAAAAGTCCTATAAGGCGAAATAATCTAGATTTTTGAATTTCAGTGATGTCAGGTAGAGAAATTAAGATAATAATGAAAAGTGGGTAGCGTTATTAACCTTTTTTCTAGGCTCATGGGGCCATTGTTGATTAATTATCATGAACCATTTAGTGTTTTTCAGCATTGTTTTATATAATTCAAATAAATTTTTAATTAAAGTGTGTTCATTGTTTTTTAGCATAGACACAATGCTGTTGCGTAAATATAATGCCTTATTTGGCCAGACGATCTTATATCTCCATTCTGTACCTCGAAGACATAAAGTTAACATTGCACTTGTGATTTCAAATGCAGGTCAAAAGCAAGAGAAATTCCTTTAAAAATTTAGTTTTTGTTGTTCCAAGAGCCAGGTCTGTGTTACAGCTGTTAATACATTATGACCACTGAAGTGTATATGTTGCCATTGTGGGAAGAGGTAACAACTTTCACACTTCCATAAAAGCCCACATGCACTTTTGTGTCTGAAGTCACAAAGGAAACAGCTGAGTGGTGGCTTTTACATATGAAAGCATTGCTCTTCGTGCATTTGGATAAAGAGCATCTGTCACCAGTAGTGTTTTGTGCTGCTTTTATTCCTGAAGGCGGCCTTTACCTTTCATGCCTTGCTCTTGTGTTCATGGCCATGTTTACCAGATTGTTCAGACTGAAAAGTTACCAGCCCCAGTTTGGTTTTCTGCTGTGCGTGTTGGAATATAGGCATACCTCATTTTATTGTGCTTCACGGATAGTTTTATTTTTTTACAAACTGAAGTTTTGTGGCAACCCCGGATTAAGCAAGTCTTTTGGCACCATTTTTCCAACAGCATTTGCTCACTTTGTGTTTCTGTCACATTTTGGTGATTCTCGTAATATTTCAAACCCTCCAGCAGCAAAAAGGTTACAGCTCACTAAAGGCTCAGATGATGGTTAGCGTTTTTCAGCATTGTTTTATATAATTCAAATAAATTTTTAATTAAAGTGTGTTCATTGTTTTTTAGACACAATGCTATTGCATAAATAGAATACAGTATAGTGTAAATTTTATTTGCACTGGGAAACAAAAAATCTTGTGACTTGGAATACTCGCTTTATTGCAGTGGTTTAAAAGTCAAAGTATCTGAGGTATGCCTCTACTTGCTATTTGAAGTTTTCTGGGATTTCACACTTAGGCCACATCATTTGAGTTGGTCCCTCATTATGTCCTTAAAGACTTTATTCTGTCTTTCCTGCCATCATATAAGCTGCATTTAGAAGTACAACGTCCAAGACATGGGAAATGAGTCTCACCTTACTCTGACTTGATCAGAAGGATTATGTTTACTTCAGGATCCTGCGTATTCTAAAGGAACCTGAGTAAACCACAAGCTGTCCTTACAAGAGTGAGCAGGAAGGTGATGGGTCTGAAGACCAGAGACTGAGTCTTGGGTAGGGTAGACCTGAGGGGGACCATGATAACATCAAACATTATCCTACATAGAAACAGGTGGAAAGCAGTGCATACTGGGGATTAAGTTCTGACACCAGACTCTGGGTTCATGTCCTGGCTCCACCACTTCGTACTGTGTGATCTTGAGCAAGTTTCTTAATTCTCTTGGCCTCAATTTCTTCATATGTAAAATGTGTCAAAAGATAGTACCCACTTTATAAGGATAGGATTCAATGTGAGTGTACATGTAAAGTACTTAGGTCAGTTTCTGGCACATAGTAAATGCTCAGTAAATGTTAGCTACATAGTTAGAGGCATTTATCAAGAAGAATTGAAAACTGATTTGTGGTTGCTGTGTTCTAAGACCTAAGACCAATGCATGAAAAATTAAAATTAGGCAAATTTTAACTCCATAAAACAGCAGTTGTCTGGAACTGACTGCCTATAAAAGTGTTTAATTTCCTGTCACTGTTCAAACCTGAATTAGATCGGAAGTATTCTTCGTTTAATGTGATATCTTTAGGAATATTATAATATTCTTATTTTGTAAAGTAGTGGTGATAACAGACAGTCATTTATTGGAAAATTTTCTCATATCTTTTTTTTTTCCAAAATATCAACACTTCTATCATTCTTAAATTATTTGGAGAATTTGACTTATACGTGAAATGCAAAAGTGACCTCTGCACTTCTCAGTGAGTGTTCATTCCTGTCCTGAATTTTAGAGGAAGAGGGGTGCCTTCTGTTCAAAACCACTCTCTTCACCTTTTGATCCTGCCTTTTACCCCTTCCAGCTTTCAAGACCTCCCTGTGTTCCTTTTCCCTCTCCTATATTCAGCCAGTTCCTTTCTGCTGGCTCTTTGCTCATCATCTGTAAGCATGCTTAGGTCTTTCCAAACTCTCCCCTTATTCTTCTATGGCTCCTTCTCAGCCTTTGTTTCCCTTCATAGCCAGACTTCTAAAAGACATTATCTGTATAACTATCTCTACTGCTCTCTCCAGGTGCTTCTTAAACCAGAGTTTTTCATCTGTCTCTAATTCTTAAGAAAGTGCATACAGTGTATGTTTGTTGAATGTTGATGAGTGAACCGTTACCTGTGCATATGATTCCAGTTGGCATTGTTACTCCTCTTTTACAGAGGAGAGATGGCGAGGTATTTGCATACTGGACACATGTCCATACTGTCTTTCTTCCCTCTTATAGTAGTCAAAGATCAAAAGAGGCAGAAATCACAACAGTCGTTTTAACTGAGATAGTTTAATAGTAAAAAAATAATAATTAGTTAGATATTAGAAAACAGAAAAGGCAAAAAGGTAACACTGAGATATCAGAGAAATAGTAACTACAGGAAGCAGCTTCCACCTCTGTGAATGATACTTGGTGAAATTTGAAGGATGACTTGGCAGTTTTAGTTCTGAAGTTTCCTTTGGGTTAACACAATTAATAATTGTGTAATACTTGTTTCTCTTGAGAATAACCCAAAAAGCCAGAGATAATTGCATAGTGATAGATGTCTGGCAACCATCATCAAAACAGCTTTTTATTAACTTGAAGGAATACCTCTTCCTCTAAAACTGGAGTGTAGGAATGAAAACTTATGTTTATGTGTAGAAGCATTAGCAAAAGGAGGTGTGGAGTAAATAATAAAGTAGGGGATAGAAGGATGTCAGCAAAAATAAATGATCTGATTAACTGACGGAGAATTTCCTCCTCTTCTTTTTCTCTCGTTCATCTCTGTATAGGGTTTATTTTTATCTCAAACCCCTTCCTCCCAGGTTACCAGTGGCACTGGGTAAAGCAGTGCCTTAAGTTATATTCCCGGAAACCTAATGTGTGTAACCTGGACAAGCATATGACTAAAGAAGAGACCCAGGATTTGTGGGAACAGAGCAAGGAGTTTCTAAGGTAAGTCATACAGTCACAGTAAATCATTAGTATTCAGCTTAGGTCATCACAGGTCTTTAAAGGAACTACTCTATAATAGTTCAGTGAAAGTAACTGACCTGCTTTTTTTTTCTCTAATGTCCACTCAAATACAGCACAGTTATATTCTTTCCCCCTGGAACATTTGGACAGACGCTTTGACAGTTATAGTAAATTGAGATCCATTTTAAACATTAGCTTATCATAGCATAGATAATGAGTTCATCCTCGTTAATCATTAGATAATCCATTTTTATTCAGCTTCACCCTTTTTTCTGCTTGAAGAGAGTTCCTTTGAAGCCTTATAGTATCCTGAAGAGAGTAACACTAAAAGCCTTCTGCTGTCCAGGATGAAGTCAGTATTACTTTCTGTTTAATGGTGGCCAGCTGTTCTTCATGAAAACTAGTCTTTGTACCTTAATGTTATTTCAGCTTTCATTTATTCTACAGATATTTTTTGAGGGTCAGTTGTGTGCCAGACATGATGCTAAACATTGGAGATACACAGTACAAAGATAAACAAGACCCTGTCTCGGCACTCAGGAGTGCATAGTCTATGGCAGAAACTCAGTATCAACAGGAATAAGATAATAGAGCTCAGAAAGTGTTAGAATAGATGTTTATGAAAATCCTGTGGGGAATCAGAGGAAGAAGTAATTCTTCCAGGCAGGAAAGAGGTGTCAAAGAAGGAAAAATGATTTTTTAATTGGGCCCATTATCCTCTTTTTTTTTCTCTATCCATTTGAAATGAATCTTCAAAAACAATTAGGTGTTTGCCCGTCAGAATAGTAAAATGGCTGTTTGGGGTAGAGAGAGCAGCCTTAACAAAGGCAGAGTAACGTGTTCCGTGTTACAGGAGCACAGAAGGCATGCATTCATGTGTTTATTCCACAAATGTCCGTTGGGTTTCTGCTGTGTCGGATTCTGTGCTTAAGTGTTAGAGATTCAAGACAGAAAAGACACAGTTCCTGCCTTCAAGGAATTGTAGGTTAGTCATAGACAGAGATATGTGCACATATAATTAAATACAATTTGGAAAGTACAGGGATAGAGTTTGTAAGATAATGAGTATGGTCAAGTAAGTGGCTAGATTGAAGATGGAAGATGCTTCCCGAAAGTCCTAAATAGGATTGGCAAGAGATGACACCAGAAAGGTTGGTTAGGGCCAAGGGTAGTGATGTAAAGCATTGGTTCGAGAGTCCGATTGCCTGGGTTCCAATCCTGGCTCTGCCAGTTACTGGCTTTGTTGACTTTTAGCAGTTTAACCTTTCTATGCCTTGTAGTAGTAGTCTTTTCCTCATGTAACAGTGTTAGGATTAAATAAGATAATATGTGAGAATTCCTTAGAACAGCCTGTTAAAATCTTTGTATCAGTTTTGTGTGTGTTGTTTGGACTTAATTTTCAGAAACTATGTCATATTAATTGTTTAATGATACAGTTTTCAGAAACTATGTCATATTAATTCTAACAAGGAAATAGATGATTTTCTTAAGCTGAAAGGAAAATAACAATAAAATGCATTGGTTTGCCTTTAAAAATCCTCTTGGTCTGTAGGTTATGTTACAAACAAAAGCAGTGTGGAAAATCCTGCTATTAAATACGTCTTCTGTAGAATTCAGAGCAAGTAAGGAGAAGGCAATGGCACCCCAGTACACTTGCCTGGAAAATCCCATGGACGGAGGAGCCTGGTGGGCTGAAGTCCATGGGGTCGAGAAGAGTTGGACACGACTGAGCGACTTCACTCTCACTTTTCACTTTCATGCATTGGAGAAGGAAATGGCAACCCACTCCAGTGGTCTTGCCTGGAGAATCCCAGGGACGGTGGAGCCTGATGGGCTGCCATCTACAGGGTCCCTCAGAGTCAGACACGACTGAAGCAACTTAGCAGCAGCAGCAAGGGAAGATCCTAGCTGAGTGAAATTAGAGAGCTTAGAGTTTGTTAACTAAACCAGACTCTGTTTTCAAAAAATTAATTTTTGTTTGTTTGTTTCTAACAAATGATTCTCTTGAAATGCCAGTTGTCATCTTCCAAGATAGCTCAGATGAATCTCTGTAATAAATCATCCCGTAAACAATGGTGAGATACTTTTTTTTTGGTCTAATAAATTAGAAAAAATACAAAATGTGATGGTATACCTTCTGTTGTCAAGGGTTGGGAGACATTGATATGCTCAGACATTGCTTCCAGCCCTGAAAATCAGTTAGGGCCTACTTTTCCTTCTGTCACTACAGGATACATGCTTCAGTTTCCTCATCTGGGAAACAGCGGGATTGGACTGGAATAGCCATTCAGGGTGGCTGAATCATGGTCAGAGTCAACCTAGACAGTACATGCCGGTTCTCCCACGTTCCCAGAGCGTGTCAGAAAGGGAGAGGGTCTGTGGTTCATAAAGATTTCCCTAGAGATTTTGGTTATCTACTGTTACATTCACAGTAAGAACCTCTGAATTAGAGGACCTCTAAGAATCCTTTCAATTTTAACTTTCTAGGTTTCTGTGGTCGGGGCAGAAGAAACTTTTAAGTAGAAAATGAAATATTTGGGACATATAACCAAAAATAGATGTGTTCACAAAATTAGGGCACCCCAATTTTATGTTTTGTTCAGTTTGTTGTCAGTGAATAGTGTAGCTAGAGATGCTCACACACAGTCCAGTAGTTGGGTGTAAGCATCTTTATTGCAGCATTGCTTGTGAGGGGAGGATGAGAAACAGCTGTCTGTCGGCAGGATTTCACCTCACCTGCGTGTCTCTCTGTGAGCAGCTTTATTACAGCATGCTTTACAGTGGAGGGGAGGGGATGAGACACAACCTGAGTGTCAGCAGCAGCAGATCAAACATGATAGACCCCAGTAGTAGCATCAGGCACCATACAGCCACCGAGAAATCTCAACTCCAGCCCTCCAGCAAATACAGTAGCATCGACAGTCGTGATGAATAAAATCATTCCTCGGTATCTCCATCACATCCACGCTGGTCTAAAGCCACCGTCACTCAACTGCAGTGGCCTCCTAACCCGTCGCCCTGTGTCTGCTCTCGTCTCTCTCCAGTCTGTTTTCAATACTCATCTTTTATAGTTCTTATCTGCAGTACTGCAGTTCAGTTCTGATGCTCATCATCCAGAATCAACACAGACATCACAAGTTAAAGGCGTGGTCCTTAGCCAAAGTCCCCTCACTTCAGACACCACCTCCGAGTTTGGGAGACCCCCAGTCTGTGCACACTTCTGACCGACTGGGTACAAATTCAGGGGAGTTCCCATGTCTTGGAACCTATGATCTCCCTTCACTCAATAGAACAATTAATAAAACTCAAGAAAGCATTACACTTATGATTATAATTTTATTATAAAAGGTACAGATCAGGGCCATCCAGTGAGGAGACTACAGAGTGATGTCTGGAAGGATCCTGAATGCAGAGTGTCCGTGACCTCTTCCCAGGGAATCAGGACATGTGGCGCTCACAGGAAGCTCCCCCGAGGCCTAGTGTTCGCGGTTGTAATTGGAGTTTCGCCCCTTGAGCGTGATTGATTTGGTCATGATTGAACTCGGTCTCCCTGCCTGATACCACTTTCTAGCTTGACAGGCCCACATCCCGAGTCATCGCCTTAGTATAAATTCAGGCGTGGTCTTAGGGTCCATAGTGAATAACAGATACTCCTATCCCTTCCCTGGTGGCTCAGACGGTAAAGCGTCTGCCTGCAATGCGGGAGACCTGGGTTCGATTCCTGGGTCAGGAAGATCCCCTGGAGAAGGAAATGGCAATCCACTCCAGCACTCTTGCCTGGAAAATCCCATGGACAGAGGAGCCTGATAGGCTACAGTCCATGGGGTTGCAAAGAGTCAGACATGACTGAGTGACTTCACTTCACTTCGTATCCCTTCCAGAAATTCCAAGGGTTTAAAAGCTTGCCCTAAAGAACCAGGGACAAAGACCAGTCAGATTCTTTGTGTACAGTCCCATCACACTTAAAATCAAATGTCTTTATCAAGACTATAAGGCCTACATAATCTGACTGTCCCACCTCAGCTCCTGTTCTCTTTTGTTTATTCTCCAGCAGTCCTGGCCTTCATTCAGTTCCTTATACACTTTAGACGTGCCCAGATTCTTTGTACAAGCTGTTCCTTTTACCTAGAAAGTTCTTTCCTAGATGACCAATCAGTGGATTGCTTCCTGTTGGTCTTTGTTCTGATATCATCTTGTGAGATGATTCCCTTATTTGGTTAAAAATAGCACATCACTCCCCACCCCCATTTCCCTTCTTTATCCCTTTGCCAGTGTTTTTATTCTCCAGTGCATGGTAGTTACTAAATAAATATTTGTAGAAATAATTGGTTAATGGATACTTTTTTATACCTCTTGAATTTTTTTGAATATATTATCTATTCAAAAATAACTTCAAACAATAGGACAAAGGGAAAATGTATATTTAAATAAAACAACTTTGCTTTATTTATTTCATAAGTTAGCGTATGCAATGCTTTGTATCCATTTTTATATTCAGTGTATGTGAAGGCTTTTTTCCATTGATATTTTCAGTACGGAAGCAGAATTAATCCCTTGCCCTTTCTTCTTCTTTAAGACTTTGTTTATGATGCTGTTATAGCATGTATCGTAGTGAATCCCGGCATCTGCCCCTTCTCCTCCCACTGTCTACCCTGCCGCACCCCCAGACCGTGAAAATTTTGTAGCCTTGGTGCCAACCACAGTTCTTTATATGTATTATAAGGTGCTGAGTAAATATTAATTTTAAGTAAATTGTTAGCTTCTCTCCTAGCCCAGTAAAAGTATAATGCTAAACTTGAGAATGGTTGATGAAAGACTGTATACAGTATCTTTCCATCTTATTTTCATTCATTTATTAAATAATGTGTATTTATGCTTTAGGCAATACTTGGTGCTAGCATAGATATGAAGATTAAAACTCAGCCCCTGCCTGTGAGGAAGAGACTATTTAAGGAGGAATTCAGGTACTTTCATATTTACAGCACTAAAACTGTATGCTTTAATAGAGGAAGCTGCAAAGTTATATAAGGGAGTGAGAGACTGAGTCCAGGATAAAGATTTCCCCGAAGAAGTGTTTAAACTGTGCGTGAAAAAGCAAATTAGAAAAATCGAGAGTCAAGTAGGAGAGGAGAGAGCATCTCAGAAAATTGCGTGGTCAGAAACATAGCCATGAAAGGTCCTTGTAGGAAATGCTTGGAGACAAAACGAGAAAGGTGAGGACCAGATTATAAGGGGGTTTCCATGCTGTATAGTGTTGATGAAAAATTAATTGATCTAAGAAAGAAATGGAAATATTTTATTTGAACCAAGCTGAGGATTATTACCTGGGAATAGCATGTGAGAAAGCTCCAAGAACTATTCAGCTGTTAGAAGTCAAGGCATAGTTGCTTAAGTTTTCTGAGACAGAGAGCTGTGTATGAAATGATGGACTGTTGACAGTTTACAGAGTCTGTTTCTAAGCATCCCCTTATAAGATCAAAAAGGAAAGTTATCTTTTAAGGAGTTACCTTACTGATGTTGGGAGAATGTTGCTCTTTATATGAGCAGGTATTTCTGCCAATGGGGGAGGTTTGATCAATGCATAATACAGATACACAATGCATAGTAAGGGGGAGAGAGGGAGCTTAAAGGCAAAGAAATTTGTTTTATGTTTAAATTTTTCTTGTCTTGTCATAAAATACAAGTTTTTGTCACAATAAGAAAATGTGGACTTTGTCCTTGTGAATGGGGAATTCAAAATTAGTAATAGATTTTTCACTTCAGAGAATTTTTGTGGCAGTGCAGAAAATGGACTGCAAATTTAATCATTGCAGAAAGCACAATTAAGAATTTAGCTTACTAATGCATGCAAAAGATAATGCAGGCCTGGTAGAGACATTGTCTATAGGACTTGGTAAGCAGAAGACTATGAAAAGTAACAGAAAAGTAGTTAAGGATTAAACACAGATTTCTAAGTGGCAGGTAGATTAAGTTTGGGCAAAGTGGGGGGTATTCCAGATTTATTGAGATATGATTGACATATAACATTGTGTTATCCAAGGTGTACAACATCATGATCTGATACATGTATAATTTCAAATGATTATCACAGTAAATTTCATTAACATCAGTTACCTCACATTGTTAAAACAATTTCTTTTTCTTATTTTAAAAACATTTCTATTCTCGACTACTTTCAAATGTACCATTCAGTATTAACTATAGTCACTGCGCTGTACATGGGCTTCCCAGGTGGCGCTAGTGGTAAAGAACCCTTGCCTGCCAGTGCAGGAGACACAAGTGGGTTTGATCCCTGCGTCAGGAAAATCTCCTGGAGAAAAGAATGGCTACCCATCCAGTATTCTTGCCTGAAAAATTCCATGGGCAGAGGAGCCTGGTGGGCTACAATCCACGGGACCGCAAAGAGTCGGTATGACTGAGCACACACGCTCCTCCAGAACCTCTCTTCCAATGACAGGTTTTTATCTTTGACTACCTTTACCCATTTCATACACGCACACCCCCGCTCCCCAGCACCTCTGGCAACCACCAGTCTGTTCCGTATCAGATTTTTTTAGATTCCACATAGAACTGTGATCATGCAGTATTTGTCTTTCTCTGATTTATTCCACTTAGCATAATGCCATCCAGTTTTATCCATGTTGTCACAAATGACAGGATTTCCCTTTTTAATGGCTGAATAATACACCCTACTTTGTGTGTATCACAGTTTCTTTATCCATTCATCTGTCATTGGAAAGGCAGAAGAAAGAAAGCAACTTAGGTTGTTTCCATGTCTTCGCTACTGTAAATAATGCTGCAGTTATTTAATTTTGCAAAACAGTGTAGCAATTTCTCAAAAATTAAAAATAGAACTACTGTATGATCCAGCAATTCACCTTCTAAGTATATATCCAAAGGAAACAAAATCACTATCCCAGAAATATATCTGCACCTCCATGTTCATTGGAACATTATATACTGAGATTTTTAATGGAAAAAAGATTGGAGGAAGAGGAAAGTGAGCAAAGATAATCCTTAGTGTAGTTTGGGGCTTATTGTTTTTGAAATGCCTGTGGAGTATCCACATGGAGATGTCTCTGCCTTTGGAAATGGAGAACTGAGCAAAGTTTAGTGAGAGCAAACTTTGAGCAAAGTCAGGTGAGAGACAGAGGGATATGGGAGTTACACAGGAAGACCATCATCATAAAGCAGTGGGAGTGATGTGGCTTTTTGTTTGTTTTTGTTATGAAAAACATATACAGAAAAGGCAGCTGGGCCTAGGAAGCATCAGGTCTGGGTGAAAAAAATTACTATTGGGAGCCAAGGTAGGAAAATGTTTCCAAAATAAGACAAGGACCAAGGCTTAGGATTTGATGATTAAATGGTATCATTGAAACTAGTTTTTGTAGAGTGTAAGCAAAAGTGACATCTCAGTGAGAAGAGAGAGTGGGGGCAGCTGATATTGAGTCCTTGGGATGATTTAATCGTGAAGAGAAGGAGAGCTATGGAGCAGACGGGCAGGACTTAGGGTACCTGAGTAAGAGGTTGTGTGAAAAGTGTTTTTTTTCTTAAGTTTGTGGAAATGTTGAACATTTTTTTTATAGGATCAAGAGGAAGCAACAAATAAAAAGGAAGGTTGGAAATAAGAGAAGAAAGATAATAATGGAGAAGGGCCTCAGAGGCTACATCAGGGAAATGGGAGAGAGTGTAGGTGAGAACTGGCCTTAATGGAAAGAAAGAAAACCACTGCTGAGACCAGGAAGGAAGGACAGAGTAAGGACTTCACACAGTATAGAGGTGTAGGAGAGGGAAGTTGAAATCATTAACTGGATCCTCTGAGTGGGCCTCTGTGTTCTCTTTGTCCTGGAAGGGAGTAGGGGCAGGACTGAGCACTTGAGACAAATGGTGAAGGTTTAGAACAGAAGGTAGAAGATGAGATAAAACTAACATTTACAAGATAGCCAAAGGGTGTTAGAGTAGAATTGGATGTCCGTTTGCTCTGGTTTACTGAGAGATTCAGGTTAAGAAGAGAAACAAAACTGTAAGTACTCAAATACTGAAAAACTGGAGTTCCAGGGACCTGAGATGCAACTTTAGGTTTAATGAAAGTGAGGGACTAGGAAAGGAAGAAGGACCGAAAGCTGTGGTTGTGGAGGGAGATATTCAGAGTGGTGAAAGACAGTCCCTAAATCTTTAAAAATGATTGGAGAAGCAATACCTGTAATAGGATATTGAAGGTTTTCTGTCATAAGCAACTTCCAGATTTCTGTCCTAAGTGAGAACGTGGTTCACTCCCTTGAGGCAAGGAAGAAAAAGACTTCAGTGCTTACCCACTGCATGGAGAGCGGGCAAGCAGGACAGGACTTCATTTCCACACAGTTCAGGTTCAGTTGAAAGCAGTGCTGTAGAACGAGACTGCTGAGAGAAATGCTAACACTTACATAAGGGTTTTCCCCTGACAGAACCTGAGCACGGTGCTGAGTGGGCATTCAGCAGAGGAGAAGGTGCAAGCTCTGCCCATCAGTCATCTGCTGGCTGCTGCCTGAAGGGGCAGCACGTTTCTGTTAGCAGTGAGCACCAATAATTAGGGTCATACCTGCTTGAAAACCTTCTTCTGGATAATTGGGTGAAGATTTAAAGTTAGGTTAGATGGCATCGTTCCCTGCATTCCTTCGGGTGGGTGAGCAGCTCCATTGCCAGTAAGCCTTCTTGGCTTCTTCCTTTTAGGACAAGTCAGGCTTAAAAAAAGAACCGCCCACCCTTCCCTTCATTAACCTCTCAGTATTTTCTGCCTGAAAAAGATGTGGGAGCATGTGAAACCTGGTTTGAGCCTAATACTATTCACAATGTTCAAATGAATTTTTTGGAATCTTTATTACCCAGGAGGCCCATGGGGACCAGAAGAGTCCCTGCTGCTGCTAAGTTGTTTCAGTCGTGTCTGACCCTGTGCAACCCCATAGACGGCAGCCCACCAGGCTCCCCCGTCCCTGGGATTCTCCAGGCAAGAACACTGGAGTGGGTTGCCATTTCCTCCTCCAATGCATGAAAGTGAAAAGTGAAAGTGAAGTCGCTCAGTCGTGTCCGACTCTTAGCGACCCCATGGACTGCAGCCCACCAGGCTCCTCCGCCCATGGGATTTTCCAGCCAAGAGTACTGGAGTGGGTGCCACCACCTTCTCCAGAGAAGGGTCCCTAGGTGCTACTACAAAAAGAAATGTCTAGCACAGGCCAGTCCTGCTCTCACATCTTGAAGGCAGTTGTTACAGTGATTGTTGCTACCTTCCTTCCAGAAATCCTATACAAAAGCAAGAATAGAAGTCAGGTTTTCAAAAGAGGATATGAAATAAGGGGTAGAATTTCATACCTGCATTATATAAACACACATATGTACATTTTCTCCTCAAAATGGCACACTCAGAATTAATCTTTTACTAAGCAAATTTTAAGCTTTTTTTTTTTTTTCCCTTCTGTTATGAGAACTGGAGTTAATGCCTGTGAAAGTATGGCTCTTAAAAAAAAAAAGAAAAGAAAGTATGGCTCTTCTCTGGCTGCTTTTGCATCCTGGACTGGTGCCCCTCTATAATATTCGTATAGGACAAAACCCAAAGCCTTTTCTATAGTGATCAGTTAAGGTAGAAAGAGATGTTCTTTTTGGTTTCCTAGAAAAACAAAAATTTTAAAGTTCATGTTAGAAGCTATATCTTCATGCTTGGTTGTTAACTATAATTTTTATTGTTTTACTAAGACCATAAACTCTGTGTTGGTTATAATAATGTATACCCTGTTCTTGAAGAACATTAGACCCCATATTTTGATGAAAAGCAGTTTATTGGTATTACCTCAAATGTCTAAAACACCATCAAATTTTCAGAGCTGCCTTGTTACCTTTATTTGTACAGATCAGTCTGGTTTGGGGTTCTTTGTCAAGAATAAAATGATCTCTTATTGAGAGAAATAAAAGGTTGTGTGTGTGTGTTTGGCTAGAATAGTGTTTCTCAAAGTGTGGTCCCTGGATCAGCAGCATCAGCATGGTTTGAAGAAGCCCAGTGCCCAGATTTTTACTGGAGGATGGTACATAGGCAATCTCTGCCTGACAGGTACCAAAATTCACACTCCCAGAAGGAAGGCATGTGTTCAGCATAAACTGTATTGTTTATAGAGACACCATAGGAACAGTGTGCTTGGCCAAGGGCCAACCTGAGATAGTCTTTTCAAAGGATAGAAGTGGGACCTGCTAGGTCTCTCTTCTTCACAATTGTGCGAAATAAGTTAGTATTTGATCCATTTATTTTATTTAGTTACTGATCTTGTGTTGGGGCTTCCCTGGTGGCTCAGTTGGTAAAGAATACGCCTGCAGTGCTGGAGACCTGGATTCGACACCTGGGTTGGGAAGATCCCCTGGAGGAGAGCATGGCAACCCATTCTAGTGTTCTTGCCTGGAGAATCCCCATGGACAGAGGAGCCTGGCAGGCTGCAGTCCATGGGGTCACAAAGACACGACTGAGCGACTAAGCACACACTGGTCTTGGTGTATGTCTATGTTACAATGTCCTTAGAATGTAAACTCTTTGAGGACAGACAGCATCTACCCTGTAAGCTATCAGACATCAAGATGAGTGCCATTTACACTGTGAGCCTATAATAAATCCTTTGCTTCTGCTCACACTCTCCCTATATTGCCTACTACATCACTTCTTGTTTAAATGCCTGCCATTCTTCAATGCCATATTCAACTCCCCAACTTTACCATGAAGGTTTAACTGATTAGACTGTTGACTTTGAACTTTCCTTCTTCTGATTCTGGTGGTCTTGTGCTATCCATTTTAGTGCTAGATTTTATATGGCCTTAAAATTTCCCCTCATTTCTTCTTAAACTTATCTGTCATCTCCTGTCAAAATATAAACTCCTTAAAGCAGTCCAGTCTTTTCTGCTTTAAAGAGTAGTGGTTCTTAGATTAAAAAAAGAAGATTGATTAATGATGTAAATTACATAGAAAAACTAAAATGATTAGGCTTAGCATTCTTGTATTTTTAGATATTTAGAGGTAAATGAAACAAGCAGGCTTCTTTAGAAAAAGAGTAGTTAAGAAATTCTCTGATGGTCCAGTGGTTAGGACTCCATGCTTCCCCTGCTGAGGGCCCAGGTTCAGTCCCTGGTCAGGGAACTAACATGCTGCAAGCGATGCTGTGTGGCTAAAAACTAAAAGAGTGGTTAACCCCATAGATTTGATTAGATTATAATTGCAGAAAGGACACCTCCATTTTATAGAAACCTCTTGTGGTTTAAGTAAGGTAATGTTAGAAACCAAATCAATTAAAGTGGCCGTTAATTGTTAGCTAAGCCTCAGGTTTTAAGTTGTTTTGTGGGGTTAAAGAAGGTATGTTAAACCAGTAATTTTTTATTGTATGCTGTATTTTGCCAAATTTTTCCCCCCAAGCTGCAGTTCCAGGAAGCCACCATCATTCTAGACATAAAGTAGCTGTAATTAATCATGTCCTGCTTTCAGCCAACGAAATTGTAAATGTTCTATTAACCAGATTTTCAATTATCCATAGGACTCTGTCCCATTTGCCCTGGACAGGTAAAGACATTTCTGTTGTCATTTTATCATTATTGATATTCTGGAGACTCACCCTTTAAAATTGATCCCATTCAGCAGAGGATTTAGAACCAAGGATTAGGAATTAGAAATGCTAGCATATTTTTGATGGTATTATATTCTTGGTCAACTCATTTATCTGTTCTAATTTCTCCTGAGGAGATCTTGGCTAACTGCTTATATAGATACCAAATTTAGACTCCAGGATCCATGCAACACACTATTGCTGCCATTTGCAATGAATAAATCATCTTTTGTCTCCAATTTTGCAGGTGTAAAGAACTGAATAAACGGAGACCCCGCAGTTTGCTAGAGAAACTACGCTGGGTGACCCTTGGCTACCATTATAACTGGGACAATAAGGTACTCAGATTTTCTTGCTAATTCCATTGATTTTCATTTTTATGCTTCTTGGGCCCACATAGTTTGACTTCTTTCTGGCTAAGCTTAAAGTATCAGATTATCCATTTGTGGGAGGGTTTCTTTAATATATTCCCTCCTTTAAAATCCTTTTGATACAGAATCTGAAGAGGAATGAATAGTTTATCAAGAGAAAAGTACTTTTTCATGTGCTCTCAGATTATATTATTTCATCAGAATCCATTGATGCTTTCTCTGGGGAGGTTTCAGGGATATAGGTTTTTCTTTCCTGTATTCATGAGGAGTTTTCAATTATAATCTTTAGTTCCATTGTTATTTAGTGTTTGTTGATTATTTATTTTTTACATAATATGTGCCTGGAGTGAAAGAAGCTCCATGTCCTTACAGTGTTCTCTTCCATCAACTCACAAAAGAACTTTCAAAATCTAGATTCCTTTGACTGCTATATAAGGTCTGTGCAGGGGAGAGATGGGAAAGAATGTCTACAGTTAAAGTTCCATGTTTTCTTGAGGTACAATTTCTTCTTTCCTGACCCTTGCGCTTCGGAAAATGCCTCCTTTATCCCTGACATCTCAGTGCCACTTTTCTCAGGTGTTTGCCACCAAAAGGACTTAATTCTGAGGATAAACTGAATCAAATTGGCATGAACCATCTTCCTACTAACCAGTTACTTAACAGCTCTGTAGTTTCAGTCAATCCAGCTTATGAATAAATTATTAACTACTCAGTAATAAATGTTGCTCAGAACTATTCATGATATAAGTCTTATTTTCAGTGATACAGCTTTAATGGAAAACCAGACATCTGTATTTGGGGAAATGGCCATGTGGTTTTCTTCTGGTTAGACAGCCTGGATTTGAATCCTGCCTTCAATATGGCTAGTGTCTAACCTCCCAAGACGATTTTGAGGATTAAACGATTAATGCCTTTATAGTGCTTACAATAGTGCCTGACTGTTCTAAGCAGTTAAATTCATTAACACAATAAATGTTAGCTTTTTGGTTTTTAAGGTACTAGTTTTATTGTAGATACTGTTATTTCCCAAGGACCTCAGAGTTAGCCTCACTTACTAAGAAAAGCATGGTGTGAAAAGAGTCAAAACACACTGAATGGTTCATCAGAGAAAAGTGGAGGAGAATTAAGAAGCAAGAGCAGTGCACAGGGAATTCGGTCGGGATAAAAGCCCAAAAGCTGACTGTTCTGTTACAGCAGAGGCGACCCAGTGCTGTAAGTAGTTTGTCTTGGACTAAAGGAAGGACTAAAACGAAACGGTAGAGAAAACCTTCTCTGCTGCTGCTGCTGCTGCTGCTAAGTCGCTTCAGTCGTGTCCGACTCTGTGTGACCCCATAGACGGCAGCCCACCAGGCTCCCCCGTCCCTGGGATTCTCCAGGCTAGAACACTGGAGTGGGTTGCCATTTCCTTCTCCAATGCGTGAAAGTGAAGTCGCTCAGTCGTGTCCAACTCTCAACGACCCCATGGACTGCAGCCCACCAGGCTCCTTCATCCATAGGCTTTCCAGGCGAGAGTACTGGAGTGGGGTGCCATCGCCTTCTCCAAAACCTCTAACTACACTCATAATTTTGAGAAATTAAATAGGAGCTCTTATTTGTAGTACAGGAAAAAAGAGAAGAAAAAAGTAAAACAGATTCCAACTGAAGAGGCTTGGCCATCCATCAGAGACTTTCAGAAAAGTCTGATTTTTCTAATCAGATCTGAGGTTGATTGAGTAACAGGAGGACTGAGAGAGGAGCATCAGATCAAGGAGAAGTGTCGGCTGCTGCTGGCTCACGAAGCCCTCAGACCCGGCTGCTGCCTTGTTCTCAGAAATCGTGTGTGTTTTGTATGGAGAGTGTTCTGGCCTTTAAGAGTTGTGAGCCTTAGGTACAAAAAATAGAGGCAGTTCAGGAAGGTAAGTGCGGAAAATTACTTCCATTTTAAGGTCCTGACTTGACCATAGTGTAAGTCAGTTTAAATGTTTTGAGCATGTGAGCCCATCAGATTGACCATTGAAATCACAGGAAGCTATGTTGCAGACTAGTTCTTAATTGATACACTTTCTGCCTTCTGTCCCAGGATCCCATCCGGGATACATTACATTTAGTTGGCATGTTTCCATAGGTACCTCTTGGCAGTGACAGAGTTCTTAGTTGCCTTTTTACCTAAGAGAACTCTCATGTTTGGAATTAGAGTGGGGCTTCCCTGGTAGCTCAGCTGGTAAGGAATCCACCTGCAATGCAGGAGACTCCAGTTCAATTCCTGGGTTGGAAACATCCACAGGAGAAGGGATAGGCTACCCACTCCAGTATTCTTGGGCTTCCCTGGTGGCTCAGCTGGTAAAGAATCCGCCCGCAATGCGGGAGACCTGGGTTTGATCCCTTAGTTGGGAAGATCCCCTGGAGAAGGAAAAGGCTACCCACTCCAGTACTGTGTCCTGGAGAATTCCAGGGACTGTATAATCTGTGGGGTTGCAGAGTCAGACACGACCGAGCAGCTCTCAGAGAGAGGTGTGATTGCTCTGTACAGCTGACCCCGTGCGGGGTGAATTTGCCGGATCTGTCATTACGTAGCGTGGTGCCTACCATATCATAGGTGCTCGGTGTTTTGAATTGGCTCAATATCAGATTGCTGGATGCCTCAAAAATGTGTGGCTATTAAGAAGACAAACTTTTACTTTTGTGTATAAAAAGCTTTATGTATAAAAGAAATGGGCTACAAGGATATATTGTGCAACACAGAGAATATAGCCAATACTTTATAATAACTACAAATCGAGTATAATCTGTAAAAGTTTTGAATCACTGTGTTGTACATCTGAAACTAATATAATGTTGTAAGTCGGCTATACTTCAATAAAAAAAACTTTTAAGGGCTGTATTAATATTACATGTGGTAGGGAACAGACTTACGGTTGCCGAGGGGGAGGGGATGGGGAAGGGGGGAATGGGAGTTTGGGGGTAGCGGTGCAGGCTCTTGTATATAGAATGGATAAACCAACCACAAGGTCCTGGACAGCACAGGGCACTATATTCAGTAAACCGTAATGGAAAAGAAGGTAAGAAGGGAGTAGGCATAGGTATAACTGAGTCACTTTGCTGTACAGCAGAAACTGACGCAACATTGTGAATCACTCAGTCAACGTACTGCATGTAAATTAGGTGATTTTAAAGTGGTAATTAATCGTATGCCACAGTTTTCTCTTTTCCTGAGATCATTGTTTATTTTTCTTATTTTCCCTGCTTTTATCAAAGAGATACTCAGCAGATCATTATACACCTTTCCCTTCTGACCTGGCTTTCCTCTCAGAGCAAGTAGCTGCTGCCTGTGGATTTCAGGGTTTCCGAGCTGAAGCAGGTATCCTGAATTACTACCGATTAGACTCCACACTGGGGATCCATGTAGATAGATCTGAACTAGATCACTCCAGACCCCTGCTGTCATTCAGGTGAGTTGGGTCTAGGGATTTTGAATTACCTTTTATCATTTTATTCCTTTTTTATAAAGCATTTTTAAGCTTAAGTAAATAAAAACATTAAATTTTTTAAATGAGTGAACTTAATAATCTTTCACTTCTGGGCATCTTAGAAATGTACTGTAAGTAAAATTAACATCGACTTTTTGGGTAATGACCAAGTTACAATTAATATTTCTGTTTAAGATGCATGGATTCTGTCTTTCATAATGAGAGGTATTGTGAGTGTCTGTGGAATAGATGAGTGGTAAAGACCATAAGGCAAAGGGAGCGATCTTTTTGAAATAGAGAAGAGGAAAGCACAGAAGCCCGAGTAGTTTACTCTGCTTGTCTCCCTGAATGTAAGTTTATATTTTTGCAGAGTGCTACATCTCCAGAGGAAAGTGCCTGAACAGAATCTTCTTAACTGCCTTATCTTTAAAATGAACAGAAATGATAAATATCTAGTAAAGAACCCAAATAAATTTTTATTTGCTTGTTTAATTGCTTCAATCTATTTTACAGTAGTTCTGTGGTCTCTAATAAGTTTAAATAGCAGACCATGGACTAGTCGCTCACAGACACAAACCAGAAAAGAAGGATCTTAGCACACTTTAAAAAGGAGGACTGGGGCTTCCCTGGCAGTCCACTGGTTAGGACTTGGTACTTTCATGGCCATGGGTCTAGTCTCGATCCCTGATTGGGGAATTAAGACCCCATGAGCCACACAGCACACACACACCCCATCCCAAAAGGAGTATTTGAAGCAATGAGTATCATGCCGAAATTAGAAAACTAGTGCAGCTGGCAGTTAACTTTCCCAACCGTGGCTAACAACAGAAACTTACTACTGCGTGGTGTTTTACTTCACAGCTTCGGACAGTCTGCCATCTTTCTCCTGGGTGGCCTCAAAAGAGACGAAGCCCCCACCCCCATGTTTATGCACAGTGGTGACATCATGGTGATGTCAGGTTTCAGCCGCCTGGTGAACCATGCGGTCCCGAGGGTCCTTCCCAGTCCAGAAGGGGAAAGCCTGCCTGGCTGCCTCAGGACGCCTCTCCCAGCTGACCTCCCCAGAGACTCGGTGGTGGATCCCTGTTCTGTGGAGGACTGGCAGGTGTGCACCAGCTACTTGAAAACTGCTCGTGTTAACATGACTGTCCGGCAGGTGCTGGCTGTGGGTCAGGACTTCCCTTTGGAACCCATGGAGGAGAATAAAAGAGACATCACCACAGAAGGTTCCTGCCATCTGGATGATGACAATAGCCAAGTCAAACGAGCGAGGTTAAACCCTGACTGCTGAGACTTGGAGAGCCCATTCTTGTACTCCGGCAGGTTCTACGGGAAATGGCTTTGCTGTTTTGTATTGCCATCGACTTTAGCACCAAGACAAGCCGAAAACAGAGACAGGGAAAAACTCATCATTGATCACACTGTTGCCTTAGAACT